>NC_139709.1:33053178-33660678 GCF_964188405.1 Protomyctophum parallelum | reverse complement strand
TTCATAGCCTAAAAATCTCGGGGAACACCTAGGGGGGGGGGGGTGTATATAATATACATATATATTAAATATATATATATTATAGTAAAAGTAAATATATACGTAAAAGTAATAAAATAAAAACACACATGACAGCACTCATCAAATAACGAGAATGAAAAGGACAGAGACAGTGCCTCAGTTTAAAAAAAATTGCTCATATGCAATGTGAAATGCCACCTAATCCTTTTCCTTGTCTTTATTATGGGCCAACTTGTGAAAGCTGCATGCTTTTATTGTGAAGGGTCTCAGTTCTCACAGCCTGCTTATTTTCACGTGCTGAAAATAGCTGATCGACAAGCTCACAACGTGTTGCGTCCGCAACGCGTTGTGAGCTTGTCGATCAGCTATTTTCAGCATGCAAGCATAACACGTGTACGACGAAGAATAAATCACTGCGCTTCTGTGGAGGGAGGGAGATATATTTTGTTGGCCGAACGAGGCGATCATGTTTGGACATGGACAGCTATTTTGGACAGCTATTTTTCATGGCACATTATGTTTAATCACAACAACGTCACGTTTACTTTACGTGTTTGGGTCGGGACTACGAGAATCTAAATGTTTGGGCTAGTTCGGGACATGTAGGACTGTATGTGTCTGCTGTCTACGTGCATGTGGCTGCGCTCTGCGCGCTCCAGTCTTTCTGGAGGGAGCGAAATGTAGCCTCTTCTGCATGCGTCTAAGCATTAACATTTCAATGGCCGAGGGTCGTTAGTCTATTGTTCCGTGTTGATGTTATCGCACGTCTAATGGTTAGACGTGTGACAACAACGACGCAACTATAAGAAGCCTGCAGCCCAGTAGCTATCGGGGGAGAGTTAGTGTTCCGCCTGATTTGACAGAAAGTAACACTATAACTTAATTTCGGTCAAATTACGCGGAGCACTTGGACACATCAAACGGAGCACCAAAGCTCCGCGACACACAGGTTGGGAAACACTGGGCTAGAGCACCTGACCATTTTAGAAGTATCTAATGAAAGTTTAGTAATGTAAGTCGCTTTAGCACCTATAGCACACTAAATAATACAGAACATGCCTATAGTATTTCATATTAATATTATGAATAGGATGATTGTTCATTAAAAGATAATGAAAAAATAACAATTTTAGTTCGTATAAATGGAAATTGAATTATCGCTGTTTCTTCTTTTATTCTTTTTTAATCAATATATTATTTTCTACACCCCCTTCATGCTACTACACCCTACAATATGTGTTAGACAAATCTTATTTTTTTTATCCAGAGGGAAGATTAATTCTGGGAATTTCTGGCGATGCTAGAATATCCATAAAATTACCGAATACTCTCTCAACAACCTCCAGATAGATTCACTATTCACTAATCACTATTATATCATTGCACCCCACTGTATTGTCTCCACCAGGTCGAAGGCATGGGGAGAGAGTCTGTTTTGCACTCCGTCCGTGTGTGTGTGCGCGCGTGTGTGTGTGTGTGTGAGAGATTGTGTCCGTCCGTCCATCTGTTACCAGCTAATCTCTGGCACCGTTAACCCGGTTGATGCCAACCTTTACACACACACTCCCTAGATGCCAACGATGAAAGATGTCTGCCCCAAATTTTCCAGCGCAACCAGGAGGCTGACTTTTGTAAAACACATTTGATATCACTCCATATTTTGTCCAAAAATCCTGCAAATCCTTACACAGTAGGCCTATCTCTATAGTCATGTGCTCAACACAGATCTGTCCCATATTCCATCCTGATTGCCTAACATTGGCTTTCAAAATTTACAGGATTAGCCAGTTTAACAAAAAGCCTCAAATCATGAACACAGCGTGCAATTTATGTGAAATCTTTCACAGACTTACTAGGCTGAGAGATATATTCCACCCTTTTCACATTGGCCTGTTATAGCGCCAACAAGTGGATTTTTGCAAAACATTTTTGGAACAAAATGCCTCAAATCATCCAATTGCCATCAAAGGCATAAGAAAGGACACCCTTTTCACATTGGCCCATTATAGTGCCACTAGGCCACAACCTGACCTGGTGGAGACCTGTGCCCCGAGGAGGACTTTGTCTAGTTGGGTTTAATTCTAATAGTTTGTCCTATAGTCTATACTATAGTACCCATTTGTTTATCCGTCATAGGTTTTGTTCTGACCAGTCTGTTTTTATCTGTCTGCTTATGTATCGTGCCGTTAAACAAAATCAATCAAATCTGCAACATCATTCAGAGGTAATAAGCCATAGCCACTGCATATACCACTTTTACTCTATACTGGCGTCCTCGAGATTGCTTACAATTATCTGTAGGGAGATGGTCATTCTTTCATACAGGTTTCACAAATAACTTTGGATCCAACTTTTGCATTTTTTTAAATTGTATTGCTTTATTGATAAACAATTAAACCTGATCTGAAAGGGAAAAGATTAACATATCAATCATTTCAAAGTGCTATACATGATTATTCTTTAATCTTCAAAAGAAGCAAGGCCTATCAAGCACCATATCATGTGTCCTCTGTGGGTGTGAGAGTCTTGTCCTTTAGTTAGCCTTTGGCAGGTCTTTTCTTCCGGGCGTCACACACTAAGGTTGTGGCATCTGAAGTGCCAGGGTGCTTAGTTGCAGCTTGTGTAGTTGGGGGGGCTGTGGAGGACGGCTGCTGGGGGGGCTGTGGAGGCTGCAGCCAGGGAGGAAAGAACGGAGGAGTTTGGGGATTTGGGCCAGAGGGACCCTGCATCCCGGGCCATGGCGAAGGAGGATATGGAGGCTGCTGGGGGTGTTGTAGCACAGAGGGAGGCCGCTGGTCCCAGGGCATTGGGCTGTAAGGATGTGAGAGCTTCTGAACTGGGGGAGTCTGTTGGGGCTTCTGGGGGGTCTGTTCGACAGAGGAAGGCTGCTGGGGGGACTGTGGCCAGGGAGGCAGGGGCCAGGGCCTGGTCCCCATTGGGAAGGAAGGAGGAGGAGGCAGCACCCCAGGCGATGGGAAGGGAGGAGGATATGGGAGACTCTGGCCAGAGGGAGGTTGCTGTGGCTCCTGGCCAGAGGGAGTCTGGGGGGTCAGGTCGACAGAGGAAGGCTGCTGGGAGGGCTGTGAAGGCTGCTGGGGGGGCTGTGGCCAGGGAGGCTGCTGGTCCCAGGGCATTCCGATGAAAGGCTGTACGGGCTTCTGGACAGGGTCCCCAGAGGGACGCTGCATCCCAGGCCATGGTAAGGAAGGATATGGGGGATTCTGGCCAGGAGGCAGCACCCCAGACCATGGGAAGGGAGGATATGGGGGATTCTGGCCAGAAGGAAGCAGCACCCCAGGCGATGGGAAGGGAGGATATGGGGGACTCTGGCCAGAGGGAGGTTGCTGGGGCTCCTGGCCAGAGGGAGCCTGGGGGGTCAGTTCGACAGAGGAAGGCTGCTGGGAGGGCTGCTGGGGGGGCTGCGAAGGCTTCAGCACAGAGGGAGGCCACTGTTTCGAGGGGATTCTGTTCCCAGGCAAGGTGGGCAACGGGAAGGGAGGATATTTTGGAGGCTGCCGGTGGGGCTGTGTTGGCCGCTGGCCCCAGGGCCTTGGGAAGGATGGATATGGGGGATTCTGGCCAGGAGGCAGCACCCCAGGCCTTGGGAAAGGAGGATATGGGGGATTCTTGCCAGAAGGCGGCAGCACCCCAGGCCATGGGAAGGGAGGATATGGGGGACTCTGGCCAGAGGCAGGTTGCTGGGGCTCCTGGCCAGAGGGAGCCTGGGGGGTCAGTTCGACAGAGGAAGGCTGCTGGGAGGGCTGCGGAGGCTGCTGGTCCCAGGGCATTCCGATGAAAGGCTGTACGGGCTTCTGGACAGGGTCCCCAGAGGGACGCTGCATCCCAGGCCATGGTAAGGAAGGATATGGGGGATTCTGGCCAGGAGGCAGCACCCCAGACCATGGGAAGGGAGGATATGGGGGATTCTGGCCAGAAGGAAGCAGCACCCCAGGCGATGGGAAGGGAGGATATGGGGGACTCTGGCCAGAGGGAGGTTGCTGGGGCTCCTGGCCAGAGGGAGCCTGGGGGGTCAGTTCGACAGAGGAAGGCTGCTGGGAGGGCTGCGGAGGCTGCTGGGGGGGCTGCGAAGGCTTCAGCACAGAGGGAGGCCACTGTTTCGAGGGGATTCTGTTCCCAGGCAAGGTGGGCAACGGGAAGGGAGGATATTTTGGAGGCTGCCGGTGGGGCTGTGTTGGCCGCTGGCCCCAGGGCCTTGGGAAGGATGGATATGGGGGATTCTGGCCAGGAGGCAGCACCCCAGGCCTTGGGAAAGGAGGATATGGGGGATTCTTGCCAGAAGGCGGCAGCACCCCAGGCCATGGGAAGGGAGGATATGGGGGACTGACAGAGGAAGGCTGCTGGGGGCGCTGCTGGTGGGGCTTCAACACAGAGGAAGGCTGCTGGGGGCGCTGCAGCACAGTGGACGGCTGCTGGGGGGGCTTGAGCACAGAGGAAGGCTGCTGGGGGCGCTGCAGCACAGTGGACGGCTGCTGGGGGCGCTGCAGCACAGTGGACGGCTGCTGGGGGGGCTTCAGCACAGAGGAAGGCTGCTGGGGGGGCTTCAGCACAGAGGAAGGCTGCTGGGGGCGCTGCTGGGGGGGCATCAGCACAGAGGAAGGCTGCTGGGGGCGCTGCAGCACAGAGGAAAGCTGCTGGTTCCAGGGGTTGGTAGGAGGCTTCAGGGGCTTCTGGATAGTCACAGGGGTAGTTATAGCAGGGCTTTCTAAAGCTGGAGTTAGCATTGGGCAGGTGAGTTGGAGTGGAATTCCCTGCCAAAGCATTGGCAACACATAACATCCATTCTGAAGGGGAAACAAAAAAAATGCATTACAGCTAAAAGCATAATTCACACACACTGCATTAAACAATGCTAAAAGGTAAAATACCTGTGGTATCATACAGCCATCATAGTTTGCCGTCAAAGCTAGACCCATGGGGATCCTCTGCATGTAGTGGGAGGCACAAGTTGAAGGTAGTGCATTTTCTGTGGAAGGCATGAACAAAATGACCCAATCAGATACAGCTACAGTTACCAGATGTCCCCCCCTTGCGTGGGACAGTCCCTCATTTCCAAGACTTTTCAGCCTTCCCACAAAGCGAGACCCTGTCCCACATTGTGACTGGCAGGCATCAGTGTTCAAATGCCCTATAGTCCCCCCAGTCTTCTGCTTTAAAGCAATCTTGTTGTCACCTTTTCAGCAAGATGTGACCAACATGAGAAATATCCCCTAGGCTACAGCGTGGTCGAAGTCTCCCCTTCTGTGTAGCCTAGAACTGGAGGTATAGAACTTTAGGTCATGTACTGTACTCTGCAAGCCAAATTCCAATACCCAAAATCTCAGCCACTCACTCTCACTCCAGCATGGCAAATTATGGTGAAATTTGTGACCATCTTGTGGACACACACACACACCTTACATGGAAGTCTTTAAATACATGGCCTAAATACCACCATGTTGAACTCTGCTAATAAACAAACTGCAACAATTTCCAATAAGACACTAACATTATGTGATTGTCACATATTTCAGCAGGTCACCAATTTCACCGTAACACCACCATGCTGGAGTGTGAGTGAGTGATTTTGGGTATCAGTGATGTCACTGATCCCAAGTTCTAGGCTAAATAGAAGGGGGGTTATTTCCACAAGGTATATTCATGATAGTTGAAAATGAGTAGTTTCCCCTTTAAGTAGCTAACCCAGTCCTAGCCGCAATTTGCAACTCTAGATGGGTTTAGTTTATAATGGGATGAATCTAGAGTTGCAATACCCTCCATTGACTCCCCACTCATCCAAATTGAGTTTGCGATCTGCTTGTATTAAACAACGTTAAACTCACCAACATTGCAACTCTAGGCCAAGCTTAAATTATCCTTTCAATCTGCCGAGCTTTTGTTTAATAAAAATCATGTTTTGAGCTACTTTGTCAAGAAATTCTGTGCAGGCAATTATTTTTCTAAGTGCTAGAGTTTGGGAGCACTCAGTCACGATAAACAGCCCTGCGTACCACCCGTTTCGAATTTGCACATAATGCAGGTGGCAGCAGCGCGACCCGTTAAAATAACTGAGTGTTGCAACCACAGACAACTGAGTGGTCCTTAAAAGAATCACATTCTCTTGACAGAAGGTAGCTCATAACAGGTCTACATTGGATTTTTATGAAACAAAAGCTCGGCAGATTGAAAGAGGATAATTCAAGCTTGGCCTAGAGCTGCAATAGTTTAACGTTGATTAATACAAGCAAATCGCAAACGCCAATTGGATGAATGGGGAGTCAATGGAGGGTATTGCAACTCTAGATTAAAATTTAAAAAAAATCTAGAGTTGCAAATTGTGGCTAACCCAGTCCCATCCTCCCGTCCCAAACAAGCAATACTAATGTCCGTCAAATGAACAGTTTGGATCTGGTCACCATTATGTCTGAGCTAACCTGCGTCACCAGGCTTTCCACAGCCTGGTCTGCGTTACAAAACTGCTGTGTGAACCGGTCTGGAACAGATGATATCGTTACATCATGTTGTAGTCATTGTTTTGTAGTTATCAGGCAGAAACCATCTGGAACTTCCTTTCCCTCAAACCAGAAGAATAATAAAAGCTCTCATAGCCGTCTACTATTGAGAAAAATCTGTTTGAAGGAAAAGTATAAGTTCCAGATTGATGGTTCCTGCCTGATGACTACAAAACAATGACTACAAATAAGTCTAAAACATGATCATCCACTCCTGACCGGATCATAAACCCGAAAAGGAATGCTGAGCTTATATTAAACAAAGGACTCACCCATTGAAGACATGAAGGAAGAGGCTTCAGGCCCCGTGGCTTTGACTTTCATATTGTGTGGACTGCACTGCAATGATGGTTCCATTCGCTTCAAGAATTCTTCTTCAGAATCGGGATCATCCTTCAGCAGTCCTGGAACAACAGTTGATCAATTAATAATATAAATTCACTAAATAGAAGTTCTAACTGAATACAGATACTAGATTAATCAGCCATAATATACCTGCATCATCTGCTTGATAGTCATACAGAAATCCACTGCTTTGTTCAGAGTTAAGATTTTTGCCATCAAAAACAATTTGTCCTGTCCTGACTGTGGCCGATCTAGCTGCCTCATTTTGCTTATTTAGTCCTGTTAAGCTAAAAGAATGCAAACATGGAGAGAAAGAGGACAAAAGAAACAGAACTGCTGTAGCCTGATATAAAGCATACTTAATTCCATTTTCAGGAGCCATACTAAACGTACACCCAGACCCCTGAAACCCAAACTAAATGCATTGAATTACTGTTACATCTACTTATAGTTTGCCCAAGAAGAGCAATTTCTAGTCAACCAATCAGTGACCCCTGTTAAACAAGGTAGCACTAGCAACAGGTGTGTTCATTTAGGACATTCAGCTGATGTGAATGTTGCACAATGGTGTGTGTGTGTGTGTGTGTGTGTGTGTGTGTGTGTGTGTGTGTGTGTGTGTGTGCGAGTGTGTGTGTGTGTGTGTGTTATCCTTGATTGTAGATTTGCGTATCGTTGCGTACTTGATTTGAGGTCTACAGTAGGCTAGAGCACCTGACCATTTTAGAAGTATCTAATGAAAGTTTAGTAATGTAAGTCGCTTTAGCACCTATAGCACACTAAATAATACAGAACATGCCTATAGTATTTCATATTATTATGAATAGGATGATTGTTCATTAAAAGATAATGAAAAAATATCAATTTTAGTTCGTATAAATGGAAATTGAATTATCGCTGTTTCTTCTATTATTCTTTTTTAATCAATATATTATTTTCTACACCCCCTTCATGCTACTACACCCTACAATATGTGTTAGACAAATCATTTTTTTTATCCAGAGGGAAGATTCATTCTGGGAATTTCTGGCGATGCTAGAATATCCATAAAATTACCGAATACCCTCTCACCAACCTCCAGATAGATTCACTATTCACTAATCACTATTATATCATTGCACCCCACTGTATTGTCTCCACCAGGTCGAAGGCATGGGGAGAGTCTGTTTTGCACTCCGTCCGTGTGTGTGTGTGTGTGTGTGTGTGTGTGTGTCCGTCCATCTGTTACCAGCTAATCTCCGGCACCGTTAACCCGGTTGATGCCAACCTTTACACACACACTCCCTAGATGCCAACGATGAACGTCTGCCCCAAATTTTCCAGCGCAACCAGGAGGCTGACTTTTGTAAAACACATTTGATATTACTCCATATTTTGTCCAAAAATCCTGCAAATCCTTACACAGTAGGCCCATCTCTATAGTCATGTGCTCAACACAGATCTGTCCCATATTCCATCCTGATTGCCTAACATTGGCTTTCAAAGTTTACAGGATTAGCCAGTTTTGAACAAAAAGCCTCAAATCATGAACACAGCGTGCAATTTACATGAAATCTTTCACAGATTTTCTACTAGGCTGAGAGATATATTCCACCATTTTCACATTGGCCTGTTATAGCACCAACAAGTGGATTTTTGCAACACATTTTTGGAACAAAATGCCTCAAATCATCCAATTGCCAATTTGCCATCAAAGGCATAAGAAGAAAGGACACCCTTTTCACATTGGCCCATTATAGTGCCACCAGGAGGCCACAACCTGACCTGGTGGAGACCTGTGCCCCGAGGAGGACTTTGTCTAGTTGGGTTTAATTCTAATAGTTTGTCCTATAGTCTATACTATAGTACCCATTTGTTTATCTGTCATAGGTTTTGTTCTGACCAGTCAGTTTTTATCTGTCTGCTTATTTATCGTGCCGTTAAACAAAAATCAAATCTGCAACATCATTCAGAGGTAATAACCCATAGCCACTGCATATACCACTTGTACAGTACAGTACTTTGTTGACTGGGGTCTATACTGGCGTCCTCGAGATTGCTTACAATTATCTGTAGGGAGATGGTCATTCTTTCATACAGGTTTCAAATAATTTTGGATCCAACTTTTGCATTTTTTTAAATGTTATTGCTTTATTGATAAACAATTAAACCTGATCTGAAAGGGAAAAGATTAACATAGCAATCATTTCAAAGTGCTATACATGATATTCTTTAATCATCAAAAGAAGCAAGTCCTATCAAGCACCATATCATGTGTCCTCTGTGGGTGTGAGAGTCTTGTCCTTTAGTTAGCCTTTGGCAGGTCTTTTCTTCCGGGCGTCACACACTAAGGTTGTGGCTTCTGAAGTGCCAGGGTGCTTAGTTGCAGCTTGTGTAGTTGGGGGGGCTGTGGAGGACGGCTGCTGGGGGGGCTGTGGAGGCTGCTGGGGTTGTAGCCAGGGAGGAAAGAACGGAGGAGTTTGGGGATTTGGGCCAGAGGGACCCTGCATCCCGGGCCATGGCGGAGGAGGATATGGGGGATTCTGTAGCACAGAGGGAGGCCGTTGGTCCCAGGGCATTGGGCTGTAAGGATGTGAGAGCTTCTGAACTGGGGGAGTCTGTTCGACAGAGGAAGGCTGCTGGGGGGACTGTGGCCAGGGAGGCAGGGGCCAGGGCCTGGTCCCCATTGGGAAGGAAGGAGGAGGAGGCAGCACCCCAGGCCATGGGAAGGGAGGAGGATATGGGAGACTCTGGCCAGAGGGAGGTTGCTGTGGCTCCTGGCCAGAGGGAGTCTGGGGGGTCAGTTCGACAGAGGAAGGCTGCTGGGAGGGCTGTGAAGGCTGATGGTCCCAGGGCATTCCGATGAAAGGCTGTACGGGCTTCTGGACAGGGTCCCCAGAGGGACGCTGCATCCCAGGCCATGGTAAGGGAGGATATGGGGGATTCTGGCCAGGAGGCTGCACCCCAGACCATGGGAAGGGAGGATATGGGGGATTCTGGCCAGGAGGCAGCACCCCAGGCCATGGTAAGTGAGGATATGGGGGATTCTGGCCAGGAGGCAGCACCCCAGACCATGGGAAGGGAGGATATGGGGGACTCTGGCCAGAGGGAGGTTGCTGGGGCTCCTGGCCAGAGGGAGCCTGGGGGGTCAGTTCGACAGAGGAAGGCTGCTGGGAGGGCTGCGAAGGCTGCTGGTCCCAGGGCATTCCGATGAAAGGCTGTACGGGCTTCTGGACAGGGTCCCCAGAGGGACGCTGCATCCCAGGCCATGGTAAGGGAGGATATGGGGGATTCTGGCCAGGAGGCTGCACCCCAGACCATGGGAAGGGAGGATATGGGGGATTCTGGCCAGGAGGCAGCACCCCAGGCCATGGTAAGTGAGGATATGGGGGATTCTGGCCAGGAGGCAGCACCCCAGACCATGGGAAGGGAGGATATGGGGGACTCTGGCCAGAGGGAGGTTGCTGGGGCTCCTGGCCAGAGGGAGCCTGGGGGGTCAGTTCGACAGAGGAAGGCTGCTGGGAGGGCTGCGGAGGCTGCTGGGGGGGCTGCGAAGGCTTCAGCACAGAGGGAGGCCACTGTTTCGAGGGGATTCTGTTGTAGGGAGACTTCCCAGGCAAGGTGGGCAACGGGAAGGGAGGATATTTTGGAGGCTGCCGGTGGGGCTGTGTTGGCCGCTGGCCCCAGGGCCTTGGGAAGGATGGATATGGGGGATTCTGGCCAGGAGGCAGCACCCCAGGCCTTGGGAAAGGAGGATATGGGGGATTCTTGCCAGAAGGCGGCAGCACCCCAGGCCATGGGAAGGGAGGATATGGGGGACTGACAGAGGAAGGCTGCTGGGGGCGCTGCTGGTGGGGCTTCAACACAGAGGAAGGCTGCTGGGGGCGCTGCAGCACAGTGGACGGCTGCTGGGGGGGCTTCAGCACAGAGGACGGCTGCTGGGGGCGCTGCAGCACAGTGGAAGGCTGCTGGGGGCGCTGCAGCACAGTGGAAGGCTGCTGGGGGCGCTGCAGCACAGTGGAAGGCTGCTGGGGGCGCTGCAGCACAGTGGAAGGCTGCTGGGGGCGCTGCAGTACAGAGGAAGGCTGCTGGGGGCGCTGCAGCACAGAGGAAGGCTGCTGGTTCCAGGGGTTGGTAGGAGGCTTCAGGGGCTTCTGGATAGTCACAGGGGTAGTTATAGCAGGGCTTTCTAAAGCTGGAGTTAGCATTGGGCAGGTGAGTTGGAGTGCAATTCCCTGCCAAAGCATTGGCAACACATAACATCCATTCTGAAGGGGAAACAAAAAAAATGCATTACAGCTAAAAGCATAATACACAAACACTTTGCATTAAACAATGCTAAAAGGTAAAATACCTGTGGTATCATACAGCCATCATAGTTTGCCGTCAAAGCTAGACCCATGGGGATCCTCTGCATGTAGTGGGAGGCACAAGTTGAAGGTAGTGCATTTTCTGTGGAAGGCAAAATGACCCAATCAGATACAGCTACAGTTACCAGATGTCCCCCCCTTGCGTGGGACAGTCCCTCATTTCCAAGACTTTTCAGGCTTCCCACAAAGCGAGACCCTGTCCCACATTGTGACTGGCAGGCATCAGTGTTCAAATGCCCTATAGTCCCCCCAGTCTTCTGCTGTAAAGCAATCTCGTTGTCACCTTTTCAGCAAGATGTGACCAACATGAGAAATATCCCCTAGGCTACAGCAACAAGTCGGCCATACCACCCATGACCAAAATTAAATTAGCAGAGCGTGGTCGAAGTCTCCCCTTCTGTGTAGCCTAGAACTGGAGGTATAGAACTTTAAGTCATGTACTGTACTCTGCAAGCCAAATTCCAATACCCAAAATCTCAGCCACTCACTCGCACTCCAGCATGGCAAATTATGGTGAAATTTGTAACCATCTTGTGGACACACACACACCTTACATGGAAGTCTTTAAATACATGGCCTAAATACCACTATGTTGAACCCTGCTAATAAACTGCAACAATTTCCAATAAGACACTAACATTATGTGATTGTCACATATTTCAGCAGGTCACCAATTTCACCGTAACACCACCATGCTGGAGTGTGAGTGAGTGATTTTGGGTATCAGTGATGTCACTGATCCCAAGTTCTAGGCTAAATAGAAGGGGGGTTATTTCCACAACAAGTATCCATGATAGTTGAAAATGAGTAGTTTCCCCTTTAAGTAGCTAACCCAGTCCTAGCCGCAATTTGCAACTCTAGATGCGTTTAGTTTATAATGGGATGAATCTAGATGCAATACCCTTGCAAACATTGCAAGTCTAGGCCAAGCTTGAATTATCCTTTCAATCTGCCGAGCTTTTGTTTAATAAAAATCATGTTTTGAGCTACTTTGTCAAGACATTCTGTGCAGGCAATTATTTTTGCTGGAGTTTGGGAGCACTCAAAGTCACGATAAACGGCCCTGCACGTACCACCAGTTTCGAATTTGCACATAATGCAGGTGGCATTATAAAAAAATAAAATCACACCCGTGTGAACTGAGTGTTGCAACCACAGACAACTGAGTGCTCCTTAAAATAATCACATTCTCTTGACAGAATGTAGCTCATAACAGGTCTATGTTGGATTTTTATGAAACAAAAGCTCAGCAGATTGAAAGAGGATAATTCAAGCTCACGTTGATTAATACAAGCAAATCGCAAACACTAAATTGGATGAACGGGGAGTCAATGGAGGGTATTGCAACTCTAGATTCATCAAATTATTAAAAAAAAAATCTAGAGTTGCAAATTGTGCTTAACCCAGTCCCATCCTCCCGTCCCAAACAAGCAATACTAATGTCCGTCAACTGAACAGTTTGGATCTGGATCATCTGGTCACCATAATATGTCTGAGCTAACCTGTGTCACCAGGCTTTCCACCTCGGAGGAAAGCCTGGTCTGCATTACAAAACTGCTGTGTGAACCGGTGTTACAGTTTGACTAGTTTCTGGTTCATCTGGTTTCCTGGGCTGGATTTGCGCGTGCATGAGCCGTCTTTCACAGCTGTCTCATGAAGGGGGCGGAGCTATCTTCTATCTTCTCGGAGCGGAGCTATCTTCTATCTTCTCATTAAATATCCATCCGATTGTTTGTGGAATCTCACTTGTATGAAACAGTGACAACATGCACTTATAAAACACAGTTAGAATGATGAAAATAAAAAATAAATGAAAATATCTGTGGGAAGTGGGATTCGAACAGTCTGAGTCTGAGTGAACCAAAATAACCTTGGAAGCTGTGCGCAAGCCACTACACTATGATGCGCTGACAACTGTTGTAGGAAACGATCTATTTGATCCTATGTGTGTCTGTCCACGCGTGAACTTGGTAACAGTATAGTCACAGCATGCCATTTCATCTTGTGACTCTGGTTTTTTAACAAATATAAGCACTCCGTTGAACTGATCAATGAATAGCTGTAGAAACAAGTCAATGATGTTGCTATAGTCACATCATGAAACACAAAGGGCCGATTCATACTCCTATTTTACCGCTGTTTCAGCGCTGTATTGCCGAAAATGATTTCGCCTCGTCAGAAATTTTCAGTAGCAGAGGAGCCGACTTTAGGACGGGGCCCGCCCCCCGAACCTCAAATGACGTCACATTGTAGGCTTAACAGAGCCTATTAAACAGACTTTTATTCGGCTCTAAAATAGGACTATGAATCGGCCCTTTGTGTTTCATGATGTGACTATAGCAACATCATTGACTTAATTGTTTCTACAGCTATTCATTGATCAGTTCAACGGAGTGCTTATATTTGTTAAAAAACCAGAGTCACAAGATGAAATGGCATGCTGTGACTATACTGTTACCAAGTTCACGCGTGGACAGACACACATAGGATCAAATAGATCGTTTCCTACAACAGTTGTCAGCGCATCATAGTGTAGTGGCTTGCGCACAGCTTCCAAGGTTATTTTGGTTCACTCAGACTCAGACTGTTCGAATCCCACTTCCCACAGATATTTTCATTTATTTTTTATTTTCATCATTCTAACTGTGTTTTATAAGTGCATGTTGTCACTGTTTCATACAAGTGAGATTCCACAAACAATCGGATGGATATTTAATGAGATAGAAGATAGCTCCGCTCCGAGAAGATAGAAGATAGCTCCGCCCCCTTCATGAGACAGCTGTGAAAGACGGCTCATGCACGCGCAAATCCAGCCCAGGAAACCAGATGAACCAGAAACTAGTCAAACTGTAACACCGGTCTGGAGCAGATGATATCGTTACATCATGTTGTAGTCATTGTTTTGTAGTTATCAGGCAGAAACCATCTGGAACTTCCTTCCCCTCAAACCAGAAGAATAATAAAAGCTCTCGTAGCCGTCTGCTTTTTGAGAAAAATCAGTTTGAAGGAAAAGTAAGTTCCAGATTGATGGTTCCTGCCTGATGACTACAAAACAATGACTACAAGTCTAAAACATGATCATCCACTCCTGACCGGATCATAAACCTGAAAAGGAATGTTGAGCTTATATGAATTATTATATTA
This sequence comes from Protomyctophum parallelum, assembly GCF_964188405.1. Classification (NCBI taxonomy): domain Eukaryota; kingdom Metazoa; phylum Chordata; class Actinopteri; order Myctophiformes; family Myctophidae; genus Protomyctophum; species Protomyctophum parallelum. The sequence goes on along the minus strand of NC_139709.1, from coordinate 33,646,313 downwards.
AACAAAGGACTCACCCATTGAAGACATGAAGGAAGAGGCTTCAGGCCCCGTGGCTTTGACTTTCATATCGTTTGCACTGCACTGCAATGATGGTTCCATTCGCTTCAATAATCCTTCTTCAGAATCGGGATCATCCTTCAGCAGTCCTGGAACAACAGTTGATCAATTAATATAAATTCACTAAATAGAAGTTCTAACTGAATAGGCTACAGATACTAGATTAATCAGCCATAATATAGGCCTACCTGCATCATCTGCTTGATAGTCATACAGAAATCCACTGCTTTGTTCAGAAACGGAGTTAAGATCTTTGCCAAAAACAATTTGTCCTGTCCTGACTGTGGCCGAGCTAGCTGCCTCGTTTTGTCCACCATGCTGATTTAGTCCTGTTAAGCTAAAAGAATGCAAACATGGGGAGAAAGAGGACAAAAGAAACAGGACTGCTGTAGCCTGATATGACGCATACTTAATTCCATTTTCATGAGCCATACTAAACGTTCACCCAGACCCCGAAAACTCAAACTAAATGCATTGAATCTACTTATAGTTTGCCCAAGAAGAGCAATTTCTAGTCAACCAATCAGTGACCCGCTACCCCTGTTAAACAAGGTAGCAACAGGTGTGTTCATTTTAGACCTTCAGCTGATTGTGAATGTTGCACAATGGTGTGTGCGTGTGTGTGTGTGTGTGTGTGTGTGTGTGTGTGTGTGTGTGTGTGCGTGCGTGCGTGCGTGTGTGTGTGTGCTTTAACATTATGAATAGGATGATTGTTTATTCAAAAATAAATATCAATATTAGTTTGTATCAATGGAAATTGAATTGTTATCGCTGTTCTTCTATTATTATTATTTTTTAATCTATGTATTATTTTCTACACCCCCTTCATGCTACTACTGTACTACACCGGGTACAAACCACATAGACAAATATATATTTTTAAGGAAAATGTTTAGAGTACCAATAGGGGCAAACGTCACGTGGCGCTTGTTGTGTTAGAAACAGAGAGAGAGAGAGAGAGAGAGATAGTACGTGTTGCACAAACGTCTGGGTTTCCGAGGCTAGTGTTGCACGTACTGTGGAGTGTGCAACTGTGCATATGAGAGAGAGAGAGAGAGAGAGAGAGAGAGAGAGAGAGAGAGAGAGAGAGAGAGAGAGAGAGAGAGAGAGAGAGAGAGAGAGAGAGAGAGAGAGAGAGAGAGAGAGAGAGAGAGTAGCAGTGTAGACTGTAGCCTGAGTGTAGAGAGAGGCAGCAGCCAGCACCAGCCACGGACACACACTCAGGAGTACGTCCCATTCACCATTGCCCCAATATGTTCCCTCAGTCCCTACGCTCATTCTGTAGGAACATATTGGGTCTAACTCATAGAGTATACTCTAGTCTAAGGTCTAACTGAGGAGCTGGAATTGAATGGACTGTATGCTGTGCTCAGAACAGCTACACAAGTTACTAAACTACGCAACGCAGCCTGGAACTGGAGATGTTAACACCCCAGGAATTGTGAAGAAATAGGTGAGTGGCAGTGGCATGTAGGCGGCTGTAGCCATGATGTAGCAACACACACGAACGCGGTGTGTGCGTGCGTGCTGCCTACTGTAGTAGCAATAGTGTTGGAGCCAAAATGCTCTTTGTTTATTTTGTTTTGTTTATTTAAACTAATTAATGATGAAGTTAACGTGTCCTTCTGTACGATGACGTCATGGCTATCAGTCAGTCAGAATGGTGGGTGGTTCGTGGTTGTCATGGAAACCCTCATTACCTGTCACTGTGATGGCACTCAGGTGCGACAGGGAAGACGACACAGTTTTCGACCGTGCGTTGTCGATAGGTTCAGTTGTTTGTTTGTTTAAAAGTTTACACAGTTTATTTACGAATACTACTAAAGAAAGTGGATATCAAAATAAATTGATTGACATTTCCAAAAGTAACACAACTCTCTCTTCAACCCAGTTGTTTAGCCTAGTGGTACAGGCTTCACAAATAGTAACGGTTTAATTGATTCTTATTAAAAAAATGATAATGCTAGCATCAATGTGTCTTTGACTCGTTATGGTTTCAAATAAATATCAATTCAACCTGGAGGTGTCTGCTAATTCCCCCACACACTCACACAGTAACTTTCTCGACCGTTTCAGACGCGGGGTGGCTCGCCGGAACCGGCTGGCACCCTGGGCCTCCTGTGGGTCTGGAAGTTCACGGGACCCACCGGGGACCCCTACATGGAGTTGCACCACTCAGTTCACACGGGTGTGATTTTTGAGTGGTGCAACCACTCCTATAGACAGCCATGTGTGTGTGCCCCTGTGTCCGTCCCTCCAGATATATCACTATTCACACTGACTCTATTCATACCAGTAAGACGCCTTAAAGGCGAGTAGCGACCGCAGGGCTGAGACCTTAAATCAAAAGCTACTTAATATCCAAATTCAACAGATAGTGCCTATATGAAGTGTCTTCAGTGTCTATATGAATACTCAAATGTGCTTTACATGCGGGGGGCATGAGAAAACAAATCAAACTACTTTATTAGGGGGGAAAACACTAAGACAAAGTAAAAAAATGACTGACTATGACTGACTGACTGACTAACCTATGACTGACTGACTGACTGACTATGACTAACCTATGACTGACTGAATGACTGACTGACTATTATGTTCAATCTGTCCTATAATTTAAAGTTATGGTCAATCTGCCCTAATATAAATTCATGGTCAATCTGTAATCTATAATGGAAATGTAATGTTATTATGATACATTGTAACGTGATAGGACCGTTCATAATGTGTTTTTATGAATATTGTAGCAACTGACAACTGCAGGTCTGCTGCCACTCTAGACCTTTGTTTGCTGCTGCCTTTGACTTACTTTTATTTATTCTTTCTCTTCTGCACTGTCGGTAACTGTAAATGCAGATGTGTACTTCTTATGTTTTATGCATCCTGGTTTTAATATGTGTATTGTTTTTTTGTTTTTTTTTCACATAGTTACTTACTTTACAAACCTTTTATCAAATAAAACTAAAAAACTAAAAAACATTGGGACGGGGGACAGGGACGGGGGGGTTCCTATCTACGCCATCATCCACACCATACCGTAAACAAAAAGAAAAACAAGCAAAAAGGAAAGCAAACCAAGACGGCCACAGTATTGCACATTACCTCGAGCCCATTCACATGTAGACATACAGTTTTTTTCCCCTTTTTCCTATCCTAGGTCTGTCCAATCAATGGGGCCTTTAGGAGGATCGGAGAAATTTCAGCAGGAAAATGATCTAATAATGGGGCCCACACCACCTGAAAGGAAGCGTCGTTGCCTCTATGCAGTCTCTCATGGGGTATAGCACACCGAATATCTCTCTATACCACATTTGTACAGTTGGAGGCTTATCCTTAATCCAGTTTATCAGACATGCATTTCCGGGCTGAAAGTAGAAGTTTTGCGAACACTTTGAATTGTATAAGGGTGTCAAATTAATTTCTTTTGACGGGAGTCCCAGTAAGAAAGCTCCCTTTATTTTCACCTTGAAAATGTCGCTTAACTCACGTGCCACTTGGCCCCAGAACCTGGATATATACACTTACATTCCCATTCCACATGCCAAATACACATTAATTTGGCGGTCCTTGACACAACTAAATCCTACACGGCTTCGTCGGCTTGTGCTTATAACCATACCCTGCTTCTGTGGCCTACGCGGAAGTGCCTCTGTGGGGAGTTTTTTGGGTCGATAAAGTCAAAACTTTCCCCGCGACGGAGGCCCGCCGTCTCAAGCGAACAAGAGCCACGTGAGACACCACTGAGCGAGCTAAAGCGAGCGAGTCGCCGTGCCGAACGTTGCGACGTTTGATTGAGCCGACTCAGCGCCGTTTGAGTTGCGGCCCAATAGTGAATCATGTTCTGGCGAGAGCGGTTGCCCTGACTGCCACTCAAAGTGGCAACTGGACAATCACAGCGCGTCCTATGCTCAAGTGCACTGGCCAATCACGGCACGTCCTTGAACAAGTGCACTGGCCAATCACGGCACGTCCTTGAACAAGTGCACTGGCCAATCACAGCACGTCCTTTGCACAAGTGGTATAGGGTTTGGGATGACGCGTCCTTGACATGAAAATGTTTGAGAACCACTGATCGACTATATAGACAGCTGTCTGTCTTGTATTGTATCATTTTCATGTCCTATATGTACGTGTTTCCTTTCCTTAAACCCTTTGTACTTTGTTGCCCTCAGGGTACAAATCTGTGGTTCTCAAACATTTTCATGTCAGGACCCCCAGATTGACATGTGGCTGCAGACCCCCATCTGAACATATGTTCTGCCAGGGACCCCCATAAGAGAAGATTTGTGTTATTAAATAATAAAATTAAAAATCACACCCGTGTGGAGTAATAAGGGGCGCTTTTATCATCGTACATCATCGTCATATATTTGCTCAGACACTGATGTAAAAATGTCCATTCATTGTCAATGGGAATTTAATGTTTGTATAGGACAAAGTTTATGCACACACACCAAAAGCTGGATATAGAAGGGGCTAGCGCCCCTCAGTTATTATTATTATTATTAACAACGTACAAACTGTCCGGGGTGCTCACTAAAGCCTTATTAGACGTTACAATGATCAAACATGTTTGAAAATGAAATATTCCTTTAACCATTCTTTGTTCAAAACAGCTGATCTACAAGCACAAAACACATCCCATTGCTGCCCATTTTGAGCTTGTATAGATCTGCAGTTTTCAAAACATTTTGATAAATATTGCAAAATTGTAAAAAGAAAAAAAGGAAGAAAAAATCATCTCCAATGCGAGTCCCATGCATCATATTATATGGTATAAAGCAAATTAATTAAAATGTACAAATGTGTTAGGATTTTGGACTTTAGTGTTTAAATGGCCTTCTTTGTGTTCTCTGTTCATCATAGATGTGTTAAAATCTAGAAGATGAGTGACTCTGGGGACACAATGGAGAAGTCTCCGGCATCCGGAAATGAAGACGAACCACCAGACAAAAGGTATAAGATCACTATAGAGCGTCACAGTCCCTCCCCCTTTCAGAACGACGAGTGGCCCAGGAAATGAAATGCAATGCATTTCTCCCATAGGATCTTCTTTAAGTATTTATTTAAAGACGGTTACGCCGCGGACAAAGCCAACTCGGATCGTGACAAATCATGACAATGAACACAATATTTTGGGCCGATCAAATCATTAGAAAGAAGAAAATAAAGGCAGGAGACAACACTATTTGTTTTGTTTTTCTTCTTATAAATTATTTGATCGGCCCAAAACATTGTGTTCATTGTCATGATTTGTCACGATCCGAGTTGGCTTTGTCCGCGGCGTAACCGTCTTTAAATAAATACTTAAAGAAAATCCTATGGGAGAAATGCATTGCATTTCATTTCCTGGGCCACTCGTCGTTCTGAAAGGGGGAGGGACTGCGACGCTCTATAGGGATGTTAATAGTTAATCGAGTAATCAATCGTTAAGAAATTCTTCAATTAAACTAAACAGTTAACAATTTATCAAAAATACTCATTGGTCCAAAAGTCCCCCCAGCATGGTAACCACAATAACATCTCTGCTTTTGCATGTGATGTGACAGACAAGACAGTGCACTTTTCATTTCATTGTATTCCTCATAAAAGATGCCATTGTCTGGCCCTGTATCTAATGGTCAAATAAACATTTGATTAAGTAATGTAATATGCCTTTTGTATTCCTTCTGTATAGCAAAATGAAGATTTTGATGTTAGACATGAGGGAAATTAAGATTTGGCTCGAGTGGTTAAGGCTCCAAAAAGGTGACAAGTCTGCAGTGCAGTTTTTGTATTTTATTCAACCTCCAAACGTGCAGAATCGTGTGAGATGTTGCTATTGGCCATATTTAGACCGCAGCCATCTTGCCAGCAAGGTGATACCTACGTGATACTTCCCATAGACAGCCCATTCATCTAAACAGAAAAGCCCTCTCTAATTATATTAAACAACGTCAAAATCACCAACATTGCAGTTGTAGGGAAAGCTTGAATTATCGTCTTTCTATCTGCAAAGTGTTTGTTTAATAAAATCCACCGTAGACATGTTATGAGCTACTTCCTGTCAAGAAATTCCTTGCAGATGATTATTTTAGGTCAGGTTCTGCTGTTCCTTCAACCACCAGGACGTCTAAAACGGAAACTGAGTGTATTAATACTGCCTGGAAATGTGGCTCTCAAAGAGGTAAAATATATTATCTCAAAAAGTAGGAATTTAAAAAAAACTCCAAAAAGGTAGCACATCCAAAAATGTAATAAATGGCGGACAAAGTACTCACATTTCCTTTTCTTTATTGGCACACACAAAAAAGGAACGCTTACGCGTTTCGGCTATATGCAGCCTTCATCAGAGCATTGTATCAGCCTTGCATTGAAGGCTGCATAGCCTTTTTGGAGTTTTTTTTTAAATTCCTACTTTTTGATGTATACTGGATTTGGGTTTGGCACTCCACTGAAAACTATTGCTGATGCGCAACATCTTTTTCTCATTTAAAATGTTTTATCTGTTAAGTACGTAGTTCCTTAGGATAACTTAAGTTCAATTCAGAGTTTGAACAGACATCCAGAGGCTAGTCTGTATTGCTGTGTTTAGGTGATGACATTCTATTGTTGTATTTGTGCCATCGAAGGTGATGACATTCTGTTGTTGTATTTGTGCCATCGTAGGTGAAGACATTCCATTGTTGTGTTTGTGCCATTGTAGGTGATGACATTCTATGAAATCTTGAAAGAAAACCTGGAGAGCACCTCCAACTGTGATCTGACCCCAGACTTGGTCTACAGACTGCGATGTGATTCACATTGTCTCAACCCGACAATCCATCCTGAGGTATATCACACATTACTACAACGACAACCTGAGTTATTATAATGTCCAGTAACTAATACTAGTGCTGCTAGTACTACTACTACTACCAATACTAGTATTACTATTACTAGAACTACTACCATTGCTAGCACTGCTAATGTGTGTACTATTACACACTAGTTCTATCTAATCGTTATCTCTGTTTTCAGAATGTGAAATATCGTCTGAACTATGGACCAAATTACCATCCAACATATAAGGTAACGATGGATCTCAATGCAGCTGTCGTCTCGTTGGCATTAATGGGACCTGAGAACAACGAAGTCTGGACGGATCGCATTGAACTGGAAGGTAATTAACATAGTTACTCTGTTTAATTTAATTCATTCAGGTATACTCGAGAGGTTACACACTGCACTTATGTGGGTGTATACAGCGTTATGCAAGACTCATATACGCTGCATATATGCTGGGGCGGCGGTGGCTCAGGGGTAGAGTGCCTGGATGGTAACCGTAAGGTTGCCAGTTCGAACCCGGGCTCCCCCAGAGTTACTGTCGAAGTGTCCTTGAGCAAGACACTGAACCCCTAATTGCTCCCGATGTGCTAGTTGGTGCCTTGCATGGTTTCCGCTGCCATCGGTGTATAAATGTGTGTGTGAATGGGTGAATGTAATGCACAATCTCTGTAAAGCGCCTTGGATAAAGGCGCTATATAAATGCACCATTTACCATTTACCATTTGACGTGGCAATCAGCTGACCAAAATGGGCGGGGTATTTAAGCTCACCTGAGTCTGCGTTCCTTCTGGATATGCATTCCTGGTTGTTGTCAAGGTAGCTCTGAGAAGGAAGTGAAGTGGTCACGTGACTGGGCTGCGCCATGACACTTTCATGGACACTTTCATGGGAGCCAAACTCACACAGGAAGTGCAATGAATACATGGCAGTGAATGGAGCCGGCTGGACCAGCTCATAACAAACATTATTCATGAACAATTGTGACCTTTTGAAAAGTAATCACTTCTGGAAAATAACAGAAGACATATCACAGGTTGTTTTCTAATCACTTACTTTTCTATGTGCACAGAGTGCACAGTATATAATTTTATCTGAGGATCTAAACAGCAGCAGGTATCGTTTCTGGCTCTGAAGTATCGCGATATTTGGCTGCCAGACAGGAAACGGTGGGAAGTCTCACGATACTTGGTGCGTTCAGAAATGTACTTTGTACTTTATGGTATCTCTATTTTTATAGAGATACCATACCTCTATAAAAATTACACAGTGTACACATCGAATAACAACACAGCAGACAATAATGTGTTACATGTCTTCTGTTATTTTCCAGAAGTGATTACTTTACAAAAGGTCTCAATTGTTCATAAATAATGTTTGTTCATGAGCTGGTCACTGAGCTCTCATTGACTACAATGCATTCTGCCAAACTTCCGGGTAGTTTGGCTCCCATGAAAGTGTCCATGAAAGTGTTATGGCGCAGCCCAGTCACGTGACCACTTCACTTCCTTCTCAGAGTTTCCTTGGTTGTTGTTATGGGCTGTTCGTTCCCACCGCCACCCCAGCACTTTAGCTATTAGTTCTGTTGCCCATGGGGGGGGTTGTTAACTTATTCTATATCTATCTCCCTACTCTTATTAATGTTTAATGATGGCTGCCTAATGGAGAGTATGCGTGGGACATCATGGCAAAAACGACTTTCTGGCCTTGACCTGGCATGGGCCTTGACCTGGCCCATGCATCCAAACAGAAAAGGCCTATCTGATTGTATTAAATGACGTTAAACGACGGTAAAATCACTTTGCCACTCACTTTATCCATGCTTATACTCTCTATATCGTGCTGAGCAAGGAGAAAAATGTAGCAGAGCCGAACGCCAAGATGAAATATTATATCCACACTTGTTCAATCTATTCCTGAGTTATCTGACTGAATGTATATATAAAGTGTAACCGAAACCAATATATTATTTCCTCCTCCAGACGCCGGCCCCAGCCAGCCAAACGTAGCGACAGCGATGTCGACGTGACAGGAAGCTGAGACGCTGCGGTCCGCGAGGAAAGAGTTCATCAAACGAGTGTCGGTGGGCGTGATCAATCGTCTGCTGGACACACTGCTGGACGAGAACGTCCTCAACGACGAAGAGATGGACATGATCAGAACAGAGAAATGCAAAGAAGAGAAAGCACGACAATTAATCGACATGGTGCGAAAGAAAGGGAACGAGGCATCGTCGAAGATGGTCGCTGCGTTTCATGAAGAGGATCCAACCCTTTTTGAAGACCTGGGTTTGAACCGTTTGAACAGACCTTGATTTGTCTTGGTTAAAACCTTTGATTGATTGACTTTCTTACTGACGATAGAGGAACGAATGTACAAAGCAAAAGATTGCACAATCGTAGCCAAAAAAACACTGCATCGTCTGTTCCTCGCTTCAAATGTTTTCAAAAACATTCTTGAGAGCAACGTTTAGCTGTAAATGACATGGTGTGTTTGTTTACATGGCTGTAATGTTGGAAACAAAATCCAAGCAGCGCAGCCAGGATCTTTTTGAGGCCATGTGGCAGCCAAGTCTATGGACTTAAAAAAAAAAAACTATCTATCCATCCATTCATCCATCCACCCATCCATTCGTTTTATAGAGGGTATGCGTGTGACATCATCATCAAACCCGGAGGTTATCCAGGAATGCCTACTGAGTGGCAAAAAACTACTTTCTGGCCTTGACAACCCATTTATTCGAACAGAAAAGTTATATTTGATTGCATTAAACGACGATAAACGACATTAAACTCACTTTGTCACTCATTTTGCCACTCGATTTGCCATTCACTTTATGCATGTGCATACCCTCTATTGTCTATGGCGAATCAGCTTGCCAACACTCAGTGTTGGGTATGGCTACATTCATTCAATGCAATCTCCAAGGTTACACTGACAACAGCAACAAGTGGGTTATAGCCATAGTGCGTTTGAGATTCAGCACCAAGGTGAGTGCATACAAGGCCATGGCCTGCTTGTGTGTTTGTTTGTGTTTAATTTGTTGAATATAGTTAGCAGGCTAGTTTAGCGTCAGCCAGGAAATGATTAGGCTCATTGGGCGATCGATGTGTCTAATCAAATCAGTGGAATTATTACTTTGCTTTGGTTTCTCTTGGGATTTGAATTCTCTGTCTGTGTGTCAGTGTCCAGCTGTCCTTTCTCCCTTTCTTTTGTTTCTCAACCTGTGACTCACACTGCACATTTACAACTCTCTCTGCTTTATAGACATGAGTAGCACATTTTGTTGTCTATTTTAGTCTTAACAGAAAACATACAGAAAGATTGTAACAACATATGGTGTCGTCGCGTTTGTTTGTGAACATTACAAAAAATATATATTTGTAAAAGAAAAGAAAAAGGACGTGTCTAAAGAACTTGATGTAAGAGGAAATATTTACAGAATACAGGTGTACCTATACTCATCATACCGGGATGGCAGGAGTTCTGAGATACAACCGAGAGTCTGACAACCAGCTGGTTCTAGATACCATTAAATCTGTGGTAACAACATCCTTTCTGTTTTAAATCCTAGATAGTTAAAAACATGAATTTTACTTTAATTCTCGTGAGTTCAGTTTCAGTCAATATATGCTGAGCATGCTGTGTTTTCCAGCCACAGACTATGACGGCCTCTGCGTCTTCCGTGATAATATGCGAGTTCTGTGGAGAGAAGGCAAGGCCTTCATTGGACCTAATGTGGGGAGAGGAGCCTGAGGTAAAGTGAATACAGGTGTGCCTTGTGATTTTGACTTGCCCATGTGGTTAGATGTTTGAAAACCTGTTGTTTGTCTATTTGTGTCTATATTTGCACGTCTCATTTTCTATAACTCTCTGTATTAGTTCTGCTGTCCCCAACACCAGCAGCTGTGTGAGCTGCTTGTTCATCAGATGCATCTGGCCCAGGAGAAATCTGACCAGAGAAATGATATTCCAACTCAACACACACCCACAGAACAGCAGGAACTGCTCTGCCAAAAACGGGAGATTATGCAATGCAGGTATATAAATATAGACATAAAGGATGGATTTATTAGATTATTAATCCAACCTCAAATGTAACATAATTTAAAGAGTTTGTAGGACGTTTCTAAATATATAGCCTACAGGTCAGGTAGTTACGATTTTGTTTCCTCAATATGTCCTTTGATGAATATTGTACACAGCTGTATAGTTTCATAATTGCATCCTATCCATTGCATTGAAATTAATATACATGTATTATATTTTAAATGGTAAATGAGTTTTGTTTTACTAAATAACTAGCGGCAGTGGCTAGATGCAAATGAAAATGAAAGTTCAGAGAACAAAACAAATTGCAGCATCGATATACATGATTCTACGTCCTCTATACACTCTCAAGCCAGAGTGTGTCTGTCATGTGTGTCTCTAGATTTAATTAATAAGAAATAATTATTTGGAATGTCTTCTCATGATTGTAACTCAAGCAGGCTCAGGTTGAGATTGAAACCCTCTTCACTTCACTACACATCTGTATGCCAGTGGCAGTTCATGAGTTGTACAACAAAAATCTCTAATTTTTGCTTAGAAAACAGGAGCAAGACAGACTCTACAGGGATAATACAGCCCACCCACCTTTTGTAGAAACGTGTGAGTATATAGTTATCTTACACTTCACCCACATTTGCATTTATGTCACACCTGAAATGCATTTAATGGCACACAAACTTCATCTGGGTGGCATACAGCTACAGTTTATTCTGTGTCTGTAAACATGGATATTGTTTTGTGCCGAATATAAATATATATAATATACGACTCTGATTATAAGATGACCACCATTATTCAAGACTCATTTGTGGGAAAAGCTTGAATGTCAAATAGTCTAATCCACGATTATAATACGACCCCGTTTTTTAGGATATTTCCATTGAGAGCACAATTGTAAAAGCTTAAACGTCGTTGTGTGACCTTGTCTTCTTTAAAAGTCAAAATACAGATAATTATACGGTATCTTGATGCGTCACTGTTGAGATAAGACCATATATTTTGTGTTTTCCACGTAGACATCACAGGGTCAAAGACTCTCAGCTACCAGCTCTCCACCTGCACTCCAGGAAACGGACACTGGACTGTGACTCCGTCTAAGACCGACAAGAGCCAGGAAATAAAAACACAAGAGGCAGAGGTGATGATATGTTGTTGTGACCACAAGCACTTTGGCATCTCTTACCATAACCATAAGGTACAGTACACCACAACACATGACACCATTATTATACAATTAACCAGTCCTTATGGCTGTTATGTCTGATATTACTGTTGCTGGTATAGCTTCAATAGACAATAACTGTCCAAACCATTTGATCCATTTAGACGTGGCCTAAAATGTCTTCTGAATCCCAACAGTTTCCCCAAAAAAAACAACAACATTGCAGCTATATGTTGCTTTATCAGTGATTCTTAGACTTTTTCATATCAAGGACCGCCAGAATTATATTATTTATATCCACTGAACATCGTGTTTCGTTCCAGGGACCCCCAGAAGCAAAGATTTTATTTCAAAATGTTCACTTTAAAAAATATTGCACACATTTTCATGATTATCAAAAGCTCATAGTTAAATAGTTAAAGTGGTTAAAAAAAGCTAAAGTGACACAGATGCGCTCTCAGTCTCAATGGGTTAAAAGATGTACTGTAAAGGGCAGTCCATACTCTCTCCGACCACCAAACTTTTCGTCGGAAAGTTCCGTACCTACAACATGACGTCACTTGCAACTTCTGAAACGCATTTCTCAGAATTTTTGTTCTGAAAGCTGCACTCCCAGATGTTGTGACTCTCCGAACTCTACTAAATAAAAGTCTGATCTTTCCGACGAAAAGTTTGGTGGTCGGAGACAGTATGGACTGCCCTTCAGTCCTCTAAATATTGTGCAATCCTGTGGCTCACAATCTTACTGTAACATCCATTGATTATGTCCCACATATTAAAACAACAAATGTAAATACAGCATCTGGTGGCTTAATCTGTTGCCTTTGCATTTACAGGGTGGAGCGGAATGTCTTCAGAAGTATTATTATAATGGCTTGAAGTTTCGTACAGTGTTCCCCGATGGCTCTGCTCAGGTCTTGTATCCTTTTCAGTGGATGAACGAACATAATTGTGTGTTCATGTGTCCATACAAGAGGAAAAATAGAGTCTGCAACACTGGTATGAAAAACTCAGCTCCACTGGTATGAAAGTTTCCTGAAGAAGATCCTAAGGGATCGAAACGTTGAGTCAAATAAACCAGTGGAGCTGAGTTTTTCATACCAGTGTTGCAGACTCTATTTTTCCTCTTGTACTGCCTTTTGTCTAGCACCTGGGCTAGAGTGGAGGTGCATGCTCTATTTCCTTCATGTGTCCATACACTCTCAGAGTTACAGACCCATAAGGGTACATTTATTTGGTTCCAAACTATCATTTAGCTGGGGACCCCCTGGAACTCTCTCAAGGACCCCTATAGGAGTCCCCGGACCTCACTTTGTGTGGATGTCATTATCCATCATTTAATTCTAACATGTTTGCCTGACGAAGGTCTGTATAATACCTTGGGGTCACTCTGTCCTTCAAACCAGTATTGTGTGTGTGTGTGTGTGTGTGTGTGTGTGTGTGTGTGTCAAAGTCGTACGATTTGTAACACACGTTACCGCAGTGAAATTTGTTCTCCGCATTTGACCCATCTCTTGGAGCGGTGAGCCGCAGCCAAGGAGCAGTGAGCTGCAGCCTTGCCGCACTCGGGAATCATTTGATTAGTATATTTGACTCCCCAATCCAACCCTTTGATGCTGAATGTCAAGCAGGGAGGCATTGGGTCCCATTTTTACAGACTTTGGTGTGACCCGACCGGGGATCGAACCCCGACCTCCCAGTTTCAGGGCAGACACTCTAACCACAAGGCCACTGGGCTGGTATGTGTGTGTGTGCGCGTGTGTGTGCGTGCGTGTGTGTCCTCCTCACCAGTTGGTGTGGTTCCCATCCTTATCTTCTTCTCATGGTAACAGCTACCCTTCTGGCCTACTGGCGGTGGTCATCGTGGTGACTGAAGGAACGGGGAGGGTCTGCATTGTGTACGATGACAGCCCTGAGCAACAGATAAGGGCTCTGTTCCTGTCTGACGGCAGAGCGACATGTTACTACAGCCATGGTTCCATCTGGTAATAGTGGAGAATAATGTACTTTATATGAAACTTAAAGCAAATCATATGTAATTAATCAAACGTGCCCCGATGTTATATACCCAGTATACAGTGTAATTTGAGTGTGGGACAAGGTTATTATAGTTTAGCATTTTCCGTATATAAGCTTTTATTTTATTTTGACTTTAATTTCAAATTTAGTTTAGTTTTAGTTAATTTAGAAATAATTTTCATTTCTAATTTTACTTAGGCTTAGTTTAGTTTACTTTAATTGTAATATTTGACAGGGGCGATTTTCAAAAAAGGCCAGGGAAAAAAACGGTTACCCAAAATGCTAGGTTTATTTATGACATATTGAGATTTATATCATGACTGGTCATTTATTGAGTGTTTATTTACCGGTATGTTGCAGGCTGAGCTTGGATAGTTCAGGCGGCCAGTGTTTGGATGGGCTTGGTGCCAGAACTCAGCATTGGAGCTGGAACATCCTGAGCCCAACTCCCACCCCCCTGCGCCCCGTCATCCTGTCCCTGAACAAATTCATAGGGGTCCGGGTCCTGGGACCAGAGCAAGTGTTCATCTCCTTTCTTGCATGCAGCCAGCAGGCCAGGTTCAGTGTTGGTGCCTGTTGTGTGCAGGTAGGTACCATATCGGACATCCTCTCACCCACAAAAATAACACAAGTATCACGTTCAGTGCAGTTGTTCAGTTTAACATGTACATACAGTAAGCTAAATTATGTGTTTTAGAGGAGCGCTCGTCTGGCCTTTGGAATTACGTCATATGGCAGCCAAGTCTATGGACTTTTAATGTTTGTTAAGACAAAACAATGTTTGTCTTAAGACAAACATACTTTTAACAAACAGAGTGGCAGCCAATTCTATGGACTTTTAATGTTTGTTTAGGGTACTAAACGTTACGTACATCTATGTGGCAGCCATGTTTATGGTCGGTTTACAGCAGTTAAACAAACAATGCCGTCATGTGGCAGCCACAAAGGTAAAATAAATTACCTTTGTACAAATGCAAGTTAATTCCAATACCAACATCTGTAATATGAGACATAAATCTCATTCATCTCATCAAGGGCGAATATAAAAGAAGCATGCCTGCTCCAGGAACGTCCTTAACTAAAGAAGAGCTGTTTGTATTGGCTGGGAGGATTAGGGTTCATTTGACCATTAAGCACCTCCACCAGTGCCTTGAGACACCCTCCAACCTGCGACCGTTGAGAGCCAGCCTCACCCCTCACCTTATTGCTGTTGTCCAAAGACTGCTCGAGGTGAGCAACGTGGTTCAGATGAGCAAGCGAGAAAGAGACTTCATCCATAGTTGCCTTCAGGACTGTCTAACCTGATCATTATTCTAAGACATATTGAAATCACTGGGTCACAAAGCCAAAATCATTAAAAAAAATGCAGACATGGGATTAAAGAGTACAAATGAAACAGGGCTGCTGATGTAATCTGTACTTACTTCCTTTTTAATGTGCCATACTAAAGATTCACCAAGACCCACGTAAAGAAAGCAGCATGCTGTGAATCACAGCTATTTATAGTGGGTAACTTTTAGTATGAGTCAGTCCTGGATTCATCTTAAGCCACAAAACTAGTACACCTCTTTTGTTACTTCTGGTTATGTTTTTGTTAAATGCTGCTGGTATTACTTGATGTTGAACTGTGGGCGGAGTGGAATCTTTGTTGTTGAAAAGTCAAATCAACTTCATTAATCATGTGATGGATTAAAACTTGAATAAGGTTCCTACACAATGAATGGCGTGCAATAATTTCCCTCACACGTTTTGTAGATTGTCTTTTCACTTGATTTATGGGGTCTATATTTAGGACTTTTGACATATTCATAATGTAAATAACTAAAGCTTTAGCAAGGTTACAAAGTGCTTCTTCACGAGATATCACCAGGTAAACGGAGAAAGGTGTGCTCAATAGAGCTCAAATCTCTGCCGCAGAGATTTGACTCTGCCTACCCTACCTCTGCCCTATACCTCTCCATCTTTCTGTATATCTGGGCAGGGCATGTGATGACAATATGTTGTAACAGCACATTGTAATGGGGGAGAAGGGGATATATAAAGCGATGACACAGCAATTAACAATAAGCCTACAGTAGGCCTATATTGTTAATACTAGGCCGCCTACTTGGGGGCGATGCAAGTCGGGAGATACATGACTTTCACCATTGCACTCGTTGTGCAGTATTCCTGTTGTCTGATGTACTCATACCCGTTGTCAGGACCACACACCTTAACTCCAATGGGCTTCACCGATGAGCACAGACCTTTATTTGTTCCATTGAACATGCTGCCACTTATATTGGCAAAGAGGCACAAACGTGATGTCATCACAAGGAAAAAACGTGGACATTACAGCCAAAATGCCAAATTCAGGCTTACATTCAGTCCACATTAGAATGTTCATGTAATATCACGCGTCTACCCATGTCCAAGCGAAGCCCATTACTTGCGCAAGCGGATCGCACAAGTACTGTGGCCGGCTGCGTATGTATGTATGGTATGTAGGCCTGTCCTCGGTGGTCCCTAATTGGCTGTTGATGGTGATTACGTAACTAAGGTACGTTTGGTGATCGCGTGTGTGTGTGTGTGTGTGTGTGTGTGTGTGTGTAGTGGTCCCTTATTGACTGTTGATGGTGACGTAACTAAGCTCACATTTCAGGGTTGGTATAAGGTCAATAAACGGGTCTAAGGATTTAGAACAGCAGTTGTAATAGACATTAGTTAGTAGCAGCAGTACTTGCGCGCTCTGCATGCGCACAAGTAGGCCATGTATGGCCTACTTGTGTGCAACGTGCAAGTTGGCACCACGACAGAGTGCATTTCTAGCTTCGTGACTAAGTTTACCTATAGTGTATGTACCAGCAGCTTGTTTCAGGCTGGGATCTGATGAAGAGTAGCAACATGTGAAACATTACAACTGGAGCTTAGATGTACCATATTTATAAACTGTAATATCAGGTCCAGGGGTGTCAGAGCGCAATTAAGAGCTTGTAAATGTCATCTTCTGGAACACAACTGAAAAGTCTTTGGACAATTAATTGGCAATTCTGATCTCATACCTACTTCTCACCTTGGAAAAAATAAATACAAACAAATTCAAAAACACCTTCACGGTCATAAAAAAAACATTAAAAAAACACAAAGGTCTCCACCTCTGCAGTCATTTTCCTCTCCCATTACCAGTTCTCCAGTACAAACATCCGTTTTCTTAAGTCTTCTTCCATAACTGTCAATTTCTTGCATGGGCCTCAAAGCATTTCTACATTAATTCATGATGGAGATCAACCGGGAAGAAGAAGTTTCTATTCTTAGAGATCTCTTTTGCAGCCATATCAGCCCCTGGAACAGTTCACTTGGTAGTAGAGTTCTCTATTCTCCTACATAATGCTGCTCAGTTTCCGGTGGACATCACTGAGCACATTCCTGTGCTCTGCTTTCTTTGCCATCTGAATGAAGGGAGCCTTACTTATGGGTGGCAATCTTCTAGTTTTTCCCCGTTGTTCTGTTCCATTTGCCTTAGATCTTGTTCTCTGCCCGTTGTCATGCATTTCCTTTCCTGATGCTATTGGTAGTCATGGCTTTGAGCTCCCACCTGATGTCATGTGGGAGTCCCGACTGCTCCAACCCGTACTGAATAATTGACAGCTTGCATAATGTCTTCAGAGTAGGACTTAAGTCTAAGATGTACAGATCGGAGACACTGGCGTCATATTCATCTTGATCTTCACATTCCCCTTGAATGGGTTTGTATCTGTATCCTTCAAAGAGGATGATACGATCTCCCACCGTGCAACAGCACAGCCTGGACAGCACAGATGATGGAGACAGAGGGTAACCCTTGGGCTCAATCTTCGTCCAGGAGAAGGTCTCCAAGTTGAATTTCCACATGTCGTTGAAAGTAAAGTTCAGACGAAAGTTAAGGCCGCCAAATATGTACAGTTCTCCATTGTAGGCAAAGGCTGAATGACACGCCCGTCCGTCTGGAAGTAGTTCTGCAGAAGGCATGCTCAGCCAGCGGCCGGTCTCTGTGTCAAACACTCTGATTCTGTTGTTGGTGTTGCACTGGCCTTCGTATTGGCCTTCGAACAGCTCCACTTGACCCCCGAACACAAACATCTTGGTCCCGATGATGATGGCAGAGTGACACGACGAAGCCGGTGCCGGCATGCCTCTGGTGGTAATCAGAGACCACACCATTGTGGTGGTGTCCAATGTGTGGATGTTATTGGTGTATCCAGCCAGGAGCTTGAATCCTCCGAAGATATACATGATCTTCCCCAAGACGCAGGCAGAGTGGCCGCACCTCGCCTCCGGGACAGTCCCAGAAATCTTGGGCTTGAACCATCTGTGGGTGTTGACATCGGTGGGCGTCGACAACGCATAAAGCACGTTGCTGTACGTAGGCTCGGCGACGCCAGCGACACGTGTAAGTAACGCTCCCCCCCAGATATAGATGATGTCTTCTATCAGCACCGCTGTGTGGCCATAGTGCATGGAGGTAACATCACACGAAGGTTGCTCTCCGCCGGTTGTGACCGGTGGCAACTTGATCCACCGTAAAGACACTGTGTTGAAGATGTGCACATCGATGTGACCCATGTCGTACATGTACGTCTGCCCATACCATCTAATGGAGTACAGCCTGTGCCCCACTGCCACAGCAGCATGATAGTTCCTCTTCTGACCTCCTTTGAGATGCACTGTCCAGCGCAACATCTCATTCACCGAATAGCTTCATGGGGTGTTACATACAGAATTGTGCATGCTACTACTTATATAGGTAAAGTATAAGCACAAACATTAGGCAAAGCTTGGCCAATCCGCAAAGCCGATGGGTTGAGTTGGGATCTCAATGACTGTTGAATATGAATCCCCATCGCAACAACAGCCCAGGCGTCTGGAAATCCCATGCCACCCTGCTATTTACCCTGTGTGTCTGACTGTCTGTGTGTACCACATTTGTGATGATTTGATTGGCTGAGCACGGCATGTGATGATGTATGATGATAAGAACGCCCCTCACTTTACACAAGTGTTCACTCCAGAATAAGTCCAAGTGTTTAAATGATGTGTATTGTGTGTGATTTAGTTTAGTTAACGTCATTTGTGTAATAAATACTTATTTATTTAAAATCACAACCGTGTGAAGTGAGGGGCGCTCTTATCGTACATCATCATGGCGTACAGCCGTACACTATGACATCATCAGACACTATGACGTAAAGATGTCCATTCATTGTCATTGGGAATTTAATGTTCGTGTAGGACAAAGTTTGTGCACATATACACCCAAAGCTGGACATACGAGGGACTAGCGCCCCTCAAAAACAAACGTCAGAAGCTTGCACAAAATAATTGTCCCATAGTCCTGATGTAGACGATGGGACAGTAAACAAGTTGAAATTGAAGTTGAATAATTGATGTGATTTTTTCCAGAATGTCAGAAACTGGTAGGCCTATTGGAAATCCAGCCATGGCAAACATTAACTGTATTTGTTATGTTGTACATGCTGTGTAAGTAGAGGGATATACTGTAACCAAAAGATCATGATGACCTACAGAGGGAATATATATCTGTATGAAACACTTTCTCTTTTTGAGAGACGTCTCCAATTACACTCATGCGAAGTGATGGGCGCTCTTATCACCATAGATCATCATACATCACATTCCGTGCTCAACTTCCGGTGCACTAGTGGGTTATAATAAGAGTGAATACACTGATAGGCCAAAACCTCACAAATATGATGTATCACTTTTGAAATTAGTTATTGATGATTCCTAGTGTTGTCACTTTACACCACACTATGCAATCAAGATTAGACAATGTCTCCCTGGCCTTAAAACAAAGAAGGATTTTTTTCTTTTTTTACTTAAAACCGATATGCTCTCCTTCAGTGTGCCGCTCAAAAATGAGAAGTGTTCTTCTTTTTGTGCAACGGTGTTGTATATTAAATGTGCTTTAGCCTATAAATAAATTTGACTTGACTATAATATTACCAGCAACCAACTCTCTACCATGGAAGTAGTCCACTCTCTACCTGTACTGAGAAAAGGATCTGGACATTGAACTGTGTGACTCCTAAAGTGATTTTTATACTTTGTTGTACACAGAAAATAGCCAATCTACAAGCTCAGAACCTGTTATGTTTGTGACGTGTTGTGAACTTAGTTGTAGATCAGCTATTTCTGTATGATGGTACATTATTTAGGCATAGGGCTGACATGTCAACCAGGAAGAGGCAGATAGGACGAGCACTTGTAATAACATACGGTAACCCATAAATGTAAAACATGGTTATTAATTATTATATGTTGAGCCTGGTTACTAAAGTTGCTAAGTAGGTAGCTTCAATATCTGTCAACAAACCTATTAGTAGGTACTATAGATGATTGTTACTCTGAATATAAGAAATGGAACTTCACAGCTTTATTCTGACTTTCGTAGTTATGCTGCCATCATGTGGTGAGATTTGAGAAGACCTATTCACAAACCAAAATATCTTGAACTGAGTCAATCTCAGGTCTTGTTTTATCCTTTCAGAGGCTGAAGGAGCATAATGTTTATGTATCTTTGTCTGTAAATCACATCTGTGCTTTGTGTGAACATTGTATGTACTCAAATGAATCAGGTCCTACAGTACTTAATACTTATATGTTGATATACTGCTGATGCTTCAGTGTTGCAGAATTTCTTGGAAACCAGAAATACAAAAGGCACACATGGCTTCTCTGGAGGCATGGAGCAAGCAGTTAAATAACCAAGAAATAGTACAGTACATACATTGGTGAAACAAATCCTGCTAACAGTGTACAATGAATAAGGTCCCACCAGGGGCATTGTTAAAGTATGATTAATCGCCCCCGAAAACCGGTACATATTTTTTTGACTGGTATTTGCGTGTATCCACACACACACACACACTGTAAACATTACACAGTGATAAAGTGATGCAACAAACTCCAGAGCTGTGATGTGAAATATTGTTGCCGCAGTGTAAAGATTTAAATGTGATTGTTCTATGCAACTTTTACACTCGTCAGATCAGTTAAAGGAAATGGCAGATGGTATTCACACCCTCCGTGGCCTTGTGGTTAGCGTGTGCCCAATCTGAAAACCCATCGTCAAAAAGCAGCGCCCTCTTTTCCTTTGAAGAATAATGCATGTCAAACTGGGGGTCCTTGAAATTAAACCGGTTGAGAATCACTGCTAGAGCCGTAAAAATCTTCTCTTATGGGGGTCCCTGGCATATCACTAATAAATGTCAATTTGGAGGTCCTTGACATCTTTCTGCTTTAGTTTAAGGCAATGGAGTGTGTGCCCTGGGATTGGGAGGTCGGGATTCAATTCTTGGCCGGGTCATACTAAAGAATATAAAAAATATGGGACCCAATGGCATTCACTTAGCATCAAGGGTAGGATCGGGGGTAAATCTGACATTCTAGCGGCGTCATGTCCACGGGGTGTACTTGTACTGGGCAATGATCAAGCCACCTCACACTACAGAAAAAGGAGATGGGCCACATTAATCAGTTGGATCCCAAGGCTACTTACTCACCAGATGGTTTTAAATGATAGCCGTTAAGTCAGCAAAAGATTATTAATCTGGTAAACTAGACTTAACCACACGGTCTATAATACAAGGTTCAGTAGTTTCTACCTAGACTGTGGGGTGTTGACAAAGATGGTCTGGACTGGCCCTTCTGATACATCTTTAAAGAAATAACCTGAACAGTTTTTCCTTCCTCACTGTCACTTACTTGAATTGATAGACATCAATGAGTAAAGCTCATTCTAGAACACATCGAGTAAAACCTCATAAGAGAACACAATGCCTGGGAGAAGAAAATAACACTTCAGTTAAATACTTACTATATTTTTTTATTAATCCTCTTAGCTTTGTTCAAGCTATGCAAAGTAAATATAAAAATTAGAATTCAGAAATCAAACTGAGGCAATTTTCAAATAATTTGATGGCGATGAGGTGGCATTTTCTACACGGAGCTAAGTTAAATGAATAACAAGAAACAGTTAAAACTATACAGAATTGCTCAATGGTAGAAATGACATGATCTTTTTTTCTCGTGGATCAAGTCTATAGTATATGAGTTTCAGACTATTTGTGTAGACATGGAATCTCTCCAAAAGGAACCATTTCATACCCACAAGGTCACATCCCTGTAAGCCTAAACCGATTGTTTATTGCACCATTAATGAATGCTGCACGAGTAGTAATAATATTACAACAAAATGACCAGCGCAGTGGCCAAAGATCCCACTCTGGTATCGGGGGTGAGGAGTCTTAAAGGGACACGGTGAGGAGTGATGGGACATCCAGCGTGCGCTAGCAGACCTCCTGCCTTCAGCGCAGACCTTCATAAAGATCACTTCACAGCCCGATGAGAAACCCACCTCAAACCTAGAGAACGGAAGCAAGAATTAAGATTAGAACATCCCGAATATGAAAGCTTGACAGCAACCTGGTTATTCTACCGCAGAACTGTATAAAGCCCAGCGTACTTACATGGAGGGGTCTTTGGCTCCAGCCAGTAGGGTTAAGAGCGGTGGTGTGACATTGTGTCCATGGTGTCCATGTGAACGTTCATCTTCATCTCATTCTCGAGTATCTGCACCAGCTGCTGCATGGAGGGTAGGTGACCCGACTCCAATTTGGACCACACTGGCACGTCTACAAATGTAAAAGCATAATATATATATGTCACCAGCACAGCACACAACCATAATTGAATGTACGTAAATCTGGCCTATGCTGTGACCGAGAAAGTCTCACCATTTAAGGTGATTTCAAAAGCGCCTGTTGACATCAACTGGTTTTCAATCATGTTGCTGAAGAAGAACACCATCATGCAGGCATATATCTGAAAAGAAGCATTCAATTATTAACCACTTTCACCTGGCATCCATATTTTGGGCACTGCATTATAGGCACACACAAAAAAGTTATGATTTACCCAGAACACACCACTAGAAAATGAGCCATTTAGCCCAGCTCCTTGTTTGCACACATACTTTGTTATGTGGTGGGTCTTTGACCCCAAGCATCCACAATATGAATTTGTCACCTTGGAGATAACAAGTGTCGGGGAAAACTGCTGTAGACAATATCAAGCAAAACACCATACCCAAAACCCTAGAATGAACAGCTAATCCCATGGGTGAGATGTTTGTATGCAAGCCTGTATATTATTATTAGAGACTAAAAAATGTCAGCTGGCTTTATTCCATTTCTGTGTAGCCTATTGTTTGACACCAGCAGTATGCTGCATTTATAAACACTGTAATATACTGAACACAGGCCAAACAAGTATTTAGCTCACTTCAGATAAAGATTCTTAAAATCCTAATACACCATATTTCATGCAAGTTCTACACCAGCGTCATTTACCGTTCGGCGTATGATCCGAGCAGCGGCCTCACCTTATTCTCCTGGCCCCAAACCCAGATGCCTGGGGCTTGCATACCAACGAAGATAAACGGGTCCTTGCCGATGATAATCAGCCCAATCACCAGCAGTTTGAACACGGACAGGAAGGAAGCGAAGTGTCTGAAAGAATAAAACAGGAAAAGGACTTAAAATGCCATTGGTATAAAAAAAAACATAGAATGGCCCGGTGTGCCGTGGGTTCGACTCCCGATCCCGACGGCCTTTACTGCGTGTGTGTCCCCCCCCCCCCCCCCCATTTCCTGTCAGCCTACTTTCATCTATTCCTCTATCAATAAAAAGAAAAAACTTAGAACTTCACACATTCCCAGTATTAAATAATATGATTACCCATACGTTACGTTTTTTAAATCCTGAAATGCAGGCATGTAAAGGTTAATCCTATAGGCAATGAATGCTCTGTCTGCTGCAGTCAATTTAGGTATAATCAATGCATTTGTAGCATGCATGCATGTGTCAACTCCTAATTCATATCAATGTATATGATGGAAATCTCTCTCTTTCTTACCGATAGAGGGGCAGAGGGAGGTAGTTCTCTCCCTCTATGCGGATGTCTGGGTACCGCTGGTACAAGCCCTGCGTGTACTCCTCAAACACCCGCTTGTACCCTCAGGAAATGCTGTGGGCGCAGGAACAAAGCTTAAAGTCAGGGAACAAGTGCAAGACAAGTACACAATACAGGTTTTTTGCTGTGTAAAACTGTGTGCTCGGCATAGCACAGAGGCACACATCAATGTTATCTTTCCATCGTTGTGCACTTTTCTTTCTACTGGAAGGTTGTAGTGGTGGTGTGACATTCCTCTCTGCAGCACATTGCGCAATAGCTTTCCACAAGGAAAGGATAGATCTCCTACCATATAATTGTGGCATTGACAACACTTTACCGCCTTAAACATGTGCAAGCTTTCTTGGGCTAGTGTCATTACATTTATGACGTGTTTATGTGTTTACTAGTTATTAGTTGCCAGTGCATGTCTATGATGACATGCACTGGCAGAAACATGTTTCTGAAACAGAAACATGCGATTCAACTTGACATGAACTTCAAAACAAAAACCTGTTGTACCACAGTCGATCTACAAAACCACCACAAGTCTGAAACAAATGTACATATGGGATCTGGAGAATGGGATTAGTGGCATGTTAATCCATGATCCAATAGCACAGTTCACAAGAGGTAAAGAGTTGGATTTGAGAGCGGAAACAGGCCGTTGGACCTGGCTGGTTGCATTGCATCAGAGTTCCCTGTATCATGCCATTGCATTGGGCAGATTTCAACATCGAAGAAACAACTTTTAATTCAGACTGAAGTTCATATTTGGTGTTGGTTATATGTTTGATCTATTCTAGACATACGATAATGGTATGTCATGTTGTGTAACGTCTTCTTCGACATCGCGGCTAGCTTGGACATTGACATTAGCTGGGGTTAGCTAGCTTAGAGCTACTACTGTACTATATTTACACAGTCATTCTTACCAAATCTGAAATTTAAGAAGGGGCCCCGTGGCGAACTGCATCTTCATCTTCTTTATTCCACCATTTTCCGCAGATGTGGCGCAATATAGCGAGAAAACTCCCAGAAAAATGAGTGAGAACGGTAACCACTTATTCGCCATTACTGCGTTTGGCTAAATTGGCTGTGTTTCCTTTCCTACTCTCTAGTATGTGTGTGTCGCTCATGAGATGAGATAAACCAACTGCTCCCTCCCAAAAGAGGCTCCGTCTAGGTATAGGGTCGTTTTTTTTGCCTCATACATTACGGCTTTGTTTTTTTATATTGCTAAACTTCCTCACCTAAAATTCACATCTGGTGATCTGATCATCTTCAATCAATAACACAGGAAATTGGCATTGGGCTATACATGAGCTCAATCAGAGTGTAATGTTTTATTTTATGATCATTTTATGATTCATTGAAAAAGTTAGACCCTCATGTAAAGTGTAATGCTTTATTGGGTCGTCCACAGTTTTTGTATTGAGTTATGCTTGAAATGTACTGTAATTCTGCAAACTGTTAATAAATACTTAAATCAATCAATCAATCAATCAATCAATCAAATTAAAATAGCTTAGTCTGGGAACTAGACCAAGGCAAAAAAAGTACCTTGTTTTCACACTTGTTGATCTTCTTTATCTTCTTCAATTGCAGTTGTTAAGTCGACATGACAGGAATTTACCGCCACCTACTGCATCGGGCTGTGTAATGGCATTTACTGTACACCATGACATGAAACACTGTTTATGTTACATAATAAAATATCACTTGTTCCTGCATTGTGGACGTTTAACAAATTCATTTGGGATAATTACCTATATTCTACTCTTGCGAACTTTAACTAGTTAATTCCTCCTTTTAAAATGTAAAAAAAGATCAAAACCGATTAATTTAAAATATATATTTTGTTGCAGAGTTGCTGTTATATAACTACATCTACTGTCCACTAGATGACGCTGCAAACCTACAGTCTTGACATTTCCAGCCCATCCGTTGCCAACCATTTCTCTTTCAAAATAAAAGTAATAAAGCAATGAAAAATCCGCCCTTGAAAAAGCAATGGCAATATGCCAAAAATAACAATAACAAAGTGAGCATGGGTATTATTACTCACAGAAAGTAATCATCATTAATCATTAATCAATGATAATCATTAAACCATAAACTAACAATTTTCAGTCATCACTGAGTCAATCAATCAATCAATCCACATCACATACAGAATTTAAATTATTAATCTTTATGTTGACACGACATTGATACTAGCGAAAAATATATAACAATAGTTTTCATTTTAAACTATAGCTATAGCGCCTTTCGCCGTGAATAGTTTAACTAACCTAATTTTCCTTTATTTTAGTAATGAGTAGTATTATTATTATTTTACTGAATGTGTTCCCAGTTTGAATTTAGCCTAATATAAAGCATAATTTGGTTCAGACAAACCATTCGGAAGCCAGGCGTTTATTTTACAGTCAAATATGATCCGATTAGATTGCATTACTTTTATTTTCAGCTCGGTGTTGTTATCCTTATCCTACCGGAAGCGTGTTCATATGGCTTGGCTTTACATGAGGGGTCGGGAAAGCTGTGTGAAAGTCATTCAATAACAACATGGCACAAGCTGTACAGAAATTGATCGCCAAAGTGCCCACATTGGTCAATGGTAAGTGTATTAATGTTGTTTGCATCTTTGAGATAGTGGACAGAAGCAAGTGCTGACAGAACTTGGCATGGCTTGACGGTAGCAGCAGAAGATGCGTCTATAGCCTAATCCACACACATCATAGCAGCGATAGCCCTAGAACGGCTCTTGTTTCATAGTGTACAGAAAATGTACGAAGTTAATTAAATGATCACAGGCTTTCTAGGTCTATAGCAGCGATAACACATAATAGCAGGCAGCACTTGTATTAATAAATGCATGTAATAACCATACACATTTGTAAAGTGTAAACCTTAATTGATACATATTTACATTTTACATCGAATCATGTAACTTGTATAGATCATCATCGGCCAATTAGATCACATAAGGGTCTATTTTTTGCGTTTCAGCCGCTGTTACGTACTCCAAACCCCAGCTAGCGACTTTTTGGCATTATGCACGTGTGGAGCTGGTCCCCCCTACACCTATGGAGATCCCCAAAGCCATTATGGGCGTGGGGGGTGTCATCAAGGCCACAGCACGTCTTGGACAGCTGACAATGCGGGTGAGTCGTAGTATAAAGTAAGGGGTACTAGGCCTATGTCTCCAAAATAAGGTCATTCTCATGTTGTTGGAACATTAAGTTGTGGAAACCAGTGACATTTTCTAAAGTCAAGATTGAAAATATTGTTGTATTAATAACCTTGTTTGTTTCTTGTTTTGTATTGTATGTCATGACTGTTATAAAGATTTGTTAATACATTTATTTTTAAATTATACTGGTTATAGCAACGCAACCGCCAACCACATACTGTACACTGTGCATTGCCCTCTGAAGGTGCTGTCCCACTCTGCCCAGAGTTGCATAACACACTCACACGGACATTCTTTGATTCTTACCTGACTTGTTGAGTGTAATGCAGTGCATGCACACCACTTGCTGTTCTTTAGTAATCTACAGTAACTGCTGTGTCCAAATATATATATTTCATTATGTGTGCATTTTATGAGAACTACTGTCATATTTCAACCCTGAGAAACTAATTTTCTATTCTGAAAAACGTTGTGTCCACAGGACGTCGTGAGGAATGGACTGGTGGCCACTGAGGTGGCTATGTGGTTCTACATTGGCGAGTGCATCGGCAAAAGAGGCCTCATTGGATATAATGTTTAAATTATGGACAATTTAATCTTCTTTGCATTCTGAGCATGAATTAATGGTCAAATTTGGGACCCAATAAACATGTCAATAGTTTGAGAGGACATTTTATAATTTTTTCCCCTACATACTATTTGTTTACAAAGCAAAGCTGTTTGGGCTGTTTTTTTGCAAATGTTTCTCCAAAGGGTACACAAAAACATTGATAAACAAAAACACTTGACCAAAGTAAAATGTATGGATCTGTACTTTATTACAAACTATGTTTGGCAGACATGCCACATTGGGGTGCTAGAATGTGAAAGTTTCATAGTACACTGGTAGCCAAGATCTACGGCAATTAACGAGTCACATATCCTATAGAACTAATTTATATACCGTCATACGTGTATGTATATAAAGTGTATCCAGATATTCTCTAGGCCAGTGGTTTTCAAACGTTTTGTGCCCAAGGCACACCAATATAGCTCTGAATGTGAGCTTGCAGATCTGCTATTTTTCTATGTTTGAACATTAATTTGTGGAGGAAAAGACGTTTCAATTGAACATTTTTTGCCTATAATGCCAGGGCTAAAATAGGGATGACCAGGGCAGGGTATAGACTTTGGTTATGTATTGGTAAATAAGTCCACACAAAGTACTGATATAGTGAATTATTGTGTATAGTTGTATTAAACATGTGGATGTCTCACGGCACACCAGTGTGTGTGACCTGTGTGTCCCTTGTCACACCATTTGGGAACCACTGCTGTGACTATGTAATGATGGACATCTCTTCCCGTTCTCTGCTCTCTGACAGTGCATTCACAATGTTTCTCAAGTATTTACGAAATGCTTGTCTCACATCCTCGGGCTCCTCTTCCAGGTTGGAATGAATGAGCGGAAGTCTGCTCAGATGAGAGGCTGCATTAAAAAAAGGAATAACATACAGTACTTATGAGCATCGACATATTAAGCAGAATTCTAAAAGCATGCCTGTGTGGCATCGTGCAATAGTGTTACCTAAAGGCAGCTGCCCTTCATCCGCTCCACTGCCGGGCTTGTGGTGAGCAATAAATAGGCACTGGCTGTCTTGCAGTCCCAGAGAGGAAATAAACATTGAGTGCCAGGTCTCTATTTCTTTCAGGTGACTCGGAACATCGTGATTAAAAATAATTACAACACCATTGCAGTCCCTCATCAGTGCCGGCCAGCACGATTCAAATCTGTGTCAAGAGAGGAGCAATTATTACACACTGCAAGAGTATCTGGATAATTGAAACATGAATAACTATGATCCACACACCAACTTTCTTAAAGCATCACAAGACTATTAACTACAGTAGGTTTTAAAGGTGCTTGTGCAACCCTTTGTGCTTACTTAAAGTCACCTGCACAGTCCCAAAGCTCCACATCACACATTGAATATTTGTCGCCACTGCCATCATTCTGCAATTCAAATTCCAGTATCCTAAAAAAAAGGAAGAAACAATTTAGCTGCAATTGCTTATTTGTATCCACTGTAATCCAAACACTGTTTCACATTAAGTTACTTGACCAAGGAAGGACAATCAATAAAGACTATTCACTTTACAGTCAGTCAACCTATCTTATCTACCTATCTAAGTGATTGTTTGATTGATTGAAAATTGTATTAACAGTTTGTATAATGGGTACATTTCTAGGAAAGTACAGGTCAATAGAAAATCTGCTAAGAGGATAAAACCTGAAACCAAAACCACTTACATAAGGGTCCTCCATTTTCACGGTTAAAAATGTGTACAGTATAGGAAAAAGGGGGGAAAAGGCTTTTACTTTTTTAATAAGTGCTCTTTGAGAGCGGTTTTGCACTGCTGTTGGATCGTTCAACATTTTGGTGGTATAGGAGCGAAATGAATTTATTTTAGTATAACAGTGACTGTTACATAATGATAATATATGTATTATTGTTTTTATTAGATTAACTTTCTATATTGGACTTAACAGGTATATACAGCTACAGTGCTATAATAAAGGCCCATTGATATAAAGAAATGCTTCCCAAACTCCCTACCTGACTCCTTGAGTAGGACTGTACTCTCCTCCTATTGTTTCTGTTGTATCAGATAGGAAATTTGCTAGCACTGTCTTCCCGCTCTGAAACATACAAAACGATCATTTTTAAACAAACAAAAAAGTTAAAGCCTGTATTGTGATAGTAATCAATGACATAGGGCATGGGTTTTCAACAGGTGGTCCGTGGACCACTGGTGGTCCGTGAAGGTGTTGCATGTGGTCCCTGACCATGCATTTAGTAATGTAGGAAAGTGAAGAGAAGTATTTGAATTTATTGTATTGGGTTAGGGTTAGAGAAAGTTGAGAAACAATGCAGTAAATGATCTGGTGACAAATTATGACGCATCGATGTTGTCAGTTACTGGGAAGTCGGATGTCAAGAACTGTGCCCATAATCAATCGCAAGTGTCTGCTTACTCATAGAATAAGTTACAATGAACAGCAACATGAGTTTAATATGGAAGGTTAATTTCTTTCCCCCACACCATGACCATATCCCCCCTCCCAACATAACAATGGTCCCCAGGTTAATTCTCAGTCAGGGTGGTGGTCCCCAGGTTGATTCTCAGTCAGGGTGGTGGTCCCCAGGTTGATTCTCAGTCAGGGTGGTGGTCCCTGGTTCATACTCAGTTGAAAACCCCTGGCCTAGAGTGTTCAGTAACAGGTCTCCCCGTCTCTGTAGCTCTAAACAGAAAGAACATTTTCAGGTAGGACCACAATCAGATCCAATCAGGACAGAGTGCCCAGTACCCATTTATCAGCTTCAATGTTATAGTTCTCCAGTTACAATTTTGTCCTGTATGAGTTCTCTGGAGAGCCAAAGACCCCTGTTACTGATTACTGAATAACACATGACAGTACCACTTCCCTAAACATGTAGTGTTGTTAGTAGGAATAAACACATAAGCACCCAGGAGGAAGTGCACTGAAAGCGGAGTGGCCCAAACCAAGTTCCTGTTTTCTTCATAAAAAGGAGGTGATGGCCGGGTGATGCCCCCAAAAGCAAAAACAGAAAGAAAATATTTTCCCCATGTATTTTTTGTATTGAACTTTGTCTGCATTATGCATACTACTATAGCAAGTAGCAACCAGTTGCGCTTCTAAAATCAGCAACACAACTTGTGTAGAGAAAACGCAGATGAAGAGCTCTTACCTCGCTAGGTCCAATTAATAGTATCTTTGCTTTGAATTTTTCCATTTCACGTCCCTGTTAGCCACTCAGCTAGCTCAATGAAAACATAAGATATAGCTATAGCTTACTTAAACTAGAGCCAATCCACCTTCTATGTTATGTTTGCTCCATGCATGCAGTTATGAACAAAAATGATAAGGAAAACTAAATTCTATATGAATTATTGTTATTTGGGAGCTGAAAAGAACCGCACACTAATGTACAAGTAAACTTCCTGTTCGTTTCTATGGTTTCCATGAGAGGCTGTGGTCTCTTCTGTTCATTGCTCATTTCTAACGTCAATCAACTGAGGACCGCCCACTTCCCCTACCGGGAGCAAATCAACATACAGCAAAACATCATGCCTTTTCTCCCGGCTAACCAATAAGATACTCGTTTTACGGGTGCCAGGCAACCAACCAGCTTAGCTCGAGGATAACAGTTGAAATGGTACCATTATGGTAAGAGGTAAGAAATACCGTTATATTCAACATCCTGTTAATATTATGAACCTGAGCAGCAAATGAAGAGTTCATTCTACTGTTGAACATACGTTTGTGAGACCTTTAGCTGCTCTTAGTCAGCTCTTTGTCACATAAACTAGACTAGAGTCTTCTTGCTTCCCTTTGCTAATTGGGAGGAGCTAACATTGACAATGTGTCAAACTTGTCATGGACTGTTTTCAATTAAAACTTAGTACTGTAGTAATGTTGTTTACAGTTTTTGTTTTGCGCTGCAACTATGTTAATTTCAGAGGTCATGTTTACTACGTGTAGATTGCATCCTCAATGCTTTCATGCTATGAACATGATGTACTTGCTTATTTTAACTGAATGCAGGGACTATATACAAATTATACACTTTTATGGTACATTTACTGAAATGTTATCAATGAACCAAGTCCCTGTCAAATAATAAAATATGCATGATTGGACATGCCGTTAACTTAGCAGCATATTTGTCTTACACTGAGCTGCACTATTTTGCAGTAAAGCGAACCATGTCTGCTGAGGATAGCTTTCAGGATTCACCTAGATTCAGCTCTACGAGACTAGATGATCCGGGCGACTCCATAGAGCCAAGGAGAAGGACCATGGCACACAGTAGTCTCAACACAAGAACCCATGGGATTGACATCAACTCGTAAGGCCCTGGGGATGAATAGTTTCAAAGTTAACTACTTTTATGAATTGAGAACCAGCATTGACACAGTTTTCTAACTCTTCTTTTTATTTATTTTAACATAGCCCTCTCCTGATAATATTGCTGGAGGCTGAAGTTGCTGCCAGCTCTGCAGCCGTACAACTTGTGTCCTTTAGGGATGCCATGGAGGCAGAATTTGCCGTATGAATTTTATTTACTTGTCTAACAGATTGATTTAGTGTCTCAGCTTGATGTAGTATGAGTTATTGAATATATGTATCCATTTAACTTTCACATATATTTTCCATTCTCCTAATGATTTTATTTACTCTTCAAATTAAGGATTCAAGACAGTCTGCCTCTGACAATTACCGTTTTACAAGACAGAGATGCCTTCTGCTGGAGAAGTTGGAGGATTTTAAACGAATAAACAAATCTGTTCGGCAGCATTTGAAGGAGATTCAGAAAGCAGAGGTTTGTAATTTATAATTTCAATCTTCTAGATTTATTATAAAATAGAAATAGTAACTTTATTGCATTCCTGTAAGTGCTGGGAACTTGGGTTTCAGCTGCTTTGATAACTTGTCTGTCACTTAAATCAGGCTGATCGAATTAGAAGAGATGAACAGATTGAAGTCTTAGTAGAAAAGATCACAGAGGCTGAAAGTGAAAACATGGTGAGTGTCACCTTTTATTTATACATTGAGTAGGGGGAAAACATGTCAAAGTTACACACATTACAAAGATTAAAGAATAATTCTTCAGCCACAGTTGAACGTCTGGTTGAAATGTTTGGTACTGCAGATGAGTCAGTCAGTTATAAATAAGTGCTAATCTTTTTCACTCTCTCCCCCCCCCCCCAGCATTTAAAAAGGTGTTTATGCGATACAGAAAACAGGATTGAAGAACTGATAGATCTGCGAATGCAAGAGCGGGTAAGCCGGAGTGCAGTGAAGTTTTGCTTTGGATGCATACATAGTACAGATAAATGTCTTCAGTCTATTCACCATTATAAATCATCGCTGACTTTCAAAGGCAAACATGGAGAGTGCAGTTAACATGACCAGATCTGTGGAGACGACTCGTGCACACCTACAAGGGCAGCTACGTAACAAGGAATCCGAAAACAGTCGTCTAGCAGTGCAGCTCCGGGTACAAATGGCTTCACGGATGTTATTTTTCACATTGGTGCTCTAGATCTAGATGATGAGATACACTGGGAAGAAAGTGATTCATTTATAATCACATTGATCCATGCCATCTTCCAGAATCTAGAGGGGACACTGGTTGAAAGGAAGATGGAAATTGGTGACTTGAAGGGGGCTGTCGCCAGTCTATCTGAGAAAGTCTCAGAGGACAAAGAAACACTCAAGAGGGCAGCCAGAGCCCATAAACGGAGAGCTGAGAGATTTGAAGCTGC
The DNA here is from genome assembly GCF_964188405.1 of Protomyctophum parallelum. Taxonomy (NCBI): domain Eukaryota; kingdom Metazoa; phylum Chordata; class Actinopteri; order Myctophiformes; family Myctophidae; genus Protomyctophum; species Protomyctophum parallelum. The sequence goes on along the minus strand of NC_139709.1, from coordinate 33,612,702 downwards.
TGTTGAAAAATGCTACACTCAGTTGAGAGAGAAGGTAAGGTATGCAATCAGAATGGCAGTCATTGTTGTGATTAAATATGGTCTCTCTTTCATGTTCATCCAATGGAACAGTTACCTTGATCTCCCTTTCTACTCGGTTCGCATGCAGGATGTTCAGCTGGCCAATAGTTGTGCCGAAAGGGATTCCAGGAGAAACCAGCAAAGGGAGATGACTGAGGAGAAAGAGCAATTTGTTATTCAGACAGCACTGCTAAAAACGTTAGTCATAAGTAAAAAAGAAATCAACACTTTTGCGTTGGATAGTGTCATCAGTAACATGGAATCCAGACATTAACAATACCGTACATTCATTATAACACTGCTGTTATAAGTGTTTTCTATGATGTTTTCAATGCAGGCAAATGGCAGACATGACTGCAAGGCTACATGGGGAGAGGGAGGAATTCACTGAAGCTACCAAGACTTTGTTCCAGAGGGTTGAAAAACTCAGTGCTGACAATGCAACACTCAAGGTATAATAATTTTAAAACATATTTTGGTCTCAAGAAATGGTTGCATATTGATATATAAAAAAACCTAATATGCTGTACTTAATTAATTGTTCATACAACCATTCAACGGGACAGTTCAGGCAGGTAGGCATTCAACAGGCAAGTATGATGGATCAGCTAACCCAAGTAATGGTCAAAGAGCTAGCGAGATAGCCATGTACGCTGTGCTTTATAGAAAACAATAGAATGGTTGCTAAGATTATTTTGGTGGCAGCCAGGGAGCTATTTAGTTATAGTGTTTTATACAGTATTTACACTTGTCTGCGTGTGGATGTTACAGTTATATGGGCCCCCCCATAGAATAGTGTTCTGAAAACACCCCAACAACATCCCGTAGTGTGCTGTCAGAAATAGGCACAAATGCCTAATGCATACAGTACAGGCATTACGATTTTATGTACAGTATACTAATGGTAACATAACATTGAACAAAGAGGGTTGAGGTATAACTCTGTTGACAGGCACATACTGCTCATTTGGAGCGGAAGTTAGCTGAATCTGAAGCTGCACTGATCGAGGAGAAGGCTGTCTCACAGGAGAAGAAACATCAAGCTGAAGCGTACCTAAGTCAGGTTAACACTCACTTTCCTTGTGTTCATTTTTCTAATCAGTATTAACGCGTTCACTCTACTAAACCGGCTGCTGTTCCTGTTATTAGGAACCAAAATACTAATGTAATGTATGGTATATTTATTATGTTGGTTGTTTCTGTATTTGTATATGATTATAAACAGTGTTGTAGCGTTACTTTTAGAAGTGGTGGGACTCCACATAAGACACGTGCGTGCACACATGCACATGCTTTTTCATGCATGCATGCACACAGACACGCACTATAAAACATGCAGACATTATAGCCTATAGGGGTTAGCAATGCTTAATCGTATCCACAAAAGTAAATGACAAGTCAGAAAACATATTTTTGCCACCACGCCCCCCCCAACACTACACCCCTGATTATAAATACTAATAGAAGCAAGGACATGTATGTATTTGCTGTATTTCTTCCAGCTGACGGAGCTTAGAGATGAAATGGATGTTTTCAGAACAAAACATGAGAGCCTTTCAAGACGGACGGAGAACGAGAGGGTTAGAAAAGATGCAGATGTCGAGAAGGTAAAATAAAACATAATCTGTTTTTTCCGTGACAGATTCATGCAAGCTTTGCTCCAAATAGTATTGTGCCCATTCGAAAATGAATGCAAATACATTTATTTACCAGCATACAATATTATGATATGTTTTACTGAACTTCCTTGAATATTGTTTTGGTTCTTTCTAACAGCATTGTTGGTATCTTTTGGCTGTTCATCTCTGCATTGTTACTGCACCGTAACTGTAAATGTAACATCTGTGTTGCATAGGAGTCTGGATTTTACACCTATATGTTGAATCTCTCAAATCTGAGCTGTGTCAGTCACAACTCACAAATCACTTAAACAAACACACACGAATGCTCAAGGATGAATCTTTCCATATCCTGCATGCTTTATGCCAGTGGTTCCCAAAGTGGGGTCCGGGGGTCCTTGAGGGAGTTCCAGGGGGTCCCCAGATAAATGATAGTTAAGAACCAAATGGATCCTTATGGGTCTGTAACTCAAATGGAACCAAACGGACCCGAAATTCACATTGATTTTACGATATAAATTGGGGTCTCAGTGATAGAAATGCCATTAAATGGGGGTCCGTAGACTAATGCATGTCAAACTGGGGATCCCGTGAAATTAAATGGGTTGAGAATCACTGCTAGAGCCGTAAAAATCTTCTCTTATGGGGGTCCTTGGCATATATTTTCTAATGGGGGTCTGCAAGGCTAATTAGTGTCAATTTGGGCACTAGATTCAGGTGTGTAATAGTCGTTAACCTTTTGTGTGCCCCCCACCCCCCTCACACATGCCACCACATCCCCTGGAGCCCAGGTCAGGCAGGAGCTTCAGGGGCGCGTGGAGTTACTGAGGGCAACCGAGCACAGTCTCTGCGAATGCCAGGAGAAGCTGCGACACTCTGAGAGGAAGTGCTCAGAAAAGTCAGAAGCCATTAGGCAACTGCAGGTTCAGGTGTGCAAAAATGTCCTAAGCGGTAACTTGCGAGTAGGAGAGATAGTCCGGCAGCCGGGCTCCTTTTATTTAAACAAGGCTCCTTTTTGTTTAAAGTGGGAAATTTGGAATAGTCTTTTTTATTGTCCTAAAATATTGTCTATAGGCCTATACATACATTCATGAATCCACTTGCTGACCGGCTGTCCGTTGACATAATAATTTTCATTATGCTTTATGTAGCATGTGACATGTCAAACTAGGGGGTTTTCATGTTTCTGAATGCATTTCAAGCATTAGTTTTGCACAAAAAACACTCCTTGGGCTAAATACGGCCATAGCCAAATGTGCCCAAATTCCTCAAAATGTGCTGACCTCATCACATTTGTGATGATTGCAATGGCCGTTTTTAGCCCAAGGAGTGTTTTTTGTGCAAAACTAATGCTTGGAATGGATTCAGAATCATGAAAACCCCCTAGTTTGACTTGCATAGGATGTCAATGGTATGGTCACATATAGACCGATTCCGTAGCTGGTCTCATGGTCGCAGCTTACGTATTTCCTGTAGGCGGACTCGACGTAGCTGCGGGGATAAAACCCTCACCAGGTGCACCTCTTCCACTACAGTGAACGGCAGAGTGACTGATGTTAGTTTGCCTCAAACTTTACTCCTTTACCTGCTTTTTTTACTAACACAAACATTACAAAGATGCCCAGAACATCGAGATGAACCTGTGTAGTTTATGGCTGCTCCAACAGTAGTGGCAACATAAAAAATAAAATAAAACGGAATGTCTAATATCCACTGCGGTGGCTGAGACCAGAGCCATTGAGTAATGGTTGAGACGAAGCAGTGAAAGATACATAACGCCAGTGTACTTTATACCTCATACTTTAAATGCTTAGTATGAGGTATAAAATACAGCAGCCTTGTGTTCATAAAACAGAAAGATTTGGTATTGGGTAAGACTGGCGATATGTATCTTTCCCTGCTTCGTCTCAACCATTACTCAATGGCTCTGGTCTCAGCCACCGCAGTGGATATTAGACATTCCGTTTTATTTTATTTTTTATGTTGCCACTACTGTTGGAGCAGCCATAAACTACACAGGTTCATCTCGATGTTCTGGGCATCTTTGTAATGTTAGTGTTAGTAAAAAAGCAGGTAAAGGAGTAAAGTTTGAGGCAAACTAACATCAGTCACTCTGCCGTTCACTGTAGTGGAAGAGATGCGCCTGGTGAGGGTTTTATCCCCGCAGCTACGTCGAGTCCGCCTACAGGAAATACGTAGGCTGCGACCATGAAACCGCTACGGAATCGGTCTATACAGTAAACCCCTATCCACACTTTTCCTGGGCTGTGTGTGCTCCAGTTCCTGTCGATTTGATCCAATGAAAGCCAATAAAACTGGTCAGATGACACACACAGCCCAGGAAAAGTGTGGATAAAACAAATTGCTCAATTCCGACAGTCGGTCAGCAAATGGATTCATGAATGTATGTATATAGACAATATTTTAGGCCAATAAAAAAAACTATAATATAGTTATTTTTATTGGCCTAAAATATTGTCTATATTTGTTATATTATAACAAATTTCCCACCCCACAACCGGCTGCCGGACAAAGAACTGTGGTGGTCAGAGAAAAGACAAAGGCATTTACCTTCTCTGACCACTAGGTGGCAGTAAAACCCTGTAGATCTCCAAACTCTGTTAGTGTGCATCCAAGTACTACATTGCTCATCTCCTGGTGTGGATTGGTTTTTGCGTGTGATTTGTGTGTTCTCTGATTGCAGTGAAGTTTCTTTAGGTGGCAGCACTCTGTGCCAATGTAGCCTACCTGTTTGTTGTCTCCACCAGGCCGAAGGCATGTGGGGAGAGTATGTTTTGCACTCCGTCCGTCCGTGTGTCCGTCCGTGTGTGTGTCCGTCCGTGTGTCCGTCCGTCCGTCCGTGTGTCCGTGAGCAGCTAATCTCGGCCACCGTTAACCCGGTCGATGCCAAATTTTGCACACACACTCCCTGGATGCCAAGATGAACCTCTGCCCCAAACTTTCCAGAACGGCCTGTTATAGCGCCACCAGGAGGCCGCTTTGTGCAAAACAAGTTTTTGCACAGTACACCTACAGATTTTGTCCAAACATCGCGCAAATTGGTACACAGTCTCTCTAGAGCCATTAAACGAAACAGGTCTTTCACATTTCTCAGACTCCATCCTGATTGGTTAAGATTGGCTTCCAAAGTTCACAGGAGTGCTCAGTTTCAAACAAAATGCTGCAAATCATGAACACATCGCGTGATTTCCGTGAAATTGTGCACGCACATTCCCACTAGGCCGAGGAAGAAATGCCACATGAACAATTTCAACTCAGCCTCAAGGTGGCGCTATAACTGGCCGAAAAGTGTTTTTACCTCTAACTGCATGGATCTGTGGATAACTTTGTATGCCAACTCCCTAGAGGCCAAGGAAGAACCTTTGCCTGGAATTTTTGTCTCCACCAGGCCGAAGGCATGGGGGGAGAGATGTTATATTATTTACTTTTGTTGCCCTTTTATCCAACCACCAGATGAAGGCAAGCTGCAATGTCCTACATTCCTATCCTGGTGGAGACCTGTGCCCAGAAGGGCACTTTTTCTAGTTTTCATTTAGTTTCAGTCACATTTTAGTCACCTGGAATGTTTTAGTGTTAGTCTAGTTTTAGTCGACTAAATATCAGAAGATTTTAGTCGACTAAATCTACAGTTGATTTAGTCGACTAAAATTTATTTTGGCGGGCCTTGATGCCGTCGTAGCCCATCTAAATCGTCGACAAAATCAACACTACTGTAGCGTGAGGCGGGGTGATGTACATCCCCCACCCATGATGTAGGAGTACACCCCCTGGACATGATGCTATAGTGTGTCGCAGGGACGTCGTACACCCCCTTGATGCTGAGTGCCAAGCAGGGAGGCATTGGGTGCCTATAGAGGGTATGCGCATGCATAAAGTCAATGGCAAATCGAGTGGAAAAGTGAGTTTAATAAATAACAAATAATAGAACAGCAGGTAAGTCCAGAAAATTATATCACTAAAAAGAAAAGAGAAAAACAGGAAAATACAATGAACACAAATTAGTCTCATATCAATGTAAAATGTATATATTGTCCAGCCCTACAGTAATTCCACTTATGAATTCCCATTTCCCATTAACCCTACTGTTTTACTTGACAGTGACACATTATATCACAGCAGTGATTCTGAATATATATATATATATATATACCAACAGCTGGACAGTGAAACTAAGAAGCTCAAATCCTCTCTGGAGATGAAAGAGTCAATTCATGAGGCCAACTCACAACTGCAAGAAAGAGTCGCTTCTATTCAAAAGTAAGACAACTGAACCATATATAAATCGTGTGTGTGTCTGTGTGCGTGTGCGCGACTGCGCGCACATGCCTGCTGTATATAAAAACAATTATACACACACTTTACTGTGTCCTGATAATGGACAGTCTCAACAGCTTCCAAATTTGACAGTAATGTTAGGTAATGTTAATAGTATATTTGTGGTAAATTACTACATTGATTTGAAGGGGACAGTTTGTAGTAGTAGTAGTAGTAGTAATAATGATAATAATAATGTGTACTTGTAATAATGTGTAATTCCTAAAAAAAAGAATACGTTTTAGAACTTTGCTTGATCCTCACTCGTAAGTGTGTGTTTGAAGGAGGACCGAGGAGCTCCTGCAGGAGAACCAGGAGCTGGTGCACAGGCTGACGGATCAGGAGGAGGCTCTGACCTACAGCCACAAGCAGGTGGACCAGCGCTCTGCAGACTGCCACGCACTCAAATGGCAGCTAGAGACAACTTTGTCTGATGTCAGACTGCAAGTATGAACAAAATGAGTTTAATAAGGGAGTATGTCACCTCAAGAAATGAGTTATTTTCTATCAATTTCACACCCCCATGAAGCCTTGAATTCACAGAGATGTTTTTTTGTTTTTTTTGCATTCTTAAGTCAATATTTGGTAACCGCGTCATCAGTCAGCAGTATTAAAATTATTGTTTCGTGGGATGCGTAATTGATTCTTTGGGGTGAACTACCCCTCATATTTACTATACTCATATTTAAGAATTATCTTTTATATTTTTTACCTATACACAGGTTTAATGTTTGTCTTTAGTTCAATGTTTGTTTTGTAAACGCATTGACAATGAAGGGAACATTTACGTCATATTGTCTCTTGAGTCTTTATTGTTAATGTCGTTTAATGTTTGTGTTGGCACCATTTGTTTTCACCATTACATCACCTAATCAACATGAGTTAGACTTTAATATATTAGTGCCACTCACTTCACACGGGTGTAATTTTTCTTCCTTTATTTACCCAGGGTAGTAACTGAGCACAAGTGCTCATTTTCAGCAACGCCCTGCACATAGAGACACAGACAGACACACATTATAACCTGGGAGCTGACCAGTACAACCACAGTCTTATACTGTTGGCCACTAAACAGCTCCACTGGAGCAGTTGGGGGTTTCAGTGCCTTGCTCAAGGGCACTTCAGCGGTGTTGGGTGAGTGATCAATCACTTCCCGACCCAGATTTTTCCTGCCCGTCCGGGGAATTGAACCGGCAAGCGGCAACCTTTCGCCTATAAGGGCGCTCCTCTAACCCTTAGGCCACCAAATTCACAGAGTTTTTTTTTGTTTGCATTCTTAAGTCTATATTTGATAACCGCGTCATCAGTCAGCAGTAGACGTCTTCAAATTATTGTTTCGTGGGATGTGTAATTGATTCTTTGGGGTGAACTACCCCTCATATTTACTATACTATACTCATATTTAAGTAATGCTTTTTTTATTTATTATATAGTTTCATGTAACTTTGGGGGTGGCTGTTAGCCATCATAATCATTTTGAAACGTGTCCTCCCCCACGGCCAGATCTCTAAAGTGAAAGATACGGCTGTTTCCAGAGAGGCAGCTCTTCAGACGAAGATCCTGGAGTTGGAGGCAGGGAAGAGCAGGAAGGAAACCGAGCTGAAGCTTCTTAAACATAACAAGCAGTCTGTGAGTATTATGTTCCTCTGTCGCACACATGGCAAAATGTATCGTAAGATGTACAGGAATGAATCCTTGACTCCATTCGTGTCATATTCCTGAATCCTTGACGAGACGCTATCTTGCAGTATATTGATCTGGCTGTATGTCTTTCTTGATCAATAGGCAGAGAAACAGTTCGAAATGCGTCTCAAAGACCTGCAACTCAGCTTGGATCAATCCGAAAGCCACAAGAAAAGCATTCAGGGCTACATAGATTTCCTCAAAAACTCTTATGCAATAATGTTCGATGAGGGATTGCCACAATCAAGGTTTGGTTCGTCATGTTTTTTTAAATGACTCTTAAAACTGTTTCAGCACTGAAGCAATATACAATTGCACTGTACTGGCTCTGAAGTGAACTTTCTACTTCAACAAACTCAATTATTGTTTTTACAAAATAGTAATATTCTGAATTTACCTTTTTATGTTTTGTCAGGTTTTCATATGGGAAATAAAAAAAACCTTTTAAAGGACCATAACGGAACATTTAATTGACTATTCATCTCAACTTCTGGCATTTATCATTTATCATCATGAACATGTGAATGGCTTTATTTTTAGCTTTTGAATATGATTCCATGTTGGCTAAAAAGCGCATTTAATAAGTCACAGATATTTAAATTTCGTTAAATGGTAAATGGTGCATTTATATAGCGACTTTACATAGATTGTGCATTACAGTACATTCACCCATTCACACACCGATGGGGGAGGAAACCATGCAAGGCACCAACCAGCGCATCACGAGCAAATAGGGGTTCAGCGTCTTGCTCAATGACACTTCATATAACTCTTGTCCATAGCCATATCTGACATGTAACTCCATATATGGATACAAAAGGAACACAGACAGACGGGTTCAACAGGTATCGCATAACTGGGTTGGGGCAAGCATTTCCAACTTGCATCATTCCCGAGTTGACCAGTATATCCAGTAGGAGCAGTGACGTAGCGTCTGTGGGGGCCAGGGATTTTCGGTGAATTCCTAAAATTTTAACACCTCGGATTATGAAAACTATTCGTCCCTGAGTAGGAGACTCATATTATCGAATTATTGGCTTAGGAATGCGACAAAAACAAATGAATTCAATTCATGTGTAATTGATAGGATTATTATTTTTTTATTTTTTTGTGAACTGCTTTAGCCAGGGGTTCCCAAACTGTGGTGTGTGCAACCCTTTGGCCGTGCACCCCCAGGTAACTGGGGGTGCACGGCCAAAAAGGTTTGGGGACCGCTGAGTTTAAGCTAATACACTGGAAGCCAATGATAACAACTTGACTCTAGCTAAAGTTAAAAGTTAAATTCTCAGGAACATTATGTACTGTAATGTCATTGCAAATAGGATTACTCTGCTGTCACTGGTGTTCTTGGTTATAAAGCCTGATGCTTTTCCAATTCTTTAAGAGGGATAGGCTACCTTAATTCGTTAGAATGAGCTCAGTGGGGAAGAAAATATATACTGATTGTTACAGGCTGCTGAATAATACAATTTATAATAACAATACAACATTAGTCTGTGGCATTAGTGCCTGCCTATATCTGTCTGTCTGTGGCATTAGTGCCTGGCTTGTTTCAATGTACAAGACCTCATTTGGTCAGTTTGTCTTTTCAGTAGAAAAACTCTTTGTCCACTGACTAGAGACTGATTTGACCAGATTTGACTTGGGGGATTTGACTTGGGGAAGAAAATGGTGAGATGAATAGACGTTGGACTGATTAATTGTTATGATAATGGTGCCTCTGTCCATATAGTTTCTGTATGTTCAATTATTCTGAAGTAGTAGAAGTAGTAAACTACCGAAGGTTCAAAATAATCGGCTTGTTATTGGAACAGACCTCTTCCCCAGAGTGCTGTTCTCCTCTCGAGTTCTCAAAGACAAAGATCTATTGTGCTCTTAGAGAGAAGGATGGAACCATTTTCATTTCTGTATGCGTCAGTGCCCTCGCGTTCTTTCCTTTGGTTTTGTTTCTTGGTCTCCTGGTCTTTGCCTGTTTATGTAATACTGTTGATTGTGCTCTGGGAATTTGTGTCTCCACTGTTTACTGGAAAATATGCTTACATCTGACTTTTTGGCAAATTGTTTTGGAATTGCAGTTCAACACATCACGACACACCCTGATCATTGTGTGCTCATCAAGCTTCCACAACCTTTAGTGACCCACTGGTCTGTTTTACACTATTATACTATTACAAGTAATTTCCATTGTATCCACAGCTGTAGATGATTGGTTATTTATGGGTGCTACCGTGCTATTACAAATTGGGCACAGCGGTGCTACTCTTGCACAATGCACATATACCATATGAGTGATGGACACATACTTATTGGTTGAGAAAACTTTAGTTTAGTACTTTAATTGATGCAGTATATCTTTCATTCAATATGAGTAACATAAATTGTTCACTTAGTGGCTGTGCTTAGTCAATATTGTCAGTTTTGTCAATTCCATACTTGGCTGAATTCTGTGGTAAGTTTTGGTTACTCATTGTAAGCTAAACATATCTTTCAAAACCAAATAGGCACGTACTGACACACACAGTACTACTAATAATAAACTATACCCCAGATGTGTTTAAACATAATTGCACTATTCCCTTAAACCCTAAAAAAGAATGATTGCTTATATTCTAGGCAATATGTCAAATGATTAATAAATAATCATTAAGAAAACGAAACAAATTATATTAAAATATACATTAATAAATAATACTTTGTAAGTAGAGTATACATACAAAAACATGATTACACATATTGTAATGATTCCTTTATAAGCTGCCATAAAATGTTATTTCCTTTTAGTGTGCAGACATGTTATGCTATGATGTCAGTAGAGTTACAGACTTCAAAAGTTCAAAAGTATACAGAAAACATATACTGTATATATTTGGTTTATATGTGCTCTAAGTGATCTTTTCTGGTTACTGTTATTGTTGTCTCTCCAGTTCTTTAATTATTAGAAAATATGTTTTAAGGTGGGTCATTTTCATGCAATCATGGAGAGAGAACCCTTTATTATTTGTGTTCCAATTTCTTATTTTGCTATACTATTTACAATATAACATCACCGCTTCTCAATGAAGCAAACCATGAGGCTCCAGTATTATGAAGCAATTTCATACAATTTGACTTTCCATTTATATTCCATTTACCTGTATATAATTACAGATGCCTGCAAGCTTAACAGCTCTTTCTCCACTGGCTCTCCACAACTCCACAACGTTTTTTCCTCAAAATCTCACATTGTAGGTTATATAGTCTGTCTTCTTTACCCGTAGGATTTGTGAATATCATTTAAGAGTCTGTATAACACAGAGGGGTTATTATTGTTGCTGTGGGAACAGTTGAAGTCACACTTGCAAGACCGGATCATCATCACATTCTTGCTGAAGGTCTCTCCGTCCTCACAGCGGAACCGGATGTGCAGTGTGTGGGTCTGGTGAGGGCTGCAGCACCGACCATCTGAACAGACGCCACAGTACCTTGGTCGGAAGGTTCTCAGGCTGTGGCATCCTGCATGAAACAGTTTAGCCGGTTGCTTGGCCTTTTCGACGTTGTTGCATTTCTGACCCATCTGATAAAGAAGAGAGAACTGATATGACAGAATGCTTGGAAGATTCAATCAATCATATTCCATAAAAGGGGCTATAGTAACTATACCAACATGCACATTTTAGTGTCATTGTTTGTGTTTGTATAAAATGACATATAGCATACCTTCAAGCTGGTGAAAGCTGTTTGGGAGCATGGGCGAACCTCACATATGCGAGTCTCCTTCACTAATTTGCATTGGCCATTATTTCTGATAATCCCAGAGGACCTAGAGGAAACTCCAGTGCCACAGGACTTGGAACAGGGAGTCCAGGCTGTGGTTTCAGTCACGCATTCCCTTCCTCTGGTTAACGTGTGACCCATAGGTTCACTGTTGAAATCTGAAAATGAACAAGAAGCCTTGAGAGATGTGAGTGAGTTATCAATCTCCAGCTGTGCACTTTACTTTTCTATTACTGAGCCACATTAGCCCTGGCCTACCTAACTTGGCTTTTTGAAATGGCTGATCTACAATACCACATTGATATAGTAGAGTAACAGTATGGCTTTCTGCTGTGCTTAATACTATGACCAGACAGTAGAAACAATTAATAGACAGGATACCATTGATATGGTTGACTGTACACCATTTTCTTTTCAGATGTTTTCCATGAGCTTTCTATCGTCTTATTCTATAGTAGGCCTATGCGATGTCACTGAGCAGTATGGGTGGGAGGGTTAAGGGATTTAATTCCCTTTTTTGTCTTGTATTTTTCTTAAATTTTTAGTTAATGTTTGTAACAATTTATAATCTGTTCAATAAAAACATATTTGACAAAAAAATAACAATATGACCAGACAGAACTTGAAACTGCTCACCGGGTAAATACTTGCTGCGTCCTCTGCCAACAGGAGTCAGCTCATTCTTGTCGTCGGTGATGTCCTGCACAGATTGTCTGTCTCCACTGTGCTCTTTGCTGTGCTTCTTGGTGGGAGGTCTCCCTGTCTTTTTTTCCTCGGGGCATGATATCATCAGTTGCTCACAACAGCGGCCATGCACCTTGACCAAGCTGGCCTTGTTGGCACAGTCCAATTTGGGCCACGTGATTTCATGTGGATGCAGAGAGACGCAGCCGACAGCACCATCCATACACGTGCACTGGTGCTTGCAGTCCAGGCAGAAGCTCTCCCCGTTTTGGTAAATGTGGTTATTGTACTCGCAAGGTCTTCCATCTGATTTGGCTGTTTAGGAAAAGAGAAAGAAAGCCGTTAGGTGTGAAGTAAAGAGACATCCCAGGTAAACAGTGGTGTCTTCTCTGTAAAGTATTTGAAAGAAAATGATCTATTTGTTGTTGTCTGTGTGTGTGTGTGTGTGTGTGTGTGTGTGTGTGTGTGTGTGTGTGTGTGTCTGTGTGTGTGTGTGTGTGTGTTTGTGACTGTGTGACTGCGTGCGTGTACAGTATATATACTGTATATTATTATACAATTCACTGTACCTCGACAGATGCCATTTATTGTACCATGGCCTCCCCCAAAGTTGCACTCCAGTCCCTTGATGTGGTCACATGGCTTGTTACTGGTACAGTCCTCATTGAGCTGCCGTGTGCAGACCTGACAGCAGCCACATCCGTCCAGCACAAGACTGACCCCTGGTCCACAGCTGGGGATATCTCGAGGGCACTCACATTCCATGGGACAAGATGACGAAACCTGCATTGAGTCATGTTTTAATCTGATGACTGTGCTGTATGTCTTTTCCTTAGCCTCAGAACAGTGGGTTAAAATGATAAACTTTGACAAATTATTACATTATAAAAACGAGAATGAAAATTATTGACTTACCGTCTTCAAAGTTGCACAGAGGATAATGATGACAAAGGGTGTGCCCATCTTCAGGAGTCAAATGTGTTGTTATGATTTAGGTGGAGAAAATGTCTTTTCCTAAAACACAAAAAGTGTTATGACTGCTGTGAGCTGGTCGATCTGCTCATGCTCCTTGGTGTCCCCTAGCATCTCCTTTTATACAACAGATGTGACGTATGCATGAACTGACGAGGTGTTCCAAAACTATGTGAGGAATGCTTCTCAACAAGTCCTCCCATAAGCCAATACCCCCCCCCCCCCTCAGTTAGAGCACCAACAATTATTGTCTGTCTTCCATTCTTAGAATTAATTTCATTTCAAACATGCAATTTCATTTTTATGTTCTTTATGCTATTTTAGTGGATCCCAAACATCTTATTTATTTAATTGACAAAATATATGTAGGCCTACGGTATATATTTTGGAGCACTGATACCCAAGTGGTTACGGGAGAACCACATAATACTCTTTTATTTAAAGCGACTTTGAGTACTTGGTGATAAATCAAAGTTATTATGATTTCATAGTCTCTGATGCCTGACAGCAGAGAGATATTGCTACTTTAAGCATTTCATCAACCCTGGTGCTTGTGTAGGAACTCAGGCCCATCAGGGACTTAACATCAGGCTCTGATATAAATATTGAAAGTATAGCCACATATTTCTATGACCAACTGAAACTCTTTCTTGGATTGCAACCCAGGTGCAACCAAGTTTAGACTGTTGCACATTGTCTATGGTAAAAATGTTTGAACTTAAGTTGATTGAAAGGTGAAACTAATATTTAGTTGCACTGTGGAGTAGAAGCGATATAACTCCATAGTTTAATTGGGGTACGAATAATGAGTGTGAATGAAAGTTTGTCTATCCCAAATGTCTCAAAACAAAGACTGTCTCTTGAAATATTTGAACCTTTGGAATCCTTTGTTCATTCTGAATGCGTGTGTCCGGAGTGAGAGAACACAAAAAAAGACATCTCAGAAAGCTTGAGTAATATGGGTGAAGCAACAGTCCCTTCAAGATGATTCAACATTGTAGGTTTCTTTGGAAGAACCCTGTGGAAAAAGCATCCACTTCTACTCACTTCAAAGAACAAAGAGAATCACAAGGAAAATGCCACTGCACACATTATGACTGGCTGAGGAAGCAAGGTTGGCACTGGCACAACAACATTCTCTTTATTTTTCGTTTATTGATGCCAACTCAGGCAGATGACAGCATACCACAGGCTCAAAGTGTTGCCAACCTTTTGGACTGGATAGTCACCATACAGTGCCTGAAAATTGCTCACTTTTGCGTTTTGGAGTGGAGAATTTTCCGGCAAAAGCAACACCAAAATGAATTTGTGGAAGTGGAACCAAGCTGGGTAGAGGAATATGACAACGGTGTCAAGATAGATAAGTCATACACAGTTAGGCCTACGGAATAATCACACATGTCAAAGCTTGTTGTTTAGATGAAGCTATAGGCTTGGAAGGAATATCAACAATGATGCACTACTAGAACAAATGTTCTCTCTGAGGCTACATAGATTGGTTCATATAACCAACTATCAGTCATTTAGATAGGGGCCCTGTCCCCTGGAACCCATGGGGATCCCCAGACCCCGTGAACCAATGATGCACTCTACCGGCCTTTTTCCAGTCCTGAGCGAGTCATTACCAGATTCACCACTGAATAATACACAGAAAATCCTGTGTGAAATTTAAATAATTTGACACTGAGAGTGTAGTAGGACTCTCAAAGTGTTTTCTTCTTCTTTTTTTATAGGATTTTATAGTGCAACTTTGGCAAACATAGGCTACATGACTCTCCACCACAGCGATTAATTTATGAAAGATAGGCTACTCATTTACACATTACTCATGCAATTGTTTAGCGGGTGTAATGTAATAATTACCCATTGTTCACTACGAATTTAAATTTATGATCAGTAAGACAGTGGACTGTATTGGACTGGATGGGGTTTTTGTAGGCATAAAATACCATTAGTCGCCCAGGCCGTAGCGTAACGGTCTGGGCACCAGTGTGCCGCGGGTTCGACTCCCGGACCCGACACGGCCTTTACTGCATGTCATCCCCCCATCTCTCTCCTGTTTCCTGTCAGCCTACTGTCTGTCCCTTCAAAAATAAATAAAAGGCGTAAGCCGCAAAAAAATATCTTAAAAAAAAATAAAAAAATAATACCATTAGTCTAGTAGCCAGCCCATAGAGCCCCATTGTGAACCCGGACATGTTGAGTACACCAACGTTTTATGTTAGAAATGTTGAGTATGGGTCCCCAGCATGTAGAAACTGCCGGATGCTAACTTGCATATGTTGAGCAATTTTCGTAATTGGCATAATATGTGACCATACCATTAACAACCTATAGAAGGCAAAATATTAAACATTTCATCATGTTTTATGTAGCATGTGACGTGTCAAACTAGGGGGTTTTCATGATGCTGAATCCATTCCAGGCATTAGTTTTGCAAAAAAACACTCATTGGGCTGAAAACGGCCATGCCCAAATTGCTTAACATTATGCAAGTTAGCATCCGGAAGTTTCTACATGCTGGGGACCCATACTAAACATTTCTAACATAAAACGTTGGTGTACTCAACATGTCCGGGTTCACATTCTGGCTACTAGACTATAGGCTATATAGGGCAGGCCATACAATCTGGAATCCATGGATGGGACCCCAATATGCATGCACTGTAAAATCCTGTGTTCATTTATCTCAGATAGTGTACAAATGGAACACAATGGTATAGGCTTATCTCTGGACACATAGGCCTACATTAATTTATATCAATCAGATGCTCAGTCAGATATTCCACTCTAGCTTGGGTGGGAGTTATTCAATGTCACGGTTTACAGTATCTCAGGACATGACAAACAAGCCTATATCAACGATTACCTCAGATATATTATAACTGCCTCAGGGTTTCAGTTCCTGTAAAATTATAGGGGAAGTAAAAAAGAAAGAAATAATAATAATATTATTTTACCACTTTCCTCCAAAGCACTTCTAATATGTAACATAGACAAAACACTTTATTGTGTGGCAACTAGTCCTGACTCCTGGCTGGACTTGTACTGTGCTTAATACTCTTAATCCATGACCAGTTTTCTATTAAATCATATCAAAACTCAACTGAACACATGGATCAGTTTAAGTGCAATACTGCCATCTATCGGGACTCTTTGGAATAACACGATTTATCATTGTGTCATACTTTGCAGGACACTTTGCGCTGCTGTGCTGTGCTCTGTCTCGGTCGGATAACAATATATTTCATCATATCCTGCGTGTATTGTAAATAGATTAAACGCGGATACATTTGATTTGCTACCATAGCTGTTGGTACTGAGACGTTTGACTAGCACAGTAGCCGACAGTAAGTACTACTCCATTGTGTCTACGTAAACGTGAGTACAATCAGGAAGTCAGCTATTTTTTACGGGCTTTCCCAACAAAGTCTCAAACTCTTGTGGTTCGGTCAGTAGGTTAGATTAGATTCACCCGCTTTGATCGACAAAACAATGCAAAAAACAAATCGCTGAAGCTACAATTTGACTTGTGTCTGACGTCTAAAATTGGACGTTCCCTTCTAAACAATTCGAAGTAAGTTTTACTTTATTCGTCCCCCCCGGAACACCTGAGTTTTTCTCACCTAAATGGTGAGTAGAATGGATGTCCAGCTAACAGAAGATGAAATGGCAGATATAAAAAAAGAGGTGAGTAAGAGGCTATTAGACCGATACCTAACAGTGATTTTTATACTATCCTAGAATATAATGTTTCAAATCAACGAAGTGAGAAATAATAGTGTTGTAAATTAAGACTTTAAATTAGTAGTAGTAGGATAGAGGATGTAATGTGTACCCGATGTGGCCTACTACAATAGGAAATGCCAACCACACCTCTAGTCTGTACCCATACACTCTCTGCAGTCTACAGTAGTTCCAACTCGCATCATTAATATGATGATAACAACTACCCCAATCTTTTTTCAATGTTTTCTTAGCAATTGCACATTCAACCCCTTTTTGCAGCTTGGTGAATCAGGATGTATGTAACATCATCACATACAGTACAGTATAGTACATCATGTATGTGGTAAACATTACTTAAATATATATAGGCAGGGCAATATCATTTTAAATGCCGGAATATCTTCAAATAATTCCCCCAACATTCAATAATCATGAAGGTGAGCAGTTTGTAATGTCAGGAGTGGGAATAGCCCAAACCAATAGAAAGACATTTAATATTAATACAATATACATGTAATGTAACCTTTTCCTGTAGAAAGGCTTGCAAAGCATTGCGAATAGAGCTAGTTTTGAATGCTGGACATTTTCAATATTTATTCATAGCCTATAGGCCAGTGTTATTACACAGAAATAAGTACAAACAATACAATGACTTCCTCCACTGGTGATGGAAAAACTGTGCAATTCCATTCTGCTAACCTGTACAGTCAGATTTTCTAAACTTCTCATTTTAATCATACCATCTAAGTATTTTAAAAACATAAACTGATGTTGTTTAGAATCTTTAGATAATGGACATTATGTGAAGTTGTCCCACCTTTTATACTAAGAATTAGCCCGCGGTGGCTTCATCATTCTCCCCTCCTCTTCGTGGCCATGCCACATTCAGGTGCTGACTAATTTGCGGCCGTACCTCTGCCAGAAGGTCATTGCTGACCGCCACATGGACTACCTCCGCTCGCAGAGGATTGTGACGAAGGACGACGAGGAGGAGATCCGCTGTTGGCGCACGCAGAAGAAGATGACCAGCCATCTGCTGGACATTCTGGCTGAGAACCCCCGTGGCCTGGACTGTCTGATCGAGTCCATCCAGCTGTCCCGCACCCAAAACTTCATCATCAAAAAGATAACGGACGAGGTGCAAAAGGTCAAAAATAAGAAGATGGAGTCTCTCAGGGGTGAGGAGGGCCACATTGTTCGTTGAATTCGTTTGAAACATACAAAGCATTGTATGTTTGAGGCGCAAATTAATTTCTCAATCTTTACCTTTTATCCCATTATGTTATGCTTTAGCTATTGAAAAATAGCAGATCAACAAGCTCATAGCGCGGCACCAACTTAGTGCCGCGCTACGAGCTTGTAGGTCTGCTATTTTTGAAAAATCGAAGAACGACTGACATAGAAACATAGCTTTTTCAGAAAACTGTCATTTTCAAACAGACATTTTTTTTAATCTGATCTCAGGTCAAAATGGGTTATTTCAAACAACGTGTATACCCCTGTCTTTACAGCGGAAGCTTCCAGTTCATCGGCTGACCAGAGCCATAGCACCTCTGGACAGACCGGCGACTACTCCAGGACATTTTCAAACGAGTCCACCATGCTGTACCATCCGGACGGGGAAGCGAGTCCTTCCACGTCGGACATGGGCAGCCTGCCCTCTCTTATGGGAGCGATGGAGGTGTCCGACTTGGGCCTTGGTAGCATGGCTGCGTCGTCGTCTTCTGGCATTTCCTCTATCCTTCCCAGGCCCGGTGACCCCGGGGCCCCTCCGCTGCCCGAGGAGCCGCTGGAAGTGCCCTCACCCGGCGCAGATTCTGGAGTACAAGGGCGCACACACAGCGGAGGGGACTCTAACTTCCAGCCCCTTCGATCGCGCTCTCTCACCCCAACGTCGAACAGGGACGTGTATCCATTTGGGCCTCCAAAATCTCAATGAGACCCCACTTCATGCAGACAAGCAATCTCCCTCTTTTCCTCTCACTCTGGCTGTGTCCGACATCACTCCCTACTAACTATATAGTGCACTATATTTTATACATCATCATTTTTCGACCGTGGTCGAGATCATGGATTATTATGGATGGATTATAGGCAAGCCATTTTGTAGGAGTGTAGTAGTGTCCGAATGTACAGCAATATTAATTATTATACTTTATAGTGGACGAATACCAAACAACTCGCCCCTTTACCAACTCGCCCCAGGCGTACAGCCGGCGGAACTGTGCGGCCTGGTATTCCTAAAGTAACCTAAATACATTATGCTTAAACGGTTAAACCTAACCTCAGTAAAACTATGCCTAAACCTAAACCTATACCTAAACTTAACCCCAGTAAATATGCGTAACCCTAAACTTATTTCTAACCTTATTCTCAGTAAAACAAAATAAAGAATACAAGAACCGTCAGACCGAGTGGTCTGCGGAAAGATCGAGGGGTGAGATGGTTTAGGGGCGACCGTACGTGATACCTAGTGGACCCATCCCCCAATGCATCATGAAAAGCAGTTTACGACCAATGGTTGCTATCGTGAAACCTACATACCATCAATGCATTGTGCAGAAAGAAAAATGTTGATCTGGCATGCGACAGCAATGCCATCAGTGACCCGAGTAGAGTCTGAAATGTGTTTTCCCATTCTGCCGATGAGTTCACATTATAGCTGTGGTTCTGATGTCCCCCGGGGCCAGGGTACGGGGACCCCCAGGAGTCCTTGAGCGGATTCCAGAGGGTCCCCAACAAAATGAAGAAGAGTCTAAACACTTTACCCCATTTAGGCCTGACGTCGAAATTTAAAAAATGTCTTCAAAATCCTGACAGTTTTATGAAAAACCTTATGTTTCTGTATCAGTGGTGCTCAATAGGACCCCAAAAATTGTTATATGTAATATGTCGCAGACCCCCATCTGAAAATATGTTGTTCCAGCGACCTCCCCAGAAGCAAAGAGTTAAAATATAATAATATATATTCAAAGATTTGAGGCACATTGTTAAAAAAAATCAAAAATAGCAGACCTACTACAAGTTCATAGCGCGTAGATCTGCTATTTTTCATTTTCAATAGCTAAAGTATAACATAATGCTTTAAAACACCAAAAGGGGTTCCCGCCCAAAATGGGTTAAACACACACTTTATTTTTTGGCTATTCGAAAATGGCTGATCTACAAGCTCAGAACGCAATGTGACACATCGCAATTATGATCTATCTTTGATTGATTGAATGCTTTATTAGTCAAGAAAGGTCAAGGTCAGTAAAACATTTAGGCTAAAAGGATAACAAAAACAAGTCCTGGGTACTTGTTTCCATTGTGGTCCTATGTATGTATTAAATTCATCAACAGAGCAGAGAATATTAACACATTTAATGTATGTCATCAACAAATACAACTGGCTATATTTACAGAGGAGAAAGAGGAAAAGTGACGGCTGCTGTTTTCGAAACATTTGGAGAAATCTTAACACATCTCTTATGGAGCTATTTTTAGGTGGGGGTCCACGGCCAAATATATATAAATTTGGGGGTAAATATTTTTTTTAGAACCACTGATCTCCACAGAAATACCTATATAGGTAGTGAATGAGCAAGTGATTTTGGACACAGCCTCTCTTTATCTCTGTGGGCCGAAGGCAGTGTGGAGATTGGAGAATCTTACATTTAGCTCTGTCTGCAGCAGGCTTAATTCTGTTACCATGCATTTGGATAAACATTACCTCTTCAATGCAGGACATTTAGAATGAAAGTCAAATGAAAGGATTTTTAATTTGACCAAATGTTGTTTGTTATATAATTTGATATGGTCACATTATCTTTATTATGGCCACTTATTTACTAAAATGCCAGACTCAAATGTTCTCGCAGCCTAGACCCATGCTCATGTTTGCTTAATGTTCAATAATGCATATCTTTCTGAAGAAATGATATAGAGTAGACTATGATATGTATAGATATTTTATGCTACCCCCTATCAAGTTATGTTTTCTTGTGTAGGTGTAATTAGTAGGTGTCCGGACTCATTGTCTGTCACATTTGCTGCTCATGTCTTTGGAGAGTATGAGTCTCTCTGATTAACATGGCAGATTGATACAGTTTGAGATCTGTAGTGAACACTGGGATGATCTTTAATAACTTGTAATGAGCCAATCTTGTACTTTCCAATAGTGTCTTCTGATACTGATAACTGATACCTATATGGTGCTTTGTCTGCTTTCCATTTTTAATGATTAACAGCATGTACAGTAGGCCTATATCAATAATTTGTTTCCACTTCATCACTACAGATTTCTGGAATCACAATGTTGCTAGTTTTCTTTCTTAGTAAGATTGTTCCTATAGTAAATGATCATAAACTAAAAAGTGACATTTTTATTTTGTATTTTCTCAAACTGGTTTTATGGTATCCTCATTTCAAGTTGGCATAAACATAATTTGTATAAAAGGATGAGTTTCCTCTTTTCCTATTCAAAATACATGCTAATTTTATCTGAACTAGAAAGACACATTTATTTGTAATACTCATTTGAGCACAATGCAAAATAGCATTGGAACCACATTCAAGATAATAATAAAAAAACATTCATAGATCTCATGTGTTTGCATGTAGAGAGCTACTGCAAGTGGGAATTCTATTTATGTTATGGAAAAACTGGAAAAGCTTAAAATGACGCACAGGAATGACAGACATTGTGGTGAAGTCTGCTGTTGTGACTGACTCGTGAAGTTCAAGAGCTACAGTGCAGTACCAAGGCTCAAGCATTACACTAGTTGCTCCCCAGCAAGAGCAAGGTATTCTTGGACAGGTAATTGATTTATTTTTTTCAATTACACTAATTAGTTCATGTATTGTCTACTGCAGTGATTTGTAGCATACAGTGTTTTTAATCTAGGAGGTAACACTTACTTGTTTAGGTTGTTTTTTGCCTTGTTGAAAAGTAATGTTGGACTATTTGAGACAGTAGCCTAAATATTTTAACTTAATTTACCAAAACAAATCTTCCAAGATCATGTTGCATACTTGTAGTATGTAACTTATATATCTCTGCTGTCGGGAGGAAACTCCAAAATGTTCATTTTTCAGGAAATGAAAAATATAAATTTTTCAGGAAATGAAAAATATAACATTTTCAAGAAATTAAGAAAACCTCCTTTTTAAAACAAAGCAATACAGCCTCATCAAAGTTGGAGTTGTAACTTTATATATTGTCAATTATTTCCATGAGAGGGAGAGAGGTGGTGGAGTTAGTTGCTTTAGAAGACATTTTTAGGGTCCAATGGAGTTAAGAGGTTTTGTCCAAACACTTTTTACTACTTTCCAAAGTTTCCATTGGTTCAATATTTTCCAAAAAACCTAAAGAATTTAGTTACCGGTATCCTCCCGGTAGCAATGATATGTAACTGGAACACTTAAAATATTACATTATTGAAGACACTTCTGGCTACAATTTACCACAATTTAATTGCACAATGTGTTGCACACTAAGGACAGCAAAGAGATGGGAGCAGGTAGGCTATAGCTGCTGTATATGCAGAAAAACCAGTTTGATAAACATCAGAATGTTTGGTATGGCTGAACTCTTCCCTTGTCTCCTGAAAAACCGAACGCATTTGATGTATATTGTACTAAAATGGTATGGTAAAAATGTTGAGGTAAACATTAATAAACATCCTCATGACAATATGCATTCTTGTAATAATGGCTTAGTTGACACAAGTAATATCTATCGTATCTTCATCAAGTATGCTGGTACTGTAAGTAGCGTATGTGCGAGGTTCTGAATAAATACAGCCAGCTTTGTGTGTTGCCTGCATGAATATACCTTTAACTAAATACATAATGATAATGTGGGTAATGGCTTAGGTTCAAGGTGGTCATTGTCACATGCATCATGTACAATGCAGATTAGTGCAGCAGTATATATTCTGAATACTGTTTTCTCTCTAATCATTATAATGTGTCTATTGCATTCTATTGACTGATGGACTTTGATGAAGTATTGAACCTCAATGTAATCCCTCCCATCATACTTTGAAGAGAAATGGAAGAGATTGAGTCCCTTGTGGCTTCGAGGTCAGAAGAGAGACCATTGAATGGCCACTGCAGGTGGAATGGTGCTAAGCAGAGCCCTGAGTCTAAAGTGGTGGAAGATTTCAGGAGGAGACTCAAGTACTTCTTCATGAACCCCTGTGAGAAATACAAAGCCAGGGGTCGCAAGCCCTGGAAGCTGATGTTACAAATTTTGAAAATAGCAATCATCACAATTCAGGTGAGATACAGTAGCCTAACGTCTTCCGATCTCAAGCTAATTTACAGAATGACACAATCTATGCATGCATTTTGTGCATTTTCTCCGTTTTATTTCTGTTTCCTTCAGTTAGTTTCATTTGGCCTTAGCAATGAGATGATGGTCACATTCAAAGAGGAAAACCTGATGACATTCAGGCATCTATTTCTCAAAGGATACAAGGACCAAAGGGTCGGTAATTATGCAGTGTACACACAAACAGACGTCTATGATCACATCGACTACATCATTGATAAGGTGCGGCTTGGGTCATTTAGAATTATTATCAATATAATGTATTTCCTGTTCAACAATCAAATATTGGCATTACCCTGACCCATTCCCTATACTATAACTGGACAACAATGGTTTTATGTCAGTTCTTGTCATTTACTATTCTCTCCAAAACGTTTTAGTACATCAACCTCCAAAACCTGACAGTGGGGAATCATGCATATGAGAGCGTTGACGGAGTTTACACCCCTCTGTCTCTCTGCCAAGAATTCTACAGGAATGGCAGCATTGATCCTGGAAATGAGACATTTGACATTGATCCGAAAATTGAGAAAGGTAGCTACAGAAGCATATAAGACACAACACAACAACTCAATTGAAACATTCTTCATTATTTTACATTAATCCACACAACAGGATTTTCACTTGAGTTCATTTACAGAGACACAGAATCTCCCACTTATCTTACTTGGAACTAATGATACGTAGCTTGCAGAGTTAGCTCAGTCAGATATACTTGAGCGGGTTCATGCTATGCTCAAGGGACATTAATGTATTCGAGGGGTGAATATGCTGCATTACTGTGTATGTGGGTGTACTGTATACAATGTTTGTAAGACCCACACGTCATACGCTGATGTGGCAGTCAGCTGACCAATTGGTGCGGTGTATTTAAGCTCACCTAGACTTCATGCTTCTTCCTGCCTTCATTCTGCATATGGTTTCTGGTTGTTATGTGATAGTTTGCTCCCACCGCCACCCCAGCACCACCGGTGGGCTGTTATTTCCGTTCCCCATGGGGGGTTGTTACTGTATCTATCTCCCTGCTCTTTATGTTTAATGATGGTGTTTAATTGTGCCGAGCAGGGAGAAAACTGCAGCAGAGACGAATGCCAAGATAATATATTATATGCACACGTATTCTGATTCTAGAATAAATATTGGTTAAATCCAATATCCAAGTCAGATAAATTATCTGTTATCTGTCTGAACTACATTTACTATTCCAAATGCAAATGCAGCAAATTGTAGCCTATCCAAAAGAGATGCTGCTTTTCTATACATAAATAATTAACTAATACAGTTGTCTTTATTATGTGTTTGATGATCTCGTGTTAGATCTGCAATGCTGAAGATTACTGATTCATAGTGCAAATGGAAAATAACCACACTGTGGATTTACTTGTGACTACACAGAAAGAGGAAACTTCTGGCAAAGTAATACCTTCTACCCAGGCATAAATGTAAATTGATCACCCTAAACCGTTTTTGCTATTTTCCTCTTTTTCAGTCTGCATTTCCATATACCCTATGACACCCTTTGACAGTGAAAGTTTGGCACGTAACCTGAACTTCTCTCTGGATTTCAAAAGGTGATTATACAAATACTGGTGGTTTCTTCCTCTGTTGAGAGAGCAATGCCTGCTAAATGTTTGTGTGTCTACTGTCTATAGGCTGCTATCAGTGAGCATCAACGTCACACTGAAAGCTATCAATCTGCAGACGGTGCGCCACCATGAGTTACCTGACTGTTATGACTTCCATATCATGGTAGGTGACGTGATTTGAGTTAAAAATGTTTGCTTTGATATATATAGCCTATATAAGATTTGCAAATAGCTACAAGCTCATAGCGGTTGTAGTATAGTATGAGCTTGCATACAGTATCTTCTTTGAATTGCCAATAAAATATATTGTCTTAAATCTCAAATTAAACAGATGCTTTCCCGGTTTTCTTTTCGTTTTGTTTGTTTGTTGTTGTTTTTGGGGGCGGGTGTATAATGATCATCTTCTTGCATGGCTTGTTTTACGTGTGGTTAATGTTTCCATGTATCCAGAACTGATTCATGGAATGTTTCCTTATTTTCGTACAGATCTTGTTTGACAATCACGCGCATAGTGGAAGGATCAAAATTCACCTGGAAAATGATGTTCAAATTTTTGAATGCAGAGACTGGAATGTGGCTGGAACATGTAGGTATCTTTATTTATATTGGATGTAAACATCTATTTAAAAGAAATCCAAAACAAAAGCGTTTAAACTGTCTTTTATTTATTTATACAATGAGGATTCCCAATTTTTCAAATTTAAAGAATTGCTCAAGCAATCTCAGATGTTTTGTTTTAAAAGTTTTTATTGCATCATGATCAGACCAATCCTACTATTAAACAGTGTTTTTCAGCTTCTTTTTTTCCCTTTTTTTTTAAAAAGCAGCATTAATGCAACTTCCTTCCTTAAATGTGTGTTTATCCTCTCTAGCTGGGAAGAATGATTACCTTCTTTTACTGTTTGATTCTCTGGTCATCCTTGCATGCTTCACTTCTTTCATCCTGTGCACACGCTCTATCATCAATGGAATCCAACTACAGTTTGTAAGTAATTAAACAAATAATTGGATGATTATGAATGATTAACATTAGTGGTTAAATTCCAGATGCTGCTTAACCAAAGGGATGTGTCTTCTATCTTCGTTCTTTCTTCCACTGCCCCCTCCCCTGTAGCACAGAAAGATTCTGGTTATTGACAGACGTTTGACTTAATGTATGATGGTAATCAGTATTTGGAGGGAAATACTTTTGATATTGGTGTGCTGTCATGCTCTTTATTTGTATTTCTCTCAGGAGTATAATGTATTCTTCCATGTGTACTACAACAAAATTGTATCGTGGTCCGATCGGATGGAGTTTGTGAACGGGTGGTACATGCTCATCATTGTGAGTGATACTCTGACCATCGCTGGGTCTGCGCTCAAGATAGGAATACAAACAAAGGTTTGATGTTCATCATTTTTATCATCAGCATATCACTAAAGCTTTTGACGCATATTTATTATTTGTCAAGCATCATTCACACTGTAAGGGGGATTAAATAGAATCAGTTTTGTTAACTGGCCGTGGTTAGTTTTCAGATATCATTATTCATAGGTTGTTATTATAATAATAATATTGTAGTATAAATTATATTCTTTGATTTAACACCACTGACCTTTTCTCTCTTTTACAGTATTTGACAAACTATGATGTTTGCAGTATTTTGCTGGGGACAGCTACAATGCTCGTCTGGGTCGGGGTAATGCGTTATCTTGGTTTTTTCAAGAAATACAATGTAAGAAACTCTACAAAACTACCCTTTGCAAAATAATACATTGGGCTGTTAAAATGATTAAAATGCATTTTAATCCCCCCCCACCACAAAAGTGTAGGGGGGGAATATGAAACATTCTCTGTCAGTTCGTTGGTGCATGTGTGCATGACAGTCCCAAAGGGACTACATTTACTATTTGCTTGTTCTGTTTCTTCATTAGATCTTAATCCTAACTCTAAGGGCAGCACTCCCAAATGTGTTCCGATTCTGTTGCTGTGCCGCCATGATCTATTTGGGATACTGTTTTTGTGGCTGGATTGTACTTGGGCCTTACCATGAAAAGGTATTATGCTGATCATGATTGTATTCTATGTGTTGATTCTATTTTGGATGTAAAGGTAGGTAGACATTTTTGTTAAAATGTGTTAAAATGTGTTAAAATAGCTCTATATTCTGAATCATTGATATAGAATGTATTTATTTTCCGATCAGGATACCTATTTTATCCAATCAGGAGAGAGAACTTGCACAGGATACAGATTAAACAAATTAAATTGGATGTGATTTATACACAAAGAAATAAGTAGACAAAAATGGGACAGGAATACTATGAAGCTGATAAATCTTCTTGATTGGCTGATGATTGATTGGCAACCCACCAAAATAATATGTTATGTTTATTTACGAGATGGAGAGATGGGGAGACTCCGACTACTGAACTCTATAGCACTGTACTAATATCCGAAAATAGTGCTTAAACAAAAAATATTTTTGTTTTAACCAAACTATATCACTTTAAGTCATAAAATCATCATCACCATTTCAGTTCCGAACATTGGATAAGGTAACAGAGTGCCTGTTCTCGCTCATCAACGGGGACGACATGTTCTCCACCTTCCAGAAGCTCAGGGAGAAGGGCTACATGGTGTGGCTGTTCAGCAGACTCTACCTGTACTCCTTCATCTCCCTCTTCATCTACATGGTGCTCAGCCTCTTCATCGCTGTCATAACAGACACCTATGAGACCATCAAGGTTAGCTTCCAGTTTATAGCCAGCACAGCATGCATCGTAGTATTATGTTCAAAATCAATGCTCTTTGACTTTTGCATGCAATAGATTAGTGCTTTCTCTGTAATACACACATTTACAGAGGGATACCTGCAATAATGTTTTGCTGTTGGGCAGAAGTCTCTATCTCTATATTACAACTTTTTATGTTTCATCGTACATTAATGCCCTACTTTGTCGCGCGACAGTGTCATGCAAAAGTAGCAAAGACTTTTGCTATTTTTGAAAAATGTTGAAAGTGTTTAAGTGTGCCTGTGGGTTTTCTAAATAGTTTTAAATTTAATTTCCGGAAAAGTAACGGTTTTGGAAATAATGAGTTTTCCACCCGACAATGCATATTTGTGTTTGTGCATTATGGATGCATTATATTGAGATTTACTGTATGCCGATAGCTGATCATTTTCATGGTCACGTTGGCAGATCCCTGTGTATCACAGTATCAACTGATACGGATATGATATCAATATCAAAATATAGCTGCAAGCAGCGATAAAATGGGGTTAAAAGAAAATAAGTTCCTCGTCAATACAGTTGTTCTCTTGTGGATGCTGCCTGTCTTCTAATGATAGTGCTTTCTAATCTCACAGTGTCTCACCTCTCGAATGAGCTATACGCAATATGAGCGCTTTAAATTGCTGGTTGGAGAGTGGAGATTATGTCACTTTTTTTGTTACGCTGATTGGCTGAAGGGGTTAAATGCTGTACTGTATGCATTAGCAGAGTCCAGACTCCATACAAATGTGATATCAAGGGGAGTGGTTAACCAGGCTACGAAAATCTTTGACGTCGCTTTTTTGACGTCAGGAGAAAGCCTTGGCAAGCCATGTAGCGTGAGGCAGCTTGATGTACAAGTACACCCCCTGGACATGACGCTAGTATGTCGCAGGGACTGAGTGCCAAGCAGGGAGGCACTGGGTAGGTCTTTGGTATGACCCGGCCGGGGATCGAACCCAGTCCCACAAGGCCTGCACTGAGCTTGTCAGGAGTGGATAGTAGATCATCTCTAATTCATTAATTGGGAGATCTAAAGGTCAAAGGTCCTTTTGACGAATCACTGTGAGCTTCATTCTTGACCGTTTCCCATGACCCTCATATTGCCGAATTTTGTGGAAAGCGACAACACAGAACTGCCAAAACTGTGAAAAATGGCAGAATAAAATAAATTGTTACAAATACAATAAGGCGTCTACAAAACAAACACTGATTTATAACTATACACTGACTACACTGTTTATTCACTGAAGGATACTTACATCAACTTAAATGTAGAAAACATGTAACATTTTACATTACTTTCGTTCTGTCAATCAACACCTGTTGATTATTATTAATGCATCATCATATTGGTACAACATAGCAGACATCACTTTGATATCGATGACAATCATTGTATTGCAATCATTGAGCTCCATTGTCTGATACAATATTCCTATTGTGTATTCAATGAAATATCACAGGTAATTACATCACACTACACTTTTGTTTTCTAGCAACACCAGCAAGACAAGGTGCCAGTGTCCCAACTCCAGGCCTTTATAGCAGAGTGCAGGGACCAGCCTGAGTCTGGGAGATACCAGACTGATGAAGACCCTGCATATTGCTGTTCCTCTCCATGTTGTTTGTTTGGATGAACATTGAACAAGCAAATGAAAGTCAGGATTTCTAGTCTCACATCTATTCTGGGGGCTCCAACTCCAAGTTGACATAATAAGCTTGAATACGTTCTGTTTGAATCAATCAAGCAATGTATTGTGTGTGATTCTATAATACAGGTATGTATGCATATATCAATCATTTGGGAGAAAATGTATCCGTGAAGGTTTTTAATTGTATTATGTGTAAATAAGTATTCATAATAAATTATAATATTGAGGTCAGATAAGCTACAATTTCTAAGCACTGTCTGGTTTGATGAATGAATGCATCAAAGTTGATGAGAGCCTGGAGCCAGATTGGCACGACCTTGAATTTGTCAAATCTGTTCATGAAAATAAATAAAATATAAAGTATATATGGATAATGGATGGATCCAGCCCTGGCAGCCCACATATACCCCGCCCACTATCTGAGTGGTACTCAGTCTGCACAGCTTCAGTCAGGGCCATGAGTCTAGTCACCTGGACGCTTCTCGTTTACATAATCAATGATATCATACAGCTGAGCGCAGGTTCACGTCCAATGCACGGGCCAGATACTGGTTGCTTGACAACGCGGTCTCCAATGACGTTGAGGTTTGGTTTGAAGCCAGCCAGCACAAGATTATAATATCAACTGTCTCACTCTCACTTCAAAACACACATACAACACATTCAGTCAGTGAGTGTCAGCAGTGCTACGTACGTTTGTCTGCCTGGGATACCGCAATTCTCCGTGGGCCGTCTTGAAGGTGAACCAGCCAGGTAAATATTTTGCATGTGACATTTAAACTAAGTGGGAACTATACTATAGCACGACTAAACTTGTGCGAGACATACTCATAAAGCGTTGTGTATAACCTGCTGTTCGAGCTAAATGAGTGATCCCATTAAAATCGCCGTTGAGGTTTAGCAACGTCTGCTACATTGGACGGCCGTGTCACCGTGCACGTCATGTAGGATTAACTTGCTATCACGCTAGCTGTATGAAGACGAAGACGACACACGCTGACCGAACACGAACAACGCCGACATTGACCTTTAAACCACAAATATGTGCATTCTTCTCGGAGCGTGTGTCACACCGACAGAGTCTCAATGTTTACAGCAGCAGGCAGCACGATAGCTGGGGAAGAACATGGGGAGGAGGAGGGGGGCACGTTTTTCAGGCAAAAAGTCCACTCACACATTTTACATTACAATGGCGTGTTAATATAACGAATGTTGCACTGCACTTTGAATATCTTCCGAGACATAAAAGTACTTGGCAATTGCTAGTCTTGTGGGTGTGTAATCTGGTTCATCTAGTTTCCCCAGACTGTTTTAAAGACCATAACAATATTCTAAAGCCTTTCCAAATGCTGTGCTTTGTGTAATCCTGTCTCCTGTTTTATTTTTTCCCCTTGCAATAGTGTACTATTAGTTTTGCTGTGCTGCCTAACTCTCATCCAAACTCAATTTAAAACTCTTATACATACAGTACTATTTAATTTGGCGCACAATTTGCATGTAATCCGGTCAGATGGTGACTGGTCTCTGTCATGGCTTGCTGCTCTATTTCAGGTCTCTTTTCTGACAGGAGTCTGTGATGATCAGTGTGATCTGCTGCTTGAATGCTAATCTGCCCAACCATCTCACACAATTAATTACCTCACCAGTTTAACCCATTGAAATGGGAGACCCTCCTCCACAAATACAGCAGGCTTTCGGTAAGCACACATGCCAGTGATGTGTATGCATCTTGAGTAGTGCAAGAATAGAAGGACCTATGTGATATTTTTGTGGGACTTGCCATGGGACTTGGCCTATATTTGTGTTCTCGTTTCAGAGCCGCAGCCTAGTTCAAACCTGCAGAGGGATAACGAGGTTGTGAGGAACCTTGTCATCGATGAACTTGTACGTCTTTCTTTCTCTGTTTAGGAAACCATGAGATTTCCAGCATATCACAAGTGACAATGTCTCCCTCCAAACAGAACAATCTTGCATCAATGTACTCTTCACTGTCTCTGTCCAGAAGCTCCTACAATATTGTAAGTGCCTTCTGTACAGAGGAGAATGTACCTCAGTGCATCGCATACATCAATCGGGTAAGACATTTATAGCACATGTCCACAATATAAGTAGGTTTCATATTGTACCAGTGTCTATGGTTTGTGTGGGTCTATTTTTGATTTTCTTTATAAGCATTTTGCTCCATTTATTAAAGGGTATGCTTTGCTAACATCAAGGCACTGACCCCATTCCTGTCCTGT
This sequence comes from Protomyctophum parallelum, assembly GCF_964188405.1. NCBI lineage: Eukaryota > Metazoa > Chordata > Actinopteri > Myctophiformes > Myctophidae > Protomyctophum > Protomyctophum parallelum. The sequence continues at coordinate 33,581,313 of NC_139709.1, read as the reverse complement.
ATTTCACAGGAGATGGTTGTGTTAGGTGTCTCCTCCACACTGAATGAGGCTAGCTCGGCAGAAGTAGCCAGCCTGAACACCGTGTCAGCTCTGAATTCCATTTACCAGCTGCTACAGGTACATAGACGCAGCCAGCAACCACTGGAAACACTGGAAAATGAGAATCTTAAAATGGCCAGCGCACTAGAACAACTGCAGACAAGCAACTCCAGACTCAAAGTAAGTCAGGCTATTACTACTATTTCAAAACCTGTGCACTTGCATCTTTTTTTCCCCCCCATGTGCTGTACTTCCCAATTCCCATAAACATTGTCTTTGAATGTCCTGTGAGTTTTACTACTCGGTCAAAAGCCCTTGTTGTTGCTTGTTTGATGTTAGGCTCATAATAGGACTTTGTACATTCCCCTCCCAGGATCAGTTGGAACTGTCCAAAAGGGAGACGGCAGGTCTGTGTGAGTCAAAGAGGCAATTACAACTCAAATTGAAGACGTTGCAGAGCTGCCTTAAAACCGAGAAGGATGAGGTGAAGTTTATTTTTTGTATTGTCTGTATCTTTATTCTGCCGACGGTCAACCTGACTGTTTGTTTGCGTTCTGCACAGGTCCAGAAACTCCAGAATATCATAGCTAGCCGTGCGTCGCAGTACGCTCATGATTTCAAGAGGAAAGAGAGGGAATGCACAAAACTTAAAGAAAGTCTAAGCCAGTTACTGGTTGACAGAAAAGATAAGAAACTGGGTAAATGCATGTTTGTGTTTTTAATTTGGGGATATACATTGTACCCGCCTTTTTGTCTTCTATTTAGAAATGTGTATTGGAATTAATTTAGGCCTTCTTACTGTCCCTAACAGCTATGAGTTTGTTGAACTACTTGGGACGGTCGGATGGCAAAAGAAGCCAGTGGAAGACACCAAAAGCAGGACCAAGGTACTTGTGTCACAATGTTGGCTAACCACATGAACACCAGTGTGCCTATTCTTGCCATAACTATATGAACCCTAATCTGGGCATAGACAAACATTTGGCAAAAATGTGAGCTTGTAGATTTGACTGGAAGGGGGCAAGTAAAGAGTAGACCAGTGATGCACTGAGTCACCCAAAAAGTGGAATGAAATATGTAGTTCTACAGGTAGTTCTTCTGACCAAGCAATTGGTTGAAATAGGCTATCCAGCTGTGCTGAAATGAGCATGACGGCACACCTAGCCGTGAATGGAAGATTTGAGAACGGATTAATCGCATAGAAATGTTAGTTGTGGTGATTAGTGATTAGACGGTTTTGGCTTAGGAATAGAACAAAAAGGGCAGGTATACGCTCCTGTATTTTAACATCAGTTATTATGGTGGTACTTTGAGAGCCAAATATTTTCTGAGGTGGTACTTCAGTATAAAAAGGTTGGGAACCAATAGAGTAACCACCCGTCGGCAAAGTATATAGGTTTAAGACTCAGGGGTGCCCAAAAGGTAGATTGCGATCTACCAGTAGATCACAAAGGCTGTACAGGTAGATCACAGGACATGTCCCTAAAGCATATTTAATTAAAATATATAAAAAGCTATTTTTGGAATCTGCCACTTGAGTTAAAGGTGACTTTATTGACAAAAAAAAGCCTGTAAGCTCAAACTCGCAATGCAATATTTTGTTTTCAACAGTGTTGCTGTGCACAAATGTCTGTAGCATTACAAATTAAATACAAAACCCCCCTAACTATTAGATTTCTCCCCCTCTATTTCCCATTCCAAGTGCATTTGTCCTACATGTAATGTCAGCGCTGCTATTCTAAAGCCCCCTCAGGTACATATTTAAACTATTTTCACTTTTTCAGCAATGGTGGGTAGATCTTGTTGAGCTGATCATTTTGAAAGTAGCTCTCATGTCATAAAAGTGTGGGCACCCCTGGTTTAAGTGGTTAAATAAGGCAATAAGCCACAGTAGTTGGTGCGGGCTCCTCACTGGCAGGTAAGTCGGTAGGATATGACTAGTGTGGGCAAGAATCAATTGGCATGACTACTAAATTGGGCAGAAAAAGGGGTAAATGATTAGCCACTCTAAATTATTTTTTTTTTTAAACGGTAATGGCTATGGTTTCATGGTCGACATTCTTCTAAATGGAATTAAAACAAATGCCACTGAAGGCCTTGGAACAGTTCATTGGTGTATGTGTTTTGAAATGTAATGAATTTGATCAATGCATATTCTTTTTGAGAATTCAAGCTTTCATACCTTTGCTTTCTTTTGCATTACAGAATCAAGACATTTTCTGCCAGGAGTTTGTCTATTCTTTTTATTTTATTTTTTATGAATACATGGCATTGATCAGTTTGTTTTTGAATTCCTTTCTCCAGTCACGAGGCCCAGATGTTCAAAACCCTGCTGAGTGACCACGAGGCACGGCAGATGCCTCTAATGCTGGAGAATGCTGAGCTGAAGAAAGTCCTCCAGCAGATGAAAAGGGAGATGATGTCCATCCTAGGTCCACGGAGGCCCTGCTCCACTGGAGCTCATGCTGATGACAGTCTTGAACAGGTTTCTTAATGTCTTATTTTTGAAGCGATACAGGAATTGCTGTGCTGTCGGCACTAATCTGTTGTGTTGCAGTGAAATATGGGCACTAATATACTATAAAAGTGTCAACATTTCATAATATGCCTTTTGTCCTGCCCCTGGGTAGCACTGCACCTTCATTTTGATTGTAGGGTGCAAATGGTTAATTGTAAAACTTTTTTACAATTGATACATTTATTTGATTTGCACATTTGTAGTAATCAAATCCTCTTAGTGTAAAAATTTGAATGTCATACATTTGACTGCGTTTTAAAACCTTTGAGGCAACTGTCGAGTTCAAATAACTTTGAGCCTCCTCACTGTGTACATATAGGGCATTGAACATGACTCCCCTTGTCTGCTGGTGCTCTCAGGTGGGTTTAGACAGGGAGGAAGAGGCAGGTGACTCCAGCAGAGAGACCCTGGACCAGTCCTGTGAACTTGCTAGGGAGCAGCTCACCAACAGCATCCGCCAGCAGTGGAGAAGACTGAAGAACCACATGGAGAGATTGGACACCCAAGGTACTGCAGTGCTATCGCATCCTTTTTGACAGGTTCAATGGCTTTAAAGTCATATTGTCTAACTTAAAGATGTCACAATAAACCTATGCGTTTTTTGACAACTGGGAGCTGAATTGGTAGAGGGCCTGCCCGGGAAGTAGAATGTCCTAGATTTCATTACCGACACCAGCAATGTGTTGAGGTGCCCCTGGGCAAGACTCTTAACCCCAACTGGACCCATCCCACCCCTGGGGCTGTTGGTTAACCTTTTGTACATTTTCCTTAGTATCTCTAGTTCAGACTCAGCAGCAGCCGGGTACAGAAGTGGTGCCCAGAGAGATCCATGAGCAGGAGATGGAGAGGATGAGGATGGAGGTGCAGCAGTGCAAAGACTTTATTCACACCCAGCAGCAGCTTCTCCAGGTTAGGCCCTGCAGGGTTTCGCAGACATTTTCATGTCAAATGCCCACATTTGAAATGCTTGGGTCCCAGGGACATTTGGCATGATTTCTAAGGGGGGAGATATACAAGCCCACAGCATGTTGTGAGACATTGCCAAAGCATTTCCGGGGGTCCCAGCCAAAAACTTTGAGAACCCCTGCTTTAACCTATAAAGTAGAATACTGCTACGATTGAGTTGGGAACATATACAGTACACAGTGTATGTGGCTATTTTGGAGACTTTTTTTTTTTTTTTTTTAACATATTCCTTTAAAAAAATGTATGCTTGTGTATTTTGTCTGTCTGAGCAGCAGCAGCTCAACTCGTCAATCGATGATGAGACCGCAGCTATTCTCAATGGTGGCTATACACTGGAAGAGAAGGAGCGACTCAAGGAGGAGTGGCATCTCTTTGATGGGGAGAAGAGGAACTTTGAAAGGGAGAGGCAGAGCTTCACTGATGCTGCGATCCGCCTGTGTCGTGATGTATTTAAGTTTTGTATATTGTCAGATTTATTACTATTGGTGCATGTGGAATCAAATGTCAAGAGATTAGCTTAAATCTGGCAATGTAACTACATTTTAACATTCAAACTGTGTCGTAAGGGCAAAATGTGTATGAATTAAGGCCAAAATGCCATGTGAATATGGGTTGGAACTTGGGATGCTGTACCAACATGACTTTACTTTCATCCTTGTGTTTCACAGAAAAAGACCTTTGAAGAGGACCGGGCCTCCTGGCTTAGGAACCAGTTTTTGAACATTACTCCATTTGCGGACCGCAAGCATTCTTTCTCTTCTCAAAGTGCCTTATCGATCAGTAAGTAGTTTGTTTGACTATTAAAAGTGATCCCCATAATCTGACACCTGAACACCCTGCTATACATCCCTGCAGTCCAAGGAAATGATGTGCATTACAACACAAAAATAGGAACCACAAAAACATGTCGCATAAAATGGAACTTATAATTTACTGTGTATGTACTGTATAAGCGGCACTCTAGTTTTTTTGCTTTAAAAAAAAATTTAATAGTGCATTTCAGTAAACTCGAAGTGACAAAAGTGGAGCTGCAGATTACATTCTAACTCCAACATGTATTCCGGCACTAAACCATTTAGAGCCCATAAACAAGCAGTATTTGATTCTGTATACATTTTCTGCCTGGGTTTCACTTTCATTACAGGAAGTGAACCGGAGATGAGGGGGTCTCCCACTTCAACATACATGCTCTGTACTCCCAGAAGTTGTGGTGGGCCTGGTAGCGTTCCTTCCACAAACGATCTTTACCGCACACTTAAACTCTTACCAGACAGAAGGTACACTTTTTATTATTATTTTCCCCTCGTAATTCAAATTATAGGACTGCTGTCATGGCTTAATCTTTCAGGCTATCACGGCTTAATCTTCATTCAGGCTATCTTATACTTATAGATCCTCCAAGAATTCCACACGACGAGAGAGCTGCCAGGAGCCCAGTGTTTTTGGCGATGCAGATACTTGCTGAAATCGAAGCACAAACTTTGTATTCGTCCAACAAAAGAACAGACAATCTAGTGCCTTTGCTATGGACTCTTATTTAGATGACAATCCCTGTTTGAATGTTTGATACTACCTCAGGATGCCACCAACTTTATTATAGCAGAATTATCCTGTTTGTTTTATCGACAGTCATGGGTAATTCTAGCCGCAAGGAACTCTGGATGTTTAATGTAGAGTTGCAACACCAATCATTGATGGCCCATACATTCAAACAGAAGAGTCCTATCTGATTGTATTAAACGGCGTTAAACTCGCAATATTATTTGCAGCCGTACACCTTTGCAGATGTTTTTTGTTTCATAAAAATCCACCTAGACATGTTATGAGCTACTTTCTGTCAAATTCTGTGCAGGTGATAAGTGTCGGGCTGTTGGCGTTTTGAAGTGCTCATTGGAATTGTGCCACCTTAGAATTTGCTCATGATGTGACAGAAACAAACTTTGCAGATAAGAGTATAATTCAAGCTTTCCGTTGGTGGTTGGTGCTGCAACTAGATTCAACATATTAAAATGGAATCTAAAGTTTGCGGCTATGGTCATTTTGACATGATCCATTGAGAAATGTTTGTTGTTTAGGTGTTTAATATATTTATAAAGCTTTTGTGGTCATTTTTAAACACTCCAGTGTTTGTTTAAAGTTTCTACTTTTTTATTGTATAAGCTTATGTTTTACCTACACTTGTGTCTCTGTGCAATAAATATCTTATTTTTAACTTCGTCTATTTGTTGGCGGCAATGGTGCGTCATTCCTACTTTCAGGGCCATTTTGGCCTAGTAACTTTTTCATTTTTTTTTCCTTTTCTTTTAGGGAGCAAATTCAGCTGCATTGTTTCAACATTTCCATATCTTTATTTTTACACTAACCGGGGGACATTCTATGATAAAGATGGCCAATTTTGCCATTATACTCATGTAATGAATATTGTGAACACAGTAAAAATCTATGAACCATATTTTCAATTCTGTAAATGTATACATTTCCTCTAGGCCTACAGTTATAGTAATGCTTTACCCCATCAGTAGTCTCGCACAGCCAGAACTATTCCACAATCGACGCATTTGAACATTTCAAGAGGCAACAGTTTTGGCAACGCGAGACTACCACATCAGTAATGCAACCTAAAACCTTGCTTAAAAGGCAAATTAAACGGTGGCTAGAAAAATTGTCTGGCAAAATTACAGGTGGATTTGCATCAGTGTAACAGGGGGGCCAGTAAAGTCTGGGACCAAATTGATTTAAGCTTTAAAAATGTACCATTTGGTGAGAAGCAATAGAACTATAATAATTCAAATAAATTGGATTTGATAGTTGACAAACATGATGGACATGGCATTCTCCAATCAAAGGGATTCTTTTATATTTCACTCTGAGGTACAAGTTTGTTTGTTCTATGGTAGAAAAGCTTTTTGGAATGAGTTTTCGCTTATTTTACACAAGATATGCTGTATTATGTCATGGGAACACTGCACCGAATAGGAATGACCCTGGCCTGTTTTCATACGTTTGTTGCCCCCTAGTGGAGTAAAAGCGAGATTGCAGCGACAAAATGTAAAGAATGGACCGGAATCCGGACGTCGTCATCTTTGCTTTTGTCTCCGCATCATGCTCCGCATCCATCCCACTGTTCAGTTCAGGTCACAGCACAGGAATACATTTTCTGACGATAGCAGTGAAAATGTCGAGCTCTTCAAATCTGGTTGCCATGAAGAAAATTGTGCAGCAGCTCCGCTTTGAGGCGAACATAAACAGAGTGAAGGTAAAAAATAATAATCGTTTTTCTTAAAATATGTTTGGCGAAAACCCAAACCCGCTCCATCAAGCTGATGAGCTAACCGTGTTAGCTGACTAGGGCTAACGTGAAAATACAGAGCAGGGCGTGGAGCGCTTTACAAAACCACGTTTTATAAAGCTCTAAAGTGTCTTTACAATTTAATGTATACAATTGTAATAGTTTTGAACTAATACGATTACGTATTAGTTCAAACGACACGGTGCAGTTCTTTGAATGAAAGCCAAAACCGTGCATTGTCCCACCCACCCTTTTATTATGGCCAAGAAAATGTTGCTACCTCTGGATCCTCGTACCGATTAGATGCAAGATTTTTGTTACATTGCATCAAACCATTGAGTAAAATTACTTGGTTTTGGTTGCTCAGCATTGTAGCGACAGAAAAAAAGAATTAGCAAAGCAAAATTAAAAACGAATGCAGGAAGAGGCAGTGGGCACATAAACATTGTGGCTACCTCGGAAGTAAAAATGTGGCTTGATTTCCAAATATTTAAATACGTTCTTTGAACATGCACGGTATATTATTAGACATACATTTACCCTTTAAATTGTTTATGACCATAATGGCTGGCTAGCAACAGGTTTTGTAGCTTTGAATGTCTAAATGTTCAAGTATGTACATTACAGACCATTATTTACATAAATAAATAATATATAATTTAACATTTAGGTGGCCTCTCTTCCTAACGTTCTGTCTGTGTTTGTACAGTCCCAATATTGATATCATTGTGGTAGAAAATGGCAAGCGTCTGTGATCTATGACGTTATAGATTTACTACAAATGATAATTTTTAATGTGAAACTTCCCTGGCCTGGACTTGAGTGTTTTTATGTGGTCTCGATTGTTTACCCAGGTCTCCCAGGCAGCTGCAGATCTTCAACAGTTCTGCATGCAGAATGCCCTCCAGGATCCCCTTCTCACGGGTGTTTCGTCCAGCACCAATCCTTTCAGGCCACAGAAGGTCTGCTCCTTCTTATGAAACCCACTGACAGCATTCATTGGTGAGTAGTACTGATTAGTTTCACCTCTTCTAACCACATACAGTATAAGCAAATTGTACGTAACTCTACTCTTTTTGAAGGATTTGTAATAGACACAAAGCTGTTAAGAAGTAGAAGTATGTGGGTGAGATTGGCAGAATTGGGACAATACCAAGATTAGTCACTCATCGAAAGAACGAAGAGAGTGCTTATATTTTATAACCACCTAAAAGAAAGCAACCTATGTTATAACGTATGAGTGTGTCTACTCATACGTTATAACATAGCCCTCGACCATAGAGAGAACCTACAGCTGGTCCAGGGAATCTGTGCACAAACGCAAGCACAGCCAGACCGCAAACCCATTGGACTTAACCAGATTATAAGAAAACAAAAAGAATGCACAACCAGGCGGAAAACCGTAACCAGATTAACCAGAAACAAAAAGAAAGCTACCTGGCAGCATACTGGAAAGACACAACCCAAAACCAAAGCAAAGTGGAATACTATAGCAGAGCTACCAACCTGCACACATTTTGTGTACCAACCACACAATTCTAGGCGTATAGACACCTAGAATTGCGTGGTTGGTACACAAAATGTGTGCAGGTTGGTAGCTCTGCTATAGTATCTAGCACTAAAAAGATAATGTATATTCACTTTTTAGTGCTAGAATGCTTGAGCACAGTAAACGACCCAAAATGTCCTTGAAAAAAGCCTTGACTAGGTAGAGACTCGGTGAACACAGCCTTACAATAGAGAGAGGCCGCAACAGACAGACCTCGCTTGTTCCAAGGGAAGACAAACTGTGCTCCCACTGTACACAAAATGTGGTGGAAACAGAGCTACACTTTCTAGCCACCTGCTCACTATACCAAGATATCAAAGACGCATAACTTCCCACAGATTACACACACCCAAAGTGAGTTTGAAACTGTGACCGACAAACAACTCCCATATTGGGAGAAATACAATAATGTGCGAACACAGCAGCAAGATTTGTGAACTGCTGAGATAAAAGATTAGCCAATGGAATACAATTTTTTCAATTCAATTCAATTTTATTATAGTGTCAAATCACAACGAGTTGTCTCAAGACACTTTACAACCAACAAAGATCCACCCAGAGCAAGCAATATTGCGAATTTGCGACAATGGTAACGAAAAACTCCCCTTTAGGAGAGGAGAAAACGTCAGGCAGAACCCGACTCTGGGGTGAATACAACCACCCTAAGGACCTGTATCGAGTAGTCCTACTGTACTTGTAAACAGAGCTGCTACTTTTACGCACATTTTTAAATTTGAGGCTTTTTTTTATACAAGGATGAAAAATGCTGCTATTGCTATTTGTCCCAAAATGACTGCAAAAGATTGGCGCTATTTGTTTCGAAAAGCTTTATACTCTGTATAACATGTACATAACGATGCAATGTGACATAGCTCTGTTTACGCAATGCTGTACCCCCTCCAACTGTATATACTTTCCCCATTTTCAACTGTTTTATTAGGGGTCAACTTCAAGCCAAAAGGGCATAGAGTCATAGACCCTGTATTGTTTCCGTTAAAATTCCACCATTTTAGCAGTTTGGCAGTTCTGTGCTATCGTTCTTCACCAAATCCGGCAATATGGTAGACAGAGGGCTGTGAGAATCTCTCAGGAACTGAAGCCCACACTCATTCGTCAAAAGACCTCTGACCTTTTGATCTCCCAATGAGTAAATTGTTATGATTTGCTGTTTTGCTCGATCCACTTTTCATCCTTCTTTGTGAAAGAAATCGCTTTTCCATACATGCATGAATGAAATGTGATGATGTATGATGATAAGAGCGCCCCTCACTTTTTATTTATTACTCAAATAATGTCATCAATGTTTATATACCGGTAGCTCATTGTTTATATTGCATATAGCTTTTCTTTTAGGGGCTTGTAAATGGCAACACTCAGTTAAAAGGTTAATTGAAATGGCAGTACACAAATCAATTACTAACACATTGTCACTGCCTTCACATGACTGATCATGTTTTTGAGGTGTGCTAGCCCATCCAACATCTGGCTTTTTCATACGGCAGCCAAGTCTATGGACTTTTAATGTTTGTTTAGAGCACTTTTAACAAACATAGCAGGCAGCCCAAAGTCTATGGACTTCAAATGTTTGCTTACACTACAGCAGTTTTGCGATATAGAAGGTTTCTAGTTACAGCTATTGCTTTTTTATCTCATTTGAAACTACATCCATCTAATTTCTGATACAGTAAATGACATGTCTTTATTTACTTGTCCTGCAGGCCTTCATTTTGATGCTACAGGGAAAATTGACCTCAACACTGCTCCTCATGAGAAGCCATTATACTGCCACAGAATCTCTGGAGTGTAGAACATGTCAGAAGATGCCATCTATTTTCAGCCACATTAGCGGAAAGGAGACAAGTTTTATTTTTCATGGCACAGTGGTGATTTTCAAGTAAATTATTGTGCCTTTTCTATATGGTTCTATTTTAGTCATCACTGTTCTTGACTTTTTGTATTTAATGATTAAAATACATTCTTTACTACTCAAAGGTTTTGTTTGTTGTTTTATCACCAATGGGATCAAAAAAACTCAGAGTTGAGCAATTGTATTTTGCACTCTGTATTTTATACTTTTTTAATAGTATTTTGCCATTTGTTAATCATGTGACAACATGACGTGAACATTTTTGTTTATAATTGTGTAATGTCAGTTTTATTATAGCAGTTGTGCAGTATAGTAATTTACTTACTATTAATTGAGACCATGTCAAAATGTGGACATTTAATTTATCATCACTTGCGATGCAGCATACACCTTTTGATGGGAAGCAATGTACCAGGAAAATAGATAGCCTATGTCCATATAGTTAAAAGTGCATTTATATTTTGATATGCATAAATAAAGGGTAAAAAGGTGATTTGAGTTATAGTATAGTGTATGTAGTAAATTTAGTATGGAATTGTGTTTTCTATTTACCAGAGCTTAAAAGGACTTACATTTATTGTTTGTCTTAAATTCCACGTGGATTTGTTTAATTAATGCACTGTATAACTATTTTGAAATTACCATGTCACACACCTGTTATTCTCTCATTTTCAATTTGTTTCAATGTGTTTTTCCAGGGGTGGAAAATAAAATTGCATGTACTGTAGGAAAGTAGTTGAGTAGCTTTTTTGTGTGAAAAATCAGGATATTTATTTTGTTTTGAACCTTTTTCCCACCCTCAAGCTATGCCCTCCAGACAAGATGGCCACCACATTTTGAAAGCATTTAACTGAATCGGGGCAGTGATGGTCTGATTTGTGCATTTGTGTTTTCATATTGAAAATGGTTGGTTGTCAAAATACCATATTTAGCCTTTCACAGTGATTTAATCACTTACTTAATCTTGACCTAGTAGCAGGCCTACATAGAACTTTTGTACTTTTGAAGTGAACACAAATCATCTCTAGAATAAAATAAAGTTAAACTACATTAAGGATATTCTTGGTGAGGGACATTAGGGACTGAGCACATTTCATACACAAAGGCAATGTAAACTGTTTTAAATCTAGCGTAAAAGATGAAAAGTAATATTGAGGGGGAAAAAAAGTCAAATTATAATATTTTCTTGTCCTTTATTTACACTAGTATTATTCACTTCCACCCCTGGCAATTAGTTTTTCAGATTAACTCGATTGGCTGTAACTTGCAGTGTACACAAAAATGTCACATGATTTAGAGGCGGGGGGGGGGGGGGAGCTCTGCTGAGTTGTATGGTGGACATGTGATTGAATCTCGCGAGATTTAAGCAACCGGAAGAAAAACAATGCAAACCTCGAATGGGGATGAGTTCTGTTGCTGTGGAAACTGGTATTGTATCCTTTCGCGGAGAAAAAATATAATTTGCTTTAGCTTAAAATGAATGAGCCAAGTTGCTGCAAAAAGTACCACCATTAACTGAATGTCCAGCCTGGTCTGTGCAGCAGCGTGGACAGAGAAGTTGTGCAACAGAATTTACGGATGTAGCCAATGACATGTCTCATCTGTTGACGTCTGGTACGTAAGGAAAAGATGCTCGAAAACAACGCACTTAATAGTATCATTCATTCAGCTAACGTAATTAGCTAGGTGTTAGTATCCCGCCACGTCCGAAGCAGATAATCTAACGTTAGCAAACGTTTCACGTCCACTCTCCACTGCCAGGCGGATAATGCTGCAAGATGGATCAGTGCAGCTTCTCTGTCTCACAGCCAACAGCGGGGTTCCACTTTTTACCCGAGGAGCCTCTAAACAGCTTCCCTTCTCCGTCATTGGTTCCCTGAATGGCGTTCATATGTTTGGAGGTGGGCAGGGCGTGCTATTGTCCAGCTGTGAGACTGACCATGGAGGTAAAGTTGTGTGGAGAGTGTTCCATGATAGTGTGATACTTATTGCTGTGAAGGGACAGCAACGTGGAGGAGGCAGAGGACGTGACAGTCAAGAGGAGGAGGATCTCCATTTGCGTCGGCTGTTGGAGAACGTGTGGAGCTGTATGGTGCTGGTTCTGGGCCAGGATGAGCTGGTGAACATCAGGAATGTGGAGCGGCTGAAGAGGGACCTCCGTTCCTGCTTTGGCCTCATCGATCAGCTATTGGAAGGGAGGCAGGAGGGCATTATGGGGAGTCTGACGCACTGTGCCGACTGCCTGCTACCCCCTAACCCCGCCCTGCTGCAGGAGGCTCTGGAGAGCTTCACGCAGGCCGCAGACAGTGAGTTTGGATGCCTCATGGTCCACGGGCGCATTGCCACTGCCACAGAGAAGTGGTGGCTCCTGGCACCACAGGAAGTGGTGCTACTATCTGCCCTGCTGCGGTCTCTCTCCATGTCTGGGTCTGCCTCTTGCGACTACCCTGTGTTCCTTCCCCATGGCAGCCCCACCGTGGCCCACCGCCTGCTCCGCTTCCAGCTGCTTCTGGGTGTCGATGTGTGCGTGCTGTGCGGCCCCACTCCCTCACTGCACAGGGCAGAGAGGGAGCTGGTTGGCCATTTCTGGTCTCCTCTGGTGGAGACACTGAGAAGTTGCCTGGCTGTCGGGGAGCGCTGCTTGCCAGGCTCTGTATCCCTCCGCCCCGACGTCCTGGCACTCATTGTCATCAACCGTGAAACGCGCCGCTCCGTCTCCTGTGTACAGGCCTCTGCTAACCCTCCTCCATCCAGTGAATCGCCTTTGCCCTCCAAAGCCCGCTGCTGGGAACTTCTGAGGCTGTTCTTTGCCTTCGCCACTGCACGCTACTTCGGCCAGGAGGAGACCCTGTGTGTTTCCCCTGAAGAGAAGGCTCAGAAAGGCAATGCTCTACACGAAGAGTTTGCCAATGGCTTCTCCCACCAGCCGCTGCAGTGCTACCTAGTCACAGAGGAGTGTAAATGCTACAGTTTGCAGACACTACAGCACCAGCTGTTCCTGCTCACACCCCTCTCAGTACCCACATTTGGCCTGCGCTCTGTGGCCACACAGACCCTCTCAGCCATCGCTGGTGGCTCTGTGTTTTAAATCAACATAAATTTTGTACATTTTGATCTCAAACTGAGATATGACTAACATTAGTGTTAATTCACCAGCACAGAATGCAAAGCTTTTCCTTTTCCTTGAATGACTTGAAATAATTGAACAGGCAGGATTGTCTCCCTTGAAAACGTTTTCTCAGTTCTACCTTTTTATATTTAGAAGAACTATTGTTGTCATTACTGATGACTGATGATCTATTTTGGAGCTTCACCACATGAACCCTAGTGTCTGTGTTCTGGGGCCAACAGGTAACCTTGGTGTAGTGGGAAAACCAAGTATCGACCCCTGGGAAATCTGGGAACCCCCCCTTTGTTGGATCGGTTTCTTTGTCCACTTCCTCCTGGGTGTTTTAATATGTGGTTATTCTTAGGCACTACTAACAACAACACTGTTTAGGGCAGTGGTGCTGTTAATGAGGGTATGCGCGTGACATCATACCCAGAAGTTGATATGATGTGATATATGATTATAGTACTTTATTGTCATTTCGCACTGAAATTCGTTTTGTGACCCAGCGCCCTTGTATGCAACACATATACACATTTGACATAACACAGGACAAAAAATAGAAATAAAATACAGTTACATACATAGAAAACATAAGGGCAGAGGGCAATGTCCACAGCTCAGTCTAGTTCTGGCCAAATTCCTGATTAAGCCTCAGAGTTGATTGATGGACAAAAGACCTCTTCAGTCTGACCTTATTGTACGCTGGAACACCATATCTCCTTCCTGAAGGCAGCAACCTATACTCTCCATACAAGACATGGCTAGTATTAGAAGTTATGCAGGAAGGCCTACTCGGTGGCAAAAAACAACTTTCTGGCCTTGACAGTCCATGCATCCAAACAGAAAAGTCTGATTGCATTAAACAATGTTAAATGGACATTAAACTCACTTTTCCACTCACTTTATGCATACGCATACCCTCTATACGAAATGTCACCTAAAGGGTCATATATGGACTTTTTACTGTAGTAGTTGTCGTCATGGCAACCTGTCTTCTCTCTACCAATACTATGAATGACTTCAAACCAAAACCCTGAATCTGAAAATCTGCATTGCAGTGCATGTGAAATGAGAGTATTAAAACTACTGCTGGAGAACCATGGGGAAAAGTTACACTCATATCTAGATATTTTGCTATTTCATATCTTCTGTTTGTTCACTAAAGCTGCTATTCACCGTTCTAGCCTCATAGTTGGACTCCAGTGTCGGGTATTTGTTATCGTGATGACATGCCTCTTTTTTGCATGAGATTTATACATTTCTAGTCTATAAATGAATGTGGTTATTTATTACTATATTGGGACATTCACATGAAATCACTGTTTATGTTTGCCCTCTGCTGGTGAAATATTTTATAGCTATTTAAATATATCCTAAAGTAGCACTGTGTGGTCTTTCTTTCATTAAAGACCTGAAACTGATGTTTAATACAGCATTCAATATGAGACTGAGTTATTTTGTAAATGAGACTCCAAGAGGAACAAATGCAGTTTTAGTACTAACCAATAATGTGTCTGATTTTACATTGCCCTCCAGACATCAGTAGTGTCTGGTTATTAGTTAATGATCAGTGTGACCCAATATTCAGAAGTAATCTCAGGTCAACGGTCAACCGTAGATTATATATAAGATGTGGCCTACTTTGGTGCTGCGCGATTAATCGAAAAACACCTATGAGACCTCATTTCTAAATTTGAGCAAGAATCGTGCAGCACTAGTTGGCTGTCAAATTAATTTGAGTTGCTCTTATGTTTTTGCTACAAAGACTTTAAGAGAGGTTTAAGTCGAGCACTTTGTCTGTTTAAAGCCACAGTAGTTGGCTCCAGATGACACATGGGTTCAGCAATACAGACTAAATACAAATATTTTCATGGTCGACGGCCTATAACCTGGTCAGGCATAAGTAAGTAAAGTTATTTTATTCATTCAAAATTTACATTGTGCCGCTTTAACTCACTGTGGATTTATAGTGGCAATATGGAGTGCACTGCACAGAATTCATTCATTCTGTGCAGAAATCTCTCATTCTGAGAAGAAATATGTTCCACTGAAATACAGCATAACATGTTATGGTTTGATCTGTCTGGTGACCTAATATGCCATTTGATACTGCATGTAAAATAGGCCACAGATCACAGGCTGATGCATGAATTCTTGTAATGACTTTATCAAGGCACATGGATAATACTAAAAGTCACTTTGAGAAACAATGGCACTACTGTGTACAGAGAATTTTATCTCACAGCTTATCAGCTTTAACTCAACTCAACTCAACTTTATTTATATAGCACATTTAAAACAACCATAGCTGCCACAAAGTGCTGTACAGTACATAGGTAAAACAGTAAGTAAACACATAGACTAAAAACACAGAATACAAAGACAACACACAAAACAAGAAAAGGAGGGGGGGAAGCAAGTTCAGGAACAGAGGTCTCATGCTGTTTTAAAAGCCAAAGAATAAAAGTGCGTTTTCAGTGAGGTTTTAAAAATGGCCAGAGAGGCCATTTGCTTTGTATGCCATTGCTGATATACCGGTACATATGTCTTGTGTGTATGCTCTGGGTGTAAACAGCACTTTGTAGAGTTGTTGTAGAGACTATCCCCCTAGGCTTCAGTTTTAACAGAGGACTAATGACAGGGAGGTGACCCTATTTCTACTCAGGTTCGCTCTGCATCAGCATTCCTAGCTGTGTGTGTATGCGCGCGCCGCCTATTGGGGGGGGGGGGGGGTGGGGGTTAACAAGTTATTACCCTCACCCTGTTATTTCCTTTGAAAGGGATTAATTACAAAAACAAAAAGATGATGAAACCTAAAATTGTATTACAAATGTATTACAAATGTAAGTGCATTAAAGAGTAGACCTGCAGGCTACTTGTCTGCATTGCTTGTGGAACTTTACTACATTG
This sequence comes from Protomyctophum parallelum, assembly GCF_964188405.1. NCBI lineage: Eukaryota > Metazoa > Chordata > Actinopteri > Myctophiformes > Myctophidae > Protomyctophum > Protomyctophum parallelum. Next base: position 33,565,063 of record NC_139709.1, on the reverse strand, counting down.
GCTCATGGCCAAATGAGGAGGAGTAGGCTCTTTTATGCAGAGCAGCATGTCTCCTCCCAAAATCAAGAGCATGCACGCTGGCGCTCCACGAGTCCACGACAAAAGAAAAGGGAGACCACAGACCAGTGATAGAGAGAGAGAGAAAGTTTGACGCTGCCCTCATCAGTGCCCTGATCTTCACATATCTGACCCTGCCTCCCGGTAACCGGAGAAGTGAACCGGCCCTGATTGACAACCTAACGGTGCGTAGGAAAATACAACCAGAGGGGGTGGGGAAGGGAATGTAGTAGTAGTAGCCCACACAAAGGGGGTTCTCTTCTCTGTCCAACTCCCCCTTATATAGTAGCCATGCGTGCAGAAGAAGAAGAAGACACAAGTTCAGTGTCATTCTAGGTGCAAACACTGTTTGGGGCCGGGTCAGTCTGCCAAACGCGTATGATCATCTGATCTCCTGAACGAAGCCGCGTCCACTGTTACTTTTGGAAGGTTCAAAGGTCTGCGCGGCTACGTTAGAAGTTAGTTTTTTTGCACAACGGGCACAGTCCTGAGTGGAACTACAGCGCGACGGTGTTCGCCAGGCTGCGCACAACAACAAACTAACTACCCCTTTTTTCTACATTTTTACAAAGACTTTTGTGACAGTAATTCACGATCATGTCAGCTTCGCGGATACAACTGTTACCGTCTCGAGGCGTTCGTATCTTGTCCAGGGCTCGGAATGATATGATGCTCGGCGGCGCCGGCACCAGCGGGGCGCAGTACCCCGCCGCCGCTCACCCTGGCCCGGGTGTCCGTTCAATGATTCCTCCCTCCTTCTCTCCTGCCAGAGCCCTGTCGGCGCTCCGTGGAATCGCCAAGGAGAGGATGGCCGAGAATGGCGTGGCGCCCCGGGGCAAGGTGTTGACCCTCGACACCATGAACCCCACCGTGAAGAAGGTTGAATATGCTGTGCGCGGACCCATTGTGCAGCGCGCCGTGCAGATCGAGAAGGAGCTTAAAGAGGTAGATATATTAAAGTATGCACCGTCTTATTAGATCTCTTCCTACCCTGCTTGTTATATTATACACATTAGAACCATAGCTACTTTAAACTTTAAGGGCTTTTCAAGCTGTGCTGGTAAGGCGGCAAGGCGCGTCTACCCGGCATTTCAGCCAGTGTGCCACGCTGGTCTGTTACATTGCATAATACCACCAGCAGCACATACTGTCCACAGTGAGTTAAGTGAGTGAACACATTTTTCGGTGATGTTGGGTAATGCAGTGTCTCAACTAGTTAGTGTCTCAACTCAAATTAGTTTTCTGTTAATATCTATGGCTATTCCTACTATTCGGTGCCATTTCAGCCTAGTAACCTTTTCAAAACAAAATATTCAGAATTTTTTTATGTTCTGAAAGAGGACATTCAGCGGTCAGAAAAACATATTTGTCCAGTTTATGGAATTGGAATGCATTATTCCAATCTTTCCATGTAAATATCCAGTGACACTGTATCATGTACACTGTACATTGTACAGTGTCATCTTTGTTCTTGCTTAGGCTAATGTAAATCGCTCTGGATTAAGAGCGTCTGCTAAATGCCTAAATTGTAAATTGTATCAGGGGGACATTTTATGCTAAAGATGGCCATTACTCCTCATGTAAGGAAGAATATGGTATCACATTGTAAACACAGAGTAAGATTTTAATATATTTATCAACCATATTTTCCAAATTATGAAAATGTATCAATTTCCTCTATTATTTAGCGTAACGGGGGACATTTATGCTTTACCACATCAGTAATTCAATCTAAAATATTGAAAAAAAGGCTTATTTAACAGTGATAATTATACTTATTCTTGTGTAGTGTTTCCTCTCAAAAATATATGCTACTTTCTGAAGTCATTTGGCCAGATAACAGGTGGATTTGCATCAGCGAACAGGGGGGGCAGTAAAGTGAGGGACCTTTAAAAAAAAATCACAATTACAGTTTATCGCAATAACATTTGGTAAGTAGCATTAGAACTATACTATATAATATAATTTCAAATATTAGATTTTGTTTGAATTTGATTAGATATATTTGTAACTGAAGGAGACATGGCATTTACTCAATCTACTCAAATCAAAGTGATTATATTAGTTCAATCTGATGTACAAATATGTTTTCTATGATGGGAAAACCTTTAATAGTATAAGATAAGCTTTTTGGATTTAGTGTTTTTGCTTATTTTAGACAAGATATGCTGTATTATGATCTGGGGACACAAATGGCACCACATACTAGGAATTACCCTATACTTTTACTAGTTGAATTCTATTTGCTCTTTTTTTGCCTCTTATGTCCTCATTGTATTAGCATCCTTTTAAATTGTTCTTTGTTTGTCATGCTTTTTTGTCTTTCATGTGTATTTATTCTGTGCAGCACTTTGTGACTTCAGTTTACAATTGTGCTGTATAAATACAGTTCTTATTATTATATTGCCTTTGTAGCTACAGCAGCAGTGGACTGCAATAACAGTTTAGCCTACTGTATGTGGCTCTGCAACATGAATGTATTTAGGATGAAGGTATTGTATATGTGTAGCCTAGTAATAAGCTATATAGGTTTTCAACTCATGACAACGATTGCAAAGAGATTGAGAGTCATTGTCCTCCAAACTGGAGGTGGGGGGAAATATGTACAATGCATAAACCTAACCTAATGTACAACATTAATTTGCTCATCAGCTATCAAGGAAAGTTTGGGTTTCTGACACGTGAGACAAATTAGGTAAAGGCTAATTGTGGACGTGCTGATGTCTGGTCCACTTCCTTGTCATGTCATGTGTTTACAATTGACAACGCACCAAAAGAGAAACACTAAATTATGTATGAGCAATTTGTCACTCTTAAAGATAATTATTCTCATCTTTTCCTTATCTCGCTTTCGTTGCTTTTGTTCCCTTATATGTGATCTTATCAGTGATCACAGCTGTTATTCAGAGAACCCAAGTAAGAGGTGAAAGTCCAAACTGAGCTGCTTGTCTGTCTTGTTAATGTCAACCGTCACCATCTGACCTGGCAATGCTGTTCAAACAGTAACCAGTAACCACAATCTCTTACTTCCTTTGGGTCACAGGCCCATTTTTATGGGTCTCAACTAAGTAAATAACATCCATTGTCATATCCTAACAAAATATATAATTTCGGCCCAGGCGGTGGCGTAACCGTCTGGGCACTCGACTGGTAATCCAGTCGCAGTGTGCCGCGGGTTCGACTCCCGAGCCCGACACGGCCTTTACTGCATGTCTTCCCCCATCTCTCACCCGTTTCCTGTCAGCCTACTGTCCCTACTGTCCCTTCAAAAAAACAATAAAAGGCGTAAGCCGCAAAAAATATCTTAAAAAAAAATATATATATATATATATATATAATTTCAAAAGATTTTCAAAAAATCTAATAAATTCCATACATTTTATATACGATACTTAACAAGTTGTGAAAATAGCAGGTCTACAAGCTCATGTAAGCTATTTCAGTAGGTTGGGTGGTCCCTGGGAGACACATTTCTCTCTTGGGTCTGGAGCTAAACATTTTGGGAACCACTGGAGTTGGTGGTGTTTTTATTTGATCATCAAGAAGTCCCAGTCGAACCATAGCGACTTTTCAGAAAAAGTTGACAGATAAGAAATCAGAGTGAGGCTATTAAAATAGCCAAAAAGACCAGATACCTCAACCTTATAAATCTTCACTGGAAAAGAGAACCCAAAGTATCAAAAACCCAAAAGAGGAACTCTAGTGAAACTTAGAGTAGTGCAAAAGACCTGAAAGGATTTTGACACAAGAAGTATTAAAGTATTTCTTAAGTTTAGTTAGTTTTTCTTCAGATCTAGAGCGTGTACAAATGGAAAGAATAGCGGTGAGAGAATGAAAGTCACATAATTTTGCACAAACATATACTGAAAAACATGTCATAGATTCAGAATTCAGCTGTCACATTTCAATAGGTTGAAAGGTCCCATCAGAGTAAGGTGTCATCAAGCTGTCATGGGCGTCCGATCGCCTGAATCCTGTTTTTGACTTTAATCACGTTCCGTGATTAGGATTCTGTTGATGACTCTTTATCTCATGGGGTGAGAGTGTATTTTTATCCTCATCTTTAAGGACAAAGTTATTTCCCTTTGGTGCAATGGTCAATCTGGAGTGGGTGACAGCTGATAGTGGAATGAATACACATGCAAATATTGATATGACATCACTGGGTGACAGGGCAGTCCTGTGCACCAGATACAAGAAGATTTACAAGGTCTTTTTTAACATAGTAATAAGATGTGAACATAAAATATGAAACAATAAATCATAATTAAGAAAATACCCATCAATCCTTAGTATTAATTTAATTTGGAGAGTGTACAAATGTAATCAAATGGGGGTATATTTGATTACATTCGTTTCACTCCCAAAGGAATTAATGAACAATGAGAACTGTGGTGGTACACTCAACAGTTAAGAGATGAGTCAGGCTATTCACATTATGTGCACTAGTGCTCACATTATCTTGCATCTATTTGCATATGCGGCATAAATATTACCCTACCTAGAAAGTGTGACGCAAGTAGATTTTACCTGTTTTATGACACCACCCATATGGTTGCGGGAATCCGCCAGACCAGTTCAGTCTAGTCGCACCACGAGACTGCACTGCACTGTGACTGAACGTCAGACATTTAACGAGGGAATAATAACCTGTAATAATTATGCATTTATTTTTGTGAAGAATTTAGTTTTCACACTTAAATATATAAATAAGTGTGAACCCATAGTCATATTTTGTAGTACTGTATATCGCTATTGAGATATTTGACATGACATGTTTTTGTCCATATTGTGCCCAGTGTGCACACTGTGCAAGCATGTGCACCCACCTCCAGTAGCACTAGTGGTGGATATTGTTTGCAATCTCACGATAGATGTGCATCACGATATATCTTATATTAAAAAAGAATGACCATGTTGCACAAATACAACAAAGCACTTTCCGGCTCACAGAGATCTTTAAATTAAAATGAATGTCTAAACATCCTAATAAGGGGTCTGGGAAGGGAGTGCATTGCAACTTGCATGGGGTGCTTTGATAACGTTAAACATAGGTACGTTTGGCAACACTGCGTCACCCAGATAATTCATGGCCTTTATTGGTGTATCGATACAGCAGCCTCTCGATCGATTCACCTATCGTCCGGATTTTCAATCGATATATTGCCATATCGATTCATTGAATGCACCACTAAGTAGCACCGTCACCCTACACTAAGTTTTTTCCTGCAAAAACTCTGGTTGAATCACTTCATCCATGAACTTCTCAGTCTTTTTGTTTGATGAATTAAAAAATGTGTTGCACCAGGCAGTTTCTAATATTTTCTGACCTCTTCCTCTCTCGTGCCACTTAAGTTGTCATAGAAACAAATGCTCAATGTACTGAGTGCGGTCTAGTGTGCAATGCATCTTCTCTTAAGTGCTTTATTTAAGAAATGGTGAGCATGTGAATAAGGTCTTTCCCAGCCAGGTGAAAGATTCACTGATGGCCGAGGGGGAGAAAGTAATTACAACATTGACCTTTATCCAGATGGTACGCTGGCCTGAGACTCAAGTTTTTTCTATTGTCTTGAAGCCCTGCTCACCTACAGCCTGAGCCAAAGTCCCCTCTCATTTATTCTCTCTTTATGTAACCTAGTACCTACCATGTGAAGGTTTAAGATGCTATTTAAAAACGCAGAAGAAATGTGTTTGTCCATTCGGTAACACGGTCGTGGACATTACATTTCTTTTAAAAGCTGTAATTGACTTGATATTGTTTTGTTGAAAACAAAAATAGTTAACTGACCTTGAGCAAGTCATTGTTTTTCTGCTCATCTGTCTTTCAGCACAGGACCCAGTAAATAAGCCATTGCATCCAAACACCTACATATTCCCATGCTTTGCCCATAGGTCAGACTGACTCCTGTTTCTGCAGCGTGAGGCAGCTTGATCGTGTATCCCCCAGTCATGATGTACGTACCCCCCAGTGTGTCCCCTAACATGGCGTTAGTATGTCGCAGGGATTTACTCCCAATCCAGCCTTTTATGCTGAGTGCCAAGCAGATAGGCATTGGTTTCCTTTTAGTCTTTCATAATAGTTTGTTTATTTGATATAGTAGAGGAATTTGAGTATTATCAATCAGCACTTCAACAGGTGGCCAATCTCCTCATGTTACGCCATTTCTGTTGTGCTTCTTCAAGCTGGGCCACATTTCTGCAGCCTAGTTGTCTCTATTTTAGGAGTACCTGCCAGCTTTGTGTGGTGTTGGGTTACTAACGGAACGCAGACTATAAAGCTTTCTTTCTCTTGCTGTCATTTGTCTCGGGCACAAATACGCTTGCAATCCTAACTGTAATCCTAACCGTAACCTCATTTTCACCCTCTTTATATTTCCAACTCTCTTGTTCCTCGGTTACAGAAGATTATTTTGTGTTTCATCTTTTCTCGTATCTTGAATGTCATTCAATATGGAATCTCCACAGGAAATGTACATAAGCCACTTTAAGAGTAGAAATACACAATATATTAGTCACCACGATAAAGAAAGTTATTCTATCAGACAGATACCAAAACAATTCCCAATACTTTGCACTGGTACTTCAGGATGAGACATACCGGTAATTGTATGTGCCAACCAGTTTGAGGCGTCTCTGAAGGTGACATTTATTGATTGATCCTCAATTAACACTTTGCAAACAGTACAGCAAGTACACGAGCAATGCTAAAAAGAGAACACAACAAAGCATTGGTGGCTTGTACCATAGACATACAATACAAATCATCACCAATACCAGGAGCAGTAAAAGGTTCAACAAACGTAATCGATTAATAACCAAACTCAATAAGCCACCTGAATAATGCAACATTACGAAATGTAGGCCTAATAAATCAGGTCATAACAAAGCAATGTTTAATCTGCATTATTGTTCACCCAGCATAAACTTACAATATCGGTACGACCACGGAAAAATAGGTTATCTGTTATCAGCCAATATCGTGCACCGGCGATAAGCTCTGAATCTGGTTTCTCATGACAACTATTCGTCAGCATTTAACACATGTCCCAGCCGTAAGACGATGCCACATTTGAATGTTTCTCGTTTACTCGTGTTTGTGAATGGAGGCCACAGACTCTACACCAATCAAATTGTGTGCTAAAGGATGTACAGTGGCTGCCTTTGTTCTGTGCTAATGAGCAGCTAGTGATGAAGAGAAATGCCCCCAAGTTTAACCATGGGAGATGGAATGATTGGACAACTTCTGTCACTGTCACATAATGTTTACGGTTTGCAATGTTTTTTCAAATGTGTTAAAACAGAACATTGAAAGATCAAACTTCTAAAGATGAATGATGCTAGAATTACACATTTACACATTTCCATATAAAGCAATGAAATAATTCTGTTTGTGAAGGGATCAGTTTTATCACTTTTGGACTTCTTTTCTAATTTGCATGCAAAATTACACTGTAAAAGTGTGTAGAAAATAGGTTCCATTTGTACATTCTCAGAGTTTAATGTACACTCCGGATTTAGCTTTTAAACTTCTAGTCTCAAATATGATGAGAAGCAGTGTTGGAAGGTCAAGGGCATAATAAGCCATGATATTGAGTGCTGGCCCAAGCATCCCAGTCACTATTTAGGCTACAACAAGAGCATCCACTTTCACAGTGATTATTGTTAGGTTTTTTCTTTTAGTCTTTATCAGCGTAAATGTACATTCTGTAAAAGGCACAAGCCTTCGAGAAAGTTCTCAGGGTCAGAGCGAGGCTGGTTTTGTTCTGTACAAAACAGCTCGTTATAATAGGGTCCCCTCAGCATGAACGGGAGGAGCCCTGCACCGAGAGACGTGATAGGGTTTGGTGGAGAGACACCTCTGCCGCGTGGCCAATGAGGGAGCAGGAGATTATTTTCCGAGGACTGGATTGGACTGGACAGGACCTCGCCCCTGTAGCTAGAACAAACAGAGATGCTGCTGTGAATGTTGTATTACAGAGAGTCACTGTTTGTTACTCTTGTGGCCTGTCACTGTCACATTTTTTGGAACATCTGGCGTGTGTGTGTGTGTGTGTGTGTGTGTGTGTGTGTGTGTGTGTGTGTGTGTGTGTGTGTGTGTGTGTGTGTGTGTGTGTGTGTGTGTGTGTGTGTGTGTGTGTGTGTGTGTGTGTGTGTGTGTGTGTGTGTGTGTGTGTGTGTGTGTGTGTGTGTGTGTGCGTGCGTACTCTCATCCTGGTCGAAACATCTGTAATAGTTCTGTCTGCATGTGACTGCATTGTTGTCTCCACAGTTGAATTGCGTAACTTTTGTTTTGCTAGACTAGGAAGAAGTAACACAGCGTGACAGTGAATTCTCCGAATTCCTTTTTCTAAACCAGCACTTTTCCATCTGCCTTGACACATTCAGTTCCCCCCGTGCTCTGCTGTTGTAAATCATCATCATTTTCCCCCAGCTGTGTAATCTGAGGTCACTATGAGTGAGGTTAGAAGAAGAAGTCACTCTGTGAAGTATGTTGGTGTCTGACATGGCCAAACCTTTTTGGCTATGCACCCCCCTGTTCTCTCCCGACCTAGCTGACGCACCCCCCATATGGAAATATAAATTGCATAAGCTATATAGAGACATATACTTCCTATTTATCCACATATATGCACATATATATGAACCTGAATATGGCATATATATATTTAAAATAAAACCATAGCACCACCATTAGCCTTTTCATGTCGCGCACCCCCTAGAAGGTGCTTGCGCACCACAAAGGGTGCACGCACCACAGTTTGGTAACCAATGATTCTAGGCGATTAGTGAGACTGAGAAGGTAGATTATGGGCAAGCTCTTTGGACACTTTGGAGTGATTTGCTTTCTGTGCAATACTCAGGCAATTACATCGCCTTATAAGTACTTTTATTTAGAGCGGATTTGTGTATGTCTTTTGAAAAGTAATTTCGCTCAGTAACAGAATGTGCAATACTTGTGGTTATGGCCCAGCTCTTGGCTTTACCTAAAATAATAAAAGGTATCGATAAACTAATATGGTGCAATAGTCAGTTAGTCAGTGGTGTTGGTCAGAGAATGGATAAGTGGAAGGTATGGTGGGAGGTCTGTATAATGTACAACAAAATCAACCACAAATGCAGCATTAAGTTACTCAAAATGGGTGAATGGAGGAGAAGAGCAACTCTATTCTGCTGGCTGAAGACCACTTATACTGTATTTTGAAAGGCCAAGGAGACCCATTAAGGCAAGGTTAAATTAGAAGGATTTATGTCTCTCCCTCTGGGATGCTTTTTTCCTCTTAGGCCTGACGTCGAAATTAAAAAAATGTCTTCTAAATCATGACAATTTTCTGAAATACCTATGTTTCTATATCAGTGGTTCTCAATATTTCATGTCGAGGACCCCAAAAAATATCAGCATTTGGCTGCCGACGTTGGCTCTGAAAGAATATATATTCAAAGATTTGCGCTACATTTTCACGATTTTTCAAAAATAGCAGACCTACAAGCTTGTAGTGCGGCACTCGGTGCCGCGCTATGAGCTTGTAGATCTGCTATTTTTCAATAGCCAAAGTATAACATAATGCTTGAAACACCAAAATGGGTTCCCGCCCCAAAATGGCTTAATAAAACTCCAATTTCCAAATTACGAAGCAGTTTCCAAATGACAAACAAGCGAGTCTGTTTATGAATTAAACAGCATGTCATACAAATGTTTTATTTTAAATAAAATAAATCGATAACAGCCATTTTAATTAGTCCACCTTACAGAGTAATTTTAATCAAGGACCATCTTTATTCCAATCTAAAATATTCCTTATTGGACTATTATCCAATAGCGGGATGTCTGTGGGATGCCAAACAATGATTGATTATGTGCCTGTGCATTGTGGCATTGGTCAGAGAGACTGTCACATGTCTGGAATACTGTGTCCAGACAGAGGTCATCCAACATGGAGTAAAAATAGAAAATTCCAGAACGACTTCAGATCTCTAACCCTGTTCAGACATACAATGCATTCATCATGTTCACGTTGAAGTTCCATACCGGTATTATACATATATAATTATAACATTGGGATATGTAATGTTATAAATGATAAAATTATATTCTGCGTGTATGATAAAGCTGTTTTTTTGCGTGAATAAAATGTTATTTTGTCCAATCTGTATGGTGGAGTATATTAATACAATATAATTTACCTTTTATACAATTGGGGTGGTTATATTTGGTCTACCTGCTCTTCTATTGAGACATTTAGATCTTTGACCTTTGAACCTTTGACATGACCCTGTTTATGGTTTGAGTGAGACCAATTTTGAACCTGTGTTCAAAACTCAATGTCTGCCTTCAGCAAGCAGGCTCAGTGGTAAGAACAGGAAAGTTACATAGTGTAGCTTTAATTTACATATTTTATTAGAGTTGTCCTGATACAATTTTCTTTTCTCCAGATCGAGTAAGAGTACAAATACTTAATCATTAGTACTGATGCCGAGTACCGATACGAGTACTTGTCATTTTTGTTGAGTAACCACCTGTTTTACCTCCAATTTAATTTCAATGTCAGCCCTACACTTGTCAGTTGTCATTTATGCTTATAGATCTTATAGGCTGTTTTGGGCGATTTGCTGCAGTGTTGGGTCAGACTTCTCCTGATGCCTTCTTTCAGGCTAGTGTCAATTGAATATTTGGTACTCTGGTCAGTGTATTGGGGCCGGTACCGAGTACGAGTACTTGATGGTGGTATTGGCCCGAGTACCCGATACCAGTATCGGTATCTGTACAACTCTGTATTTTATAATGCCACACAGTACTTTAACCACATAAATCCTATATACTTAGTTGACCCGAGTCCCCCAGGGGTCTATACTAGACCCCCTCATTTTACCTCTCTACACCAAATCTCTTCACCAAAAATAACCAACCTACAACCTCACAACACGTCGCCAAGCAATGCATTTCCGCCGCATGTACTGCAGGGTGCATGTGGTTTAAAATGCTGTTTTCCATTTCCATTTACTTTGTTTCTGCACCTTTCCCACGCTGATCTGTTCTGTTTCTGTCCTTCAGGGAGTGAAGAAACCTTTCGATGAAGTCATCAAGGCCAACATCGGCGATGCCCACGCCATGGGCCAGCAGCCAATCACTTTCTTCCGTCAGGTCTGTAGTACTGCTAATCTTTTTCCAGAATAGTTTCCCAGACGTTTGTCGCCAGCTCTTAGGTCTGTACCTACTGTAAGCCTCCTGTTCCCACAGTAGAATCCTCAGTTGTTCATTTAACACAGGATTTCTACTGTGCATTATCTAAATATAGGGCCTTTGTTCTGTTTTCGTTCTTCTGTGGAAGCTTTTCTTCTCTGCTGTAGATAAAAGAGCCATCAATCAGTATCTTCTGCACACTGCAGATCCTATAGGTTCTTAAACGTGGCTCCTTCCGTCTCCTGTGTCTCTCTTTCTCTTTTATTATCTTCCCTCCTCCAGGTCCTGGCTCTCTGCTCCTACCCGGAGCTCTTAAATGACAACACATTCCCAGAGGACGCCAAAAGTAGAGCAAGGCGCATCCTGCAGTCTTGTGGAGGAAGCAGCATGGGTGCGTAATGCGTGTGTCAGCACGTTTTGGAGGGTCACACTCGGAGCCAAACCCAAGTCGTGCTGTGCATTTTTGCACCTGTGCTTTGCAATAGAGGGCTACAGGGAATGGGGATGAACTCACTTGCGGGGGTTCAGGAGGACTACAAACTGTATACTGTATTATGAGTAAGTGACATGTCCTAATCTCTGCAAATGTCTCCCTCTTGCCCCCCTTCAGGCGCCTACAGTGCCAGTCAGGGCATAGACTGTGTGCGCCAGGATGTGGCCGGCTACATTGAGCGTCGGGACGGCGGCATTCCCTGTGATCCGGACAACATCTACCTCACCACAGGGGCTAGCGATGGCATTGTGGTACAAAAAAAGAGCTCTTATTTGAAACTATATTTGAGTTGATGTCCTATTTAGTTTGAAAGGCAGTTTGATGTGTGATCCATTTAGGGGTGCATACGTTGGTTAGACATACGAACAGTCAGACAGCCATTAGTCCCGACAACACTGTCGCTCCCGACACGCGTGGCCGGTTACAACTAACCTGTGGCAGGTTAAAACTAACCCGTGGCAGGTTAAAACTAACCCGTGGCAGGTTAAAACTAACCCGTGGCAGGTTAAAACTGACCCGTGGCAGGTTAACAATAACCACATTATAAAAACACTTAACAACACTCCTCTGAAACGGGTTGATGACTACAAGTATTTGGGTTCATATATATCTTCTTCCCAAAAGGACTTGGCCTGGTCAGCCTGCAATGACATGCATAAGATCTGGTCATCCCAGCTTAGTAAGATGTTAAAAGTAAAAGATATTTAGGACAACCGTTGAGCCGATTCTACACTTTCAAAGAAATAAGAGAATCGGTTAGATGGCACTTACAACCTGCCTTCTTATTTTATAATTTTTATCCCACGATTTTGTAACCCATTTTTCACCCCTATGTAAATGATCTAATGTGATCCTGGGCTCTACACACCCTCCGCCAACCACACCCGCCTTCTAATGAGAGCGCAAAATCTGTCTTGGAAGAGCCACCCATCGACTAACCTAATATACGTCAACCTTCCCCGTGTTTCTTCACTGGTCCGATCCAGAAGAGCGCAGTTTGCCGGCCACTGCTACAGAGCTCACAATGAGGTTATATCTTCCCTTCTTCTCTGGAGTCCTGCCTCAGGGCGGACCAGAGGTAGAAAGCTGTCGTTCCCTGATGTCATCACTAGAGACACATGCTTCAGTAGGCAGGAACTGGGGGTGGCAATGAAGGACCGGGAAGTCTGGCGTAGCATTGTGGAATCCATGATCTCGACCACGGTCGAAAAATGATGATGATGAAAACTAACCCGTGGCCGGTTGAAACTAACCAGTGGCCGGTTGAAACTAACCAGTGGCCGGTTGAAACTAACCAGTGGCAGGTTGAAACTAACCAGTGGCAGGTTGAAACTAACCAGTGGCAGGTTGAAACTAACCAGTGGCAGGTTGAAACTAACCAGTGGCAGGTTCATCTTTGAACAAATGTTCAGTTGTTGCAGCCAAAATCCTGTAGACACCGAGTAGACAGAGCCTTGACGTCACGTGACTGACTTCCGGCTGGAGCTTCAGGCAGGACTACGTGTCATCGAGCGTTAGCTCTGAGCGTGACAAACTTTGCGTGCCTTTCTAGCTTTTTTGTATTTTTGGTTGCATGCATGTATTGGTACGCGGGTTTATTCCTGGCGCAATGGAGTCTTCTTCTTTTTTCTGGAAGGATTGTACGAACTATGAACTATGCCGTCACGTTGGGGTGCAGCTTGCGCTCTCTCTCTGCATTCTCTGTCTCTGTCTCTCTCGCTCTCTCTCTCTCTCTCTGTCCCAGCGATTTATTTTTCGGGGTCTGGACTTGACACATTTTCTACACATTTTCCGAAACTTTGCTCTGTTCTTTTTTTGTGGACTGGAATTAGCAACGACCTCTTTATAACTTTCTTCACTTTTTTTGTATGGACAAATAGCTGTTTTTTTGGCGATTATTGTGTGCGTGCGTGCATGCGTGCGTGCGTGCAGGTGTGCATGTTGGTGTGGGCGTGCGCGCGCGGGCGTGCTTGTGCGTGCTGGTATGGGCATGCAGGCTTGTGTGTGTGCCGGTGTGTGCGGGCGGACGTGTGCGTGCGTGCGTGAGTGCAGGTATATGCAAAATGCGGATTGTTGGAATCCCAAGCTGATTGTCATGATTTTATTTAAGGCTTTTTTGTTAATCAATGACACTTAATGAGGATGAAGTTCAGTTCCCTTTTAGGGACATTGATGATGATAATCCACTGTTAATCTTAACAATGGGAGTAATTCCATACATCTACTATATTCAAAATATGAAAATCTAAATTTAAAAACTTTTGATCACATGGAATACAAAATCCACGATTTTGGTAATGATATAGATCCGGAAAACAACTTCTTTAACAGGATTAGTAATACCTGTGAGTACTATACTGATAAGCAATTTAAAGAGGTCAAAACAGAAGGTGCTTTCTCAATAATTCATTTCAACAGCAGGAGCTTGTACAAAAACTATAAAGAAATTGAGAAATATCTGTGTCAATTTAACAAATTCAGCGTAATAGCGGTCTCCGAAACCTGGTTAGAAAAAGAAAAAGGTTATGATGTGGGAATGGAGGGATATGAATTGTACACAATGGACAGGACCAACTCAAAATCCGGGGGAGTTGCACTATATGTAGATGCGGCTTTAAGATGCAACATGATCCCATCAATGTCAACCACCATTGATGGAACTATGGAATGTGTAACCATTGAAATTGATGTGGCAGATTCTAAAAACATAATCATAAGTTGTGTGTACAGAACACCTGGATCCTGTCTAGACACATTTAATCTGAAGCTTGATAACACATAACATGCTCGATAATATAAACAACAAGGTACATATATTAACTGGTGATCTTAACATTGACCTCTTGAACCCTCACGGGAATGCTAAAACAGCCGATTATATCAACAGAATGTACAGTAAAGGTCATTTCCCAATCATCACTAAACCAAGTAGAATCACAACAGATACAGCCACATTGATTGACCATATATACATAAATGTCCAAACTCAAGAACAAACTTAAGCAAGATAAACCATGGATGACCAAGGGCCTTGAAAATGCATGTAAAAAGAAAAACACATTATATAGATTATATATGAAACATAGAACAAAGGAGGCAGAAAGTAGCTATAAAACATATAAAAATAAATAAATTAGTATTATAAGATATAAAAAGAAGGAATATTATCATAAACAATTGGAACAGCACCGAAGTAACATCCAAGGTACATGGAAGATTTTGAATAGTATCATTAAAAAGGGCCAGGTAAGTAACAACTACCCAAATCATTTTATTAAAGATGACACTATTTTAAATAATACCATAGAAATAGCAAATTAATTTAATAACTTCTTTGTAAATGTCGGGCCTGCTCTTGCAAAAAACATCCCAGAGCAGAGAGATAGTGAAGGTCTAAATGAAAGTATAATCAATACAGAATCCAAACTTGATCTTCATCAGGATTGTAATTTGTAAACGAAAGTGAAATCCTGGAAATTGTCCGGAAGCTCAAAAACAAGAAGTCAACTGACTGTACAGACATAGATATGGCACTAATTAAAGACATCATAAATTGTATAGTTGCACCATTCACATCTGCAATCAATCATTTTTAACTGGGGACTGTCTTCCCAAACAGTATGAAGACTTCTAAAGTAGTTCCTATATTCAAAAATGGAGACAAATATAACTTCACAAACTACCGACCTAACCAGTGGCAGGTTGAAACTAACCAGTGGCAGGTTAAAACTAACCAGTGGCAGGTTAAAACTAACCCGTGGCAGGTTAAAACTAACCAGTGGCAGGTTAAACCTAACTAGTGGCAGGTTAAAACCAACCCCTGGCTTCCTGTGAGGTTAGGTTTATAGGGTTGGGTTTTGGGTAGGGTGTCGGGGACTAATGCCTGTCGGACTGCCAGTACATCGGACCAAACGCATGCATGCACCCATGAATCTACGCTAGTATACCTTGTATACTTGTATTATTTACGGGGGTTTATTGACGTATTATTTACTTAAAAAAGTATCGTGAAAAGGATTACCACTCATTTCCGGTTCCGTCCGTCCGTCTCCAGACCATGCTGAAGCTACTGGTGTGCGGCGAGGGTGCCACGCGCACAGGTGTGATGATCTCCATCCCCCAGTACCCGCTGTACTCGGCCGCCCTGGCCGAGCTGGGCGCCGTGCAGATCAACTACTACCTGAACGAGGAGACGTGCTGGAGCATGGACATCGACGAGCTGCAGCGCTCCCTGGAGGAGGCCAGGCGCCACTGCAACCCGCGGGCTCTCTGCATCATCAACCCCGGGAACCCCACCGGTAAGCCTGGTCCGTGTGTCACTGTGTCAGTGGTGGGAAAAATAACGTGGTACGTTTACTGTGCTTTACATCAGCACTGGAAGGGGGGTGCGGAGGGTGCTCCAGCACCCCCTGCTGGTGACATGTCTATCAGAGCGTGCTGAATGCAGAATGCACAGCGAGTGAGTTGACAGATAGACACAACATGACGAGACAGCAAAAACCTATTGTAGTTTTACTTTCACCTGCACCAGGTTTAAAGAAATCTAACCCAAACAACAACACAATAAGAGTCACATACTGTTATTATGATTAACTCGGTTAACTAGGTCCTAAATAAGTCATTATTAGGCCAATTATACCCGAATAAGACCCAAAAATGTTCAGCTCCCCCTGGTATAAATACCTTCCAGCGCCCCTGGTGCTTTAAGTACAATTTGGAGGTGTTTGTACTTTACTTGAGTATTTCCAAATTCCAGTACTTTAACTTCGACTTCGAGGCAAATATATTGTACTTTTACTCTACAATTATTGGATAACTGTAGTTACTTTGTAGATTTCAATTTTGATTAGACGCAATTCCCACGCCAGCCCTATATACATTTCGGCCATTTGAAAATAGCCAATCTACAAGTTCACAATGGGACGCATTGTGAACTTGCAGATCGGCTATTTTCAAAAGATATTTACACATTTTGAACTTGTGAAATGGGACCTTCTGCAATATTATTTTACTACTTTTAAGTACATTTTGATGCTGATACTTTTGTACTTTTACTTGAGTACATTTTGCGTACGAGTCTTCTACTTGTAACAGAGTACATCTGCATTGCAGCGTTGATACTCTTACTTAAGTAAAACATTGAGTACTTTTCCCACCACTGCACCGTATTGTCTCAAGTGTATCGCTTCTATTTCTGTGTATTAAACTAATTAAAGGGCCTTGCCAATGGTCTTGCATATTTAGCCCACTGACTACGTCCTGACCATTTTTACAAAGAATACTGCAGTTCGAGGGTGTTTTAGTTTTCATTTAGTTTAGCTTTATTTTGACAGTAATATGTTTGTAAGTTTCCTCCACATTATGTTTCTACATGCCCTTATTAGCCTGAATGTGCCGGTAGGTTTCACCTAAAAGATCTGTTTTTCTGCACTGAGCTGAGACGGTGCATTATTTATGTTACCACCGAAAACCCTGTATACCAATATATATCTATACCCTACGAGAGGATGCATTAAATAATTTTGAACAGTAACAACATCTAACAGTTTACTTTAGGCGTGGTCAGCTGTCCTCCGTAAATGTATTTCCCATCGGTAGTTTTGTTTTGATACTCATGTGGATCATTTCATAATATCCTTAAAGATCTGTGCAGTTTTGTTTTGAGCCGCTTTCATTTTCTAACTCTCCTTAATGGGGCAAGAGCAGCTCCGGAGGCGTTGTACATGTCGTAATAATGTTGTAATGTATTACGGTATTCATTGTTATTCATCACCGCCCCTGCAGTGATTTGTTAGATTTCTTTGGATTCTATTTCTTTTGGTAGGATATGAAAATGACTTACAGAGGCATGGAACTTACGTGACATAGAAAACCACACACACTAAATATTGGTAAATGTGGTAATAATTTCTCAAAGTTATGTCATTGTTGTCATTGTTGTTATAGTATTAGTTTAATGTATTTTATAGCACACTGACTCATCTCAAATGTCTTGCCTAAAGTAGTCCCTGGCTGTGTGGGGTTGTTTTGCTCATTAGGAAAGGTTATGTTTATTTTCATTCACTTTGGCTTGTCCAAAGATATTGTTTTCTGTCTGGGGTTTAACTTTAATAACATCTGTGTTTCAGTCAGCTGTCCCCTGTAAATATAATTTCCTTCCGTAGTTCATTTTGATAATCAAATAAAAAGGCCCTTTCATTTTCTGTTTCATAATATCCAGATTATCCACACTGCGGCCAAATACAGATTATTCTGGGGCTCCTTGACATGAAAAGGTTTGAGCACCACTGACATAGAAGAAACAGTAAACGTTTAGGATTCAGACATTTTTTTTAAATCGGCTTCAGGTCTAAATGGGTTACTGATGGCACAATTTCTGTCTACTCACTCTGCGTCCGATCGATGGGATATGGGCAGTTCAGAAACATGCCTACCAGTGTCATCGTTGATGGTGATTTCCTTATGGAGCGCTGCAAAGGATTTATCATTCATCCTGATTTATTTCAGAGAACCTGTCATGGTATGATGGAAGTATTTTTCCTTTATAACACAGGTCAAGTTCAGACCAGGGAATGCATTGAGGAAGTGATCCGATTTGCTGCAAAGGAGCGCCTCTTCCTAATGGCTGATGAGGTACGTTAAGCACTTTAATGCTGGCATCCCTATTTTGTGCGTGTCATTATCTTGTCAAAAATAAAGAAAATAGCCAATCTACAAGCTCACTCTCAACATATTGGAATGCATTGTGTGAGCTTGTAGACGGTGTTGATTTCGTCGACTAAAACTATGACGAAAAATGTTCGTCGACTACCTTTTTTCACTGACAAACTAAATGGAAACTAAATGAAAACTAAGATATGAGACTAAAACTAATTGGACAATTTGGTCAACAAATAAAAACGAAACTAAAATGTTAGGAAGGGATCTAGTGGACAAGAGATCCAGTATAGGTCATTTTACACTTGGTTGCATGCTGAAAATAGCTGATCTACAAGCTCACAACGCGTCGGGAGCTTGTAGATCGGCTATTTTCAGCAAGTGTAAAATCAGCCATTATGACGACGTCAAGGCCCGCCAAAATACATTTTAGTCTACTAAATCAACTGTAAATGTAGTCGACTAAAATCTTATGAAGTTTCATTCCAAAGACTATGACTAAACTAAAATTGAAATTTCCTGCCAAAAACAACACTGCTTGTAGATCAGCTATTTGTTGTCTGACAAAGTAGGGCTATATACTGTATATGTGGTTTAACCATCAATAACTTAACACTATGAGGTTTTATTTTCCACTACACTGCTTTACAGCATGTTACTACTGTGTCTTCTCCTGTCTTCTCCTGTCACTCAGGTGTACCAGGATAATGTGTATGCTGACGGTTGCCAGTTCCACTCCTTTAAGAAGGTACTGTTTGAGATGGGACCCGAATACTCGGATACAGTGGAACTGGCATCCTTCCACTCTACCTCGAAATGTTACATGGGAGAGTAAGTCACCTTACTTTAAGGCGGGAACGCAATTTGGTGTTTTAAACAATGTGTTATACTTTTAGCTATCGAAGAATAGCAGATCTACAAGTTCATAGTGCAGCACCGAGTGCCGAGCTACGAGCTTGTAGGTCTGTTATTTTTTTTTAATCGTGAAAATGTGGCTCAAATCTTTGAATGTATATTCTTTCAGAGCGAACTTTTTTAACTCAAATATTTGCTTCTGGGGGAGTCCCTGGAACAACATATTTTCAGATGGGGGTCGGTGGTCAAATACATATAATTTCCGGGGTCCTTGACATGAAATAGTTCACTGGCATAGAAACATGGGTTTTTCAGAAAACTGTCAGGATTTAGAAAGCATTTATAGAATCATCCTCAGGTCTAAATGGGTTATCAGTCAAACCAAAAGATTGGTTGATATAGCATCAAAATAAGTTTGACCACTTTAATTTACAAGCTCACAAAGGCAAGGCATCACGATTCACGATGCAATGTGTTGTGAGCTTGTAGATCTGCTTTAAAAAAAAAAACAGGCTGTGGTTAAGGCACAGGTTCGATTCCCAAGCCCGACAAACATTGCTGCGTGCCACTCTCTCTCTCCATGTTTCAAGTGATATCTAACTCGACTATACTATCTAAATAAAGGCACAGAATTTTTTTAATGTTGCATATTTGTTTTAACATTTTAACGACAGAAATGTTGTATTGGGGACCAGGTCACAAAATCAAAACACTGCCCTTATATAACCTCTCCTTGTACACAACCCTCCCCTGTGCAGGTCACAGTTGAATCACCGATAGGAAAAAGTGGTTTTCAACATCTTGCTTGGTACTATTAACCCCATTTAGGCCTGACACCAGATTTGACTAAATGTCTTCTAAATCCTGACAGTTTTATGAAAAAAAAATCTGTTTCTATGTCGGTGGTTCTCAAACCATTTCATGTCAAGGGCCCCCAGAATTATGTATTTGGCTGACGGACCCCCCTCTCAAAATATTTTGTTCCAGGGAACCCAAGAAGCAAAGATTTGAGTTACAAATGTATAAAAAAATATATATATATATATTCATTTAAAGATTTGCTCAAATGTTCACAATTTTTCAAAGATAGCATATGTGCTAATAGCTAAAGTTTAAAATAATGGTTAAAGTGGTTAAAAGCTGATGTGACACATATACATGCTCAGGTCTAAAATGGGGTTAAGCACTTTGTTTGTTTTTTGAGGAGTTCACTTCAGAGCATCGTTTCCTTAATAATATCCAGGTGTGGATTCCGAGGGGGCTACATGGAGATTATCAACATGGACGCGGAGGTGAAGGACCAGTTGTCCAAGCTGGTGTCGGTCCGTCTCTGTCCCCCCGTTCCTGGACAGGCCCTCATGGATCTGGTGGTCAACTCCCCTCAGCCTGGGGAACCCTCCTATGACAACTTCATGAAGGTTCATTCGTTCACAATCCCCACAAATGCTTGTTATCTATCGTCGCTGTCTGCACCTTGCGTCTCCATATTTCAACTTTTTATCATGTGTTTTATTTCTTCACAAATGAATGCTCTACTTTGCACAAACATAGTGACATTTTAAAGTGGTCTTGTCTGTGGCTTTTATAAATATTTAAAGCAGTGAAAAGTGTTAACAGGAGCACAGGTTATGTTTTCCAAGTTTTGGAGTTTCACCCAACAGCAACAATATGCTTGCAATTATTCTTCGCAGATGCTGCTTTACAGCAAGCAGTGAGAGGCTTAAGTAATCAAGTCTGTTAAATCTGTTCAGTGGTGTTTAATTATCATCACTGCGGTTGTATCTTTACACAGACTAGCACTAGTTCCTAACTCTTCTTTATTGCTTTCTCTTTCTCTGTGATAAACTTCCCTTTCTGTCCTCTCTCTGGTTCTATACGTCCTCTTTTGCGCCGTCTCTCTTGCCTTATCCAGGAGCGAACCGCCACCCTAAAGGTCTTGGCAGAGAAGGCCCAGCTGACGCAGGAGATTCTAAACACAGTGCCTGGGATCAGCTGTAGCCCTGTGCAGGGCGCCATGTACTCATTCCCCCGCATCACCATCCCCGAGAAGGCCATCAAGGAAGCCAAGGTCAGTCTAATACTCACCATATTCACTGTGACTGTGGAGAGCTGGAGCATGAATGTGGTCAACAAGTTTCACAGCAATCTGCCGTTTTAGATTGTGAGAGATGTTGTGTGCAAGTGAAGATGTTGGCCTAAGTGTGTTGCTATAGATCCGTGGTTCTCAAACTCTTTATGTATTTGGCCACATGCCCCCATCTGAAAATATTTGTGCCATGATTAGAGGAAATTATTCCAGATTCTTCACAAATACTCAGAAAATTGCGCACACACACACACACACACACACACACACACACACACACACACACACACACAGTGCACAAAGACCCGCACGCCGTCTGCACTTGCAATAAGAACTTTATTTCGGCAACGTTTCGGTCAAAGACATCTGATTCTTCTCCAAATAAAATGTAAAACTTTTTTTGAAAACGGCAGATATACAATCTCACTAATGAGCTATTTCTGAATAGCGAGAGTGCAAACCAGGGTTAAAGTGGTTAAAAGTATTTCGATATATCTAATCATATTTTGCCGGGGTTCCCCTGGACCCCACTTTGAGAATCACTGTGCTAAAGGAATGGCAGGGGGTCACCAAAATCAATGAATAGGGTTCATTCTCCAGAGAGCATGAAGCTGCACAGCAAATCCCATGGTAGTCCAGCCAGTCGTTTTCGGCACGGTCTTGTTTAGTTTGGGACTAAGTTGGTTGAGGGACTGACCGACATTGCCATGATTAAGTACCTTTAATATGAATGAAAGCTAATTAAATATCTGCAAATACTAGTGGAAGAATTACACTTTTAGGTCAGAGTTGTGCAAACCTTTCAGGCATGATATGAGTTCTACTTTTTCCAAGGCTTCTGAGATCTACCTTCACAACGATCTCCTCCTGCTGCTAATTAGAATTGTTTTTTTCCGAGGGTCTGCGTCAGCTGGAAAAGTCTTGTAAAATGATTTGTGGTTTGTCCGAACGTGTGTTTCCAATTCCCTTTCACTGTACAGTGTACAATAATTGTTGCTGATGAAACGAATATATTTTCTATTCCACATGAAGAAAAAATGGTGTCTGTTCTCAAACTCATTCTGGTTGGTGGCAACACACCTGGACTATTCGTGTTAAATCTGCACTGGACAAAATTTAATATGAATTGTTGGGTTACACACACATTCACAGTAATAAACCTGAGCGTGTTTGGATGGTGTATCATCAAAGGATCAACTGGTCAATCTTAACGACCGACCCAGCTGTAGCTAATAGAACATCCAGTGCCATTGTGAGATCGTTCATGACATGTCTTTCCATGTTGTGTTCATTGTGTGCAGGCGCTGGGCCAGGCTCCAGACATGCTCTACTGTATGAAGATGCTAGAGGAGACTGGTATCTGCCTTGTCCCCGGGAGCGGCTTCGGCCAGAAGGAAGGAACCTACCACTTCAGGTATTCATCATTTAGAGCAGTGGTTCCCAAACCTTTTCATGTCAAGGTCAAGGACCCTCAAATTGACACTAATTAGTGCGTGGATTTTTAAGAGATATCCCAGCGACCCGTTTAATTTCAAGGACCCCCAGTTTGACATGAATTAGGCTACGGACCCCCATTTAATGGCATTTCTATCTCTCGAGACCCCAATTTTTATTGTAAAATCAATGTTAATTTAACTGTGTACAAACGGGTCCATTTGGTTTAATTTGTACACTCTTTGAGTTACAGACCCATAAGGGTCCATTTGGTTCCTAACTATTTTAGCTGGGGACCCCCTGGAACTCCCTCAAGGACCCCAGGGGGTCCCCGGACCCCACTTTGGGAACCACTGATTTTATTCCCAACCTGTGGGCTGGGAGGATATTGCAAGTGGGCCCCCCAAATAAAATGATTGGCCAAAAGACTACGATTGTAATGATAATATAACATTAATATTACAAAATGAATGTCAAAAAAACAACTGTCTTCATAATTATTTATTTAAAAACTTGTTACTGTTGATAAATGGTGCACTACTATCAGTGCCATTGATCCAAGCCAGAACACGATCAATTAAGTAATCATTAAAAGAAACATGCTCTGTTGAACAACATTGAGGTGAGTGAGGTTGAGCCAGTGAGGTCGTACAGTGTACTGTACACTATTGCAATCAAATCGGTGGGCCACGTGCACTTTCGAGCCATTTAAGCCGGAAAAAAAACAAAAATACAATAGCAGTGGTTCTCAAACTGTTTCACGTCAAGGACCCCCAAAAATATATGTATTTGGCCGCCGACCCCCATCGGGAAAATATGTTGTTCCAGGGACCCCACCAGAAGCTAATATTTGAGTTAAAAACTCTGAAAGAATATATTGAAAGCTTTGCATTACATTTTCACGTTTTTCCAAAAATAGCAGACCTACAAGCTCCTAGCGCGCCACTCGGTGGCGCTAGGAGCTCGTAGATCTGCTATTTTTCAACAGCTAAATTATAACATGATGTTTAAAACACCAAAGAGCATTACCACATGACGAGCATTAAAAAATCCCTCTCAGCACTGGTGTCAGCCTGTCCCGTCGCATGGCTAACCCTCGGTGGTGCACTATGGTGGTGCACAAGCGCTCAAAGTTCAACGAATATGAACTTGGATGTTTGTTCTGACCTTTTAAGCCAATGATTTCACAAGGCCATGTTTAATGATTATGATTAAAAAAAAGAACTTTACTTCAAACTCGGGGAAGTGTACTGATCTATTGGTTCCTGCAAAAAGGTGTTCTTTACTTCGAATCACTTCCCAACAACATCCTCGCTGTTGGGCAGTTTCTCTGATGAAGGCTGGCTTTATGCGAGGCTACAGTTTCTCATTGTTCCTATGTGTCAATCATTGTGATTGGCCTATCCAGACAGTTGGCGTGTGCGGTTTTCTTTATACGCACACACACACACACACACACACACACACACACACACACACACACACACACACACTACAGTCTACAGCAGCAGCTCCAGAGTACAGACAAGTCTGCCTGTCGTCTGTCTGTCTCAGTCCTAATCCTATCCACATCACTGGCCACTTTCTTTATACTGAGCAAGGTTCGACAGAAACGGCATTAATGAAAAAGTAGACTATGCTACTACCAGGACGTTTTCTTTTTTCATCCTCGCGCGTGCCCTCTCTCCGTGTCTCTCTCGCCCCTCTCGTTTGTAATTCGGGAGCTGGCGAAAATGTCTGAACTCTTTTCTATCATGGATTGGCAATCTATGACATGCATGGACGTGCAGTTGTGCATTGTGCGTAAAACACACCACTTCACACCTACTACACAACTTTACAAAGCTGCCTAGTGTCATTAGCATAATGGGCCTTTGTTGTGTGACAGGATCGAATCTGAACGCGGACAATTTATTTTCTCAGAAAAACGCTACTTCTACTGATGTTTTAAGTTAGGAATAAAGATTAGGGTTTTAGGCATAATGTTGCCGGGGTTATATGTCATGTTAGGGGACGGTGCTTCATTTTTGTTTAATCACTTGGGGAGGGGACTGGATTTGTATTTTCATTCAGAGGGAGGGTGATGGTATTTTATATCAGGGCACATATACTGTACATTTCCTCCAGGGCTACCCTTAGTTAAATTTCAACCTGTCCCTTATTATGTGCAAGGCCTTGCCTTGACGCTAGTCATATGAAATGGGCCCTTTACTCCTTCAGTTGACTGCATTACCCTTTTCGTCGTCATCAATGCTGTGCTTTGTCGTCAAAGCATGTGACGTGTAAATGGTTACCAACGCAGCTGTATATGATTACCCTGATCTTTGTCCCCTCCCACCCTCTCACCCATACAGAATGACCATCCTGCCACCAACAGAAAAGCTCAAGATCCTCCTGGACAAAGTGAAGGCGTTCCACCGGAGGTTCACAGAGGAGTATTCTTAAATCAATAACGCTCATTCCTTCCTCTGAGCCCCTGCAGAGGACCCCCCCCCCCCCCCCACCCCCACCCCCCAGACCAGTACAATCTGTCATACACCATCAGAAAGAACACATCTTAGTGCCTTTGACACCACGGAACCCTGGGGGTCTCTAAAAAAAATGATGATGCACTTTAGCCACTACAAGATTCACATATATACATGGACTGTACAAGACAAAAGAAAAACACTTGAGACTGGAAGAGACGGAGTTAAAAAGAAAAAAAGAGCCCATGTGTAGTTCTTTGTAAAGGGACATAGAATTTTTGATACTGCATATGTGACTTGATAGACGTTTATCCGTGTCATTTCAGTTGTGAAGTATGTTTGCCTAAGAGAAGGTGTTTGTATTTGTTCCGTATGAGAGACGAGTGACCATGTCTGTGTTTCCACATAATTTACTCTTGGTTTTATGTCATTGCTGCCAACAAACTTTGACCAGGGCGACATGCAGGGAAGACCCTTGTACTGTATGTGATCATTAAGAGCTGATTTTATATTTTATGAATAAAAGTAAAGATATATTGTGTCTTGTTGTCAATGAATCACCCAGGTATTAGTGTAATAGTGTGTACAATCTGTTGTGGTAGCATGGTTCACCACCAGGAGGCAGACATGCTGCGCAAACTTGTTTCATTGAACAGTGGCATGACTTCAACCCACCACTCAATATATTATAAACATGCCCTTTTTGAGGAGCACTAGCCCCTCCTATATAAATGTTAAATAGTGCATTTATATAGTGCCTTTATCCAAGGCGATTTACATAGATTGTGCATTACATTCACGCACACATTACACACCAATGCCGCAGGAAACCATGCAACCTGCACATCGGGAGCAATTAGGGGTTCAGTGTCTTGCTCAAGGACACTTCGACACTAACTGTGGGGGAGCCTGGGTTCGAACAGGAACCTTGCGGTTTCCATCCGGTCACTCTACCCCTGAACCACTGCCGCCCCATGTACAGCTTTTGTCCCCACACGTCTTATATTTGCCATTGACAATGAAGGGAAAATGTACGTCATATATAGACGAGCAAATCGGCCGAACAATAACAAATTGTACTCGAGTATGTTTTTGTGGAATATGTAAGAAGAGAAAACGAGTAGCTTTGGGAACCACAGTTCCGGAGCCATGTGACCAAGCTGCACCCCCTGGCCTGGACATGACCTTCCATTGTCGGGGCATTTTTTTTAACTTAAATGAATCTATACATTTGTATTTATAATTGAGTAGGTCTATATGTAGAGAAGCAGCTCCAAGGAATGAATAAATGACCCGTATAGCATCTTCATCCCATGATATAGTGACTAGTAGTAAATGTTCAGCTCAATGGCCTTTAGTGGTTACAGTTAAACTACTCCGTGTGTGGGAAATGATTCATAGTGGAGCCCCATAGCCATAGACCCATTTATGTCTATGTTTTGCAAAGTCCTACACTGTTGAAACTCACTTCTGAGGATTCAGATGACAGATTGACTTCTGCCTGACTGTTACTGTGGCTATAGCATATGCTTCAGACTCCAGAGTTTGTAAGATATACAGTGCTTACTCTGTTTATGTGTATTGTATTGTACCGTCTTGTACGCAATTTCAGAGCACAAATGGCCAAATGGAATGATAAATGGTACTGAGGGAACGTGCACATGTAAGCATGTGCATGTTAAACAGAGAGAGGGAGAGAGAGGAGAAAGGAATAGTTCGGCAGCTGGGGGTGTGGAGTGGGAAATTTGGCATATCCACTTGCTGACCGGCTGTCTGTATTGAGCAATAGGGGTTTTATAGGGGTTTATATGTGACAATACCATTAACATCCTATTTAAGGCAAAAATGTATTGTGCTTTATGTAGCATGTGACGTGTCAAACTAACAGACGTGTCTGAATCCATTCCAAGCATTCGTTTTGCACAAAAAAAACACTCCTCTGGCTAACAACGGCCATAGCCGTCATCACAAATATGATGAGGTCAGCACATTTTGGGCCAAGTGGCTTGGCCGTTTTTAGCCCAAGGAGTGTTTTTTTTTGTGCAAAACTAATGATTGGATTGGATTCAGAATCATGAAAACCCCCTACTCTGACACGTCGCATGCTACATAAAGCATAATGAATTTTGAAAAACGTATATAGGATGCTAATGGTATGGTCACATACTGTATATCCCCTATCTAACTATGAATGCACCAAGTCTCTGTACGTCTGTAATCCACGTAACTCGGGAACCGTTCGCCACACCTGCTACTTCGACAAGCACCCCCACAGGGTGTTGAGTCGGTTGGACCCGCGGTTGTCCAGAACCTCCCCAAAAAGGCCTGGACTCTGGACAGGGCCCCTGCCCAATGTCCATATATGGAGCTGGCCTGTTCTGACATCATCATGACGTCTGCGTATATACTCCATATTTGGGCATGCGGCTGAAAAAAGAACTCCATATATGGGCATAAAAGGGACACAGACATCATATCTGGGTGGGGCATGCATGCGTTTCCATCTTGCATTGTTCCAAGTAGGCCAGTGCCCAACGGGCACCGCTGTAGAGGCTCCAACGGGCACTGCTGTAGAGGCTCCAACGGGCACCGCTCTAGTAAAAGAAAATGCTCAATACTGACAGCCGTTCAGCAAGTGGATTCATGAATATGTATATAGACAATATTTTAGGCCAATAAAAAAAAAGGATATACCAAATTTCCCACTTGGCTGCCGGACTAGAAGCAAAACTGACAGACTTGAAGATTCCAGGATGACACTGCTGCCTATTAAAGTGCTTGTACCTTGAAGAGGTTATATGTTCTCTCCTTCCCTGCTCCTCACAGCGGCTGTCAGCTTTAATTATCTTTGACAAAGGGGTTTCCGAATCCTAATTAAACCGTGCTTTGTCTCCACTGAAGCCCCTCAGCCATTCACTTTCTCAACATGACGTACTTCCACGTTACAGTCGCCTTCGCCTTAACTTAATTAGGTGCGCTTGTTTATTTCCCCCCCTGTTTCAATTGAGGTCATCATTACTTAGGATGAGTTGAGGGACAGGTGTCCCAAGTGTTACTCCGGTTGTCTTAATAATCTATTCTTATATAATCTTGATGACTGCAAAAAAAAAGGAATGCTATCATTTTTTTGCACAACAGTCAATAAAATGAACAGTATTGGGTTAATTATGCTTGTGTGCAACTGTGCATTCATATACTGCCTACATGTGGGAGGGCATGTGTGTGTGCACAAGTCCATGACTGCATGCAGACCAACTGGCCATAGAAATTAGAATGTGATTCAACAGATGTCCAGATTCTGGACGGCATTTAGCAGACAAATGGAGGAATGTGGTGTCACCAAAAATGTCAAATTGGCCACACTGGGGGGGGGGGGAGAATACATCACTCACAACTCCTAATGAAACATTTTCAGCTCCAATGTCTCATATCCCAAAGTCAATGGGAAATCACAATTTAAGATACATAACATAAAGGCTACACAACAGTCTGTGGCAACAGAGAATAACACATGAAAGATTCTTGAATGTGGATATGGCCTGATTAATAAACTATTTGAATATACAGTAGACTATGTTTTCTTCTATCAAAATCAAGATTTATTTATTTTCTTTTTTTGTGCTGTCTGTGACCAACCTCACGCTTCTTACAACAAGTTGGGCTAAATCAGGTATTTAAAAAAATACTATGTGACCTTAGAGATAATAACATTAAAGTATACATAGGTCACCTATGGCGGTGGTGGTGGCTCAGGGGTAGAGTGCCTGGATGGTAACCGCAAGGTTGCCAGTTCGAACCCGGGCTCCCCCAGAGTTACTGTCGAAGTGTTGTTGAGCAAGACACTGAACCCCTAATTGCTCCCGATGTGCTAGTTGGTGCCTTGCATGGTTTCCGCTGCCATCGGTGTATGAATGTGTGGGTGAATGTAATGCACAATCTCTGTAAAGCGCCTTGGATAAAGGCGCTATATAAATTTACCATTTACCATTATACTTAATGTTACCTCTAACTTCTCTCTGTAATGTAATTAAGATATACTAAGAGTGGAAGTGACATATAGTACTGCCAACAATAAGCAACTCCCCTGCAGTGGCCAGCCATTTACATCTGCAATCAACAACTCTGTTGTTCTCTTGAAGGTATATATGTGATGAAAAGTGTAAGCTGCTGCTTACAGTTCAACCAAACCCCTGTGCACTCTGTTGCTGCAATCAGTGTGTGAAACACTAATTTGCAGTTTGTTGCAACGTAATTGCAGCCCCGAGTACAGAGGGAAACAAATTCCACTCCCTTTCCATGTATTTTGTGAATTTGCCTACATTTCATTCTGATTTTGTCCTGGTGGCAGTGAGGATGAGGATTCACGTCGGTCTCATCATGCAAACCTCTCCCATTTTCTCTTCTGTGACGTCCACAAAACGTCTTCCGGTTTGAAAGATCACATACTACATAATGAGGAGGAAAACCAAACGGGCACTTTTTGGGGGGAAATGGCCAGGGATCCATAATATTGTAAAAGACAATGCCGCAAACAGTGTGCCGACTAGCCACACTGGTGAGTGTGCCATGAGACGAGCTCAGGTGTGCTTGCCTTGGGATTTTGTGAAGACCACTTTATTATTTGTAAAATATATACAACATATAGAGGCAAATTCTATACCAGTTTTCAACCAGGTGTCCATATTTTGGACATGTCATAGGCAAGATGTTATTTATTTATTTATTTATTTATTATTATAATTATATATATTTTTTTCCAGATTTGCAAATACAGCAAATCTACAACATCACACATGTGTGCCCTAGACTTCCTTTAGTGTGCCTTAATGGGCAAAAGGTTTGAAAACCACTGACTCACAATCATGTCTACACTTCTTCCAGGGTAATTACAGAAGCTACACTGCAAGAGGCTCTCTCTTTGATACATGTTTCCACACTGCACACACGACAGAGAGGGAGAAGAGTATAAGAGATAAGAAGAGCAAGAGTGAGTATAGTGAAGCAGCTAGATCGCTATGGGGTGATACATCTTGTTCTGATCTGGTTTCTCCACGGCTCTCGTACCCTCGCACTGTTTGTTGGGGTAATTAATCAATCCCAGACTAGAGGCATCGATCGGCCTCCATGGCCCTCAGTGTGTGTACGCTTCTCGATGTGATTTGCCACTAAGCCCCTTGTGACCGCTCAATCTCATTGGCAGAACTCTGTGACAGTTCCACCCTCTCGTGCCATCAGCAAACGCAACGTCAATTGGCATCTCCATGAAAATCAATATATTTGTTGTTGTTGTTGTTGTGTAGGAGCTTTGGTTTTGTTAATAATTCCAAGCAGCCACTTCAGTGGTCTGTATACATTCCCTTGTTTCAATAGATAAATGCCTTCTTGTTAGCCTGTACCAAGTTGCTGAAAGGACGGCACAGGTTTCAGGGCCAGTCCATGGATGATGACAACAACCATTTGAGAAAGTGAGTGATTTATCTATTTATTTTTCAACTTGTATCACAATTGTATTTATTTTAAAGACAGTTTCTCGCACTCTTCATTGTCATAAAGGACACGCTTTGAGTGGGTGGTGTGATTGCACCTTCCTTTGCCACCCACAGGACTAAACTGTTAGCTCCCTCTTCTTATCTGAGTGTCATGTGGTGTGTTGTCTCTTGTCTATCCTGTGTGTCTTTCCAGGTGCTGCCTTCCATACTGCCCCATTAAGGCCGTGGCCCCGGAGTGACTGATTCAGCACCGGTGTCAAAGAATTAAGTGACGAGTTGGGACAGATTTGACCATGCGTCAATATACATTAATATTAATATATATCCATTGTGAGCATTTGTTTTGCACGAAAGACACTCCTTGGGCTGAAAACGGTCATCACAAATGTGATGAGGTCATCACATTTGATGACGTCATCACATTTGGCCACATTTGCGCAAGTGGCTATTGCCGAATTTAGCCCAAAGAGTGGTTTTCGTGCAAAACTAATGCTTGGAATGGATTCAGAATCATAAAGAAAACCCTAGTTTGACAATTTAGAAAATGGTGCCTTATATAGGTTGTTAACTTTCAGCAGCTGTCAAAGTTGCCAATGAGGCACACCTGAACCAGAGTGTAGAGTATAGGAGAGTAGCATCACGCTTTGATCTCGCCGCAAAGCGGGTGCCTATGGGCTATAGTTCCAAACATTGCTCCTGTGGCTGAAATTATCCCATTGAAATAGAATGACGAATGAGCACTTCCACATTCCGTTGTTACAATGGGAGTCAACGCTAATGTCGCCATTCCCTTGCTATTATTACTCTGACCTTATTACAGCAGTCTGTTTTACTTGTTTGTGGAAGAATGCTGGTGTGTTTGTAATATATTTTTATGTCCAGCATTTAGTGTGAGTGGTAAATGGTGCATTTTATATAGCGCCTTTATCCAAAGCGCTTTACAGAGATTGTGCATTACATTCACCCATTCACACACACATTCATACACCGATGGCAACGGAAACCATGCAAGGCACCAACTAGCACATCGGGAGCAATTAGGGGTTCAGTGTCTTGCTCAAGGACACTTCGACAGTAACTCTGGGGGAGCCCGGGTTCGAACTGGCAACCTTACGGTTGCCATCCAGGCACTCTACCCCTGAGCCACGACCGCCCCAGAGTGCAAACACAAACTTTGTCCTAAACAAACATTAAATGCCATTGACATTGTGTAAACACAAACATGTGAATTGCAGACTTGAAAAGAAAAGAATCCAAGGCACTCCGTCTTTGGTGAAATATTAAATAATTTATTTGGAAATGAGCAAGGCAAATAAATAACAGGACCAACGCGTTTCGACCAGAAGGTCTTTGTCAGGGTCTATCTGTCAGCTTGGCTGATTAGTCACCCTTAAATACAGCCAGGTGGTGGGTGTGACTCAATCATAGCATTACATCAATATTATTTCATTGTCATATAAATTATTTTAGTTACATTATTGTGTTGTATATATATATATATCATGTTGATTATACATCAAAGATGTTCAATAAATCAAAAGATAATAACAAAGCACCCAAAGTGACCAGCACCAAGTGAAAAGAAAAAGACAATAAATGGGAAAAACAGAGGGAAAAATAAATAAAATATAAAGTAAATATTTACATTTAGATAGTAACCCACATCTCAAAATATAAATATATAAATGCAGGACCATCAGAGGAAAGGCAGGAAATCAACTTCATCATTAAGGCCAGGAAACGTTGTGGCTTTTAGAGTAACTATCCAATATGTTTCTCTTTGGAGCAGTTTGTTAAGTTTGTCACCACCTCTGATGTCGCTTTGAATAGCTTCTATTGCTGTAGCTTTCAGAGAGGAGGGGCTCCCATGCCCTTTTTCCTGATAGTGAACAGCCATCGGGTAGTTTGGGTTGTTTGTGCGAAAAAAATTTGTGTGAGTCGTGACACAAACATTGAAGACGATGACTTCACACACGGGTGTGATTTCCCCCCCCTTCTATACTTGACTACACAACATGGATGCATAAAATGAGCTCAAGTTCACTTTGCATATAATACTGTCAAAAGTTACAAATACAAGCTGCCACTTCTTGTCCATGAGGGAGAATATAGTTCATCTCTCCAGCTCGTATGTTCAAAGTCTGAGTCACTGGAAGGTCTCTGCCAAACAGGAGGCTGGGTTGAGACTGACTGGCAGCTGTTCACTGACTCACAGCTATATGACAATATGGAACACTTCACAGTACAGTCCCGAATGTTAATTCAACTCTGTACAAATGGAATCTGAAAGGGCCGTTTTGTAGTGTGATGACCCCTTTCGTTTTTGCATGCATGAGTGTTTGTGTCCCTGTGAAGGAGTATAGAGGTCAATCTGCCAATCTGGCAAACTCTCTCCTATACCAGCAAGCATCAGCGTTTGGTTGTTTTGTTTATTCGTACACCTTATACATTACACTTTCCCCCACATCCATGCATTGACTATATATCACAGATTTCTGACTGATTTCCCCACTATTATATTTGTGTTATTAGTGGTAGGCCTGTATACGTTCAACATTATATTATATTATATTACATTATATTATATTATATTTGTGTTATTAGTGGTAGGCCTGTATACGTTCAACATTATATTATATTATATTATATTACATTATATTATATTATATTTGTGTTATTAGTGGTAGGCCTGTATACGTTCAACATTACTGCTGTAGTCTCCCATTTTTTGATCGGTGCAAAGTGCTCACAATAAAGGGCTCTGTCTGTCTGTCTGTCTGTCTGTCTGTCTGTCTGTCTGTCTGTCCGTCCGTCCGTCCGTCCGTCCGTCCGTCCGTCCGTCCGTCCGTCGTGACTCGTGCTGAATAAATAATGGGCCTTGATATGAAAAAGGTTTAAAACCACGGGGACACACGGTTGCCTTCTAATCAAACTACAACAAACACTGTGTTGTTCCTTCCTCCTCCTCCTTCCACAGAGCAGCATGGTGCCATCATCGACCCAGAGTGCCATGCTCTGCATACGTGATCATATCATCACCTGTCCTTGACGGCAGCAATTATCCTGTCATCACTCACACCTTGCAACAACACGCCGCCACCGTGCTTTACACAGTTCATTATGGTCCTCAATATGTTCTAGTAAACAAGACACTCGGATATACAACAAGGTTACAAGGTCACACTGGGTACCGTCATCAAAAAATTATCAGAAGCTTCGATCAAGCTTCTCTCTTAACTAGGCCAATATACTACAGTTTATATACATATCTCATTTACTGCAATGTAGGATAAGCCTAACACATTTTTTGAACAAAATGCCTCAAATCATCCAATTGTCATCCAAGGCGTAAGGAGAAATGGCACCCTTTTCACATTGGTCTATTATAGCGCCACCAGGAGGCCACAACCTGACCTGCCCTGGTGGAGACCTGTGCTCAGAGGGGCACTTTATCTAGTTTCGTTGTTTATTTCATTATAATGTATTCCTACTCTACTGATTGCCATGGCAATCACCTGCCATTTGATTACTTAACCAGTCCACTTTTCACAGTCAGTTTGCACTCTTCAGACATAGGCAGACAAACACATACAGAGATCTCCATATATGGAGACTGTCACGGGTGCAGCTCTGCCCTATACACATATAGGACAATGTACACTTCGAGGTACACAGCAGCTTCCATTTGACTGACATTGCCGGCCGGCTTTGGGAAATGGACAGTGGTACATCCTGGTATTTCCCAATGCATTTTAATGTTTGAAGTGTTCTGTTTATTGATTGATTTGACCACCTCACCTCACCAGTGCGGGCACGCCTCTCTAAAGTGGAGGGTGCCAAGTATTGTAGAGGAGGAGGGGTGTGTTGTCTGTCTGTATTTAAGAGCAATATTTTAGTAGTCTGTTGAATATAATGTTGGGTGAGAAATGTAACTTATATTATGTTGTACAACATCTTTTAAAGGTGAGGTTAGTCATAGGCTCTGAGAAGGTATAGCTGGGCTAATGACTGTTAATTGATTGCATGCCATGTGGTAGGATCCACTCCCTATAACAGGGAGACTGCAGGGGCATTCAGTTAGTTAGTTGGGCTTGGAGCAACAAGCTGTAAGCACCTAGGGGAGAGCTTCCAGGGCCCTTGTCTTGCAAAGGTGTTGCCTGTTAAACAGTATCTTCAGTTCCTAGGTTATTTTCTTTAGGTTAGTTTGCTGTCAAGTATTAGTTTCATTTTTGATATGTTTGGTAAAGTTTTGTTTTGATTTGTTATTTAAGGCCTTCACTATTTATACTGCACTGTAATTGCTGTTGGAGGATTCGTTTGGGAGAAAATGAACAAACTTTGAATCTCTGGACTTTTTTTGGAGCCTTGACCAATCGGCCAACTTTACAGAGACAAAAGGTACACAGACAGACTGTTAAAACGGGTGCTTTGACAATGGGTATTGCATACTAGGTTCCCAACTTGCATCGTTTCCAAGTAGGCCGGTGGCCAACGGGCACAGCCACGTCTAGTATATAGTCAAAAAGATAATGTATAAGTGTATTTCATTTTGTCATAATGGTTTTATGTAGTGTCTTTTTCTACTGAAATACTCATTGTGTGTCAATCAACGAGGACATCCTGCATGGTGAATGATGCAGGCTGGGCAGAAACGTGTCATTATGTGTTTAACTGTGTTGTTGAGGTGAGATATCTTAAAGTCTGTTAACTTAGACACATGCAGTAGTATATAACCTAGGGGTACCCTACCCTAACCTCATAAGTAACCGGCCATGCCTCAGTCTTAACCAGCCACGTAGGTCGGACTAACGGGAGGTAGGACTTACTGGCAGTCCCCATTTTGATAGTGGAATAGTTTGGCCGTGTGTGTCTCCACAATGTTTGGTGTATAGTAATGTCCTCCTAAGCAGTTAGCTTAGCAGCCATGCTGCAGAGGCCCCGAGCTGCTACTGTATGACTGTTTTGTGAAGAATTAATTAATTTCAACTCACTGTGAATGTAGTAATATGCTATTTTGGAAACGGAACTATTTGGTGTCCTGTCCATCCATCCATCTTCAACCGCTTATCCGTAGTCGGGTCGCGGGAGCAACAGCTCCATCCGGGGAGCTCCAGACTTCCCTCTCCAGAAGCAACGTTAGTGATTAACCAGACCATTTTGGAGATATGGTCCCTCCATCTGATCCTTGGTCTGCCCCGGGGTCTCCGTCCTTATTCTTTCGGTCATGAGCCACACTTCATGATCATAGGCGAGAGAGTAGGAATGAAGATTGCTCGGTAGACACAGAGCTTTGCCTTCTGGCTCAGCTCTCTTTTCGTCACAACAGTGGGGTACAGCGACTGCAATACTGCCCCCGGCTGATCTCCTTCTCCGTCCTCCCCTCACAAGACCCCGAGATACTTAAACTCCTTCACTTGGAGCAATGTCTCATTCCCTATACTTGGACTGCACAATCAATCGGTTTCCTGCTGAGAACCATGGTCTCAGATTTGGAGATGCTGATCCTCATCCCATGCAGCCACTGTACACCCTCGGCTGCGAACCAGTCCACTGGTCCAGTGAGAGCTGAAAGTCTCGGACCGATGTTGAATAATTAACCCAAATCTACACACAGTATTACTAGACAGTGCAATCTTCATCCCCCTCTCAACTGGACCTGCAAGTGCTTCAATCAATTTTAAAAATAGATTGAGGGACAGGCTACTGAAAAATGTTGCTTGCCGAAAAATCTGTTCCTGCATACATTAAGTGCAATCGCTACAAAACACACTGATCACCACAATGCACAGATGCATATAGGCCTACCTCTGATGCCACATTTCTGTCACCAATCAATGAAGTGATCTCACACTCACATATTCCTATAATTGTATTGGCATTCAGCGTTATTTAGACATTTCATCAGTGATTGTTTGTGTGAAGAGTAAAGACTCCTTTATCTGCCATCTCCCACTGCACTCCCTCCTTTCGCTGAGTGGCCTTATATAGATTGTCTCCAGATGATAAATTGGACAAGGGGAGCTGAGGTGGGATAACATACTATATCCTTTATCCTTTATGTACCTAATTAGCCCTTTGACAAAGAGTTATGAAGACATTTAGACAAAGTCATGCTCCATTTGTTCGGTTTTTAAAATGTAATACCAATCATCATAGGGACTGCATGGTGTGTCATCCCAACATAAAAAAGTAAATACAATAAATGGCTTTAAATTATTAAACACATTTTCAAGACATGAATTACCTTGTCTATCGTCTTTTGTTTCTCGACTCGCATAATTATTTTGTAAGCTACTTTAAATAAGGTATTTTGGGCAGCAAGAGTTAGTTAATTGCAAGCCCATGCGTGAATTAATACCTTAGCTCGGAGGTATGGCAACCTTTGGCACTGTTGCCAACATTGGCACAAAGGAGGCTGATCACTGGCGCACGCACAAAGCATAAGTGTGAGAGAGGATTTTTGATTTATAAATAACACCATCCCTCACATTTGAATTATGTAAATTACACCCTGCACATAATTCTACATTCATTAAAACTCTGAACTCTGACTGGGGAGGGAGTCTGGGAGATAGGTGAGGTTATTGCTCTGAGTCTAATGATCAGTATAACAAAGTGAAAGAAAAACATTAAAAAGGGAAAAGGTTACGTTTGTGGATATTGATGTGGTGTTTATGTTGACACGGCACACTGACTATATCTAAAAATGTAAAAACATGGCACTTGACTTGGTTTCAAAAAGGTTGCACCGTTGCAGAACCCTGCGTAGCTCATTCACACTCCCTCTTTTGATGGAAGAGATGGTATAACTGATAGATTCTGTCCAGTCCAGCCCCCCCCCCCCCCCCCTATACCCATCCCTTATCCAAAAACAATCGAATCGATGAACAGGTATCCCTTGAAATCTGGTCCATTCCCTTTTGTAGCATTGCGATGCAAGGGCAGAAACTTATACGGTCCTGCATGATAGCACATATAGGTGTTTTTGTATAACGCTTTATTATTCTCAACTTTACTTCGTTATTGAGCAACTAAAGTAAATAGATTTTGCAGTAAAAACAAAATTGTAGGTGAGTGTTTGGTTTTATACAGAAATATTTAACACAACATTCACGTTCGGGAATTTAAATCACAATTAAGGATCAATTCGTTGCTTGGTATTAAAATATAATATATATTACGTCTAGAAACAGGCTGGAAGGCCATTCACCCAGCAGGAGAAGACGACGGGTCGGCAGAGCGCAAATGATCGCAACCGGTGTTTGTGGCGTCGCCACGGTGCTGGCGTTGGTGATTCTCATCCCCATCCTGGTCAACTCCGCCGGGAGTGGGACAGGACCAGGCCGCTACGAGATGCTCGGAGCCTGTCAGATGGTGTGCGATTCCCACGGGGGAGGGAACACGGCGGCGGCGGCCACGGCCAAGACAACTAGTTCGCTGAAAGACAGTCGCTTGGTTCAGTCGCTGCCAACTTTTATCCAAGGTCCCCAAGGAGAGCCAGGGCGCACGGGGAGGATGGGTCCCAGAGGGCCCACTGGGCAGCCCGGACCCGCCGGTCCGCCCGGGGCGAGAGGGGGACCGGGACCCCCGGGTTTACCCGGACCGCCCGCGGCAAACAACAACAACGGACCCACGGGTCATGGCATCAGCGCGGCCACCTACAGCACGGTGCCGAAGATCGCGTTTTACGCGGGGCTGAAAAAGCAACACGAGGGCTATGAGGTGCTGAAATTCGACGACGTGGTCACTAATCTCGGCAACCACTACGATCCCACCACGGGGAAATTCACCTGTTCGATTCCGGGGATTTACTTCTTTGTTTACCATGTGCTCATGCGTGGCGGAGACGGCACGAGCATGTGGGCTGATCTGTGTAAAAACAACCAGGTAGGCTATATGAATGATGATGACGCCTCGTGAAATAGAATGAGAAAATAATAATGAAACCCTTTTATGCTAAATTACGATAATGGAAACTAATATTCAGTCCTGTATAGAGTAAATTTGTCGTGAAGCTCAGGTGATGGAGCTGTCCGTGGTTCTGAAGTGCTGATCGGAGACGTGGTCTGTGCGGTGCATGCAACTCATGTCCGACTATAGCCTTGGATCAATTGATTGATTGATAAATGCTAATTGTATTCACAGTTTTGGCCTTTGGGTACAGTTCAAACGAAAGTACAGGTCAATACAAAAACTGCTGAGGATATAACCAGAAAAAGCACTAAGACTATAGTACATCAGGGTCGCCCATTTTCAATTCATCAATATATGTATTTGATCGAGTTAGACCCATTCAAATTCATCTGTGATAGTCTTGATCCAATCAAGCCTAAGTCCATTTAACAGGCTACAATTTAATGTATAAACAAAAGAAAGACTCCCTTATAATTTATATAGGCTATAAAATAATTACTACACCTTTTATTTCCTTTCACAAGGTGAGAGCCAGCGCGATCGCACAAGACGCCGATCAGAATTACGACTATGCCAGTAACAGCGCTGTCCTGCACTTAGAGCCCGGGGATGAGATCTACATCAAGCTGGACGGGGGGAAGGCGCACGGGGGGAACAACAACAAGTATAGTACTTTCACTGGCTTCATGGTGTATGCTGACTGACTGACTGACTGACTGAATGGAACTGGACACTTTGTTCATCTGTATATACTTCACTCTTCTCTTCGTGTTCAGTTCTTTAAGAGTTCTTAAAAAAAAACATGCTAATGTTTCCATGCGTTAGGTTAGATTAACAGGAATTGCGAAGGGAACAATTAAGACAATTTTGTGGGGAAATGAAAATGAAAACTGAAACATCTATACACGATTATAATTGAAATTATTACGCAATGAATCTTGTTCTTGGAAAGACATTCTTGGAAACTCGCATATACGGTATAGCGGAGCCTCAAATTTTACAGGATAATCCTGTAATGAATTTCAAAATGTACATATAAGTATATAAATGTACAGTATGAGTATAAATGTACTTGGCATTATAAGTAATTAATCAAATCATGCTCGTCTTTATTGCACTTTGTTTCTGTAATATTATGAATTGTCTGCAATACTCATATTATGATAAACAGGGATTGTTTATGAATAAAACAGATTGACAGAATAATTGATATTCCGATTAAGGAGCATTTCTAATGTTAACATGCATGGATGACATGACAGGTTCCTTGAATATGTACTGTATGTGGTAGACGTTTTTAAATATTAGCAACATGTAAATAATCATAAGCTCTATCCTGTCATGCTTGGAATGAATGTGCAACTGCTTTAAAGGTCATCATCATAATAATCACCAGTGCCTGTCTTCTTATTTAACATGTCTTTTTTTTATTGTTCAAACATATCTGACAGTGCTTATACATTTTGGTTGGATCACATACAATCATCGTGTTTTCAACACGTATACACACAGCATGAAAGCCCCTTTTCCAGGGAACTAGAAGAGAGGTGAAAGTCAAATTCAATGCCACTATATATAACAGCCATTTAGTCACATCACAACAACCATTTCTCCCTCGTCCATCAGAGACCTTTTGCCCACTGAACTTCCATATGGTGCGTTGTCATAGTTAATTAAAGTATATAGTAAGTAGTACATATTGTGTGGCCAGCTGCAGCTATACCATTGATCATGTCACCACTGTGATACCACCTGTTCCCAGAGGAGGGGGGACGGACGGACGGACGGGACACTTGTCCTTCAGAAGGGTCCACCAACCATTCTCCGCCGCACTGCTGAGATGCCACATGACGGCTCATCTAACAAAGCTACACTCTGTGTTACAGGTGCTGCGCTGCATACTGTAAACCAACAATTATTTGTTTTACTGTGAAAACTATCTAACTGCAGTTAAACTGCTTAATTAGCAGTTATGGCTTAATTGGACCAATTAGCACAATGTTTCTAAGCACAGCTACAATGTGCAAACAAGTTTCCTGAGCACTGATTCGAAAGGAAAACAAATATGTAATGACATTGTATTCAGATTTTTTTGAGTGGTGCAACCACTCCAAGGAACAGCAATGTCCGTGTTCACCTATGTGTCCGCCTATGTGTTGGTTCACCTATGTGACTACCTATAGACCGATTCTGTAGCGGGTCTCATGGTCGCAGCCTACGTATTTCCTGTAGGCGGACTCGACGTAGCTGCGGGGGTAAAACCCTCACCAGGCGCATCTCTTCCACTACAGTGAACGGCAGAGTGACTGATGTTAGTTTGCCTCAAACTTTACTCCTTTACCTGCTTTTTTACTAACACTAACATTACAAAGATGCCCAGAACATCGAGATGAACCTGTGTAGTTTATGGCTGCTCCAACAGTAGTGGCAACATACAAAATAAATAAATACGGAATGTTAAAATATCCACCGTGGTGGCTGAGACCAGAGCCATTGAGTAATGGTTGAGACAAAGCAGTGAAAGGTCCTGAAAGATACATAATTTCAGTCTTACCCAATACCCAATCTTTCTGTTTTATGAACACAAGGCTGCTGTATTTTGTAAGTATGAGGTATAAAGTACAGCAGCCTTGTGTTAATAAAACAGAAATATTTGGTATTGGGTAAGACTGGCGTTATGTATCTTTCACTGCTTCGTCTCAACCATTACTCAATGGCTCTGGTCCCCGCCAGCGCGGTGGATATTAGACTTTCCGTTTTTATTTATTTTGTATGTTGCCACTACTGTTGGAGCAGCCATAAACTACACAGGTTCATCTCGATGTTCTGGGCATCTTTGTGATGTTAGTGTTAGTAAAAAAGCAGGTAAAAGAGTAAAGTTTGAGGCAAACTAACATCAGTCACTCTGCCGTTCACTGTAGTGGAAGAGATGCGCCTGGTGAGGGTTTTACCCCCGCAGCTACGTCGAGTCCGCCTACAGGAAATACGTAGGCTGCGACCATGAGACCCGCTACGGAATCGGTCTATATGTGTTGGTTAATGAGCACCAGTATAATGAGTACCAGTAGGGGCGCTGTTGTGCCAGAAACAAACAGAGAGAGAGAGAGAGTGCTGCACTGTTGCCTGCTAATGAGAGAGAGAGGGGGGGGACGGGGGACAAGAGCTGTTTTCCCTCAAAGCTTTTCAAAATGAATTGTCGGTTCAAATGGTATCAAAAGGAGACTGCTAATATTGGAAGGTAGTCTCAGGATTGTATG
The DNA here is from genome assembly GCF_964188405.1 of Protomyctophum parallelum. Lineage (NCBI taxonomy): Eukaryota > Metazoa > Chordata > Actinopteri > Myctophiformes > Myctophidae > Protomyctophum > Protomyctophum parallelum. Next base: position 33,523,174 of record NC_139709.1, on the reverse strand, counting down.
TTTTGTTCTGATAGTTTTGCATAGTTTGGATCTGAATGAGACATTTTTATATCTATATGATCTGATATAAAACTGTCCGTTTAAAAACTGGACTGTATAAATACTGTACTGAAGCAACAAAGTGTTTGGCTGGACTGCTGCTGGCTCAATGCAACACATTCCCTGCACAATTAATCTGAAAATAGCCTAGATCTACAAGCTTGAAGATCGGTTATTTTCAGTACAAACATTACAAACAACAAACAGTACAAACTATTTTGAATGTGAATGTGATTTCTGCCAGATTATATCGGAAATCAGTGTAGATGTGTTAATTGCAACATCATATTTTGCATTGACTATCTTTTTTATTATCAAGATAAACCGAATGTATAGAATTATGCAACATTGAAAAGCCCCCTCTCTTCATCTCCTTCATGCCTTCATTTGAATGTAAGCCAATGTTTAGGGTTGTCGATGAGTATCTTATCCACCTGGTTCTGGGAAATGCCCCTGGTCAGCATCTTCGGGGCGATATTCTTCAGGATATGAGAGTAGCCGTGGCCTCCGTATTTGGTCAGGCGGTTTTTGGTGTGAATATCGTGCGCGATCACTATCTTGTCCTCGTAGCCTTCCTTCACCAGCAATGCCAATCTGACGAAGAGACAATGAAACGGACACGCATATAAACACACACACATGCCAACTCAATAGTCAAGGTACGAATTCTGGATATTTTGTGAATTCTGGCTGTTGTCTCGCCTTTTAACCCATTTTGGGGACGGGAACCCCTTTTGGTGTTAGCATTATGTTATGCTTTAGCTATTGAAAAATAGCAGATCTACAAGCTTGTAGGTCTGCAATTTTTTTAAACTGTCAGGATTTAAGACTTTTTTTAAATCTGATCTCAGGTCAAAATGCGTTAGAGAACCACCATTCTTCTGTGAGTTAGCATCTGATCTCAGGTCAGAATGGGTTAAAGAGTGCCGTTAATTACGCCTTGACCCTCTGGCTGTCACTCGGCATGTCCACCTCTAGGTTATATGGGTAGTTCAGCATCTCCGTGCCAAACAGATCGTACTCCAGGTAACACCCCAGCTTGGCAAACTCAAGTAGCTCGCCATCATCAAATATGGTCCTGTATATGGAAGGAATAGTGAATGATTAAAATGAAAGTAAAGTGCTTGATTATAATTATTTGATTATTACAATGCTATAGTATATGACATCAATATATGGTCCTAAACAAGCAAAACATTTGCACACCTACAAAGTGACAGGTGTGTAAGAGTAGACACAAACCTGATCAATGCAGGAGAAAAAAAAGAAGACTTTTAAAACCAGGAAAGCATCATGTCATCGTGTCATTTTAGATTTGAACCATTATTTTATACTTTGGCTATTCAAAAATAGCAGATATACAAGCTCATAGCGCATCATTCACTTCGTGCTATGAACTTGATCAGCTATTTTTGAAAATGTGTGAAAATCTTTGAATTGGCCTACAGTATATATCTTTTAAAGTGAACATTTTTAACTCAAATCTATGCTTCTGGGGGTCCCTGGAACAAAATATTTTGAAATGGAGGTCCGCAGCCAATTATTAATTTTGGCCAATTACAAAATTATTATTTTTTGAAACTTTGTTTTTATTCTTTTGATTTTTTTAGGTCGTGTTGGGCATCACAGTACATTAGTACATAGTAGTTGTTACACATTTGTTACATTTCTAGTATTAACACTTATGTTACAGGTCATACAGTCCCAAGAGAATAAGGGTCCCATATTTGGGTGGTTTCAGTCCTTCTTAGTCCGTTCACTCCTAATGGCAGAGTCCATGATTATTATACATCGGTATTTCATTTCTATTGTTAAGACAAAACGATAAAAATTATAATTTTTGAGGGTCCTTGGCATGAAAATGTTTATAGCACAACACCATTAATATTAAACAAAGGATTTAGAAGACCTTTTTAGACTTCAAGCTCAGTGAGTGAGCAAACGCCGTTATATCTATAGGGAACCCCCGACCTGTCAAGGTGTGACATAACAGTTTTGCTTATGTCACCGCCGGCCTCGTGGAGAACGCGGACGACCTCGGCGGGGGCGGCGGGATTGCGGCCCGGATGGATGATGACGGGGCAGCCCAGCTGGACCTGGGCGTGGGCCGTGGCCCTGAGGACCTTCCTCTCACTCTCCGTGATTGGCCAGCCGGTGCCGATCTCTCCGATCACGCCACAGCGGATGTCCGTGCCGTCCGCTCCGTGAAGCACCTCGCCGACGATGATGTCTGTGAGCTGAGGGCACAAAACTGTTTACTTAACCAAGGTTCATGTTTTAGGTTTAGAAAGTAAGAGATGGGTGTTAATTTCTTTTCATTTTCTGCTTTCTTTCGTTTTAGGGATTTTAGCTGTTTTTGAATGTGAAGGTAGCCTACTGGGGGGGAAGCCACACTGTGTGTCAGGTAACAAGAATACTCGCCGCATTTACCCTTTTTGCCGAGTTATCTTGACAACTCGCCAAAACGTGTAGAAAACTCGCCAGAATGTTAAGAAGAATCGCCGCGGGACAACTCTTCTTCACATTCTGGCGAGTTTTCTACACTATTTGGGGCACTTTCAGCAGCTGCAGCTGCAAGTTTCTGAATGTTCTCAGAGCCTGCATCTCTGCATGCTGGGGGTGGCTGATCTACCCACAACGTGCGCTCACGAACACATTAAGAATATATCAGGCATCTCGTTAGTTAGCCTATTCTGTACTGTTGTAGTAGGCTAGCTATTCATTCAGTTTCTCAGTCGATCTGAGCTGACACGTTTCTTCTGAGAAACTGAATGAATAGCTATCCTACTACAACAGTATGAATAGGCTATGACTAACGAGAAATAAAACCACGTATTTTTATACAAATGGAAGTGTACACTACACTACTTGCTTTCCCCTTCATGACAGCAGCAAGACAGTGCTTGCATGCGAGGCGCACGCATGGCTCGCAATCATAGCTGCCTGGGAGAAATGCGAGGCCCTGTGCTTTAATAATTAATTTGTTAATATCCAAAACTATACAAAAATCATCACATTTTATTATTTTATTATTATTATTATTGATCGCGTCTGTGACATTGCGCAGCAGTGCACACACGAGAGAGAGAGAGAGAGAGAGAGAGAGAGAGAGACGTAGAGAGAGAGAGGTGCTGCGTGTTAAAATAATAAATAGGCTACTACTCATCTTTGTGTTCTGTTTCACTAATCACCTTATTGCTGAGTGATCGCACACAGGGAAAAGCAACAAGAAGGGGTTTAGAATCGAAACAGTCCGTTGTGGAGAAAAAAAAAAATCACACAGAGTGATTAGCCTACTAATGAGTGACAGGTCTTGCCACTTTTGTAGCCCTGGCTGGACCACTTACAGCGACTCTCTCTCGGCAGCGCAGTACATTCTCATCAGACAGACATGATATTTTGTTAAAGTGTAGGGTATTATAGGCTATTATGCAGGCTATATAAGCTCTGTATCTGGTTAATTCAAGATTCAAGATTGCTTTATTTGTCATTCTTTAATTCCAACTGCAGCAGCAGAGAAAAACGAAATTGCGATGTGCAGAACTCGACCCGGAAAGTGACGAAGGGTCGCCGAAAGGGGAAGTAATCTCGCCAAAGATGAAGAAGACTCGGCGGGTCGAGTCTTCCGGTATTCGCGTGTCATAGGCTCAATAAGTCCGTTTGACACATTCAGTAGATCCTGTGATATTTTGTGGCCAGATGTAATTCCTTGGAGTCTAGTAGGACTATAGTAAATAATAAAAAAAAGAAATCGCTATAATTTTTTTTTTAAGAAATACATATTTAGCCCCATGCTCGAATGCCCCCGCCACCTGTCAAAAACAGCTAAAATCCCTAAAACGAAAGAAAGCAGCAAATGAAAAAGAATTAACACTCATCTTTTACTTTTACTCTAATAACAACCTAAAACATGAACCTGGTTGAAAAAAACTAAAGTTGTCCTTTAATCTTCATATGATTGGTCCTCATAAGTTGACACAATTTCCGTCTACTCACTCTCTCTTTGGTGGGCTACGGTCAGTTCAGAAACCTGCCTACCAGTGACATCATCGGTGGAGATTCCAGTAATGGGAAAGAAGTGAGTGCCCAACAGTAATAGAAACGACAGCTCTCCCTGGGAAGTTAGCATGCTGAAAGGGAAACCTTCGTTCTTGCATTCATTTAAAAATATATATCAATTTGAAGGTCTCTGGCCTTAACCGTTGTGTCTAGAGCCCTCTGAGAGTGAGTAGACAGAAATGGTACAATCTTATAATGAGGACCAATTATATGAAGATAAGGTTGAGAATTGGTAAAGTGGTCTTTTAACATAGAACAATGATGTTGTTGACTTTGCATTTACAACAAGCTGGTTATACATTAAAAAAGCAATAAGGACATTGTATACGTTTCCATATTCCAAGAAGCAAACATCAACATCTAGATACTCTTCTACGAAGAATACCAGTATGGATGAGGTAGTGCATACCGCGTTCAAATGAACCAGCAGACAAGTTCTGCAAACAAATGCAAAACTTAAATTGAGAAAATTCAAATCGACGGAGACATTTCCATAATCCAAAACCCACCTTCTCCACAGTCATCTTCTTGGTGGCGTCTGTGTGGGTGCAGTCCACGTAGTATCCAGCCCCTCCTATGATATGGACCCCAGTGTCCTTGGCCAGCTGCCTGAGGGTGGGCAGGTCACGGTCGATACCTGCAGGGATGTGCAGTGCAGAGAACGTTAGGAGAGGCAAGATCTGAAATTCTCTAAAAAAGGGCACTTTTTAGAGAATCCACTATTTTCGCAAAAAGATTGTGGATTCTCTAAAAAGTGCTACGATCTACAAGCTCCCAACGCGTCGCGCTGTGCGCCGAGAGCTTGTAGATATGCTATTTTCCGTCGGCGTACGACATGGATTTTCTACACAGAGAATGAATTATTTCAAGGTAAAATGCAGCGTTCAAGTTCATGAGAGTTTGGGGAAAAGGCAATTCTCCTGAATGCTGCCTTCGGGGTATGGCATGCCGGACTGCAATTTTGTCACCATCATCATCATCATCATCATACTATAATTCAGTCAATGTCTGAGTGTGTGTCTGTCTGTGTGTCTGAATGTGTGTCTGTCTGTCTGTCAGAAACACCGCCATATCTCCTCACTGCTTGCACCAATCGCTCCCACTTTTCACACAGGCATTGACCATAATAATATGGAGGTCTTAACGAAGCCCTTTTTCCAATTTAACAAATTATGAATTAATAATGAATATTTGTGAATTAAAAAAGCGAAAACGCACCCAGGCGCAGTACCCCCCGCGGCCACAAGGGGGGGGGGGGGGGTACTGCGCCCGTCTCACAACGGGTAAGGGCTAGTATAGTAAATGCTGCATTCATGGTCTGGAGAGGGCAATGCCGTGCGGTGCGGGCAGGGCAGGGGCTCAAGCCCCCCCCCTTTGATGGTCTATGTGTGCACGCGCCGTGGTGATACCTGTGGTGGTGTTCTCCACAATAGTGCCCCCTCCGGCCTCCCTGTACGCCAGCAGCTCCTCGCGGACGGCGGCGGTCTCCTGCTGCAGCAGCAGGTTCTCGTGGCTGCAGTAGGGGTTCTGCCTCAGCCAGTGCATGTGCTTCATCTGGAAGGGGCTCTCGGACACGGCTTCCTCGCCCGACGGCGGCGGGAAGAAGCAGCACTCGAAGGTCATGGTCAGGTGCTCGTGGGTCATGGTGCGGCCCAGCTGCTCAGGATCCATCGGACCCAGGACCGTCTGGACCTTCCCACTCAGATCTGACATGACGGTAGTATAATCAATGGGCTCTTGGGATTATTTGCAGCCTGGGAAAAAAAGACAGTACAAAGGAGTTAAACCATTTAGACCCGAGGACGCATCTGTGTCCCCTTAACTTTTTAACCACTTTAGCCATTATTTTAAACTTTATAACTACAGCAGATGCACAAGCTACAAATCTACGAGCATGTAGATCTGCTAAAGAAAATTAAATCGAATGTGTGCAAATCTTTGAATATATATTTTTTCACAGCGAATGTGTTTAACTCAAATATTTGCGTCTGAGGGGTCCCTGGAACAACATATTTTCAGATGGGGGTCCGCGGCCAAATAGCCTTTATCATTTTGGGCATCCTTGACATGATGCCGTGAGTCAACAGTCTGTCTTGAGAGAGTCTCATATGTCAGTGGTGATTAATATGTTACGTTTATTGGAACCAGCCCTAATGAGCAGATAATGTATTCACTTATTGGAAATAACACTTTTGAAGTTTTAACAAAAAGAAATTAAAAAACAATTTAATTAACCACTTTAACCCTAGCTTCTCTATTTTGGGCATGATTTCTGTAAACATTTTCAAAACATTTCGGAAATCTACAAGCTCACAATTGCGTCACATCGCGATACGTTTTGTGTGACCTTGTAGACTGGCTTATCTTAATAGGCCTGGCTAAAATGGTCAATGGTGCATGTTAATTTGGTGTTTTTGCTACCTTATTTGCTACTTTTATACACACACACAAACACACACACTTTTTTAAACTTTGCATAGGCCTATGCTACCAAATAAATGGAAATTAACTGAGTAAAATAAGACCGAAATGTACCTTCTAGTTCAGCACTAGGACCTAACTGAAAAGAACAGGCTAGTTCCTGCAGAGGGAACTTTGGACTGTATAATAACTCATGATCATTCTGAATCTGACAACATTTACTATACATTTGTTTACCTGTCGTCCACTTGTCTTTTTTGAGTGTACTACAACTCATTTATATATAGTGATTTCCTGTCTAGTAACTCGATCCAGCACATTCCACCATGACCTATTGATGAATGAAGACTTGAAAAGGAATATTCAATCAAGCAGCTACTATGCAGGCCTACTGCAACGTCTGTTAATTTCCAATCTGGGTACCCCATTGCCACATTGGTAGTCAATTTCAGACAGTGGCCATTTCGTTAGCTTTTCATTATTAAAGACATGTTTGTAGTTGTATAGGTAGATGGCTGTCATGATTATTATGACAGTCAGTCATGTTTCAGGGCTACTCTATAGGTTCAACTTCAGCCTGTTTTTTTGTAACTGCTACATTTACAAAGCAAACGTGTACTGTACGTACACGTTCAGATTTCAAATATAAAGTGCTCGCCCAAGGTGCCACGGATGTTAGAATTTTCTTGGTTCAGCTATTAGCACCCGTGTAATCCGCGTTGTTTAATGAAAGCAATAAAAGCATTTGTATCCGAGCGCCCCGGCTATTTTTCTCCAAATGGGTGCGTTCGGATATTCACCGTTGCACACCGGGAGAGCACTCGCCTATCAGTTTGTATCGGCAGTGCGGTCGGTGTGCATACATCGAACGCACCCAGTGTATCAGAGTGCAATACACCTCCTAGCCGACAGGGGCGCGTAGTTGAAAGCCTAATGGCGACATTGGCGAAAAAAAATGATAAACTGGCGCTGGGACCAAAATGCTTTTTTATTAAACAATGCGGAATGCACCGGTCCGGTACTAACACCCGTGGCGAGCACTTTATATTTGAAATCTGAACGTTTATGTACACGTTTGCTCTGTAAATGTGGCAGAGCAGTCACAAAAACAGGCTGATGTTGAACCATGACGCTCGCGTACATGTAAACCTGAACCATGGCTATAGTTTGTACTAGGCTACCGCTACTACATTATCATAGCATGCAGTTACAGTAGTCTATGTATGCATAACGGCTGCAGTACAGACGTAGCCACTGGTACACAATTAGCATGCATGTGAGACCCGAAGGAATGCACTACAAAATAATAACCTTACATAACAGTAGTGTAGTGTAGCATCTGAAAATGCTACAAGACTTGCTGACCTGATCGTTATGCACTATGCAGCAGCAGCCCACTTCTTCCAGACTTCCACTACACTACACTCAATGGGAATGTACTGAACAAAAGACAACACAGTACAGTAGGCCTATTAGCAGAGCAACAAGTGGCGGCTGTAGGCAGGAATTATCGCGAGAACAACGATGTAACATTATTTTCATTCAACTGATTCAATCAAGTGTATAATTATAACTTAATTTTCTTTTGATATTCTCAAATGTGATGCTTTGTATGGTCCTGTCAATGTGAACCTCTCTAATATTTTTAAAACATACAACACACACACACACACACACACACACACACACACACACACACACACACACACACACACACACACACACACACAATTAATGTTAATACACCACAGTCAGAAAGGGAAGCAAGGCAATTCTCCCAAATGTAAGTGAGTGCAGAGTCATAATTATGGCTCTGGGTGTAGCTATCCCAGGCCCAGCTATGGGAATTTGTCACATTTTATTTTATTGCTTTTTCGAAAATTGTGTGAATATTATTGTGTACTGTATGTATTTTTGTATTGGATAACATTCTATTTGTATTTTGTATGGTGTAGTCTGTAGTGCCATCTACTGCTCAGTTTATTATGACCTGTTGTAGCAGAGTGGCTCACTCAGAGCCTCTGACTGATGGCCACAAAAGTCTAATATCTCCCCCGGTCCAGAGCGATATCCTAGTCTAGTGGTTAAGATGTTGGACTTTCACGAGGGAGACCTGAGTTCGAATCCTGGCCTTCCTGGGTGTTACTTTGGGGCCGTGACCCGGATCGGGTTTCCCTGTGGAAGGAGGTCAAAAGGGAGGTGAGTGTAGCAGAGTGGCTCAGAGCCTTTGCCTGATCCAGAGGGATATCCCTTTGGTCTAGTGGTTAAGATGTTGGACTTTCCCATGGGAGGCCCGAGTTCGAATCCCGGGCGTTACATAAGGGCATGCGGGTGCAGGTTTTTTGATTGATTGAAATATTTATTAACAGTTTGTAGAATTTACAGTACATTTTAAGCACAAACTCAATACAAAGACTGTTAACTGTGAGTGGACGACCCAATTAAGCATTACACTTGTTTACAACAGGGTCCACATTGTTCAATTCATCAAAACATTTAGAGACATACAAATAGACACTTCTATGTAGCTAAAGAACAGAACAGGAATTCATCATAATAAGGTCTCATGTGATTAGTGTGAGGCAGCATTGATTGCACCTGGGTGAGCTAGGCTCATTCAGAACAAACCGCTCTTTCCATGTCAAAAAGAGTGTCCTTTAAATAAAGAAATATAAGGTAAAAGATTAAGAACGTAACTCCTAAAATAATCGGCAGAAGGCCCACACGGTACGTTACTGTCATTTGGTTTGTTGTAAACAGTCGGTGTTATTGTCATTCCATCATTTGTGAACATGTGAATATGGACATTTCATTGCGTTTATGTAGGCTATGGTGAATGTGGATAATATGGACATTTCATGATTATGGACACTGTCACACTTTAAAAGGACAGCATTCACATTTCATGTTTAATTAATTGTGTTAAAAAATATGATTTATTTTGTGTTACAGTTTTTCATGTTGTCTTGGCCTAAATAAATTGCCTTGAGAGCGTTGTCTTTTCTGCTAGATGAAGAAACTATAGACATACGTTATTGTTTATTGCTGCTGCCCTGGAACCCATCAAGGACATCTGTGGGTTCGTAGATCCTAGCCAAATGCTTTGTACACTGTACAGTCAACAGCATTTGGTGTTTTGGTCTGGACTACTTACTTACACTTTGTGACAAATGCACATTAATGGTTTTCCTTTCTAAACAAAAGGCCGATTGTTACAACTGTGACCGTCATAGTGACCATTGCTCACAATTGTTGAAGAAATTACAGTAGCCTACATCGCTGTCATGTCATATCAGTGGGCAAGCTGATCTCTGTGGTGGTCTTTGCAGGAAGTACTCAGATTTTTTAATTAAGTAAAATAGTAAACTCAAGTAAATGTATTGGCATCAAAATATAGTTAAAGTACCATTTTCTAAATTTGTCAAAATCTTTCGAAAACCTGAATACTAGCCAAAGGACAACTAGGATTATTATTAATGTATTTTTGTAATAATAGGCCAGGCCTACATCTAAATCTGCATTATGAACATACTCAAATCCATACTTAAGTACAGTGCTTGAGTAAATGTACTTCATTACTGTCCAGTGGGACTGCGGGGAGTTTAGTGTATAAACGTCCTATGCCCATAAAAAATCTCCATTTCCTTATTACTTTGACTCAGGGAAAGCTCACACCTGTCACGTGAGGTCATGGGGTCATTATATGAATGCCATTCGCTCCAGGACTCCTCATTAGTGACAGGTTTAGGGGTGTCAGTGTCATTCATCAGCGTGGCTCTGGGCAGATACAACCACGACGGGGCTACTGTGTTGAGAGTGATGACTCAGATAAGCCCTCTCACCCACAAAGACCTGCAGAGAGAACACCTCATCAGCCCATTAAAGAGAAAATCTCAAGACAGGTCAAAGTGACAAGCAGGAGGAAATAAGGCAATATTTTGTAATTTTGACATCTGACCCACTGACATCAACATATCAAAGGGTCTGTCACAGAGCGTTATTCTCAGCCAGGCCAGCCAGGCCATAACCCCTAAAACAATGCCTGAAGAAAAAACTGACAGACAGCTACTATGGTTTGATTGAAATTTGTATTCACAGCTTGTAGAATGGGTACAGACAGTTCAAACGATAGTACAGGTCATTACAAAAACTGCTATGAGGGTAAAACTGTACTAGAACCAACATTTAAAGATGTACAAATTAAAAATCACACCTGTGTGAAGTGAGGGGAGCTAATATATTAACCCATTTTAGGCGGGAACCCCTTTTGGTGTTAGCATGTTATGCTTTAACTATTGAAAAATAGCAGATCTACAAGCTCGTAGCGCGCCACTCGGTGGCGCGCTATGAGCTTGTAGGTCTGCTATTTTTGAAAAATCGAAGAACGACTGACACGGAAACATAGCTTTTTCAGAAAACTGTCAGGATGTAGAAGACATTTTTTGAATCTGATCAAAACAAAATTTATTGTTAATGGGATTTAATGTTTGTGTTAGGGACAAGAATGATGACGTAAATTTTCCCTTCATTGTCAATGGCGTTTGAACTAAAAAAAACAAACATATAAAACCTGTGTATATAGGAGCTAGCGCCCCTCCAAAAAAGGAAATCATCATATACACAGTTAAAGAAAGTTAAATGGGGAAAAGCCTCGAACAAAGCCAACTCGGATCGTGACAACAAACACAATATTTTGGTCCGAACATATAATTACAAAGAAGAAAAACAAAAAAAGTGTTGTAAACTGCCCTTTTTTTCTTCTAATTATTTATTCGGCCCAAAGAATTGTTTGTTGTCATGATTTGTCACGATCCAAGTTGGCTTTGTCCACGGCTTACAGACTTTAAATAAATACTTTTTGAAATGTCTATGGGGAAAAATAATTGGAAATGTTCTTCCGGGCCGACGTTCTTGAGAGATCAGTCTAATCCACATCCTGAAGAATGTTCCCACAAACAGTTAATGGCTCTCTTCTATACTATATTCACCACAGGTAATATAATAACATATACAATAACAATAACCATCACCAGCAGTAATAATATACAATAAAACTATTCATAATCATCACAGGTAATAATATATTATCAAATAAAATATATAGGCTACAGTAATAATAATTCATTCAGTGTCATTGTCAATTCTGCATGTCTCTACTGTGGTCCACCAACTGCTCCCTGTTGACAGGCATTGGCTTAATAAAGGGTTAGTTAATTTTTTTTTGACTTAAAGCTGTAGGAAATACTTTAACATAGTGGTTACAAAGGTATTAATTGATTGCCCGAGTCCTGTGGTGGGAGTTTTGGTCTGGTTCTGGTGAATATTAAGTATTGGTCAGGGCATTTGGGGGCCACAATCTAGCAATTTGTTTTGCATTGTCGACCTATTTCTACCATATAGTGCAACTTTCATTGAACTTTGACCCCTCTGTCACAGGGAAGTGATGGAAGTGTTTTTGTGCTGCTGTCGTAGTGATACTGGACACACAAAACAATGTTCCATGTGACAGAGCCAAGTTGAACCAAAGTCGAGCTAGAAATAGGTCAATAATAGACTACAAAACTATTTGTTTTTAACAACTCACAGTTGGGGGCTCCATCATGGTCCACGGAACTGCGGAGTGGAAGACAAAAGAACTCCGGGGAGTGGCCCCCCCGGATGTTGAGTTAGTGGCAGGCCTTACTGGATGTTGTACAGTGTTGATTACAATAATTCACCACACACACACACACACACACACACACACACACACACACACACACACACACACACACACACACACACTCTAATGTACTCATGGCTTGTTCAGTAACAGGGGTCTCGATGTCTCTCCAGCTTTCTATTAAACATAAAATGCATTTTCAGGTTGCAGGTCAGGATACTCATTTTATCCAATTAGGATAGAGAATGCAGTCAGAATACAGATTAAACAAGAACTGGAACACAAAAAATTAAGCTGATAAATGGCTACTCTCTAAAGAGCTGGAGAGACAGGGAGACCTGAACAAACACTCTATAGTCTATAGCAATGATTACGGCCACTATCAGAATATTCATGAGTTTCAAATGTAGTCCTACGCCTGCCATGTTGGGACCAACACAGATGTTTCAAATTTGTCTGATTGGCATGATAAAACTATGTTCTACAATCAGACAAAAATGATACACCTGTGTTGGTCGCCAACATGGCAGGTGTAAAACTACATTTGAAACCCATGAATAGTGATTTAACCTTTTAACAAAACACTTTTTGTTTTAACCAAAAAAATCACGTACCGTAGGAGTAGCCCTAGGAGTGACCAGAGTCAGGACCAGGTCTGGCAGTGCTCCATAACAGTCTTGTCCCAACCAAGCCTCAATCAACGGTCGACCACCAAGGGCTGGCAGTGCTCCAGCTAACAGACTTGTCCCAACCTATAGTCCCAAGACTCCCAACCAAGCCTCAATCGACGGTCGACCACCAAGGGCTGGCAGTGCTCCAGCTAACAGTCTTGTCCCAACCAAGCCTCAGGTTGACCACCAAGGGCTGGCAGTGCTCCAGCTAACAGTCTTGTCACAACCTAGTCCCAAGACTCCCAACCAAGCCTCAATCGACGGTCGACCACCAAGGGCTGGCAGTGCTCCAGCTAACAGTCTTGTCCCAACCAAGCCTCATCCCGACGGTTGACCACCAAGGGCTGGCAGTGCTCCAGCTAACAGACTTGTCCCAACCAAGCCTCAATCCGACGGTTGACCACCAAGGGCTGGCAGTGCTCCAGCTAACAGACTTGTCCCAACCAAGCCTCATCCTCGACGTCTCTGGCTGGGTGTTTGAATGCTGGTCAGCCATGTCCACACCCTGCTTCCAGAACGTGCCAGACTTGAAGACCTGAACCGCAGCAAGCTGAACGATGCCCTCGGCTGCATGCTGTTCGAAGCCGTGGCGATGTTCATTGCATCGTTCGCTTTCTTTGGAACTCCTTGCATCACCTCCAAAGCTTCCTTAATCTCAACTCCCTCTCCCTCCTCACAGCAGGTCTTTAACAAGTCTTTAAGCAGGAGCTGGTACTTGGTGATCCTCTGTATGGGTTTGATGAGACAGGAGTCCAGAGAACTGGCCCAGCTCAGACCATATTTCTCCTGGATGAGTTTAAAGTAGGCTCCGTGTTCCACTACAAGTTGACTGGAAGCAGGTTTGTTCTTGCAGTAGTCCACGTACAAACCGTCGAACTGATCCGCCCACGCCACAAAGCAACGTCCCACATCCGATGGTAGACGGCAGTTGACCAACTCCTTTAGCCAAACATGGCTGTGGAAGTGGTATATGTCCTGGATGTTACCGAAGATGACGGCTTCCTTGTTGCGGATGCCCGCAGGCTTCTCGTCCACTCCACCGGTCATCTCCCACAGGTAGGTCTCCAGGCATGTACGCAGGTCTCGGATGTAGTCGTGCTCTGTGTTCAACAGCTCATCCATGATGAACTGCATCTTACGGGCAGACTTGGTGCGGTCGTCTGTCGGAGGCTGCTGCAGCAACGGTCCCTTGGTAGCCACTGCAACGGCGTCCTCCTCTGGCTGCTGCTGGAACAAGCTCTCCGTGTCCAAGTTGAAGTCCAACTCGGAATTCCCCAAACCGAACATTGTAAACAACGTCGACTCGAAGTCCTCCATGTGTAACGTGAAGAATGACTCCTGGTTGAAAAACTCAGTCGTTGTAAGTTTAACGTCCTCACAGACGAGCTGACTGATGCGTGTATCCTCCATCATTGCCATCGATCAACTGACTAAAACTGGCTGCGAGCGGGCTTTTATGAGCTGTATTTTTGAAATCATAACTGGCCTGTGATTGGTTTGCCACTCAAGTTCACGTCGCGTCGACTGAGACTCGTTGTGGACACGCTGTGGACACGCTACCGCGCCGCATCCATCCAACGAGATTATCGTTTATGTTCAAAACATCGACAACACTTGTTGTGACGTCGTCGGCGTTTCATACCAGACAGGTAGCCTACAGTCCGTTTAAAAATGATGCCGTTACTGTATTCTGAATTTCTGATGGACATTTATTGAACATGTCCTCTAGCCTGATATGTTGTTTAAATGAACTATTCATTCATTGAGGTGAACGCACAAAGTTTGCTTAGCTAGCTTGTACGTTAGCTAACGTATGTTCTTGTTCATAATGTTGGCCTGGTTTGTACACTGTTGAAAAGGGTCACACACTAACACTAACAATTGTGTTCAGTACGTGCGTTCGTGTCACGCCGTTTAAAAGCAGGGTTCTATAGTTGCAGGGGTTTGGCTGTTTGAAAATAAAACGACAGTTTGTACTAATTTGAGAACCACTGCAGTGCACTATCTACTATAAAGCTGAAGTTTGTCCATGGGTCACTTTGGAGTCTGGAAGTAAATCGCCTTGTTGTTATTGTTTATTTGCAAACCGTTTGTGGTGTGACATCAGACCACCAGAAGGTCGGTCAGCTTATGGCTCTGTTGGGAATGGCACTGACTTCTGTGGTTTTCAAACGTTTTGTGCCCAATGCAACAATTAAGGTGTGTGTGTGTGTGTGTGTGTGTGTGTGTGTGTGTGTGTGTGTGTGTGTGTGTGTGTGTGTGTGTTGAGTTGATTCTACCTGAGAGTAAGCCTTTATGCCCAAAGTCATTAAATACCAGCCGCTCCTCCAGTCCATCATAGAGCTAGGCTACAGGTGCAATCTACTTGTGTTTATCTTTGGCAGTCTAGGACATGTACATACCGGTAGTTTGGTTGTAAGAGGCTTCCAACAACTTGGGATGCCAAAAAAAGCAGCCAAACGGCTTGCAAAATTCTGTGCAATCTCTTCTATCGGTAGCCACCAAATATGGCGACGATGCTACTTGTACCCCTGAGGGGTGTGTGGGTATTTGTCCGGGATTTGCTGATTGCATTCTGTACAGCACCTTGTAAATATTTGTGTTGTATTGTATCCTTATGTGGACATAAATATATGATTAAAGTGTGTGTGTGTGTGTGTGTGTGTGTGTGTGTGTGTGTGTGTGTGGTACCCTGCCTCTTTTCGCTTAACACAGTACTTTAGGAGTGAGTACCTTATCCTAGTACCCTGCCTCTTTTCGCTTAACACAGTACTTTAGGAGTGAGTACCCTATCCTAGTACCCTGCCTCTTTTCGCTTAACACAGTACTTAAGGAGTGATTACCCTATCCTAGTACCCTGCCTCTTTTCGCTTAACACAGTACTTTAGGAGTGAGTACCCTACCCTAGTACCCTGCCTCTTTTCGCTTGACACATTTCTTTAGGAGTGAGTACCCTATCCTAGACTAGTACCCTGCCTCTTTTCGCTTAACACAGTACTTTAGGAGTGAGTACCTACCCTAGTACCCTGCCTCTTTTCGCTTGACACAGTACTTTAGGAGTGAGTACCTACCCTAGTACCCTGCCTCTTTTCGCTTGACACAGTACTTGGGAAGGGCATTCCAGAGGGTAGGGGCGGCCACAGAGAAGGCCCTGTCGCCCCAGGTTTTGAGACTGATCTTCTTGGGGATCACAAGGAGGCCGGCGTCGCCGGTATAGCTCCAGCGAATATGTTGAGCAGAGAGATAGTTCTGGTATTTGTTGTAATGATGGCTGTTGTGCTGTTTTATAGGTCAGGTTTACTTTAGCTATTGAAAAATAGCAGATCTACAAGCTCATAGCGCGGCACTGAGTGCCGCGCTACGAGCTTGTAGGTCTGCTATTTTTGAAAAATTGTGAAAATGTAGTGCAAATCTTTGAATATATATTCTTTAACATTTTGAACTCAAATCTTTGCTTCTGGAGGGGTCCCTGGAACAACATATTTTCAGATGGGGGGTCGGCAGCCAATTACATATAATCTTGGGGGTCCTTGACATGAAAATGTTTGAAAACGACTGACATACGTAGAAACATGGGTTTTTCTGAAAACTGTCAGGATTTAGAAGACATTTGTAGAATCGTTCTCAGGTCTTTGATATGATTGCAGATATTCAGTATTAATGACTTGGATCTGGGATCTGGACTAGTGCTGCACGATTCTTGCTCAAATGTGACTCTCAGTCTCGATCAAGATTCTCACTCGATTCTCATGTTTTCGTCTTTAGTCTGTAGTTGCTGAACATTACTACATTCAAAATGTGGCACCTGGAGTCAACTACTGTGGCTTTAAACAAATCATCAATCAACATCAAATGCTTGACCTAAACCTCTCTTGGCCTAAACCTCTCTGTTGTGTCTGAATGTAGATCGCGACCTTTTTTTTCCGATTAGTTGTGCAGCACTAATCTGGACTGGACCGTGTTTTGTTTTCCACAGGCTCAATAATCTCTTGGAACGCCTCCACCAGTCGCCTCCACCAGTCGGTTACTACATGCCTACTACATGCCTTCGGCCTGCTTGCTCTGATCCTGTTGCTTTGTGTATCCTTTTGGTTAATGTCAATGGTACAATATTTGTACAGCGTCTTGCGTTTTACAACACGCACATCACCCACGCACACACATACAGTACTACTCACTCACCGACAGATGCAATGTACTACCAACCTCATCATTGGGAGGGTGTTTTACTTCACCTTAATTTAAATTGCATTGAATTGAGAGAGAGAGAGGATAGTTGTTTAGAGTTAACACTAGAGAAAGTAGGAATGCTAAAAGTACCAAAACAATGTAATTCATTAGTAAACAATTTCTGAAATGGTAGGCCTACTTTTCATTGGTATTCACATACTCACCTTTTTATCATCATCTAGCATTCTAGCTGACCATTTCATTTCACAACATAATTTGATCACTTTGGAAATTAACTATAAAATATGTGAGTTTGACACACTACACTGATGAAGACAGCATGTTAGCTTAACGATGAAGACATTGATGAAGAATGTTCGCCATGGCGACTCGGTAAACTAGCGAGTATCCGGTATTCATTGGGAGCAGTTAGGTGAGTGTATATCGCTCAAAACTTTGAGATTCAGCCAGACAACCAAACCAGGAACACTCCCAAGCATCTTTTGGTGATATTTGACGTCAATTGGATTGGATGGATTGGATGGATGAATATAGACTTGCACACATTCAGTATAAGCTTGGAAGACTTTGATGCTATTTGTGTTAACATTTGATTTGATAGGTCAAAATAAACAATGATAAAAGTGTGTCAAATCTAAATGTGGGCGCCCTTGACCAATGATACAGGCCTTGGATTTATGGGTTCAACTTGTATCTCCTCCACCAAGAGAAGAAGACGACATCGAGCAGGTTAGACAGACTCCTTTCTCTATCTATCTCTTTGCCTTCTCCTTTTATTTCATGACAAAATAACAAACAAAAGAAGATAATAGATAAGTGTGTGTAAGTGACACAACCTTATTCCAGTGGGGAAAAAAACAGTGTTGATTTTGTCGACAAAAGAATGTTCGCCGACTACCTTTTTTCACAGACAAACTAAATGTAACTAAATGAAAACTAAGCTATGATGACTAAATCTAAGTCTATGTTGACGATTGCATCAACAAATAAAAACTAGGCTAAAATGTTAGGAAGGGACTAGTGGACGAGATCCAGACCAGTATACGTCAAAATATCAGATCTATCTATCATATCTGAGCTTGCAAATTGGCTATTTTCAGCAAGTGTCATTACGACGGCATCAAGACCTGCCAAATACATTTTAGTCGACTAAATCAACTGTAGATTTAGTCAACTAAAATCGTATGATATTTACTCTACTAAACTAAAACACTAAAACATTCCGGGTGACTAAAACTAAATGAAAACTATTCAAGAGACTAAAACAAAAAATCTAAATTTGCTGTCAAAATCTAACAGTCTCTTCTTCTTCCTTTTCTGCCCACTGTGTCACTAGCCCTCCAGTCCGGGGGTGCTGTCTGTGTTGACTCCACTGGTGATCAGCCACCTCACAGGTGCAGCTGTGTACACGCTGCCCATCCATTCTCAGGAGATGGCCGTGGAGCACTTCCCCGTGTCTGAGACGGAGGCTGTGGTGCTGACGTTCATTGCCATCTACACGGCAGGCCTTGCTCTTCCTCACAACACAAACAGGTAGACGCTGATGTTAGCTAACATAGTTTACTCATTCCCCGCCTATTGGGCGAGATTACTTTGTTTTTATTTTTTATTTTTTTCTGTCATCAAAGTTTTCAAATGATGATGATGACTTACACAAAAGAAAAAGACAAGAAAATACAAACAAAAAACAAAACACAACTAGCAGTCAAAAAACTACCCCAAATGGACAACACCCCTCCACATTCTGTTGTTGACAATAGTGATTATATCATCTGTAATGTATTAGAAATACAAATTGTTAATGCAACCATCCTTTAATATACAAATAAAAGTAGTCCCATATTTCATGGAACTTTCCTTTGGGCGAGATGAATTAATGATCACACATCGCCTAGGGAGAGATTGGACGAGATAAGGGTTTATTATAACGTTTAATAAGGATTTTCCATGGCTCTTGGCATCATCGTCGCTATGCAACGCTTCGCTTCCGCGTCGGTGACCTCATGGATCATTTTCCATTCTCCTGTCCCGGGCTAGACGTGATCCAAAAAAACTCTTTGTGTTGGAATTGAGCTCAGATTGAGGTGATCATACAAAACATCCATGTTTTTGGGAGGTCAATAAAACATGATGGCGACCTCTCGAGACCGTTTCAGCTGTTGTGATCTAACGTACGGCCCCTGATAAGCTTCTGTGTTCCTGGAAGTAGGTCAATACTGGTGGTGTCGCTTCAATTACGGACAGTAGGTCAATACTGGTGGTGAAATACGATCAAATACGAACAGTGCAGGCTGAAAAGCGTGGCAGTGCCAAGTTGGCACTGCCAACTAGGCCTTTAAGCAACTAGTCGACTATTCAACTAGTCAACTAGTAAATCCACTAGTCGACCTTGTTGGTACTAGTTGACTAGTTGATAAGAAAATATATATTTTTGTAGGCCTCAAGATCAGCTAGATTATAGTTATAGTCACCAATGTACACCGTTTTTAAATGTACAACTATTATGTAAAACTATATGTAATAAAAGAATATATATTTTTTACATAATAGGTAGGCCTAGTTAAACCACTAGTCGACTAGTAAACTAGGCAACTAGTCAACTAGTAAAAATCACTAGAAGTGACAGCCCTAGCGCCAACCACTAGATGGTGCTGTTGGCTTGGAAACAGTTGAGGTCTTTGAATGGCCTTCTTTGCATTTGCACTTTTTGGTCACACTAAGTTATGCTCCGTTGTACAATGTAATGTAATGTGGCACACTGAAAACATTAATACTCCAGCTTTGCGTCCGCCATGTGTCGCAAGCCAGTAGAACAGCTATTTTAGGCAAGTGAAAAAGGTGTCAATGACTTTTTCCTTTTGTTTGTTTGTGCTGTTGTAACCCTCCACCACCAGGCTCCTGACAGGGCAGGGTACCGAGCAGGGTTGGAAGGTTCCTTTTGGAACCTAAACGATTTGGGACTTTACAAGTTGCCCCACGAGTTGTACATACTATTGAAAACAACCAAGCAGCACTAACAACATGATATAGTACTGTACTACTATATCATGTTGTTAATGCAACTACTAGTACATTATTAGTACATACTAACATGCTTCTTCTTTTCCTCCTGCCTCCTCCCCCCATGCAGGGCTCTGTCAGCCTTCATCATGATCGCCCTCAGCCCCGCCTGCACGCTCCTCTTCTGCGTGTTCTTCTTCCAGGAGTTGCAGGAGACGCCCGTCAGCTTCATGGAGGGCTGGATGCTCTTCCTGTCCGTCATCTCGCAGGGCATCCTGGACAACTGCCTGTACGGCTCTCTGGTCTACCCTCTGGTGTCCTTGATGGTTTACCCCTGCTGGCTGCTCTTCTGGAACATTCTCTTCTGGAAGTAGCTCTAGTAGATTCTTTCTACTCGTACAACATGTGGGGACGATTGTGGACACACAGGCAATGACAGTGTGGGGGGAGGGGGGGGTCTGAATGTCAGTGGACACTACTACTTTGTAGATATTGATTATTACTACACAACATACATTACCCACCCAAAACGTGTGAAACGGGACAGGCATAATGACTACTTTCTACTTTAAGTACATTTTGATCCCAAATACTTTTGAACTTTCACTCAAGTATAATTATGAACCTTTTTGTTTTTGACTTGAGTGCTACCCACAGAGGAGCGTGGAGGATGGAGCAGTGCCTTGCTCAGGGACACGTTGAACCATATGGGACCTTCGGCTTCCCAGGCAGGCTCTCGAACCATTCAGCTATGGCCGCCGAACGTGCTTCGAGGAATGACCAACAGACCCAGGTCAGTGAAGGGTCCTGGACATCACTATATGCTTCAAAGTGAGGCTCTACTAAGTACTCAACCCAGTACTTTAGTCAAAGTATAGATAGGCCTACTCCCGTTGTATGAATGTTGCTCAGTCAAATTTGAAGTGGTGCTTTTAAAAATGCTATTATTGTTTTTATTTTTTCCCCCATCAAACATAAGAATAGTCTATTGTTTGTCTTTAAATGTCTTGATGAATTGAATACACAGGACCTTGATGGGAACAAGCCCTGGGGGATTATTTGGTTTATCCTTTTAGCAATAAAGTATTCAATCAATCAAAACAAGTCACACCAGGGGCCACATATCAGGGCTCACAGAGCAGGAGTGATGTCTGTCATGTGACTTGTGTATTGATCTAAGGTTAAATCACCAGTTCTAGCACTGCATGTTCTAAGACAATGGTAACGGTCTCATCAGCTTCTTATCCGAGTTAATCACACGTTTTACCATTAACTATATGTCGTGTGAATTACTCAGGTGGCTTCAGACCTGTGCAACTCACAGCTGTAGTATGCAGGGCAGGAATTTCAAGGAGGCCACGAAGGCCATGGCTGTCGTTGCCCCTCAGTTTGACCTTGTGCCCATCCATCAAACAGAATGGCATGCCCTGAGGCCACAGTGTCCATACTGCCCCAGCTGACTGCACCACTTTCTCCTCTATGTAGGCACCAGTGTCTCTTTCTTGTCAATATGTATTTCTTGTCGATTCTTATACCCGTCTTTAAACCAATCCAGCAACTGTGACTGGTGCAGGGCTGAGCATTGATCAGACTGTAAATACATAATTTCGTCGCTGTCGAGGATACCTCACAACTCCAATTCTAAGGTTTTAGATTTGTTTTCTCCATAAATCGATGATACTGAACACCCTTTACGTCTCTGTGTTGTTGTGAATATATTTAACCATTAGAAAGTATTAAAAAGCGCTCCTGAAAGAAGCTTGCAACTCCATTTGATCCTCAAACTGTCGGTAGAAACACTTAACTCCACTGCTCTGGAGTAGCAGTTTCTGTGTGTGTGTGTGTGTGTGTGTATCATGAGGACATATCCAATCCATGAGTTTGTGAATGTAACCAAAAATATATGTGTGTGCGTGCGTAGTGTTCCTCTGTCCAGACGAAGCCCACGGGGTCCTGGTCAGAACCAGGAGGAATATCCGGGTCCGGGACTTGTTCGAGCGTCGGGCAGAAAATCTGGAGGCAGAGTGTCAGGAGGAGAGGTGCTCCAATGAGCAGGTCCAGGAGGTGAATGAAGAATACACAGAATCTATGGTACAATGCTGTACAACTAATTAACACTACATAAATATGTAAATCTTGACCCCCAAAGATGCAGCATGTCAATATTTGTTTCCATTATAGGACGAGATGAGATGAGATGATATACTTTATTAATCCCCAAAGGGAAATTGAAGTACAACTGAAGGACAGACCGATTTATTTTTTAATAATCATGTACGACAATGTTTATGAAGTATTATAAGTTGTTATGCTTGATTATAAACGTTTAAAACGGGCGTTATGAAACCTTATGTAAGTGCATTGTAATGCATTAGACTAGAGTCCCAATCTTCTATTATATAAAGTGTCACCAGACTCATGTTTAATCTGTGTCCTATTTCAGAATGTCAGGAGACAAGGATTTTCCTCCAGACATACAGTCGTAGGTAGGAACACACAACACAACACACCTTCAAACAGCATTAATATTATTGTACCATTATTGTTACCTTACTATTATGATGCAGGAAAATAACTAACTTCTGGGGGGATGTGCGTGGTGTGTGCGTGCTTGTGTGACCGTGACCATACATGCACACACACACGCGCATGCGCGCACGCGTGCACACACACAACAATTATTTTAGATAATCACAATGATTTTGCATAATCGTCAATATTTCCATCCATCTTCAACCGCTTATCTGTAGTTTGGTCGTGGGGGCAACAGCTCCACCAGAGTGTTCCAGACTTCCCTCTCCAGAGCAACATTAGTGACTTCCTCCTGGGGGATCCCGAGACTTTCCAAGGCCAATGAGTCGATGTGTTTCCTCCAACTGCGCCTTGGTCTGCCCCGGGGTCTCCCCCCAGTGGGACGTGCCTCGAGGACCTCCCTAGGGAGACACCCGACAGGCATTCGAACCAGATTAATTTAGATTCATATCAAAGTTCCAATGTGCAATGCCAAAAACACAATTCAATCGTTAAATGCAATTATTTGTGCGACAATTATTCGTCAACCTAAATTAGTCATCGTGACAGCCCTATAACTAGAAGTAAGCACAAGAGTCGTAACCTAAAAGGGGACTTCAACTTTGAACTCCAGCAACCTTCTATTCTGTCCCTATAGATTCATCATGCCTCTGACGATACTGGACCTCATGACACTGGCCCTGCTGCTCTTAGTGGCCCTGACCCTGCTGGACATAGTGACCCTAGTGACCCTGCTGGTGAAGGGTCCGTGTAATGTGCCAAAATGTGCTGACCTCATCACATTTATGCTGACCTCATGATCCTCATCACATTTGTGATGACGGCTATGGCCGTTTAAAGCCCAAGGAGTGTTTGTTGTGCAAAACTAATGCTTGGAATGGATTCAGAATCATGAAAACATACTAGTTTGACACGTCACATGCTACTTAAAAGCATAATGAAATTTAGAACATTTTGCCTGTTGTATGGTACCCCAACTTTCAGCAGCTGTCAAAAATTCCCCTAGGGTGGTTGAGTAGAAACCAATGTGGGATATGTTAGTAGATACCTTTACAAACACATTGGTGAAGAAAAGTCTTGGTACGAAATGTATTCCCAGATTTTATTAATATCCCCTGACTATTAGCTTATGTGCTACTTGTGTTTAAGCCTTGAACATCAGACTCTCGACCCTGCTCTTAAAGCAGTATTGAATAAATAGGACAGAATGTGTATTTTATCCCCTTTTTTCTCTCGGGTAATATTTTCATGATATAAAAATAAAACACATTTCAGACATGAAAATACCTTGTAGATGTGTTTATTGTATAGCAGTCGACATTTCTACCACATTAAGAACATGGTTTATGTACAGTATGCACCTGAAATGATCAATGCTATAGACTGGGAAAACTTAGATGCCTAATTTGACATATTAATATTATGAATCAAGTTCAAGACCTGCAGTAGAATACTATGTTGCATTGTATTTTGTATAGCATGTATATTTTGTGAACATTCTACGTACGTGTATGTACCATTATTAATCACATTATATTTCACCTTTTCATTCATATTGTGTCACATTTCCTGACTAAATTGACTACTGACAGCATTGCAAAGAAATACTGTACAGTGGAGCTGTGACTTGGTTGGTGAAACACCAAATACAGAAAGGGATATTGCTGTTGTTAGTTTGGACTCTCTCCTGTGACCAATCCGGTGCTGGTTAAACCACAGGTCAACCGCCACCACGATAGGTTCCAGGGTCACTGAATCACTAAGCCACTCCACCACGGCAAGGTCACAGCAAAAGGAGTGGATGGGCCCTTAAAAGGGCCGGGGGGTACAGGGTCTTGAGCTCTCAGTTTAAATGGGCTAGCCAATGGTCTAGCATCTTTCTCCCTGTCTCAGCTGTCCAGTGGATGTTGTCTCTCCCGGTTTTGAAGTCCCGCTCTTGGAGTTTGGGGAGGTGGTTCTGGGCTGTAATGGTGGCGTTCAGGTCCCACATGATCCTCTTCTCACTCTGCTCCAGGCGCTCAGAGAAGGTGACCAGGGGGACAATGATTTTTGCTGCCGGGAAAGCTGTTTGGGCCGTTGCCACTGCCAATTCCATGGCCTTTTGTGCTGTGGTCATTGTACGCCGGGAACGCTCGTTGATCCCGAACGATAGAACAACTGTTTGGACCTGGGTGTTGGGTTTCACTTTCTTGAGTAGCTCCACAGCATGCTGGAACTTTGCTCCTGGATAACATTCGATCTGCAAGTCGGTCTTTGTGAAAGGTGGGATGTTACTCAAGTTCGAGTCCCCAATGATGAGAGTCTTTTTCTTTGCGTCCAGGTTCCACTTCTCGTTCTTTTGGTTGGTGTTGGGGTGTCTGGTGGGCTTCCATGTACGAGGTGGGATCGGAGTCAGGCACAACCATGGGACTGTTGTTCGGCTCCCATCACCTCCCTCACTCGGTGTGATCTGTGGGGTGGTCCGCTCTGGGTCCCCCTGGTGCCGTCTCCGTCGAGGGGCCCTTTGCGGTAGTGGCAGTAGTCCTGTGAGGTTCTGCGTCAAAGCCGTGGTCCTCTGCGGTGAAGGGGTTTGCAGGTGAGGCCCGCCACAGTATCTCTGAACGGTTTTGGCCAGCCACTCATCCTCCTTGATCCTCCATCTCTCCTCCCTGCACTCCTCCGAGTGGTCGACCACAGCATTGAAACTACCAGAGTAATAACTTTGTGTCACCGCCATCATAATGGATAGGTCTTCTCCTGCTAATGTTGCAGCAACATGCGGTCTTTTTTGGAGCATGATGTAAATTAGCTTGATTTCGTTATTTAAAATATCATAGGCCCAGGCCGTAGCGTAACGGTCTGGGCACCGGACTGGTAATCCAGTCGCAGTGTGCCGCGGGTTCGACTCCCGGACCCGACACGGCCTTTACTGCATGTCATCCCCCCATCTCTCTCCCGTTTCCTGTCAGCCTACTGTCTGTCCCTTCAAAAATCAATAAAAGGCGTAAGCCGCAAAAAAAAAAAATCAAAAAAAAAAAAAAAAAAAAAAATATATCATAGAATTAAAACATACCCAGTTCAAATGTATCAACCGAAGTATGGTATTTATTTTAATGTACCACTGCAAGCACCATGCCGCAACCAAGTTCAACGCCAGTGACAGAAGCAGAACCACAATAAAAAAAAAAACGATAATTATGCACAGCCCTCGGGGCATAGCTTGTATTCCGTTTACAAATTGAATTACACTGTAGGCCTATACCTTTTTGCATACTGTTAGTGTTAATAAAGTATTAAATCAACCAAACAATCGGAGGTAGAACATATCACTTTATTCACTGCCAGGGCATAAGACAGATACAAAATTACGAATATGACATTCTTTAAAAGATGTCGGAGCCTCTGAGGAGGCCGTAATAGCCTATAGGCCTATAAGGCCTATAGGCTATTAGCCTTGGCTTAAAGCCACTGAAGAAAATTAACACACACAACAGGCTTGTTATCAAACGAACTCAGGAAATCACATGGCTATAATAATAATATAAAAATATAACTCGACATAACTGCAGTCTACAAAGTGTCTCACAGTAAAATACAAACGAAATACTGTCTCAATGTGCACATTGTGCAGTTTGTGCACGTTTCTTAGCCTTTGAAAAGCTCGAATACAATCAAGTGAATCAAAATATAAAAGTGCTGTTGGATAGGCTACATTTACAGTCAGAAATGTTTAAATCTAAAACAGAATGCTACATAGTTATGTATGAAATAAAAAATAATAATAGTATCGCTGCAATGCTGCTAACTTTGGGACATTAACTTTAGGCAGGCCTATTATTGCATTTTGCAATAAAAGGCTATAGGCTATTCGTTTTGTCACTTGCATTTTAAACAAAATAAAACAATGCTCATGTCTTGTGCCTATATCTGCCATGCAGTGCCACGGCAGTATCTTTGAGTTCACTTTCAAGAACACGAGTTTAGCCAATGTCTGAGGCTTCAAACTCATGCGGTGATTTCTTGACATCAAACCGGCAGCTGAAAACACCCGTTCTGCGCTCGCAGAGCCACTGGGAATACTGAACACTACTGAAAACTTTAGTCAGGCGTGGAAAGGACTTGGCGTTTGTTTTCCAAAATGCAATGACATCTGTGACATCGTTGGGGTTCGATATTGGGGATGAGAGGTAGCTTTCAACTTCATTTTTCGCATCGCCTCCTCCCGTGTGCTGCGTCTTTGAAAAGAATGATCCAAACATGCGAGGCCTCTTGATGACTTCGGGCGCGTCAGGTGTGGTGGTTGATTCTCCGCCGTCGGGTTGACCTGCTGCCTCTCCTGCAGCGTTTGCTGCGGGCATTTCTTTGGTCATTTCCTCTACTTCTTTGACGAGGAGTTCACGTATTTCTCCAACTTTGTTGCAAACCAACTCATCACGGATTATCCACTCTGTTTTGAAACGAGGATCTAACACTGACGCGAAGAGGAGGTGTTTATCATCGTAGTACATTCTGAAGCGAGTGGACACGTTATTGGACAGTGTTTCCGCGAAAGAAGCTATTCCTAATGGAAGGGCAGCGTTGTTGTTGACGAGAAGGGATTTAAGCTCTCCTACAGAAGGGAGAATCATGCCCAAATTCCCAAGCTCTCGTTGCATGTTGTCTGTGAGGTCAGCCAGCGGTGACAATACTCAAGGTGAGTGAGCCGACGCACGTCATTTAGGGTGAGATTTGCTGCGGTTGTTTTAAGTTTGGTCTGCCACAATGGATCTTTATGGAACAACTTTAGAACAGATTCCACCATGCGCGTCTTTCTTCATGGCAAATTTAGTCACTACACTTCAAAGACACGGTCTGATCTAGCCATGGTTCATGAACGAACGATAAAAACGAACGGCAAGTAAATTAAGAATATAAACACAGACTTGTACAAAAAAAAGAGTACAACAAAAACGAACAATTTCAAGTAGTTTTAAGTATCGGAATAAAGCGTGGGTTTGTTACGACCGCAGCATTGCGCCAACTGTTTACATAATAGACGCGGAAGTAAAGGGGAAGTGACCGCATGTTAAGAGGAATGCTCGACTCCGCCCCTTTCCAGACATTGAGCAACAGTGCTGCCTAGCAACGGTTTGCGCGAAAGCTCTGACGTCAGCCGAATCAACAAACGGGTTGCCAGGCGACATCTCCACTGTCTGTGTCCCTTAATGCCCATATATGGAGATCTATGATGACATTGCTAGGCAACGGTTTGTGTACTGTTGATGCCAGACCAGGTGTGCTGAGTCAGCGTGATGTCAGACAAACCTGCCTGTGTAAAAGGGGAATACATTTTATTATGAATCACTCTGAGAGATACAGCAAGTGAGATACTTATACATACAAAGCCAACGTGAGAGACATCATTTTACACTATGTCTCCCCGGTATGCCTTGAGCATTCTCTATGCCTTGTGCGTTCTTTGTGGATTTCTTCTCCCGTCCTGTAGCGCATTCACCAGTCATGACAGCATTCCACGAAAGACTCTGGCCTACCACCACGGGCTGAAGACGTTCAGAGAGGATGGCGTTTGGAACTACACCACTATGCTCATGAGAGAGGATTTGGGTCTGCTGCTTCTTGGGGCCAGAGATGCCATCTACGCCCTGGATATCGACGACATCACTGACAAGAAGGCTGCAGAATATTGGCCAGTTACCGAAGATGAACGGAAGGTCTGTGCCGACAAGGGACGAGATCGTGAGGTGGAATGCCGTAACTACATTCGGACCCTGCACACACGGGATGACAACAGAATGTATGTGTGCGGGACAAATGCTTTCAATCCCAAATGCGATACCATGACATATTCTGATGGAACGTTGAGTCTGGAGAAAGAGCTGGAGGACGGTAAAGAGAAGTGTCCCTACAATCCTTTCCATACATCATCCTCCCTCATGGATGGAGACGTCCTGTATTCTGCTACATCAACCAACTTCTTGGGCACTGAACAAAGGTTCAGCAGGTTCAGCGGGCCTGCGTTGAAGACTGAGGTCAAGTACTCTTGGCTCAAGGATCCCAAATTCATCTACATGGACCAAAGTGACGGTGAAGGTGACGATGATAAGGTCTACTTGTTCTTCACAGAGGAGGCCGTGGAATATGACAGCAAACCTGTGATATCAAGAGTGGCTCGTGTCTGCAAGGGGGACATGGGAGGAGACAGGATACTGCAGAAGAAATGGACTACGTTCCTGAAGGCTCCTCTGGACTGCTCCGTAGAGGCTGGCAGCCTGCCCTCCCTCGTCCAGGATGTGTTCCTGCTTCGACACCACGACTGGAAGGAGAGCGTCTTCTATGCCGTCTTCACACCTCAGGCGAGATCGTCGCACACGTCTGCGGTGTGTGCATTCAGCACGTCTGATGTCGAAAAGGTGTTCAACGAAGGACGTTTTAAGAAGCCCGTCACTGTGGAAACATCGTGGGAAAGGTGGGTGACGGTGCCGGAGGGTGAGGTGCCCAAACACAGACCAGGAACTTGCACCAAACAATCATTGGACCAGGGAGACCAATCCCAGATGTTCATCAGGGAAAGGCCCATCATGGATGAAACTGTTCGGCCACTCACAGGGGGCCCGCTGGTGGTGAAAGAGGGGCCCTTGATGACACGGATTGTAGTGGATACTGTGTTGGCACTAGACGGAGAGAGATACCCAGTTATGTTCATCGGCACTGAAAACGGCTACATTCAGAAGGCTGTGAACTACGCTGGGGAGATGTTCATTATTGAAGAGATTCAGCTGTATGAGGATCCTAATCCTGTCCGGACTCTACGCCTCTCTTCCAGGAGGGGCCAGCTGTACGCAGGGTCAGAGTTTGGTGCTGTTCAGATGCCACTCAGTGACTGCAGTCGCTATGAGTCCTGTGTGGACTGTGTCCTGGCCAGAGACCCTTACTGTGCTTGGGACACCTCCTCCGACCAGTGCCGCCACGTCTCCAGCTTATCTTCGTCTGACATTGCCATTCAGAGTCTAAAGAAGGGGGACATTTCACAATGTCCTCGCCCAGAAGAGCCAGTCGTGGCAGCTGAAGACATCGCCCTGGTTACAGGGAGCAATATTCTTCTGCCTTGCCAGCCAGACTCCAACTTGGCGCAGGTCCACTGGCATTTGTCGGACCAACCACTGCACTCCGACAGCAAATACGACATCTACAATGGACACCTCGTCATTCTACACGCCTCAGAATCAGATGCTGGCTTGTACACCTGTGACTCCATAGAGCAGGTCAACGAGAGAGTCTACAAGAGGACCATGGCAGTGTATCGACTACAGCCCCACACTGATGGTCGTGCTGCAGTGGGTCTTATAGTTGCCGTGGTTCTGCTGTCTTTGCTGGTTCTATGCCTCGTTGGCATGTTAATGTGGAACCGCTGCAGAGGATATATTGGGAAGCTCCTGAATCCCACTACTCCCACTACAATTTACAATTTACAATGTAGGCATTTAGGCATAACCACTACTCCCTACACATGCAACATTTAATGACACTGCTGTGAAACTGAAGGGAATGAGACTAAGGATGCTTTCCTTTCCTCATGTTTGATTCATGACCTGTTGTGAGCCTTGCAGAACTGTTGTACGACGCAGCACAAATAAGGCATTATGTCAGGACCCATTTTTGATTGCTGACAGCATTGATTTAATTGTATTGTGTTTGTTTTTATTTGTCTTTTGAGTGCTGTACAGGAATCTTATGATAATGTGTAGATTATCCTGTATATCCTGTATATAGCTGGACTGAAAAAAGAAATAAGGATTTGTGTCTGAGCCCATGTTTTTTATGTAGCCTACTGTACATGGTAATTATTTTGTTTATTTTTATAATAAAAATGCTTGTGAGCTGAATTGTTGTGATCTGACTACTTTTACTTTTTAAGAAGCAGAATAGGGAAAAATGGTTGGTGCCTTATGAATTTAGGCTAGTAAGAAATAAGAATTATTGTCTCACTACAATACAATACACTGGGAAAACGCCCTCCTGGCATAGTATTAGCTCTGTTACTTTTTGCCAAATTTAGAACTTCCGATATAGCCTATACTTCCGCATTAGGAGCTGGCAAATATAAGAAATCTGGTTGCCTTCAGAATAAGGTAATAATGTTTTTTAAAACACATACATTTATTTAAAAAATGCATTTATGATATATGTATTTTAAAATGGCTTATACTGGAGTACTTATATGTGCCCTAAAAGGTTGTTACCGATTTAAAATGGCTATTGATTCCCATTAAATTGGGCACTTGGCACATTTTCCTACCCTTGGCTTGCACTGCAGGGCGTCATTTAATAGTCTCTCGACTCGAGACAGACTCTGTTGACTTGCATCAACTAAAGCAAAAGAGGGAGCTGGTGATGGATGATGGATTCTCAGATTGCCTATAAGGCAATTATTATTACAGTGGCTTTATTATAGTGGTTTTCAACCAGTGGTCCATCAGTGGTCCTTGAGGGGGTGCCAGGTCAACTCAAGTCAAGTCAATTTTATTTATAGAGCACATTTAAAAACAGCCAAGGCTGACCAAACTGCTGTACACCAAGAGAAAAACAAGTACCGGTAATTATACACATTGCACAATATAAAATCTCAGTTCACAAAAATATCACATATTGCTCAATACATCATGGTTATAAAAACATCAGAAAACCCAAAGAGTAATGGCAGCAAATACAATTAAGTAAGTGCATCAAATATGATAAAAGTGAGTGCATCAGGTATATAAGGCAGTAAAAAAGGGTCCAGCAAATTTCCAAAGAAGGATTAAAAGTCCTGTGAGGACAGGTGAGTTTTTAGTCTGCTTTTAAAGGTGTCTAGGGAGGGTGCAGATCTGATAATTAGCGGTAGGTTGTTCCACAGATTTGGAGCGGCGACCGAAAAGGCTCGGTCACCTTTTGATTTGAGCTTAGTCTGTGGAACCTTAATGTAGGGTGGTGCCAGCCCATGGTGGGCTTTATAAACAAATTGTAGGATTTTAAAGTTAATTCTAAAGTTAACTGGGAGCCAGTGGAGGGAGGCCAGGACGGGAGTGATGTGCTCCCACCTTCGGGTTCCAGTCAGGAGTCTAGCTGCAGCGTTCTGGACAAGCTGCAGTCTAGAGACACTTTAGAGGCACTTTAGATTCCGGTGTATAATGAATTGCAATAGTCTAAACTGGAGGAAAATGAGGGCATGAATTACTTTCTCCAGGTTGTGGGTGGAGAGGAAGCATTTTATTTTACTGACTTGCCGTAATTGGAAGAAGGCTCCTTTGACAACAGCATTTATTTGTTTATCAAATTTGAGGGCAGAGTCCAGGATTACGCCTACGTTTTTTACTTGAGGTTTATTTGTCAGCGGGGCGAGGGAGGTGGTGATATTATGTGTTGTGTGTGGGAAGCCAAAGAGTATGATTTTTATTGTCGTTTAGCACAAGGAAATTATCTGACATCCAGGATTTAATGTCAGTGAGGCAGTGTAACATGGGATCCAGTGAGTGAGTGAATGAGGTGGTACCCAGCTAAGTGATGGAGAGTTTTGCATTTTGGCCTCCTAAACGGAACAAAACATTAACAGAGTTTGCTTTCAAGCTGCGTTTAAAAACAAAAGACACCGTTTTGGAGGTTCGTCATTGGCATCCAGTGAGTATGTGCACAGTTTTGACCGGGCAAACGGTGCCGGAGATTAGCTGTTGTATCAGAGCCTGTCATGTCGGCCACAGTTACTGATTTACATAATGAACAAAATACCCCATTCATTAGTAAATGATAGTAAACTCATCTGTTCAATACACAGCAACACCCCCTGTTGTTGTGTATTGAAGAGTAGTTAACCTTTCGACTTTTGTGTGAAGTTCAAGGCCTTCTGTCTTGAACCCATTCACATTGTACACACACATTCATTCATACACCGATGGCGGAGAAAAGCATGCAACCTGCTCATTGGGAGCAATTAGGGGTTCAGAGTCTTGCTCAAGGACACTTCGACACTTACTCTGGGGGAGCCCGGGACAGAAATGGGAACGTTCTGGTTCCCAACTGGCAACTCTAGTAGGCCTACCCCTGATATACATATACACGTCTCTCTCTCTCTCACACACACACACACACACACACACACCCCCTTTAAACCATATAACAATATGAATGTACATCTGATGCACAAGCTTGCATATCAGATGCCATCAGATGCCAATATGACATATGACCTCTTCCCCCATCATTCAACCTCTGTTATTTATTAGTCTGACATAAAAGTTAACGGTAGGCTATATACTACTCACATGCTTTATCCTCAGGATGGCGCAACATACAGCGATCCACTGAAGTGACATGAACTTGAAATAACTGGGCTGAATGAGAACAGCAGTTGATACTGTGTATAGTGTACACTGCTTACAATGAATCTAAAATGTACCTATATACTATACCTATACCTATGTACTGTATATATATTCATATTTTATAGAAACAATGCAGTTTGATAGTGAAAGTTAATTATTCTATTGCAATATTTTGGCTATGAAGAGAAAACACTTTTTTATCTCCTCAAGTGGTCCATGGACCACTGGTTGAAAACCACTGCTCTAGTGAGAACATAAATAGAATATGTTTGCAGCTGATGTGGACATGAAACGAAACATGACATATGATGTATAGGCTACATCAACTAAAAACACAATCCCAATTCCCCATACCTTCTCTTTAAATAGAACATTGTTGCCACCTATTGGACATGTGCAGTTACTGCAGCATGAAACCAGTCTTCATACTTCTGTGTTTTTGGAGTTGAAACTTGACTCTATCTTCTGTAGGTGAATGTAACTCACCGATGTTCTGTTGTAATCTTAGCCTATACATGTAACACTTCCAAGCAGAGTTGGACATAATTTGTTTTAGTTTAGGCCTACTAAAGAGCTGGAGAATACTCATTCCTTTGTCAATGTGAACTTCAAACACTATGTAGGGTCTGAATCATGCCCGGTATGATCTGTTGTTCTTGGATCTGGAAACCTTCTCCTTTACAACTTCAGCAATTCTCCAGTGAACCTTTTTTTAACCACCATAACCTTCACACTTGACATTTTTCTGGATCCCTGGATTTGGTTCTATTGTACATCTCTTTCAGGGTGACTCCAAACTGATGAACTACATTCTTACCGTGTCTCTGCGTTCTCTGCATTCTTCCACCAATAAACATATTGAAAATATGGGGGACCAATATTGAACCAATGGAAAGTAGTAATAAGTGCTTTGGGCTTA
The DNA here is from genome assembly GCF_964188405.1 of Protomyctophum parallelum. Lineage (NCBI taxonomy): Eukaryota > Metazoa > Chordata > Actinopteri > Myctophiformes > Myctophidae > Protomyctophum > Protomyctophum parallelum. Next base: position 33,489,346 of record NC_139709.1, on the reverse strand, counting down.
CATTGACAATACGGTATATAAAGTCACACCAACTTTGACGAAGCAGTATTGCTTTGTTTTCAAAATGAAGGTTCTTCATTTCCTGAAAAATGAACATTTTGGAGTTTCCTCCTGACAGCAGAGATATAGTCCATATAGATGACACCATCAGTGCACGGCTGGCGACATGAAGTCTCAGATGCACGCTGGAGCCACACTGTTCCCATGTTGATCCACATGATTAGAATTATTTTGGCACCCTAGTTTGAGGGGTGCTATTCCCTCCGACATCTGGCTTTCGTCATTACATCATGTGGAGGACAAGTCTATGGACTTAACTTATAGGTTTGAGAAACAAGTTAACTACAGTATAGGGTTGAATAGAATTGACCGTTTAATGTGCCGCATGTGGAATGATCAAAATGGTGAATGGGTAAAGAGGCCGTCTGGGAAACCGAAGGTCTCCAGTGCACCCCCTGGATCTGGTCTATGGGCCCCAAGTGTCTGAGCAATTACTGCTCCCCCACATTCTGTATCATGAAAGATGCCTCATGCTCCTATACAGTGGTGGAAAATGTACTCACATGTTTTACCAAGTAAAAGTACCAACCAGATTGTGGAAATAGTTAAAGTAAGAGTCATCAAAATATACTTCAAGTACCAAAAGTAAAAAGTACTCATTATGCAGAAGGTCCCGTTTCACAGGTTTTCAAATGTCAGAGCTACAAGCTCACTTGGCAATTTGAAAATAGCCGAAGTGAGATTGAAGATCTGATCAGAGCTAATAATCAAAATATACAAAGTAGCTATAACTAAAGTTTTCAAACTCCCTCAGCTCTTGTCCAAAAATGAATCAGTTGTTCTGCATACTGCTGGATTTATTGAAACCAATGTTGAACTGGTAACAAACACAATAAAATACAGCACATAATTATAAATTAAAGAAAATACATAAACATTTGTCAAGTGACAGGTGTGCACCTATGTGCCCATCTACCCAACACCAGACAGCCAGAAAAAGGGTTCCGCATTAGCCAAAACAACAGCACTGACGGCCCAACTTTGACATGCATTGAATAACCATAAGAGTAATAACTGAAATTAAATACAAAACAAATTACAGCAGTTACAATTTGCCTCTGAGATGTAGTGGCTGTGTAGTAGAAGTAAAATGAAAGAATAATCTCAAAGTTCACAGGCCAATGTACAAAAATAGCATAACTCTGGTAAGTGCTGTTGGGGATACAGTAGACTCACGTAGCCAGACAACTATTCCACAATCTCCCAATGCTATAAATTTGACCAAAAAACAGAAACGGCTACTGTTGATTTAAACGATCAGAATATCTGACTTTCAACTGAAGACGGACATTTCAAAGGCAGTACAATGTCCAGTCAAGTGAAACTGCATAACTAACAAGTACTGTAGGTTATGACAATAACCTGGTTACAGGGTTCCGTTTGAGAGATACAGCCGGTTTAGGACACAAACTTGAGTCAGATGATTTGCCTCCTTGTGAATAATGCATTCATACAGGGACATCCAGAAAGAAACACTAAACACACAAACAGTATCAGCAGTCCGTTTCTGATCTCAGCGGCTTCCTGGGTTGAGGACAGTTCAAGGATGTTGTTCAGACCAGACGTTCTTCTGAGATACCGTGACGGTCACCTGACAGACAAAACAGGATATGGAAAGGTCAGCAATAAGGCCTGGATTAAACATAACGATATGATACATTTAAGTAACCCTAAGATTCTATACAAGCAAAACTTTGTTACAATAGTAGTTGTGTCTATCAAGTACATGAATTCAAGACGACAAGAGCCTTTGTAAACCTGTTGCTGAATAACTGGTTCTCAATAGCCATGATAGCAAAAATACAGGACTATTGTTTTTACATGAGGGGCCATTCTAATAAAGCCTAAAAAATATATAAAAATCAGACACCGAACTGTCAATTGATAGGACCGTAATTAATAGTATTCTGCCATTTTGACTGCTATGAGCTTATTGTGTACGGTACTCCTTAAACATAAATATAAGGCAGTCATCACTTTACAATGTTGCAGACTACATGATTGCAGGCTGTTACCACTATAGAGGAGACAGTGAAATAACCTTATGCAACATATAAGATCTGAATGTTCTCCTTGCTTCAAGTACAATTTACATTTTCCAACAAGATAAGCAAACCAATATACAGTAAAATAATCCCGTCTACTTTAGTTTTTATTACTGCATTTTAACCCATTTAGACCCGAGGACGATTCTACAAAAAGCCTACCTTCTAAATCCTGACAGAAACGACTGACATAGAAACATGGGCTTTTCAAGGTCATCCAAAAATATATGTAATTGGCTGCCCACCCCCATCTGAAAATATGTTGTTCCTGGGACCCCCCAGAAGCAAAGATTTGAGTAAAGAATGTTCGCTCTGAAATATCTATTCAAAGATTTGTGCCACATTTCACGATTAAAAACAATTAGCAGATCAGTGATGTAAATAAGTTTTCAATGTAATGGGTCCCGGGACCCAGGGGTGGTCTTTTAGGCAGGCTATTTGCATCCCTGGATCTACAAGCTCGTCACCGCGCTACAAGCTTGTAGATCTGCTATTTTTCAATAGCTAAAGTACAACATAATGCTTAAAACAACAAGGGATTCCCGCCCAAAATGGGTTAATGCCAATACGTTTTTTTCTATTCTAGAGAGCTAGAATAACACGTGACCTTGTATTTTGTTTTTTTTACAATTTTCACATACTGTATGAACTTATGTTATTGAATGTTTACCAGATCTTCCATAAGAAACTGCACTTATTACACCCTCTATTCAGTAAATATGAACAGGGATCTGTTATATTGGGTTTTTTGCATTTTGTCTATTAACCACTTACATAATTTTGTCCCACCGACAATTAGCAAAGATCTACAAAATTAAGACATCACATCAACCTGTTGTAAGCCTGTAGATCTTTTGGAAAAATGTTACCTACAGTATAATGACATGTCCAAACTAGGGATGCCAGGTTGAAAGTTGTTAAGTTCATCCCGGTTGTTGTTCAATGCAGCCTACAGAAGTAATAGTAGTGCGTTTTACCAGATGGTTCCAGCACCAAGAGCTTTAGACATGTAGTGAGTCGTCCATGTCTTTGGTGAAGACAGCAACTGCCAGGCCGTCTCTCCACATCCTCCACCAATGTCTTGAACTTCAGAATCTGCATCACTGGACCAAAGACCTGCAGACAGTAGAAGCCGTCAAATACACTCCAATTCTCTCAGAAGTTTAAGAGCCAGTTGCACCACATGAAGTTCAAACTTAACGTAGTCATAGCGTAACCCATTTAGATCCAAGGCCGTGTCTGTGTCGCCTTTAACCACTATTTTAAACTTTAGCTGTTGAAAAATAGCAGATCTACAAGCTCATAGCACAGCACCGCGCTATGAGCTTGTAGATCTGCTATTTTTGGAAAACGCACAGAGGTTGTGGTTCATATACTGGCTCAATACATTTCACCAGTCATGCCTCAAATCATTCAGTGCATAATCAATACTAGTAGTTCGACCTGACATTTAATTTTAGTTTGATTCTCAACCTTTTAAATTTCCAGTTTGATGAGCATTCAGCCACGGACCCCCCATTTTATACGACCTTTATTGATCAGTTCTCAATCTACACTGACATTTTTAATTGAACTAATTTAGTGTGGCCGGCTCTTTTCATTAACCCAATAGCGCCCGAGCCTGATTCTACAAATCCCTTCTAAATCAGTAGTTCTCAAATTGATATGCATTTGGCCGCAGACCACAAATCAAGATTATTCAAAAATGTTCACAAATAGCAGATATGAGCTTGTACATCTGCTGATATCCAATGCAATAATCTTTTGACAGGTTTTAATGGTTTAACAGTGCACAGGAAGGATAGAGAAAAAGACATGAAACTACTTGAGAAAGGCAGTGTGTGGGTGGGGGTGATTTACCTGGGGTCCCTGCTCAGTGTGCCTGGTCTCCCACCACACCTCCTAGCATGCTCCACGGTGGTATCTCGGACACATGGTGATTTCTGTAACACAGGTTTGTTCTATCTACGGATTGTCCTTAGTTGATCTCTTACCGTTTGAGCTGTCCGGCATGTAACTGCATGACCTCTCTGGGTAAGAAATACATAAGCTCCTCCGCCACGTCAAGGCGTCAATCCATGGAAGGAGACCAATTTAGTCATCGCCAATTCCCAATTGCCCCAAGTGTCCTTGAGTCCCTGTTGCTGGCAGCACCACCCCCACAGCTGGGGAGGTATAAACTACTGTGTGAATCCTCCCATACACACTTGCAAGTAGCTTCTGCAGTGCAGCAAAAGGGACGGTCACTTGATCCATGCCAGATTAAGTTCCCACCCGTAAACACGGCCAATTGTGTTTGATGGAGCACCAGGCCAAGTTGGAGGCACCGCAATTAATGCTGCAGTGGTGGGCGAGTACTTTACCTCTTACCACACCCAGACGCCCCATAGACAGACGTTGCAAGACGCAACCTAGAGCCTGGCCGCGCAAGACGCCAAGGCCAGTGACCATCACAGGGTTGAAGGGCACCTCAAGCTAGCCCGCCAGACACGAGGCCAACTGACTGGTGACGATCAGCACGCAGGACTCCCGTCAGTAGAAACCTGTGGACAAACTAGACATAGTTAGTGCAGAAAACAGACAGGCACGACATTACTTTTTTTTGTTGATGCAATACTGGTCAGAATACTGCTCCATTCTGCTGCTCTGTGGAGAGAGGGGGTTTTATTTATTAGTTTTCTTTGCGACTATTATTACTTGATGTTAAAAGTTAAACCCTATAGAGTAGAGAGACAGTGTCAAGTTTCTCTGTGAGGCCTAGCACATGTGGAGGAACAAGATCTATGCCTCCAAGATCCACTTCCTGCTGAAAGGCACCAAACCAACCTGTACCAGAGGTCCTTAAGAGCCGCTTGTCGTCTAGGAAAGGTCACTTACCTGGTCGATCCTCTCATGAAGTACTACTAAAAGCATTCCGTATTAATCCACACAATTCTATAAGTGTAAGGTATGAAATAAAAATGTCTCAACTTAGCTGCATGTCCAGAGATAGACGGCTCCTTGATCAACTTGATGCACCCCCGTAGGAAAGGAAAGACCCTGTGCATGCAGCTGCTACAATGACCAGCGCACCCCAGGTCTGTCTGAGTTACAGTCTTAGACCCGTCTTGCTTCGAGGAGGGCCTCTGTCGATGCGACCAATACCATCGACATCGGTCTTCCTCTTCACCCCCCCCTCTTCAGTCACTTCTGGCCCGTCACTAAAGACTATACGCCTCCTTACCGTTTCAGGGAAGCTACAGAACACGGACAGCTGCATCTGTCCATCTGACCTATAGACAGTCACTCTCCACTGCCTTTGGACTGGCCTTCCGCCCAGCTCCCATGTGGCGGAGACACCAGAGATGACTCTGCCCAGCTGCTGACCGTTCACCTCCACGAGGTCATAACGGCTGCCACAGCGGGCGTTCCAACACCTGAAGGGGGGCGTTAGGGTTTCAGGGTGGGACGGAGTCACCAGGGAACCAGAGAACTCCTGGAAGAGAACGTTGCTCTGCGTAGTCACCACGGCTTGTGGTGGCGTGGGAGGGCGGACTAGCACCCACGTCTTAGTACTGGGGACATAGCGCTTACAGAGACACCGGGCGACTTTACGGATAAAAGCTGGTCTCCACTGCTTTCTACGACGGTCATACCAAGGAAGCACCGGCCTCCACTCATTAGTACGCTGGTCAAAGTAGCATGCACAGGGTCTCTCCTCAACAACGGGTGTGACATCCTTCGGGGGTCTGAGCAGCTGCTTCTCAACTACTACTAGTGAGGAAACGTCACTTACCTTGTTGAACTGGCGGAACAGTTCAGGGACGCACGCTGTGATGATGGCGAAGTCGTCAGCGGTCAGGGCACGGTTCACCAGGTTGTCCACGCGGACGTCTACCTCCCTTCTGGAAGGAGCCCTGAACTTACCTGCACGTCCAGAGACAGCCGGCTCGTTGATCAACCTGATGCGATACTGCTCCATTCTGTGGAGAGAGAGAGAGAGAGAGGTTCTCCTTTGTGCCTGTGGAGAGAGAGAGAGAACTGAGAGAGGTGTGCAGCTGTGCCTGTGGGGGGAGAGAGACAGAGGTCCTCTGTGCCTGTGGAGAGAGAGTACTGAGACAGAGAGAGTACTGAGAGAGCTGAGAGTTGTACAAGGCTGATACACCTGTGAAATTAATGTCAACTAAAAAAAACAGATCTAACAATGAGTATTATTTATGTTAGGTCTGGTCTTTAAGATGCAGTGACTGATTTGAATGACTGCAGCTATGTCGTTATAGTTTGATTCAAAATGTAATGGCCGAGACACAATTTGAGTTAACTTTTAAATGTAGCTAACTTAAGTTTGAAACACAGTACAACGGAAATAATTAAGACGGGAACCTGACGGTGCAAAAAAACAATTGAAGCTAGGCTACAACGGCTACAGACAGCCTAAATGCTTTCAAACGTTTATGAAAAAATACAGACGTTATCGACGCAACGACGATACAACCCAAATGCTTACAAATGTAACACACAAATACAGACGTTATCGACGACGATACAGACAGACAAAATGCTTACAAACGTATTTGAAAAAACACAACTTACATAAGTTATCTACGTACGCAGCGATACCGACAGGCGGCAACGGTAACAGACCGTTCCCGCTTCCCCGGCCCTTACCCCAAGCACAAAACTCACTGTTGAAGAGAAAACGCAACAATATTAGCACGATGCAAGATAAACACTGGTTCCTTTCGTGGTTGTCGATGTATCCTACTGTGTGATGGTGGTCGGCAAGTGATGTCTGTGGCTGTTGAGCAGGTGGTGGCACTGGTAACTGGTAATGGTGCTGTTAAGCAGGTTGGTAGATGCGACTGTCTCTGTTTAGGATTCAATGCATCTGAGGTTCAGACCGTGGGACTCGGCTTTTTATCTGCAGCCCGCCCCCAACGTGTGCTCGTTCCTGTCATTGATTGGTTGACTGTTGGGCTGTCGCTGCTCATGATTGGTCGGTTTAAATGTCAACTGACTTCTCACCAGGCGTCGGGGGGATTTCCACCAGGGTGCGTTCGGAAATATCGCACGAGTGTGCTCCGGTGCGGTTTTTCCGAACGCGCCCGAAGTAACACATTGGTTTCGTCACTTTCGTGTGTTTATTTTTGGATTTTTGCTATTGTTATTATTTTTGTTTAAATTCAATTGACACATATGTTACGTTTAGAGGAGAAAATATGAGTCGTTGATTGTTGAACTTGAACCACCACTGCATGCCACTGCAGATCAATGAAATTATTTATTTACATCAGCCTCGTAGCGTGGTGTGGTGTGGTGTGTGAGACGTGACATGGCAGTGTTACGGTGAAATTGGTGACCTGACGAAATATGTGATCATCTTGTGGACTTCTTGTCTTTGACACATGGCCTAAATACCACTAGGTTAGACTGCTATAAGTGCTAATAAACAAACAGCAATGATTTACGTATGGAATGGACACTGACGTTATATGATATGATGTGTTATATGACCTATTTCAGCAGGTCACCAATTTCACGGTAACATCGCCATGCTGGAATGACCGAGCGGCGGAGATTTTGGGTATTGTAATTTGTAATACAGCGTTTACATGACATCACGGTGTCAGATCACGTTCAAGACATTTAGCAACCGTTCTGTAACTTCTGTACTATCTGTAGCTACTGTCATGTCGGCCACTCTTACTGATTTACATAATGAACCGAATACCGGATTAATTATGTAAATGTGGCCCACATGACAGCACTCTATTGATAGTAAACTCATCTGTTCAATACACAGTAACACCCCCTGTTGTTGTGTATTGAATAGATTGAATAGAGTAGTTAACCTTTCGACTTTTGTGTCGAAGACTAAAGTTCAAAGCCTTCTGTCTTGAACTTGACCATAGGAAACCTGAGGTGGTTCAGGGGAGTCCCTGCAAAATGTGTTTAGCCAGTACTTTAACCACTTTAACCCTACTCACGTCTATTTGAAAATAATAGATCAATAAGTTATGGGTAAGGATGGGTAAAATGCAGAGGACAAATTTCACCTATGTACCTTAGCACAGAGCCTTAGATATATAGTCTATGCAAACTGCGTTCACTTCATGGGGCCAGTCCAATGGTGGCTCTTCTACATAGACTTCTATTGAGAATGGGGACAACCAACTGGGACAAGTCCTGGACCGGAAGTAGGCAGATATGCATTGGACTCAGCCCAGCTTTAATGATCTTAAATCCCTTTATTTTAGATTGTTTTGTAGTAATAGTACAACATAAACATTAAAGATACTTTAATTGTTACTGTACAATACTTTAAAACAGTTGTCATGTTGCACACATAATGCTTAAAATAGCTCTTATTTGCACCGCCCTCGTTGAAAACAATTGTAACAAACAACAGTTGTATTTCCAACTCCAGCTTGTCTCAGTTCAGGCTGCATGAACAGTGCTCGGTTTCTGCCCCCTCAATATCGTAACTCTTCTATTAGATGGCTCTGCTGTAGCCTATATATAAATCTTAAATGGTGCATTTATATAGAGCCTATATCCAAGGCGCTTTACATAGATTACATTCACCCATTCACACACACATTCATACACCGATGGCGGATGAAAACATGCAAGGCACCAACCTGCTCATTGGGACCAATTAGGGGTTCAGAGTCTTGCTCAAGGACACTTCGACTGTCGAAGCCCGGGATCGAAATGGTTCCCAGTTCGATCCCGGGCTCCCCCAGAGTCTCTGGGGGAGCCCGGGATCGAACTGGGCTCCCCCAGAGTCTCTGGGGGAGCCCGGGATCGAACTGGGAACCATTTCAGTTCCCAACCGGCAACTCTAGTACCCCTTGAGCCACTGTCACCCCTAAAATCCTTACATTGGCTACCAGTATCCCAGAGAATTGATTTTAAAATGTTGTTACTTGTCTGTTCATATTATGAACCATCTAGAACCCTCAGGTCATCTGGGGCTGGCCTACTAATTGTTCACCCCATAGTTGGAACAAAACATGGGGAAGCAAGCACTATTATGCACCACAAAACTGGAATAATATTCCAGGTTACATTAGGAAATCCCTGTTTTTTAGTCTAATTTAATTTTTGTTCGAATTCATATGCTCCTTTATCTTTGTTCATTTTTTAAGTGTTCGCACTCTGTATTTGTTTTTATTCTGTAAAGCACTTTGAATTGCCTTGTGAATGAAAGGTGCTTTATAAATAAAATTGCCTTGCCTTGCCTATATACATGTACACGTCACACACACACTTACTTGCTTATGGCAGTCCGTCGATGTCGACGATGACGTTGCTCCAAATAGGATTTGTGATTATTGTTGTGTCTGTCGTCTGTGCATAGCCAGGTGGCTGTGCAGACCGACGTGCGATCCGCAGACTTTGTCACAGGAGGGGCAGAGGAAGGCAGCAGTGGTGGACCTTTGGCACGTTGGTGCCTCTGTGCATGCAGCTGTAGTAGGTAGGCCTACATAATGTATGTGTACTTATGCTCACACAGACACACACACACACACACACACACACACACACACACACACACACACACACACACACACACTACACCCTTCAAACCATATAACAATATGAATGTACATCTGATATTCACAAGCTTGCGTATCTATGCCATCAGATGCCAAGAATATGCCCGCTTCCCCCAATATTAATCTTCATCATTCATCTTCATCAAAGTCTGACATATTAATGGTACTACTCACATGCTACTCACACGCTCCATACGGTGATCCACTGAAGTGACATGAACTTGAAATAACTGGGCTGAATGAGAACAGGAGTTGATACTGTACACTGCTTAGAATGAATAAAAAATTTACCTTCTCATACTTCATATTCATATTTTATAGATACAAAGTCACGAAGGAGCCGGGCCCGGACAGGAGTCAACCCACTGAGCCTAGTCCTTCCCAGTCCCGGCAGAGTAGTTCGGGAGCAGCGGACTGTGTGGCCCTGTCTTTCTCTAATGGGACTGATGGTGGGTAGCTACTGGGACATATAAGGGTCATCTGAGTGAGGGGTGTTGCGAGACTCGAAACCCTGATGACCTTGGGATAGGCCTATATACATGAGGATACGTCCCAGGTGCATCCATGCAATGGTTTTTGTTCAGATATTATATTATATTCCTATAGTATTTCTTCAACAGTGTGCCTCCAACGGATATATAAGTATATGTAAACACAAGGGTACAATATAACAACAATATAATATTTCAAATCTTTGTATGCTCTTAAGGCACCTACACACCCTCCGCCAACCTAGGCCCCATATATGGGGGACATGGGGAGAGCAACTTTATGCCTCAGTGTCCAAGTTGCTCCTTTACACCTGACAGGGGGGAGTTTCCCTGGTTGGACGTAGCGTGTGGAAGGAACACATTATTCCAACCAGTTCCTTTCCCCTCCATCAGACGCCCCGGCTGGCCAGGGGGAGGCAGTTTAGAGACCAGGATTACTGCACGTTTTTTGTGAGGGTACCTACCCTAGGGGACACAGGGAGAACATGCAAACTCCACACAGAAAGGTCCTTTCTGCCTTTATTGATAGAAGTACAGTAGGTAGACAGGAAACGGGGAGAAAGATGGGGGAGAAAGACAGCGAAGTTCGTCGGGATTGGGACTCAAACCCGCAACACACTCATGCTGGATTACCATCCTAGGTGCCTGGACCGCTAAGCCGGTGACTAAACTGAGTGACTCTCTTATGACAGTGAGGGAGTCTGTAGTGTAGGTTGTCACTTGACTTGGGGAGTTGGGGTATTGGTATTGTTACACCCATATCTGTCAACACCGCCTTGTCTTTCATGTGGCTGATAGCTGATCATTGTGCCTAACAAATAGGCTACTGGCAAATACTCTGTCTTTAAAATAATATTTCATTTTATTCAGTTTTGCTCTCAAAGATTTAAAGCACTTGTGGTATAAACTCACATTTTCTAACTAAGGCAGTTAAAACCAATTTTGGGCAGGAAACCCTTTTGGTGTGTTAAGCATTATGTTGTACTTTTGCTGTTGAAAAATAGCAGATCTACAAGCTCATAGTGCTCACAACATATTTTCAGATGGGGGTCAGCAGTCAATTACATAATAATCTTGGAGGCCCTTGACATGAAAATGTTTGAGAATGACTGACATAGAAACATGGGTTTTTCAGAAAACGGTCAGGATTTAGAAGGCATTTGTAGAATCGTCCTCAGGTCTTAAAGGCACTGACGATCTATGAGATTGTTACACAAATGTGTTGGATCACGTGTGTGTTTGCTCTTTCCAGAGTGGATCACTTGTCTTAGATGAATGAGTTTCATGTCGCAGTGGAGTCTCCTGATGCTGTCCATATCCTCAGGAGAGAGCAAGAAATCAAAGACCTGTTGAAACACCAAAATTATTAACAACATAGCATAAAAGGTGGAACACTGGTCCAAAGTATGAATCCATCTCATGACTATGACATTGATTCAATAATGTATACTGTAGTATGTCTATAGCAGAAATGCGTAGATATCTATTGTCCTTGGCTCCTGACATCATTTCCCATTGCTACTATGTTTTCTGAACTATGAATTTCACATTAGAAGGACCTGCAGCCATCTCCTTACAATTGAGTTTTTAACTGCTGACTGGGACAGAGTCAGCAACCATATTAGTTGGTGGTTGAGATCGATCAAGTAAGTTATTCGGCGAGATGATGTAGGCAAAGTATGTTTAAATCGAGGTATAATGTGATAGTGCTGCACGATTCTTGCTCAAATGTTACCGACTTCCCTCATTTGAGGCTAAAGTGATGGTGGGGTCAACAAACAGCAAGTGCTTATGTTGAACTCACTTGACAATTCTCTTGTACTCTCTCCTTCTTGGTAGATTTGGGTATTGTGACAACACCATTCTATAATGGAAAAATAGTTTAAACACGTTAATACATAATAATGCATGCATACTACATAGTTTAAGGCAATAATAATCGAAAGAGTGGTTAACCTTGGGGATAATGTGCTTTTATGGCCTGTACAGACCAGACTAGATTGTCAATATTACGACATGATTAATACCTGTATGCTCCAGCGTATGCAGATTTGAGCAGGGGTGTGTTGGTACTTTCGTGCAAGCTGTAGAACAGTGGGATGGTTAAGGGCCTGTCCCTTGGCCAGGGGGCAGTACCCTTCAAACACTATGCCCTCCTGACGACAGTACTCCGCCAGATGATTGGGCTGCTGGAACGGATGAAACTCTACCTGATTGGGTGAGGGTGGGTGTTGTACCCCAGAGGTTAAATGTTGAATGCAGCTCTTTAGAAACAACTGTTCATTCATCTCAGAATGGACCCCTAGAGGAAATCCAATATCTAATATTCTTAGTCAATTGTTTCATGTGTTGCACTAGGACCATAGTATACCAGTGTTTTTGCATGTCCTAAGACACATTTGGATCCATTAGCAGCAGCACACCCTTATAGATTTTGGTCTAAGGTTGGTTAGCTAGCTGGAATACTCACTTGGTTTACATGTGGTACTACACTACAGTCATCCTTTAACTGTTGCAGGTGGTGGACCAGGAAGTTGCTTACACCAATAGCCCGACACACCCCTACAGAAGCAAAATACACAGGCCATTTTAGAGAGGCTTTATTCATTTGTAAATTGACACAGGAGTAGTGCATAGCAAAGAGATGCATTCCAAAGCCAAAGGAAATACTTAGAAACTTCCTTTTTTGACTAGGGTCCCCCAGGTGTCTATCCTTGGCCCCCTCTTGTTTCCCCCTCTACACCAAACCTCTTCGCCGAAAATAGCTGACCTACAAGCTCACATAGTTAGAGAAAATTAGCAAAATGTGTGGCAAATCTGCAAAGAAAATGCTTACATTATTAAGTAGCATGTGACGTGTCAAACTAGGGGGTTATCATGATGCTGAATCCATTCCAAGCATTAGTTTAGCACGAAAACACTCCGTGGGCTAAATTCGGCCATAGCCACTTGCCCAAATGTGCCCAAATGTGCTGACCTCATCACATTTGTGATGACTGCTATGGCCATTTTTAGGTAAAGAAGTGTTTTTTGTGCAAAACTAATGCTTGCAATGGATACGGATCGATGTAATGTGAAAGCATTGAATACAGTTGAATGAAGTGTTGTGTACTTGGGTGCAGAAGAATCAAGGCCAATGAGAATCATGGCCATGCGGGACCAGGCAATCGTATTCGGGAACAGTTTGAATCAAACGGACTCAGTGTGAATCTGCCCTTAAAGGCAGGCCTTAGACCTTTTGTGAACCATGCATTCTGACCTCTTATTAGTGTAAAATGTCAATAAGCGTTGCAATTATTGAATGAATCCCAATGTTTCTCACCCTCTTCATAGAGCTCCTCCAGGGCTCTCCACGTCTCAGCTCTCACCTCCCTGTTAGAGCGACCAATCTGTCTGGCATCTGGTCAGGTACAAATCTGAGTGGTAAGGAGTTCATACAATTACAAAGGGGCATTTTGAGAGTAAGAAGATAGGGATAATGTGGTTTACCAGGTTTACCAGAGTTTACTGGTGAGCCACAGCTCACTTCGTGGAATCCCACTTTCTCTGATAGCTTCACCTAGCTGTGTCTCGCAGCCATAACGCTTTGTTGTGTCAATTAGTCCAGTACCTGCCTGTAGACCCTATCGCAATTTGGTGTTGGGGGAATTTCTCACTTGAACTGAGTCAATGGGTCCCTAGACATGAAAGATCAATGAGGTGCTTGTCCGCCATAGTGCCACGAATGGCGCAATGGCCACATCAAAAATGGCCGCCATCGGCTATGATGAAAATCCAACCTTTTTGTTTTTTAGTGTTTAAGCACATGTAATACATTCATTTTGACTAATTGTGGTGTGTGGAATTCATTTCTGATATTGTTTTGATGATTTGGGGTGATTTTGACCTTGAAAGGTCATAGTCAAGGTCATTTTGCTATTCCACAGACCTTGGCCATAACTTGTCCATTTTTAGGAGTAAGAACAGGAACAATTAGTCTATTTCAACTAAATCTGACTCTTAAAATTAATTTCTGATATTGTTTTGACCATTAGGGATCATCCTGTCATTGAATTATTGATGTTAATGTCATTTTTCAATAATTCGATTATGATTCTTTAGTCGCTTTTACTATATATTTTCATGATTTGTTTTCTTTACATAAACAAAATACATGGGCATGAGAAAAACAACAACAGCACCATATGTGCTGTGTGAATAAGCCCATTGTACAAAAGACTCTGTCCATGGCCCAAATGAGCCAATTCATTGCTATGGCAACCCCATAGTGGAGGCAAGTCAATATATCATAAGAATCGTTCACTTGATGGTACAAGCACCAAATTTGGTACACAAGTGCTTCAGAACCTACTCTCTCAGAAAAGTACGTTGTCCACTTGAAAAAACTAAATGGCCACCATTTTTCAAGATGGCCGCCAAATGAAAAGGGCCTTTTGTGGCAGTTCTGGACAACCGTGGGTCCGACCAACTCGAGACCGGGCACTGCACTCCCTGTGTGTGTGTGGAACGTGTGTGTCGAATTCGGTGAAGTCAGTGGGGCAAACGGTTCTCGGGTTACATGGATTACAGATGTACAGACACACACAGACTTGAATATATGTCAATGGGCAATGCCCATTGGGGTTTTTTTTAGATGATGGGTAAGAAGAGAGAGATGTGATGTCAGGTGGTGTGGGCTAAGAAGTGGTCAGGGCTAAGATAAAGTATATGAGATGTACAGTAAGTGCAAAGAGAGATGGTGAGGGAGGGAGAAAATTATTTGTACCAATTGACCAAACAGTAGACAGTAGTGTAACAGGTTAAGGTGAGTATAGAGATGGAAATGTTCTAGCAAGTGAAGCCAGTGTATTGAGAATATGGGACATATGTGTCAGGAGTTATTTGCCGTACGGTTGGAAACGGTGGCACTGATGAAAAGGAGGCACAGCTGGAGGTGGCAGAATTAAGGATGCTATGCTTCTCATTAGGAGTGAAAAGGAAGGACTAAATTAGAGGATCAGCCCAGGTTAGAAGGTTTGGGGATAAAGCAAGAGAGGTGAGGTTGAGATGGTTTAGACATGTGAAAAGGAGGGATGAGGGTACATTGGGAGAAGGATGCTGAAGATGTAGCTGCCAGGTAAGAGGATGGCCAAAGACGAGGTTTAAGGATGCTGTGAGAGATGACATGAAGGTGGCAGGTCACAGAGGAAGATGTAGAAAACAAAACCAAAAGGGGTCCTCCCCTTTTCCCTGTGCGTGCACACACACACACACACACACACACACACACACACGGTACTCTACAGTACACTACAGTATGTTACAGTACAGTATGGTAAAGTACAGTAACGTGCGGTACGGCATGGTACAGTATGATACCATAAGGTATGGTACAGTACAGTATGATGCCGTACAGTACAGTAAGGTACAGTATGATACCATACAGTAAGGTACAGTATGGTACCATGCAGTACGGTACAGTACAGTACAGTACAGTATGATACCATACAGTAAGGTACAGTATGGTACAGTATGGTACCATGCAGTACGGTACAGTACAGTACAGTATTGTACAGTATGATACCATACAGTAAGGTACGGTACGGTATGGTATCATACTGTACCTTACTGTACTGTACGGCATCATACTGTACTGTACCATACCTTATGGTATCATACTGTACCATGCCGTACCGCACGTTACTGTACTTTACCATACTGTACTGTAACATACTGTAGTGTACTGTACAGTACCGTGTGTGTGTGTGTGTGTGCACGCACAGGGAAAAGGGGAGGACCCCTTTTGGTTTTGTTTTCTACATCTTCCTCTGTGACCTGCCACCTTCATGTCATCTCTCACAGCATCCTTAAACCTCGTCTTTGGCCATCCTCTTACCTGGCAGCTACATCTTCAGCATCCTTCTCCCAATGTACCCTCATCCCTCCTTTTCACATGTCTAAACCATCTCAACCTCACCTCTCTTGCTTTATCCCCAAACCTTCTAACCTGGGCTGATCCTCTAATTTAGTCATTTCTGATCAAGTCCTTCCTTTTCACTCCTAATGAGAAGCATAGCATCCTTAATTCTGCCACCTCCAGCTGTGCCTCCTTTTCATCAGTGCCACCGTTTCCAACCGTACGGCAAATAACTCCTGACACATATGTCCCATATTCTCAATACACTGGCTTCACTTGCTAGAACATTTCCATCTCTATACTCACCTTAACCTGTTACACTACTGTCTACTGTTTGGTCAATTGGTACAAATAATTTTCTCCCTCCCTCACCATCTCTCTTTGCACTTACTGTACATCTCATATACTTTATCTTAGCCCTGACCACTTCTTAGCCCACACCACCTGACATCACATCTCTCTCTCCTTACCCATCATCTAAAAAAAACCCCAATGGGCATTGCCCATTGACATATATTCAAGTCTGTGTGTGTCTGTACATCTGTAATACCATGTAACCCGAGAACCGTTTGCCCCACTGACTTCACCGAATTCGACACACACGTTCCACACACACACAGGGAGTGCAGTGCCCGGTCTCGAGTTGGTCGGACCCACGGTTGTCCAGAACTGCCACAAAAGGCCCTTTTCATTTGGCGGCCATCTTGAAAAATGGTGGCCATTTAGTTTTTTCAAGTGGACAACGTACTTTTCTGAGAGAGTAGGTTCTGAAGCACTTGTGTACCAAATTTGGTGCTTGTACCATCAAGTGAACGATTCTTATGATATATTGACTTACCTCCACTATGGGGTTGCCATAGCAATGAATTGGCTCATTTGGGCCATGGACAGAGTCTTTTGTAAAATGGGCTTATTCACACAGCACATATGGTGCTGTTGTTGTTTTTCTCATGCCCATGTATTTTGTTTATGTAAAGAAAACACATCATGAAAATATATAGTAAAAGCGACTAAAGAATCATAATCGAATTATTGAAAAATGACATTAACATCAATAATTCAATGACAGGATGATCCCTAATGGTCAAAACAATATCAGAAATTAATTTTAAGAGTCAGATTTAGTTGAAATAGACTAATTGTTCCTGTTCTTACTCCTAAAAATGGACAAGTTATGGCCAAGGTCTGTGGAATAGCAAAATGACCTTGACTATGACCTTTCAAGGTCAAAATCACCCCAAATCATCAAAACAATATCAGAAATGAATTCCACACACCACAATTAGTCAAAATGAATGTATTACATGTGCTTAAACACTAAAAAACAAAAAGGTTGGATTTTCAATATAGCCGATGGCGGCCATTTTTTATGTGGCCATTGCGCCATTCGTGGCACTATGGCGGACAAGCACCTCATTGATCTTTCATGTCTAGGGACCCATTGACTCAGTTCAAGTGAGAAATTCCCCCAACACCAAATTGCGATAGGGTCTACAGGCAGGTACTGGACTAAATGTGCCGTACAGCGTACACCACACTCGCGGATTGCATACACAACAGCATCATGGGCGTATCCACCATGATGGGATGTTCCTTTGAAGAGATCAAGGACAAACATTTCACAAAAATCTGAAATCATCAGTGGTGGAAAAAGTACTCAATTGTAAAAAACAAAAAAACAAAAAGTACAAAAGTATTGGGCATCAAAATGTACTTAAAATGCCAAAAGTAGAAAGTACTCAATATGCAGAATGTCCCAATTCAAGTTTTCAAATGTATAAAACCCTAGTAATAATAGCAGATGTACAAGCTCAAATGCATCGCCATGCGACGCATTGTGAGCTTGTAAATCGGCTATTTTCAAATGTCCGATATGTATTGGGCTGAACTTAAGTGTTCAATGTATGTTTTGTAATAATAATCAAAGTAACTAGTAACTAAAGTTATCAAGTAAATGTAGTGGAGTTGGAGTAAAAGTACAATATTTGCCTTTGAGGTGTGGTCTTAAATATAGTCCTAGGCCTAAATTAGACCTAGAATGCCTGTGATCATTTAATTATACTTCGTATAAATTTACGAAGTATAATGAAATGATCACAGGCATTCTAGGTCTAGGCCTAAATGTACTTTCCACCACTGGAAATCATACATTGCATATAACATAATGAGCCTTATCGTTCATTGAGTTTAAAGCTAATTTCCCTTACAGTTATGTTTAGTTAATGAGTTATTATTATGAATTTTTTTCTTTTGCCTGTTTGAGTAATTACTAGTAATTAAGTAAGTGGATGAGGAATAGACCATTTTTGCACCCAGCAACACCACTTGTAATTTCACTGAAGAATATAGAATATAAGTGCTGGCTAAAGTTTTCAAGTAAAGGCAGGAAGACAAAGCAAAGCAAGTGCAAAGTCGTAGTCCAAAAACTTGATCACACACACATGCATGATGCACCAAAACAAAAGAAGGAAAAAATTGGAAAAAGACAATTAACATCAGATCAATCATGTGCAATGAATTCATGTTGTATGTTTCACAAACTGCTGCAGTTTGTTAATAAACTGACAGGGATGTGCAGAAGATGCAGCAGCTGTATATTGCATAGGTCAAACGCACCTAATCACTGCAGCCCTGTGTTTTGATCTGGGACCTGGGTAACTTGTAAAATGCAGTTTCCGCTTCCTATCAACTACATTCGGGATCAATTCACTTAGCAGGTTTCAGATCCGGGCATCCGGCTTAGAGCATATATGGAAATGACACCTGTGCGTTTGTGTTCAAATGACCGGATACAGTCAGTGGGCTAAAACCGGATCTGAGCACTGAGACGCAAATAGAAACACTTTCGGACTGTACTAGCAGGTTGCTATGGTAATGTATCTGTAGCTAGCCCGCTCTGAGCTAGCCTAGCAAACATGGCAGCTACTTGAGGCTGACTGCGAACTCCTGTTTGTTTGTTGACAGCTGGTCGTGGAACTCTTTTCTTCAAAGTTCTTTGATGTGTCAACACATGGTGGCGGGGCGTGAAAATTAAGAGGTTTAATTGCTCTACCAGCTGTGAGCATAAAATGAGGTAACGTTCCATTTTCTCCATGTTTTAAGAAGTTATACCTCGTTGTTTGTCAATGGTTAATTACTTCATGTAGGCTATGTATACTTCATGTATAGCACACTTGGTCAACTAGAATGGCTTTTAAATATGCTTTATAAACACATTTTATTTAATTTTTATTTCTTACAAAGAGAAATATGTAATTGTTTAATGCTACTTTTTAAAGAAGAGTTGAGAGAGAAGTAGCTTAAGGATTAGCCCCTCTCGGAACCCCCTGGGTTAGCCCCAAAATGTCAGAAACTTCAGTACCATTGGGTTCTGACTTGTAGGGCTACTTAAGGATTGTCGTGAGCTCATAGATAGCTTAAAAGTGGTTAAATTATAGCAGCTGTCACTGCATGCTCAATTAAACACGTCCTTTACGTGACATGATTGAAAAGTAAGTGTGCAATAGTAGCTATTGATATATAATTGGCTGCTGACCCCCCCATCTGAAAAGAGTTTGTGCCAGGGACCCCCAGAAGATTAAAAAAAAAAGAAAATGATTAAAGAAAAAGAAAATAGCAGATGTACAAACAAAGTTGGTAAAATGATTGTGATGCTACATTAAATACTTTTGCGTCAAACCCCCTGGACACCCATGGGGGTCCCCGTACCCCACTTTGAGAACCAAAGGTGATGATGGTCAACAGGTGATGGAGTTCAATGAACCGTGAGAGAAGGCAAAAGTAGCATAACGTAACTTAAATGTTGCATCCGTCTCTTCTTGCTACAGGGTCCTTAGCAGCTTTATGGGTCTCTGGCGGCCGTATCTAGTTTGGCCAATACTGCTCCTCCTGCTCCTTGTCTGTGCGGCCTTGACCGCTCTATTGCCACCCGCTGAAGACATGGGAGTTCTGCACAGAGCATCGCCTGGCAAGTCCAACTTCGCACAAAGGAGGACAAAAGAGGAGGAGGAAGGAGAGGGATTCACTATCGTCATCCAAACGTATAATCGCACGGATATTCTGCTCAGACTTCTGAACCATTACCAGGGAGTACCCCGCCTTCGGAGGATAATCATAGTTTGGAATAACGTTGGGGAACAAACCCCCCAGAAGCTTTGGGACTCGCTGGGGCCCCATCCTGTCCCAGTGGTCTTCAAGGAGCAGAGCGTCAATCACATGCGCAACAGACTGCAGCCTTTCACTGAAATTGATACAGATGGTCAGTATTTTATTTCAACTGATTGTGTGTTGTCTGTCATGGATGGACTGTTTTACTCTGAAAGAGGAATATCTTCCTCTAACATATATGCCTTGTTTCCAACACCTTAGCTCTGTTGATGCTTGATGATGATACCTTGGTCAGCGTTCCCGACATCAGTTTTGCTTTCTCTGTTTGGAAGGTAATGCCATCAGCTTTGATGTAGCTGTTGAAACTATTTATCATCCCATGTATCTGGATTCCATTGCTTTTCTATCTTATCTGATAAATGCACCATGTCTCTGTCTGTCTGTGTGTAATCCACGTAACTTGAGAACCATTCGCCCCACCGACTTCAAATTCAACACACACGTTCCACACCACCACAGGGGGTGCATTGCCCGCATTGCCCACCCAGACATAATATCTGGGTGGCATTTCCAACTTGCATCGTTCCAATTAGGCCACCGCTGTACAGGCTCTACTCTAGTATAGATTAATGTGCATTAGACATTGACATGATGCAACATTTGTCATACATAGACGGAATGTGTGTGTGTGTGTGTGTGTGTGTGTGTGTGTGTGTGTGTGTGTGTGTGTGTGTGTGTGTGTGTGTGTGTGTGTGTGTGTGTGTGTGTGTGTGTGTGTGTGTGTGTGTGTGTGTGTGTGTAAAACTGCTACAATATTTAATGCCTTATTTTGTCCCACAGCAATTTCCGGATCAAATTGTTGGTTTTGTCCCTCGAAAACATGTCTGCATGGCGCGTGGAGTGTATAGCTATGGTAGCTTTGAGCTGCAGGATCCAGAAATGGGTGGAGGGGACAGGTATGTCATCCTTCAACTACTTTTCAACCTTTTGTGGGCAATGTAATTTTAGGCCAAAAATAGCAGCAGTCTTTTTTCTTTTTCTTTCTTGAGACACTTTCTATTTCTATTTCTTCATGTTACCAGGGAGTAAACGGATTCTATTTTTAAACTGATCTGCCAGGTTAACCTGAACAAACTTGGGAAAACTCCCTTCCTCTTCCTTGTTCATCTGATTTATTAACAATTATGCAAGGTTAAATCACCATTTACTTTTCTTTCTTTGTTTTAAAGAGTTGCAATTACTGTATGCACATTCACATTTTCACACAATATCAATAAACCCATCTCTTCTCATACATATTCATCACAAATCACAATGCATCTTATTTTCCTTCATATTCCACATTCCCATGCCATGTCTGTTTACATTGCTCAGCATCAATAAACTGGAATCTCAGAAAGTGCATTTGCCACCTGGTGGTGGAATGTGGAATAGGTCCATTCCTACAACAGACTCCCTGCTCATTCTCAAGACACAATGGGCTCGATTCACCAACAATAAATACGCCAGAGTGTAACGGTGGCGGAAACGGATATCGTATTTATCCGTCCGATCAAGCTACGTTGAGATGACGTGTTATTCAGAGAAGCTGGTGTAATCACTTCATTTGTGCGGATCGCTGAGTGTATCCTTTCCGCATTTTTCCCAAGTGATTCGCCTGGTGTCGCCTGGTTAGTTGGAACATCCACGCCCATTCTACACCATATAAGGCAACGGGAAATCTCGAAATACGTCATAGCCGGCACAGAGGATTCCCAAACTTTAAATTCTATACAACAGCGCGATGAGCTTGTAGAGTAGTTAATTTTGACAGGAGGTTCTCTGCACGGACAGATCTTCAAGCAAACAGCGCGAGTTATATGTATATAATTATAAACGAAACTTGCCAACTTGGCACACATTGCTTCACTCCTTGTTAAATGTCAGAACGTTAATAAGTTATGTTACAGTTACTTTCACATAATGAGAAAGAAGTTAATTTGTACTGTTCACCACACGACCAAATGCTATATTACAACTCGGCAATGATAAGCCCTTACTGATGAATGCACTGCAGGGTTATAAAAAAAAGAAAGAACACTCGCCTGCAGAAGTAAAATAGATATCCGATACTTTTTTTTATCAGAGCTGCATTGATTCATGTGGGGAATAGATTAATATCATCTCACTGTCATCTGTCTGAATGCCATGTGGAGAATGGATTTGTTCTGATCATGGACACGTATAGCATATAGCTATTTAAAAGTTAAAACTGACTGGCCAAATTGCACGCGCTGATGCCATAATGTGGATTTATATGGCGAATTAGCCCTCGTGACTGCTGTCTGTCAGACCGTCTATATAGACCATAGAATGCCAGTCGGGCCGGGCCGTGTTCTGTCCTAGCCGGGCTCACCGCGCCGTTATATTAATTTTCCAATGTAAATTTCACCCAGATTGGACTCGGTTCAGCGGCAGCATGCTGCTGTCCGCCACACACACACACACACACACACACACACACACACACACACACACTGACTCACTAACTAAACAACACTAACACACACTAAACAACGCTGGATTCGTACAGTGCCAGATTCGAATGCAGATAAGTGTAGCCAGGCCTATGTTCTTATTATAATTGTGAGTTAGTTTTTTAACATGCAGTGAGTCCGCGAGAGCCGATCTACTGTACAGGCTCACAACGCGTTGCACTGCGAGTAGAAAGCTGTCAAGTGAGAAGCACAATCGCGCATGCTAGAAATATCCTAATAAATAAATAAAAAGGTGCCGGCTTGCAGGGGCAGTTTCTGCATGGGACTCTAGGCTAACTTGCATAGAATGCATGCATTAGGCATACAAGTGCATACAAGTGCACTCGGCTTTTTATATATATAATATATAAAATATATTTTTTTTAATGTGCTGACCAATGTTGGGGGGACATGCCTACATATTTTATCTGAGATTTGGGAACTATTTATTGATTCAGCATGAAGACTAAAGCCTTCTGAATAAATCCGTAAATTCCTCCGCCACCTAAAGAGGTCCCGTAGGATTTGGCGGAGTTTCCGACCAACGTACGTGAGCGTCAAGTTCACGGCCATTTCCATGAATTCCAAATAAATGTGGGAAATCCACGTAAATGCCTTTCCGCCCACGTCACGTAATGTTATGAGCGTAAGCGCCGTTGTGAATTTGGACCAATAAGACTATTCAAAATACAAGAAAACATTTATAATAAAACAAAAATGTGACTACACATTTGGGTACGTCACATTTACTCTTCTATTACTTTGATTACGGAATTGATCACTATATATTTTAATCAGATTTTTGCCGTATTTACACACTAGCATGTATTTGTTTTGGTTGTCGGAGGTCCACAGTTTAACCTATACTTTCCACTGCAGGTACTCCATGGTGCTGATTGGTGCGGCTTTCTTCCACCGCCACTACCTGCAACTGTTCCAGGACCAGCCTCAAGCAGTACATAAGCTGATTGATGACACGGAGAATTGCGACGACATTGCCATGAACTTTGCCGTGGCAATGCATTTGGGGAAACAGTTGAGGTTGTCGAGCATCGGCAGACCCTCGGGGGTCTTCGTCAAGCCCGTGGACCTACGCAACCTGGAGAAAGACGCCAGCAGCGGGTACCTCGGTATGTGGCGTCGCCCCGAACACCTCCTTCAGAGGTCCTACTGTCTGAACAGGCTGGCACAGATCTACGGCTCCATGCCACTCTGCTTCTCCAACCTGATGCTCTGCCAGTTTGGCTTCCCCAGCTATGGAAACCACAAGAGCAAGGGTTGAAGGGGAGAAGTTCCTATGGCAACCACAAGGGCAAGGGCTGAGGAGCAGGAGTGGATGGATACAGTGGGATTCAATTCACTGACTGCCTGCCATAGATGGAATGAAGTCAATTGCAAGTAGAGTTCAGGTGGGTCTATGGCGATGTGTGACTTACTATTTGAAAGGGCTGGGGGTTTAGATTCATACATAACCTGATGCAGTGGTTTAGTGGTCTCTACATGATGACCTATGGCCCTCGTTAAATGTATTTTTATTTCTTTTCATGTATTTGACCATCAAAGTATTAATTTGAGTCACACTTGGCTTGATAACTTATCAGCTAAAGAAAAGACAAATGAGTCGTTTCCTTATAAACCAAAGTATTTCAACAGAGGCAACCTCGCTGCAGATACATTTTTGAATGAGTAAAGCATACGTCATTATTAGCATATTCTCTTCACATTTCTCAATCTGTCCCATTCATAATGCAACGGAGCCCTTCCGGCCGTGGAGGACCTTCTTACTCTTGAATACCAACACAGATGGTGCTTTTCCTTCTTTTTTTTTCATAAATAACGCTTTAGCCTGATGAGGCAAACATGTTATTTTTGTATTATTGCCAAAGCTGCCTTTACCTTAGTGTTTACAACTGGAGTACCTTGTTATGCACTTACTTTAAAAGCCAGCAGATGTCAGTCTCATCTGCAGCTCAGTAGCATTGCTGTACAGACATGAATGGTGCTGTCTAGAATTTTATAGAAATATGTCTGTTTTAGAAGGCCGCACAGGGTCACTTCTCACTTTAAACTATGTTGATAGACAAATCATATTTAGCCTTAAAATCTGATTCTGTGTAATAGTGATACAATGTCTTATCAGTATCTACAATTCCAACACAATCTATTATATTATCTGTCTCTATTTGTTTCCCTTTTCCCCGTCCAGTTTCAATAGATCTGTAATGACAACTATTGTTTTTTTGCTGTGTGAAACTGTGAATGTGCAGAGATCAAATATTGCTGAACAATAAATTCTGTTGATCTTCAATCTAGATCTAGACTCTCAAGTCAGTCTCTAAACGCTTTGCTCTCTTCTGTTCTTTACCCATTCTGACCTGAGATCAGATTCTAAAAATGTCTTCTACATCCTGACCGTTTTCTGAAAAAGCTATGTTTCTATGTCAGTCGTTCTTCGATTTTTCAAAAATAGCAGACCTACAAGCTCGTAGCACGCCACTCGGTGGTGCGCTATGAGCTTGTAGATCTGCTATTTTTCAATGGCTAAAGCATAACATAATGCTAATAACAAAATTATGCTGATTTGAAATCTGTGGACATGAAGGTGGACATGAAGCTGGGGAGAAGCCGAGGTATCAGTTCGATCTGAAGGCATTGACTGTATTGCAACAACTGAAACATATCCTAATCCTTCTGCTACTGAAAACAATACAGTGTCAGGTTTCAGATTACATACATGTATACATAGTACATACAGACATTACATTACTGTACCTTTAATTCACCCATCCTAATTACGTCACCATCAACATCTAGTATATATACCTCCGAGCATACCCATAAAAAATCCATCCGACCACAGTATAGTACTTTCAACTCACAACTTACATACATGTATCCATACATAGGTTACCTGTTACCCAACCAATATTGAAACATATCGTAATTACGTCACCATTGATAGCCAGTTATAACCTGACTTTAGTATTTCATTTCAATGTTTTACAGAGTGGCTGAGATTTGAAAGTTTGTAGCGGTCGACGGTAGGCACTCGACAGAGTGCAGTTCTAGTTTTCTTCTTTTGCTCTCAGTAACTCCCATACGTAAAATAAACCCTTTTTTAAGGCTGTATCTTCTGACAAGTTGCCCATGGCATAACTTCCCCATGGCAACTTGTCCATGGCAAACTCACCTTCCCATCATGCACCTGTGCACAGTGTGAAGCTCAGCAGCGCCACTTTGTCACCTGTTGGTACACCAAACAGACATACATACATACATACAGGATAGAGATGTCATACTGACATATACTGATTATCTGGTTTTATGTTGATTCCTTTATTTTTATTTTTATATATATATATTTTTTTATCCCACGATTTTGTAACCCATTTTTCACCCCTGTGTCAATCATCTAATGTGATCCTGGGCTCTACACACCCTCCACCAACCTAGTCCCCATATATGGGGGACAAGGGGAGAGCAATGGACTTGAACTCATGCTTCCTTCATGCCTGAGTGTCCAAGTTGCTCCTTTACACCTGACAGGGGGGAGTTTCCCTGGTTGGACGTAGCGCGTGGAAGGAACACGTTATTCCAACCAGTTCCTTTCCCCTCCATCAGGCGCCCCGGCTGGCCAGGGGGAGGCAGTTTAGTGACCAGGATTACTGCATGTTTTTTGTGAGGGTACCTACCCTAGGGGACACGGGGAGAACATGCAAACTCCACACAATGTTGATTCCTTTTGATGTTGATTTTGTGTGCAGGCACACTTCTTTATTATTTAATTTTGAGTTGCCGTGTTTTGGAAGCCAGTCTATAGTGGCAGTGGCAGCAGACCAGCATTGATTAATCTAATTAGAGAAGTAAGTTGAACAGGTGCAGGGCATGAGCTAATCATGACTGAATGAATGAATTGCAGGCTGCCATTGGTGCTGGCTGGAAGTCCCTCCCTATTTAAGGGCCGCTGTTGAAGACTGAACCAGTTTGGCCCCAGACACGGTTGATGACACACAGAGCAAGGACAGAGGAGAGAGGACCTGGATTGAGAAGGAGCCAAATGGACACCCCACTGGAAAGGGAAGTAAAAACCCTCATGCACAAGCCACTTTAATCTGCCATCTTGGATTATTTAAGTATTGAAACCCCCCTTCTTTGAACATTGAATTGAATTGGATATCCCACTGCTCTGCTGCTCTGACACCCCTCCAGCAACTCTACATCTGACCTCAAAGTTCAAACCTCCATATATGGAGCTGACCTGTTCTGACATTCCATAATATTGATCCTACCCCACCTGTCCTTCCTCTTCAATGTCTCCTTTTGACTGATACCTGTCCATTCAAACTCTAGACAGGCCCACTCCAAAGTTATTAGTTAAGTTCTCAACAGGCCCAAAACCCTTTACACTGTCAAGACACTGCCCCTGCTGCCACCCTTAGATCTCCATATATGGAGCTGACCTGTTCTGATATTCCATTATGTTGATCTGACCTCATCAAACCCTGTACACTCAAGACACGATCCATAAACGGCCAGTACAGAATTAATTCCATGTGTTGATCTGATGCCAAAGCCAAGCGCCAGGCACTCACCCAGTAGTCTGCCGTCACCCAGGCGGATGCGTGCACGCAACCTCGCCCTAAAGGGCTTCTCGCCCTCAGACACAGGGGCCACACATTGTTGTTCATTGGAGTGGCTGCACCACTCAAAAAGGCTGATATGGTTTCTGCCTCGCATTCGGTACAGAGTGACGTAGAGGGGGGCGCTGTGACTGGCCAGTCGCTGTGATTGACAGCCTACACCTAAACCTAACCCTAACCTTAACCTCAGTAAAACTATAGCCTACCTAAACCTAACCCTAACCTCAGTAAAACTATACCTAAACCTAACCCTAACCTCAGTAAAACTATACCTAAACCTAACCTCAGTAAAGTATACCTAAACCTAACCTCAGTAAAACTAACACAGTGGCTGGGGGGCGTTTCCAAGAACCCGAAAGCGAGGCAGATACCTTGTTGGCCTCAAAAAGAGGAGTCCACAGAAATTGTGGATAGGAACTGTTCATTATATTAGCAGCTGGTGCCCTCTGCAGGCAGCACGGAAGAACTCTATGCTGACGTTTTGAGGTAAACCTTATGAGACAGTGGTGAATGAGCAGATGAATGTCTCATTTCATGTTTTCAAATGTATAGAGGTCTTTTGGAAATGGCACATCTACAAACTCACAATGCGTCGCGATGAGCTTGTAGATCAGCTATTTCCAAATGGCTGAAATGTTTATAGGGCTGGAGTGGTTACTGTGTGTTTTGTTATAACAATCCACATTTACAAAGTAACTATAGTAAATTAAAGCTGTCAAATAAATGTAATGGAGTAAAGGTACAATATTTGGATCTGGAGATGTAGTGTAGTAGAAGTATAAATTCCTCAAAATTGTACTTAAGTAAATGTACTTAGTTACTTTACACCACTCATTTAGAGATTGTGGTATTAGCTTTGGTAGTGTTTGAGTGTAAACATTATGAGAGGATCATATTGGTCAGGATTACCTGTTGACATGGTGGCACCCAATATAGCCTCTGTAAAATACATTACACTTGTAGGTATAACGGTTACAAACGCATTGCAACATCTTTTACATATTCTGTTTACAGAGTAGTAAATGCAATATTCAGCTCATATAGTTTTGAAACTGTAAAGGGCACGTATGGTATTGATAGAAGTATCATTTATTTTATATGTTTTATTTTGTGTTTGAGTTACCGTAAATGAGAGATAGTCCGCCAGCCGGGGTTGTGAAGTGGGACATTTTTATTGGCCTAAAATCTTGTCTACATACATACCTACATTCATTAAATCCACTTGCCGACCGGCTGTCAGCATTGAGCAATTTTTTTCATAGAGGTTTTATACAGGGTATGTGACCATACCATTAACATCCTATATAAGGCAAAAAATAACACAATTGCATTATGCTTCATGTAGCATGTGACATGTCAAACTAGTGGGTTTTCATGATTCTAAATCCATTCCAAGCATTAGTTAATGCTTGGAATGGTAAATTAACTCGTTGGGCTAAAAACGGCCATAGCCACTTGCCCAAATGTTCCCAAAATGTGCTGACCTCATCACATTTGTGATGACCTGATTTCCTTGGTATAAAATGCTTGTATAATTAGAGATTCATCTTGTACCATTTGGATACCTCTCTCTTTCTTTCTCTTTGCAACTGTAACGCTCTCTGAATCAGAACTAAAAATCCAACTTGAGTGATGTACTCAAATTCTTTCAGGGTTTCAACCTCTATCTTTCATAGGGTTAAATGTTTTCATATCTTGGTTAAAGGTTTTTAAAGTGAACTTTAAGGTTAATTGACTCAGGTTGGGTTTCTGCTATTGGCTAACAAAGCCATCATTTTACTTCGGTCAGGTATGACTCTATATTTCGTATTCTTTATTGATATGTTTTTTTTATTTCATTGTCTCCACCAGGCCGAAGGCATGGGGAGAGAGTATGTTTTGCACTCCGTCCGTCCGTCCGTCCGTCCGTGTGTGTGTGTGTGTGTGTGTGTGTGTGTGTGTGTGTGTCCGTCCGTTAGCAGCTAATCTCGGCCACCGTTAACCCGGTCGATGCCAAATTTTGCACACACACTCCCTGGATGCCAACGATGAACCTCTGCCCCAAACCTTCCAGAACGGCCTGTTATAGCGCCACCAGGAGGCCGCTTTGTGCAAAACAAGTTTTTGCACACCACACCTACAGATTTTGTCCAAACATCACGCAAATTGGTACACAGTCTCTCTAGAGCCATTCAACCAAACCGGTCTTTCAGATTTCTCACACTCCATCCTGATTGGTTAAGATTGGCTTCCAAAGTTCACAGGAGTGCTCAGTTTCAAACAAAATGCTGCAAATCATGAACACATCACGTGATTTCCGTGAAATTGTGCACCCACATTCCCACTAGGCCGAGGACAAAATGCCACATGAACAATTTCAACTCAACCTCAAGGTGGCGCTATAACTGGCCGAAAAGTGTTTTTACCTCTAACTGCACGGATCTGTGGATAACCTGGTGGAGACCTGTGCCCAGAAGGGCACTTTTTCTAGTTTTATATATATATTTACATTTCACAAGGATTAGCCTACCAAGTCATGGTCCTTATGTGAAAATGGCCAGTACCCTTTCTTGTTTTGTTTATTTATTTATTTATTCCAAAGAATCCATGTGTTTAGGCCTACACTCATCATTGAAGCCTGGCCTGTTTCGTTTTTAAACAAAACAACAAAATATGGTAATCATAGGAGTCAATAGACAGCTCTGTGGATGTTGTCGTTGATGTGATTTGATTAAGGAGAGAGTGAGAAAAACTTGCAAAATGCAAACACCAACTTTTGAAACTGCAGCCTCATGTGCTACTGCTTACATACACCGTTTCCAACTGTAAATGGATGCATTATTAAATTAATCATTAAAGGACAACTTTAGTTTTTTTCAAGGTTCATGTTTTAGGTTGTTATTAGAGAAAGTAAAAGATGAGTGTTCATATTTTTTTCATCTGCTGCTTTCTTTCGTTTTAGGGATTTTAGCTGTTTTTGACAGGGGGCGGGGGCATTCAAGCATGGGGCTAAATATGTATTTTTTTTACCAAGTTTTATGGTGAATTATTTTTGTATTATTTACTATAGTCCTACTAGACCCCAGGAAATTGGCTAGAAGATCACAGGATCTACTGAATGTGAATGTAGCCTACTGGGGGGGAAGGCTTATACTGTTTGTATAGGCTCAATATGTCAGTTTGTCACATTCAACAGATCCTGTTATCTTTTGTGGCCAGATGTAATTTCTTGGGGTTTATTAGGACTATAGTAAATAATAAAAAAATAAATCGCCATAATATTTTGTAAAAAGATACATATTTAGCCCCATGCTCGAATGCCCCCGCCCCCTATCAGAAACTGCTAAAATCCCAAAAACGAAAGAAAGCAGCAAATGAAAGAAAATGACTTTCTCTAATAACAACCTAAAACATGAACCTTGGTTGAAAAAAACTAAAGTTGTCCTTTAAGATTACCGTATGCATGGATGCAGAAATGAACACCTACGCTTTGTGACTATACAATCACATGGCATGTTAGATTAAATAGCTTTAATCTAAGCCATACAAAACATTTTATTTGAGTAGTTTAAAGCTTTACCATTGGGCATTCAGGGTGAGGCTGGTCTCATTATTTTTGTGCTCTCATATTCTTTCTAAATCAGGCTATAGTTTATTGGGTTGTTGGACATGGATTTATGTATACATGTGCAACTTGGTGTGAGCTGGATAATTGGAAATGGTTTGCCTTGGGTTGAAATGAGGATAGATGATTCAGTATATAAACATAATGAATGATGATTATATTCATAATATCCTTAACCCTATTTTTGAGGGGCGCTATAGGCCCTCCTATGTCCAGCTTTGAGGGTTTGTGTAAACGCAAACATTGTCCTAACACAATCATTGAATGCCATTGACAATGTGTATGATGATGATGATAAGACCTCCCCTCACTTCACAAGGTGTTATTTTTATTAGTATTACTGTAGTAGTAGTAGTAGTAGTAGTATAGTAGTAGTTATGTAGTATTAGTAGTACAAGTATTCATATTGGTTTTAGTGTTATTATGCATGATCGGGTGTGATAGTATACGTTTGAATGCCTCACTGTAAATAATTATGTTGAACATGCTTTCTGTGCTGACACACATTTTTAAATCCAAATCCAAAGGTACCAATGTGTGGTGACATTCCTTTCCCCTGCATCATAACAAATCAATGACATGCCACAGTCTTTGCCACAGCAACACACACACACAGACATGACAACTCCTTCAAGTTGCCCTACATACATAATATAAACCGCCAATGGCACAGATGCCTCAGACTTGAGCGATCAGCAGCACTCTCACATGCACGGTTACCTTCACAAGACACAAGAAGACACCAACTTGACCATGGATGGAAGACATCTCCTTCTGTTCTCTGCGCTCCTTGTGGGATTGTGCATCCTCACATGTGCCGTGCCAACGCCAAAGCTACCGACGCCCTTTTGCAAGATTGTCTGGTAAGACTTTCATTTGTATTGATTCTTGATTATTGATTGTTGATTATAGGCCTACAAAGTCTTTGGATAACGACGTGTAAAATGCCATTCTGTTATTTCCTTCCCTGTATAGGCTGGTTGGAGTCCCTTGCCCTCATGTAAACATGGCCATACTGACTGCAATTAAGGCCAAAGAGGAATATACGGTAAGGAACTTTGTTTCATGGGAAACTTAGGAGCAGTACAAACCTATTTTCACGGTCAAGAGATACCAGCTGCCCTGTAGCGAATCTTCTGATGCTGCTGTGATTTGCTTGGAAAGAAGTTAACATCAACTCTAAAGAATGTCTTAAGTAGCATATTTAAGTGACAGAAAACGGCAGTTTACAATACTTCGTATTAATAATACTCAAACAATAATTTGACTATAATATTCTCTGTTCTTCATTCAGCTTGGGGCGGTGACCCCTGCTTACATTGAGGCCAACCACACTTCATTCGTTGATGGTTCGATTGAGATCCTCAACTTCACCATGAAAAACACGACAATGGGTCTGGGCTGCCGTGTTAGTGTAAGTCTAATTGTTTTGTATGTTATATTGTGTTTGCCTTAACTACTCCCAGTCAATTCTGTTCATTTTGATAAGATCCCAAATCACAGGATCATGTAGAAATCACATTCCTTTAAATTTACCTTAAAATTAGACGTGTAAAATGTCTGTCTCCCTTTTGATGTTGTTCAGGGTATTTCCATTGCTACTACCTGGTTCAGCCTTCTTGACAACGGCACCAACTACTGCAACCTCTTCGATATCATTCGAGGTATATTTCAAGCTCACCATGTTCAAGTCTTGTCACAGATTTTGCTTTCACTGGATGGCTATCGGTTACTAAACAAAATGAACAGCTGTTCATAACTTACATAGCAAATATCATCTATTATGAACATAATTGTCTTTGCAAAGGACATATTGTGGATATCTGAAATTGTTGAAGATTATATCACATACTGTATAGGCCAGTGGTTCCCAAACTTTTTCAGGTCAAGGACCCCCAAATTGACACTAATGAGCCCGCGGACCCCCATTTGAAAAAGACATGCCAGGGACCCCTCATAAGAGAAGAGTTTTACGGCTCTGGCTAGTGATTCTCACCACGTTTAATTTCAAGGACCCCCATTTTGACATGCATTAGTCTACGGACCCCCATTTAATGGTATTTCTATCTGAGAATTTATATTGTAAAATCAATGTTATTTTAACTCTGAGAGATACAGACCTATAATCCATTTGGTCCCAAACTATCATTTAGCTGGGGACCCCTGGAACTCCCTCAGGTACCCTTAGGGCAGGGGTTCCCAACCTTTTTTGGACCAGGTACCCCTTTTGCGGTAGATATTTTTCCAGGTACCCCCTCATCCTCGTAACACAGATAACAATATATTTACAACCACAAGCTGTGTTTCCTGCAGGAAAAAGCTTTGGCATGGTGCTGGGCGCAGGCCGCAGGGGGGCCTTCTTGCGTCGAACATTTTGATTAATTAATTAATTTGATTCAATAATTAATGAATAAATTAAGATTGATTTGTATTATTGCTCTTGTATTGCTATTGGAGACACTGGGGGGACACTGGGCAGGCACTGGGGAGGCACTGGGGAGGCACTGGGGAGACACTGGGGAGACACTCGGGAGGCACTCAGGGAGGCACTGGGGAGGCACTGGGGGGACACTGGGCAGGCACTGGGGAGGCACTGGGGAGACACTGGGGAGACACTCGGGAGGCACTCAGGGAGGCACTGGGGAGGCACTCGGGGGGGACACTGGGGAGGCACTCAGGGGGACACTGGGGAGGCACTGAGTGGACACTGGGGAGGCACTGGGAAGGCACTGAGGGGACACTGGGGAGGCACTGAGGGGACACTGGGGAGGCACTGGGAAGGCACTGGGGAGGCACTGGGGAGACACTGGGGAGACACTGGGGAGCATGGGGAGGCACTCAGGGGGACACTGGGTAGGCACTGGGGAGGCACTCGGCTGGTCACTGGGGAGGCACTCAGGGGGACACTGGGGAGGCACTGGGAAGGCACTGGAGACACTGGGGAGACACTGGGGAGGCACTGGGGAGACACTGGGGAGACACTGGGGAGCATGGGGAGGCACTCAGGGGGACACTGGGGAGACACTGGGGAGCATGGGGAGGCACTCAGGGGGACACTGGGGAGGCACTGAGGGGACACTGGGGAGGCACTGGGGAGACACTGGGGAGGCACTGGGGAGGCACTGGGGAGACACTGGGGAGGCACTCAGGGGGACACTGGGGAGGCACTGGGGGGACACTGGGGAGGCACTCAGGGGGACACTGGGGAGGCACTGGGGAGGCACTGAGGGGACACTGCAGGAGGCACTGGGAAGGCACTGGGGAGAAACTGCAGCCACTGGGGAGACATTGGGGAGCCACTGGGCAGACACTGGGGAGGCACTGGGCAGACACTGCAGGGAAGACACTGGGGTGGCACTTGGGGAGGCACTGGGGAGGTACTGGACATTTCATATCACACACACACACCATGATTCACAAGCCCCCTCAAAAAAAAAAAAAAAACGTTTTTTTTTTTTTTTTTTTTTTGAGGGGGCTTGGGTACCCCCTGGCTATGCGTCGCGTACCCCTAGGGGTCCGCGGACCCCACGTTGGGAACCGCTGCCTTAGGGGTCCCCGGACCCCACTTTGGGAACCACTGGTATAGGCTATATTTTTCAGTCCTCGCGTAGCAGCAATTTTGACCATTTCATTCCTGCTTTCTTTCCTCTTTCCTCGTCCTGTGGTATAGCTGATTACGTACTGTAGTAGTGACCTATTTAGCTTTCTTCACACTGATGTGACTGATGCAATAAGCCCATGTCTGACTGTGAAAGCTAAAGATTAAAATGCTCATATGGGTTTTTGTCCGTGTAAAGTTCCTCATTACTGTGTTTTCCCTGAATGTATACAGATGGGGGACTCGACAAGGCTCCGGGCTTCATCGAGTACACCAATGAGTGGCTCTGCCTTGGATTTCACCTCGCCACCTGCAAGTTCTTTTAATGCAGTGACTTGCAGTCGAAGCACTGCCGGATTTCGACGTTTCTTCATGTCTTCTGCATCATTGGTTCTCAAACTTGTCAAGGACCCCAAAATGAATATGTATTTGGCCCGCAGACCTTCATCTGAAAAAATATGATATATATATAGCCTATATATAGTTTCTTATAATAGCCGGTTGGTCTGCAAAGCTCACAACATCAGCGTGCCGCATTGTGACACGCTGTGAGCTTGTAGATCTGCTATTATATTCACATAGCAAGTGTATGTAGGTTTAAAGTGGTTAAACAGATGCTATATTAAAAGTTTGTTGGGAACCCCCTACAATCCCCTCAAGGTCCACTGGGGGTCTCCTCCTGACCCCACTTTGAGAACCACTGTTATACATATAATAACATTGATGGTTACTTTAATAATTAAATGTCATTATCATTTTCATGTTCTTAATTTATACTTTAAACTGATGTTTTAAGCAATTATAGAATTAAATATATTTTGTATGCTTAATAAAAAAAAAAGTTTTGTCATTTATCTGACGTCAAAGTAATCTCAATACAATTAACATATTTATATATATATACTAGTATGTGTGTGTGTGTGTGTGTGTGTGTGTGTGTGTGCGTATACATGTACACACACGCAGTATATAGTGCAATGTGGAATGTATGCTACTTTGTGGACATTCTCAGCATTTATTTATTTATCTACCCATGTTACCTATCAGCCTCTATATGTTGTACAATGTACATTCTATATATTAAATATGTTTTATTATGAAGTGTCTTTTTTTTCTTCTTTATTTGCATTTGTATGCTTTATTTCAGACGGGTCAGTGAAGAGACGAGAAACCGTGATCAGGGAGAGAGAGAGCAGAGACGGGTTTGACCTGCTCAAAAGTATAGCATAATGTGCACTAACTCATTGCTTCTCAAAGTGCGGTCCGGGGACCCCCAGGGGTCCTTGAGGGGGTACCAAGGGGTCCCCAGCAAAAGTAGTTAATATACAGTAGCATGACCATCATTTTAACCACTTTATCCTTTTAATACGTTGGCAATTCGAAAATCTCACATCTGGCCTGGGCCGGCCTAGCGGTCCACCTAGGCTGCTAATCCAGTTTGACAGCATGTCGTCGGTTCAACTCCCGCTCCCGACAACCTTTGCTGCGTGTCACTCCCCATCTCTCTGCCCCCTGCATTTCCTGTCGGCTTACTTTGTTACGATGAAATGAAGGCAGAAAAAAAAGCACATCTACAATCTAGCAGCACGTCACATTGAGGTATGCTGCCAAATATCAATTTAGGGGTCCTTGACTTGAAAAGGCACAACCGACCAACCAGGAAGTGGGAACCCACCATTTGTAAATTATTTCCTTTTTTCTTTTTTTGTCTGCCTTGTCTTTTCTGCCTTTATTGATAGTATCAAGTGGTTCAAGGTGTTTACTTTATTGTCACACAGATGTACAGCATTGTGAAAAACTTTAGTTGGGTGATGCTCCACAATACACATAAGTAAAACAGTAAATAAATAATACTAAGTCTAAAAGTTTAAAAGAACTCTGATCAGTATACAAGGCCATAATACCATGGAAATGTTCAATGTTCATTTATGCTTGTTAAGCAGTCTTAGGGCCGATTCATACTCCTATTTTACCGCTGTTTCGGCGCTGTAGAGCCGACTTTAGGACGGTACCCGCCCCCCCGAACCTCAAATGACGTCACATTGTAGGCACTACAGAGCCGAACCGACTTTTATTCGGCTCTAAAATGGGAGTATGAATCGGCCCTTAGATAGACAAAGTCAAAGTCGTACGATTAGTCACATGTTACCGCAGTGACATATGTTCTCTGCATTTGACCTATCTCTTGGGGAGCGGTGAGCCGCAGCGTGTGCCGCGCTCGGGAATCATTAGTTGATTTGACCCCCAATCCAACCCATTGATGCTGAGTGCCAAGCAGGGAGGCATTGGGTCCCATTTTTACAAGTCTTTAATTGGTATGACCCGGCCCGGGGATCGAACCCCCGACCTCCCAGTTTCAGGGCGGACACTCTAACCACAAGGCCATTACAGGAAAGAGGGAGAGAGAGTCAGGCCAGAGCCTATTATAATATAGGCCTGCTGGCCAAGTGGTCCAGGCACATGCCACATATTATGTGGCATGTGCCTGGACCACTTGCCCAGCAGGCGCCCCTGTAAATTATTTCCTAAATACTACTGTTATTCAGTTGTTGCACTGAACTCAACCTATAGCCCTAAATTACAAGCTATCAAGCAACAAACCCAATCCATCATGATTGTTGTAGTATACAACATGATATGATCTGAGACTGCCTATGCTGTGTACTTGTACGTGAATACAAATGTACTAGATATGTATTGTGTACTGCCTTAACTGTAACATTTATTCACTTTATAGTTAGCTCCTGGAGTGGAGACATTTACAGCAAGGTCAGCGTGCTGCAGGCAGCTAGATTGTGACCGGTCTGTCAGAACCAGACGAGGGTCCAGTACTTATAGGATAAGCAACAACGATTGCTAGACAATCATAATCACAAGCAACGAATCAAAGGGCTTTACTTTTCCAGGTGGGCATGCTCTTTAATAATTTATAGCAAGATTTTGTTGATGTCATGGACCCCCACATGAATGAATACATTCCTTTTTGGTGAAATTTTGGTTTATATAAAATGAACAGTAATTGTATGAGAGAAATACATTCATAGTTGTGCCTCAAAATGTATGTGATATACAGTTACATGATTATGATTTACAATTCTAGTAGGCCTATAGTCACCATAGGTAAAAAAGACACCACACACGCGCACGCACTCGCGAGCGCACACACATGCACACACTGCCGTTGACCCATTTTCAGGTTTCTAACACAGAAGGTGTGTATGCGAGATGACCCAGTGGTCACACCTCGGAATAAATCGGTTTCATCCATGATCCGTCCTTACTGATCCATGGATGACAAGCTTACATGTCGGTGTGAAGATGTTTGTGGGACGGACATACAGTAGATCTATTATATACAAAACATACCTTGCCTTTCTGGTGCAGCTCACACTCCGGGCAGTCTTGTTACACACCGCTGAACTCCTATAGTTTGACCATCAGCAGCACCACCACCATGTCTATCACAGCTTTGCTCCTGTCCTCTGCGCTCTTCATGGGAATGCCGGCCCCTTCATCCTCATCCCCTGCAGTTTCTGGCCCTTTCCATGCCTACTGCGAAGTCCTCTGGTAAGGATATGGTCTTATTCTAGGTTGCTATTGCAGTTTCTCAGTTTGGTTGTTCAGAAAGTTACGAGGTTTTGTAGTTAATCACAGATAATGAATGCCTGTTTTATAAGTGTTAGGGTCCATACTGTACTGTACGGTATACTGTGCTATACTAAATGTTCTCTCCTCAGGCTCTTTGGGCTGCCCTGTGATGTAATCACTGCAAAGCTGACACAACAGATTGAAGCCTTCAGTCCTGCAAATATGTGCGCACAATGCCAGTATATGGTGAGAACACTGTAAAATCTTAATTTAACTCTGAGGGTCAAATATAACATTTGTAAACTCTTGCTGTTACAAATGGATACAGTAGCCTAAATGAACTGAAGAGCTTTATTGTGCTTCTGTTTAAATGTAATTTAAACATTGCGGTGGTCCACATTTTAAAGACAACCATTTCACAGAGCAGTAGAATTGTAAATTCCTCTTTAAGACATCAAAACATCCTTGATTTTACTCTTTTGACGTGTCTATCAGTGTTATTACAACCACAGAAATAGCCTCCTATAATAAGTCATTCCATCTGTTGCTTCCATGCAGCTCATATCGTCCTCAGCTGTGATCATCAACGCCAACCACACGTCTACAGATGGCATTGACGTGGAGATCTTGAGCTTCACCCTGAGTCCCACCGTAGCCCCCGGGGGCTGCCGTGTGTCTGTAAGTTCATGGATTCAAGTTCTCAGTCGCCACGACTGATTTCAGTCAATTGGGATTCCACAGCAGCCACTCTATAGTCTATAGAAGCATATCTTGTTGTCTTGTCTTGAGAAATATAAGAATGATAGCATCTAAACATCACATGCAGTCCTATAGTTGATTGTTTAGGAAACAGCTGCACTATAGTACTGTACGTACTCCTATAGTTTCACAAATCACAGATTCGGATTTCAGTCGTGAGGATTTATTTAGCTTTATTTCATGTGTAAGTGAGACTGTTGGACAGGCACTAGTAGGAGATTGATTGTTTCATACATATTTTATTTAGAAAATTTGACTTTCTTTCTTTTTTCAATTAAAATGTGAAAAAATGAAATTGTTAATGAATATTGGCAGACCAAGAGAGGGCACCGATATCCTAAATTTACCTGAAACAATATTTTTTTTATATACCGGTATATATATTTTGTTACCAGGGTGAGTCCAGATCTCTCTCCTTTACCTCTCTTCTTGATACTGGGACCAACTACTGCAACCTCTACAACCTTCTGCTTCGTGAGTATCTTCTTTTGTCATGCGTTACCAAATTACATTTATCAGCAACATAATGCCACCACTATTGTTTAGTATTTAGTATTACTATTATTATTATTTTAGTATTAGAAACCATTATGTATAGGCCTACTGTATAGCCGGTAGCCTACTGTGTTACGCTAATACTATAAACTGCTGTACACTGTGTGTGAATGTGGCGTGTGAGTGTAATAAATGTAATGACTTTCTGTCTGTGTCTGTGTGTTATGTTTTGTAGCAAGTGGACTGATATCAGCACCAGGCTTCTTGGAGATGACCAATGAGTGGGCCTGCTTGGGCTATTCACTTGCTCCCTGCAAAGATTTGTGGTTAGAGAAGATGTTGCAGTAATTGTGTCTTTTGTGTTTTTAACTTGAGTTCAAATCCTTACATGAATGCTAATGATAATGAATAATTGTTCACTTGCTATTTGATGCCAATGGAGAAAGTGTTTATTTATTATGTGTGTGTGTGTGTGTGTGTCTGTTGATTACAGTATGTGGAAAGAATGCTGTGTCATTGTATGATTTTGCTTTTTTTTGACTGATTGTGATATTGTTCTTCAGTTAATATATACACCTTATAGGCTTAATTAAATGCTACATATTCTTAATTAAATGCTACATATTTATAAACACAATATAAAAGACAATAAAAACACATATATATATTAATAATTATTTCTTTGTACCCGAGGATTTGAACACCTGCAAGTTGAATTCAATGATTTGGTTATTTTGTACACGTATAATAAACGGATCCATAATTATTAATACCCATGCTTACCTGTTGAAGTCTACACTTTCCTCATCATATAGTTACAGTGGCATTTATTCATGGACCAACATTTTGGCTAGGAAGCCTTTCATACATTTTAGGAGTGTGCAACTATTTCTTCATTAAGTGTGTCCTTTATCTTATCTGTCACTTTTCTTTTGCCACATGATATTGCAAAGCTATAGTGACTCATATAGGACTGACCCAGATGATATCAGGAGGGAGAGATACGGTATGGTGCAGGTGGTGCAAACCCTGGACATAATCAAGGTCAATCATCTTTTACTGATGCCTATGACAAAAAGCCCCTCGGCAGCCGCTCGGTTTGTGATTTCGCTGCCCCCGAAGTTGTGAAGCACCAAGAAGGGCCTACTGTATGTAAAAATGGGGCACCATTCACCAGAGGCATTGTTTTGGGGGAAATACAGGTTCCACAACAGAGATTCCAGACTATAATATGATGTCTAGTATTATCTACGCAGATATTAGTCTGGCCATGTCAGGCTAGTTTGACATTAGCATGCATGTGATTTGTTTATAATGATAAAACATAAATACAAAAAAATATATATTGTAAGTTTGGTCTACTCAGGTCCTGCATCTTAGTCCATAGAGGCATAGAACAATAATCACACTGACCAGATCCGATCAGCAAATTTTAGTTTTAGTCATAGTCACTTGAATAGTTTTCAGTTAGTTTTAGTCGCATTTTAGTCACCTGGAATGTTTTAGTGTTAGTCTAGTTTTAGTCTACTAAATCATAAGTCGACTAAAATGTATTTTGGCGGGTCTTGATGCCGTCGTAATGACTGTTTTTACACTTGCTGAAAATAGCCGATCTACAAGCTCACAACGCCTGTAGATCTGCTATTTTCAGCATGCAACCAAGTGTAAAATGGCTTATACTGGATCTCTTGTACACTAGTCCCTACCTAACATTTTAGTCTAGTTTTTATTTGTTGACGAAATTGTCAGTATATTTACAGGTAGTATTGGTTTTAGTCATCATAGTTTAGTTTTCATTCAGTTTCCGTTTTAGTTTTCGTCAGTGGAAAAAGGTAGTCTATACGAAAAAATTTCGTCTTAGTTTTAGTCGACGAAATCAACACTGACTAGAACTGATCTTTATCTCATTCATGTCCAATCAGAACTCTGCTCTGGCCCATGCTCTCTCTCTCTCTCTCTCACTCTCTCTCTCTCTCTCTCTCTCTGTGGGACTGCTGGCCTCCGACAGCCTGCATGTTGGAGCCCCTTAGCATAGCCTCAGCAGTTCAATTTGGCATGGCTTCTTGTTCTGGTCCAATTCCACTCTCTGTCCTTTCCTGTGTCAGTTCTGAAAGGAGTTATATCACTCGAGGATCTTTGACAGAATAGTGTGAACTGTGACGGTTAATCAAGAGTGGCACATGTGTTCATGCAATATGCCACTGTTCTTTCTCCAGGCTGGTAAAAAAATGATTAAAGACCTGAAACCCGCACAACTATATAACCTTGTGTTTTAATTACATTTAAAGCAGTCCAGCAAATGTAAGGACATCTGTCATATTAGATACGAGATATTTCATAGAATAGAATATTTCCATGTGATTGCAAAATATTGCATCATAATAGGCTATATGCAATGTTGAAGCTGGATCTTCAGTCTGTATATCTTACTTTCTTATTTAAGATTGTA
Source organism: Protomyctophum parallelum (assembly GCF_964188405.1). Lineage (NCBI taxonomy): Eukaryota > Metazoa > Chordata > Actinopteri > Myctophiformes > Myctophidae > Protomyctophum > Protomyctophum parallelum. The sequence continues at coordinate 33,447,557 of NC_139709.1, read as the reverse complement.
CTTTGGATATTTTACAATTTCACTTTTGTAGCCTGCAACATAACCAATTGATATGCCATTCTAACAATTGTTTAGTCTACTGAATATACATGAAATTGAGCAACTATCAAATCAGTTCTTAATTTCCATTTTGTCTATAGGCCTACAGTATACCTCTTTGTGTCAGGATCCGTTTTTCATTGAAAGTGAAGCATGAAAGATTGTTTTTAACAATGTTATTTTCTTTGGCAATGGTACAAAAATTATATGTGGACGCTACGCATTGTGTCAACCGTAGATGATGTGTAGACTGTCATTTGTCACTCTAAAACTAACCACACAGTGAAGCCCTGTTTGGACCACATGTAGACCCAAACTACACTAGACACATGACATGTCATGATGCGAAGAAGTATTATGCTTTTAAATGCCCTTTTATGCCTTATGTAAAGCACTGCCTTGATGGACTGTATTCCTTGCCCTTGCCTGTCACTTGAATTGCCTAATGAAATTTCAGTTTATATGAGCACCTAGTATATCTATCTATAAATTCGACACACGCCTTCCACACCCCCACAGGGAGTGCAGTGCCCGGTGTCGAGTACGTCGGATAGCCTGTTGTCCAGAACCAGCACAAAAGCCTCTGCCCGGTCACTGCACCTGATCCAGAGTGTAGAGTAGGAGAGTAGCGACACTCTTTGATCTCGCCGCAAAGCGGGTGCCTATGGGCTATAGTTCCAAACATTGCTCCTATATGGCTGGAACTATTCCATTGAGATAGAATGAGCACTTCCGCATTCCATTGTTACAATGGGAGTCGCCACTCTCTTACTATATTACTCTGACCTGATCACCCCTATATCTGCATATATGGCGCTGGCCTGTTCTGCAGACACCTGCATAGACTCCATATTTGGGATTGCCTGACAAAGAACTCCATTATATGGGCATAAAAGGGACACAGACAATAATAACTGGATGGGGCATGCATTTCCGACTTGCATCGTTCCATGTAGGCCAGTGCCCAACGAGGCACCGATCTAGTATCTATAAATGTACCACTTCTCTGTACGTGTGTGTGTGTGTGCACGTCTGTAATCCACCCCCATCTGCCTGCCAAGGACACAGGCAGATGGGTGGAACGGGTACTCTGACGCGGATTCAACGGGTATTGCATCGCCGGGTGGGGCATGGATCTCCAACTTTTATCGTTACCGACTCGGTGCTCTACAGCCGGGAACCGCTCTATAACTAGCGACGTTAATGCTATAGGAAGAAAGATTGGGTCAAGTCGCTACCAACCAAGCACGTAAAAGACTTCTATACTATTAAAGAATGATCATCTTTATTCATATAGCACTATTTATAGAACTAGTGGATGCACAGTAGTAGGTAGGCACTGCTACTCTAGCTGGACTGCTTGTGACTTGTGTGTGTTTGAGAGGTACAAACGTGCCTCACAAATACTGTAACAGTGATACTGTGGCAACAACATCGAAGAGAAACACTGAAACAAGTACATTAATGATTAATGGAAATGTGACATACGGTCAAAGCAATCTTGTAGTAGGCTCACATGTCTTATTCCTTGTTGCCACTGCAGCTACAGCCGGAGAGGGTCAACACAACAGTATCTGTCTGTCCGGCCATAAATATATATAAAATAAAGGCCAAAATAAAACCCCACACACAACAGTATGACCTTTCATTTCACCCCCGGCAAACGCAAACAGATTCCGAAGGCTGAAGGTATAAGCAACTGTATGGTAGTTACTGTATACAGACAGAAGAAAATAGGCGCCCAAAGGTTCCGTTAATAATTTGTTCTATATCTCAATATCCTAAGCCTTCCGATGATGCATGCACACATGTCCACTTTTGGCATGTCACATTCAGTGATGGCCAGATAGGCTGATAGATAGGCGCTAGAAGGCCTATTGGAGTACACTAATAATAGATGAGTGTGTGTGTGTGTGTGCGTGCGTGCGTGGGCGACTGCGCGCGTGTGTATTTGCCTGTCTCAGTGTGCGACTTTGATTGCAATGATTGCACCACCTGCGCCATATCTCTCCCTCCTCACATCTTGGGAATCGACTGAGCTGCTTAATGGCCTCCATTTACCTCCATTAATGACACTCCACATTATCATTAATGGCGTAACAGCGTGTGTCAAGGCAGGAAGCAGCCACTCAAGAGCTCGGCGATAACAGGGATCTATTTCGACGGGGCCAGGGGAACACTGAGCCATCCCACTTAAACTCAGCTAGCCCACATCTGATATCAGGTGCAGCGGCTTAAGTACCAGACCACGGTGGTGATGGTGATTGGCTACATTGATTGCAGCCAATTTGGCTGCAAGTATATTATTATATAGTCTGTTTTTTTGACGCAGCCTGTTTTTTGTCAGGTGAAACCTGACTAATGAAAGCTCGTGAAATGTAGACGACCTGCACCTACATCACCACCTATAGTCATACTGAATGCCTAGTCCTGATTGGCTGCCACACACGCTGCCTAAGCCAATGGGAGTGTCGTATGATTGCCTGCCTCCCTAAGCTATGCCACACGCACCGCGAAATTCCGCACCACAGCGAGCAAGCTTTACCACCAGCAGCCTCGAAGCGACAAACAGCTGTAAATGTTATGAGCTGGACAGCAGGAAAGCCACAACCAAACAGTCATTGAACCACGCACAGAACGTCGGAAACGAACACAAACATACACGTTAGTGACGTTACTAAAATAATAATCATACTAATATGAGGGGGGGGGGAAGGACACATGAACACAACGGACACAGCGCTTCTTTCACCTGACAAATATCACTATGTGATCATTTCTTGTTGCTGTACTTCAAGACACAAAAGACAAATAATATAATATAACATAATAATAACATAATCCTATCCATAGTATTTAACATTTCATTTAATAAAATGTAAACTCTTTTGTGAACTCTTATGAATTACGTCGTGTTGACGGGAAAATACAACGGGGTTAAAAGTACTTGGCAGCAGGAAATACTGAACAAAAAATATTAGCATTTTAAAACCCACTTTTATTTGACAGTTTCTTGCCCTCGGTACAATGCAATGCGACAAGATTTGAAGTGTTGAGCACAGAGGAATAAATACAGCAATAAATACAGTACTGACCTGCCTTACTGGCCATCTTAATTCAGACACACTATGCAAACCAGATCCTCACCGCACAAACACGCAAATCATAGGACGACAGGTCACGGAGCTATAGGCCTCCCCCTTAAATCAAACAGGGTCATGGGATCGACATGAACTGATATGCACGACAGCACTTGAATGTTGTTCGAAGAAAGCGAAAGACATTTCTTTCGAAATGTACACAATATCTGTCATCATTTTTGTCAGTCTTATCCTCTTCGCCTGAGAACGGAGACAGGCAGCGCAGAGAGCGTCTGAAAGCCGCAGGCAGAACCTTTCACAAAGTTTATAAAAAGATGACAGCTTTATAGTCCACCAAGCCGCTCGATCTGCAACGTCGATCAGTCACCGCAGTCACTGAAATGAGGCCTGGTCATGACGGTAAAAGGCTGAATAGTACAAGAGTCTGTAAATGAATCCATGTTCAATGTTCAGCAATGAAAGGATATATGACACCTCGATCCACATTTGCCTCTGTGCAAGTGCTAATCCTTTACTAATAAAACTCATGTCACTATAAGTAAAAACAAAAAAAAACAACATATCTAATCAAGCCTCGACACGGAAACCAAACACAAGTTTCTTGTCATTTTGAAATAATCCTAATGTTCTTTTGTGTTAAATGCCTGTGAGAGTTTAGTTCTTTAAGATAGATATCCTGTACAGTAGATGTTGGACTATGAAACCATTTCAAGTAAGAGGAAATTGTAATATCAGAAGCACAAATAAAAACAAAAACAAAATAATAAATAAATAATGAACATTCACGGATAGGGGCATCTGACTGAATCGCCTGACAAATTCTGAGAGAAATGCTAAAACCACACATAAACACACTGTAATATTTATGGAAACCAACCATAATATAGGCAATTGCAAGACCATGTATATTTGTTTTAGGACCTATACAGTACCTTATATTGCATTCACAAATTAATATCTCCACCCTGCATGTCTTCATTATTATCACAGGGAGTCTGCCCCTTTTCTTTTACAACACTTACAGTACTTGTTCCTCACACTATGTAAAAAGATGATTCATAAACCAAGTAGCAGTCGCTAAAAAGAAGCACGGCAAAAATGTTTTATGAAATATGCAAACGCGTTTTGAACCCTTCAACATTTCTACTCGGTGTGCATATTCACGCATGCACGCACAAACACACACACGCGCACACGCACACAATGACAGTAAGGGAGAGAGAGAGAGACAGAGAGAGAGAGAGAGAGAGAGAGACGGGTGACTAAAACGAATCTGTGATTAAGGCAGTCTCAAATATTGCAGAGAGGTTTTTGGCTCCCAATTCTGGAGACAGACTGCCACAACAGTCTTCAGTTCCCAGCTCTTATTATTCACTGCCGCTTCCTACATTCTTTCCCACAGATGACAGAGCAGACGGGAAGATATGAATAGAGATGGCTAACACAAATGTGAGAATGGTGCCACATTAATGTTAGACCCATGGTTTATGAACAAAGATAACCCGCGGAAACAAACTTTGAGCAGTAAATCCTCTTTGGAAGAAAAAGAAAAGTCCTATTTGGTTTGTGTGTGTGTCAGTCTTCCATACAATGAATACTCTTTTAACAGGGACCTTTAAATTAAAGGAAAAAAAAGTTAATTAAGAACGGAAAGCAAAATAGTAGCCTATACGTGTCTAGTGTCAACTGAAGTTATCGCAAAAAAGGGGGGCTTTTCAAAAGAGAGGCGTGCAGAGACGGGGGGGAGGGGGGGGGGGGGACGATGCCGAGGTCCCACTCGAGCTCAACTCTCGTCTCACTTAATTGAGTTCATTCCGACACACAAAAGGAAAGTCAACGCAGACACATACAGTATTAGTAGAGATCTCAGACAGAGCCGCGGCTCCTCCAGTGTCTTTTCCGCAGGGCTCTCTTGAAGGGTTTTTGTATGACTTGCATGTCGTGGTGGTGGTGGTGGTGGGGGGGGCCTCGAACACAGAGTTTTAACACCTGGCAACGCATGGCAGCCCCCCCCCCCCCCACCCCTCTGTGTTGCTTCCCACTGTTATAGCTGCACTCAGTGGGGGGGGCCGGCCGGGGCTTTGAACAATACCTACACCGCTAAACGGAACTTATATCCCCCCCCCTTTTTTCTCTTTTTTCTTTTAGACCCACTCCTGCATGGAACGCTTGCAGTACAGTATGTGGCGCTGCGTGCTCTTCCTCCTGAACTGGAAGACGGTGTAGAGCAGCACCATCATGCAGAGCGCCAGGACGCAGGGGATGGCGATGGCCACCGCCTTCTCCGTGCCGCCGGCGCTGCCGTCCAGCTTGATGACGATGTCCACGTCGCCGTTGCCGCCGCCGCCCGCGCCGTTGTCGTAGTGGAGGCGCTCCTCCACCTCCGTGGGGCTCCAGTCCCAGTCGGGGTCGGAGTCGGCGGGCAGGCCGTCGCAGCCCATGAAGTCCCTCAGGATGGAGCGGGGGTAGCCGGGCTCCACCCGCAGCAGCTGGTTGTTGAACTTCCAGTACTCCTTGCCCTTGTAGAAGTAGGTGTAGCCTGGGATGTGTGTGTGTGTGTGTGTGTGTGGGGGGGGGGGGGCACAGCAGAGGGGGTGCATACGTTCGTTAGACATACTGTATAGGCTATACGGTGCTGCGTTGCTACTTGCCTATCGGGTCATGACTCTAGTGCAGTGCAGCTAGTCCTATTTGTAGCCTCCCACACCTGTGTGCAGCGAGCAAGCTGCCAGCCACTCAGCCTTGATTGCGGGATTGGCAGGGAGGCTCCATGGGCCTTTTGACATGGTTAACGTACGTGCCATTGGAATGGGGAACGGCCGGGTTCGCCTCCCACCAGCCGAGGCTACATTGGTGGCAGCGGGTGTGTTTGGGTAACCTCTACAAGTATATGTTCCCGGAACGGCACAGACGCGCTTCCAGGTGGTGGGGGGGGGGGGGGGGGACTGTAGGCTATACGGTGCTGCGTTGCTACTTGGCTATCGGGTCTTTAGTCGACTGGTTAGCGTACGTGCCATTGGAATGGGGAACCCGGGTTCGCCCTCCTGGCCGAGGCTACGATACTAATACTAAAGCTGCGTTCAGACCTGAATATATATATATTCGCCAGGTCACGCCGCTCCCGTTCGTGCAACTATCGTCTTTGCGTTGACTTTGTATGCAATTCAGCAGAGTCACTCACACAGCTTTATGGTTCCACCGGCAAAGATTTCGCAATTAGCCGCGCCAGTGACTAGTTTATGGCACAGCGGCAGTGTAATAGAATGAGACGTTTGTTCTCAGATCCCAGAACTTGATCAATAGGCCCTTTTCACAGCAGGCATTCTCGATGGGTAAGCAAGCACTATAACCACAGCTGAAAGCAATAACATTAATTGCAGGTGTCTTTCATTTCGGTGTTAACTGTTTGCCAGTATATGGACAGCTCTTGTACATTTTAAACGTATTGTTGTTGGCACACACAGAAACACCCCAAATGAAACACGCCCACAATTGACATTGTTACACTAGTGTAGTCTGTAACGTTACTGTTTATTATGAGCATGTACAGTAGGCAGACCTGCGTATCTGCATTTTAGGTTAACCACAAAACCCTATGATACATAGGGCCGATTCATACTCCTATTTTAGAGCCGAATAAAAGTCAGTTCGGCGCTGTAGAGCCTACAATGTGACGTCATTTGAGGTTCGGGGGGGCGGGTACCGTCCTAAAGTCGGCTCTTCGGTGCTACTGAAAATGTCTGACGAGCCGAAATCATTTCGGCACTACAGCGCCGAAACAGCGGTAAAATAGGAGTATGAATCGGCCCTTAGTTGCCTGGAGTCCCTGCATGGTCACTATAGGCTCCCCCTCCTGTTTGCTCTACACACAAAATCTACAAGCTACGATCTACAAGCTCACAAGTTTGCATCACAAGTCAAAAACACAATGTGTTCTAGGCTTGTAGATCTACTATTTTTGTCAAGACGTTTGCCACTGTCCGTGTGTGGTTAAATATAAGCTTGAACTGTGCTGCTAAATGAGCATAGCGCCTTGTGCTGTGCCAAGTGCCACAGCAGTGCTGTGTGAAAAGGGAGGACTGTGGCAGGGAATGTAGGGCAGATAAGCACAGCTTAAAGCAGTTGCAGATAAATAGGACATACCATTGGCCTTGTCCACAAAGGCTCCCTGTGGAGAATCAGGGATACCCTTCCATACGGTGATGGGTTTTGGATATCCAGGGTCCATTGTCCTCATGTCCTCGTTGTACCTCCAATATCTACAGTAGGATAGAAATACAATGGGCAATGTGAATGTACACACACACACACACACACACACACAGTGAATCCTTTTTTTGTTTTTACACTCCTCCACACTTAAAATAATCCCCCTGGATTTTACTGTGTATGCAAATGTGGGTAAAACAAAGGCACACACACAACATTCACACACCGGCAGCTATAAATACACGCAAACACACACACACAAAACGACAGTGCTAGCTTTCCGACACATTGATATCATCACAGTGACATGACACCTAATCCATGTGCAGTGAAGCATCACAAAACATTAAACCAATTCTGACCTGAGATCAGATTCTAAAAATGTCTTCTACATCCTGACAGTTTTCTGAAAAAGCCATGTTTCTATGTCAGTCGCTCTTAGATTTTTCAAAAATAGCAGATCTACAAGCTCGTAGCGCGCCACTCGGTGGCGCGCTACGAGCTTGTAGATCTGCTATTTTTCAATAGCTAAAGCACAACATAATGCTAACACCAAAAGGGGTTCCCGCCCAAAAATGGGTTAAACCAATTCAGACAGATTGCTTCAGACTTCAGTCTCTTTCTTTCTGTTGTTCTGCTTCAACAGGATTAGCAACCTGCAGTTCCAAAATATTCACAAGAACAACCTCACAGCCCCCCCCCCCACCACCAGATCAAGCCAACCCATGCAATGATCATTTGTTTAAGGCACTGCCATTCGTTGGGGCACAGAGAGACAGATCGAACCTCCAGTTGATGGGGCTTCCATCAGACTAGAGTGTTGTTGTTTTTTTATTGTTTTTATTCTTTGTCTATTCCTTCTTTAATGGGAGTCTTATGTCTGTTTCTATGTTCTTGTGTGTGTGTGTGTGTGTGTGTGTGTGTGTGTGTGTGTGTGTGTGTGTGTGTGTGTGTGTGTGTGTGTGTGTGTGTGTGTGTGTGTGTGTGTGTGTGTGTGTGTGTGTGTGTGTGTGTGTGTGTGTGTGTGTGTGTGTGTGTGTGTGTGTGTGTGTGTGTGTGTGTTGTTGATTGAAGATACATTTAAAAAGAGGTCCTTCTGGATTGCCATGAATTTGTTTGTTTTTTAACCCTTTTTATTTTTTTGACACCTTGGGTATTTTCTCTAGCAGACTAGCACCACCCTTAGGACAACATTTTCTTGAGACATCTCAAATGGTTTTTAAGGTCAACCACAGTTGCATTGGTGTGGTTGACCTCACCCTACAAAATGTCTTCTAAATCCTGACAGTTTTCTGAAAAACCCTATGTTTCTGTCAGTCGTTCTCAAACATTTTCATGTCAAGGAACCCCATATATATTATATGTAATTGGCCGCCGACCCCCATCTGAAAATATGTTCTTCCAGGGACCGCCCAGAAGCAAAGCTTTGAGTTAAAAAAACCTTCACTGTTGAAAGAATATATACAGTATATTCAAAGGTTTGCGCCACATTTTAACGATTTTTCAAAAATAGCAGATCTACAAGCTCGTAGCGTGGCACTCTGCACTATGAGCTTGTAGATCTGCTATTTTTCGATAGCTAAAGTATAACATAAGGAGCCCTTCCGGTGTGCTTTGGGCTTTATCCTCAGGCCAAAATATGAACTTTGCACACAATCGGCTAGTCGACTGCTGTAGATATCAGTCTGGAATCTCATGGAACCTGCAGTTCCAAGGGGCGGATCATTTATATATTTTTAAACGCCTCTGGTGATGAACTTGACCCATATTTGCATACTCTGCCCTGATTGGTGCCCTGCAACTTCGGAGGCAGTGAAATCCAATCACAACCGAGCGGGGCCAGACTAATCTGCTGAGGGCTCTTCCAGCCCTACTCTACAACAAGTGCTTCAGATACAGATCACGGGTACAGAAAGCATCGCCTTCTCCATATATGGCGACTGCCAATTATTGCAGACACTGAACAGAATTTTGCCGATGCCTTAGCTCTCGGCTTGGGCATGCCTGCAATCTGCAGGCCCCTCACGACTGATTTGTGGACATTACCGAGGCTTCCAAATATGAACACAAGTAGTTTACATCTGTAGCCAAGCTGTATAATAGCATCCTTAAGACGCTGGTACTTAAGTACCTTGGTAAGGAATGCCTCTTCCATACTGTGGTCAAATGTACATGCCACTTCCAAAATGGTCACTTCTCTACTGTCCACACACACACACACACACATTGAAGAAAAATCGAAGAACGACTGACATAGAAACATAGCTTTTTCAGAAAACTGTCAGGATGTAGAAGACATTTTTAGAATCTGATCTCAGGTCAGAATTGGTTAAGATGGACATAGGAAGTCCTTTTTTTGTGATTCTGTGCGACAGGAGGCCGAGGGACGATGACAGCGTCATGACAACACAGTTCATGTTCTCTCACCATGAGATCCATAGCCAGATACGACATGATTTATCACAACAGATGAACGGACATCTGAGTCACGTTGATCCGCTCTCCACTCCCTCGCAGTGAACGCACACACAACAGATCCTCCGATGCGGGGGTATACGTGACTTCAGTAATGAACACATTATGTGTATTCATGAAACAAATGACATAATGAAAGAATACGCCATGATCATAAGAGTCAAATCTACAGATCAAGGAATTTTTACCAGCTAAAACAAGAGAGGAAAAAAAAGGTTATAATAACCTGCATTCCAACTGGCATGATGAGATAAATACTGACTGGAGAACTTGAACTATTACTTTAACCCATTCTGACCTGAGATCAGATTCTAAAAATGTCTTCTACATCCTGACAGTTTTCTGAAAAAGCTATGTTTCTATGTCAGTCGTTCTTTGATTTAAAAAAAATAGCAGATCTACAAGCTCATAGCGCGCCACCGAGTGGCGCGCTATGAGCTTGTAGATCTGCTATTTTTCAATAGCTAAAGCATAACATAATGCTAACGGTTCCCTCCCAAAATGGGTTAATGGAACCGGGCAGTATCAACAGGATCAATGGCTTTGGGGGGGGCACGGTGATAAAAAATCTGAGCAGCACTTTGCCACTCCGACTTTGACACTAAACTTCACAGAGAGGACACGTGACGTGCAGGGTTTGATTTGTTGAAAAAAAAAGAAGAAGAGAGGATCTGCTCTTTCCGCTATTTTGGGGGAGAAATACAAATTTTAATTTCTTTTCTGAGCGGCTCCCATGCACAGCTTTGTCTGTCTGTCTGTCTGTCTGTCTGTCTCTGTCTCCGTCTCTGTCTCTCTCTCTCTCTCTCCGTTTGAGCACGGAATGGGCCCAGTATGGACATTTTCCACATACTCACTGTTTCAGTATGAGTATGCCAGTATGGCCATATTGGCCGCATTCCAACGTCCTGATAACGGTTGATTCCGTCTATTTAATACAGTGATAACGGGCGAATCCACTGCCGGTATTAATAAAAACAAACCTGTCTCCTTTGAAGAAGTAAGTCTTGGCCACGTCTTCCCACCAGACGGCCGTTTCGATGCTCTGTGTGGGCATGCCACTCCCGAACAAGGAGATGTCCTGAGGGTAGGTGGGCTGCAGAGTGGTGTCCTTGAACACCCAGAAGTGCTTCCCTGTGAAAGAAAAGGGAAAAATGCACCCGTCGTCAAGTCACATCAGTAGCAGTAGTAGGGGGACAGAATGAAGTCACAAACTGAATCCTAAAGCTAATATCCACTGGTACACATTTACAACAAGCATGCAAGCACTGCTGGCTCAGAATTTATTCAAGTGCTCTCGGGGAAAACATCTTGCAGTTCTGCTGATATTCTCTTTTTTTCCTGTAAGTGTTTTTATATATATATATATATATATATTCAGCAACAAAAGTTCGGAAACTTAACTTTGGTCCATTATTTATCCACTTTAATAATATCGGTATTGTATTTTATATCATTTTAATCGTTGATTACTCACCTTTACAATGAGGTATAGATTGTAAGGATCGGGCGTTGGTGGAATGAGCAGCACAGCTAAACGTGTGGGTAAGCGCCTCCAAAATATTTGCCAAAATGGCAAGTGGTTGGTATTCAACCCTTGCTTTGGGGCTGCTTAGTGCATTGGATGCTTGCACTCTCCCACAGTAATAAGGAAAAAAAACAACACACATTGGCCATTTTTACACTTTCATTTCACACAAAAACAGCTGTAACAGCTTGTGGCATGGTATGGGGCAGTACAGTATATCTCTCACAGAACTTGAAGTTGTCATCATTGAAGGCCGCCTCAATGCAGTGAGATATCGGGATGAGATTCTGCAGCCAGTTAGCTTACCTCCAGAAATTTGGGAGTGGAGAGGATGGAATGGCCTGCCATGAGTCCAGACCTCAACCCATTTGAACACTTGACACTGACTAACAGAACCATGTTGGATGACTTGCAACAGAGCCTGGTCGAGGAATGGGATGCCATCTCACAGCAAAATGTGGCTAGGTTTGGTGACCAGCATGGTGCCAAGCTGTTGGAGCTGCTTTTGGATCTTCCACCTGCTACCGAGTTCCCTAACACTGAGTGTAAAATTAATAAAGTGTACATAACAACAATGTGTGTTGTTTTTTCCTTATTACTGTGGGAGAGTGCAATCAAACAATGCACTAAGCAACTCAAAGGAAGGGTTGAATACCAACCACTTGCCATTTTGCCCATTTTGGTGCTACCATACCCTACCATACCACCTTTATTTATATAGCACATTTAAAAACAACTATACGTTGTACCAAAGTGCTTTACAGTAAAACATTAAAAAACAACTTCATTGAAAAACCACAAACAACATGCACAGTGTCACATTAAACATCAAAGCATCTCATACTGTGCTACCCACACGTTTAGCTGTGTTACTCATTCCACCAACACCCAATCCTTACAATACCAATTGGCATTATTAAAGTGGAGACATAATGGACCAAACTTAAGTTTCCGAACTTTTGTTGCTGAGTTTATATATACAGTATAGTGTACACACACATTGTATGCATATATCATCAAATACCATTTCTATGCATCTGTTGTGTTGTCCTTGCTTACTGTAAATCGCTCTGGATTAAGAGCATATCTGCTAAATGGCTAATAGTAAATTGTAAAATTCTAAATTGTATGCATTATACTAATTTATAAAATATGCGTAGTATGCAGCATTTTACACAATACAATAAATGTCGACGTCTGAAGGCAATTCCACAGAGACACATACATGATTTATTGACACACACACACACACACGCGCGTGCACACGCACGCACACACGCACGCTTATACACACTGACACACACACACTAACACACCCCCCCCCCCCCCCCCCTGAGAGAATAAATAAAGCATGGGGCATTTTCTGATCCTACTGCGTGACAGATGTCATGTTAATCTGCCTGATGGGCTGTGGACGAACTGGACACTCAACCCGCTCTGCTAGCATACAGCTAGTACACACACACACACACACACACACACACACACAAACACACACACACACACACACACACACACACACACACACACACGCAAACAACGGAGCAACCTCACGGATACAACTGATTATGAAGGAAAATAATTGATGCTTGCATAACATAATTGATCAATAATCTAAATGGTTAAAACATCAACAGATGGATTGCATTCAGATTCCACAGGCTATATGCCACAGTCAGTTTTCATGTTGTTTATTAGGGTACATTGAAGCTATATACAGTGCATCGCATTGCGACGCACGCGGTGCAGCTTGTAGATTTGCCGTTTCTGTTTCTTACCTTTAAAAAATACAAACTTCCCTTCACTGTTTTCATAGACGGCGTCTATTTTGGAAGGCAGTCCTCTCCAGAAGTAGTTGATCTGCATGGGGTAGCCTGGGACTACCGAGTTGTCGCGCACCCTCCAGAACCACTGGTCCTGTAGAAATGGACATGACTTATGAAGAGGTGTAACAGTTCATCAGACCAATTGATTTAATTAATTATAAAAACTCCTCTCATTATATGACATGATATATGATATGATATATGAACCAATGTTTGGTTAAAATTGTGAAAATAGCACATCTACAAGCTTGTAGGTCGGCTATTTTCACTATTTTAAAATGTGTCACAGAGCAGCCTCTTGGAGACTAATCTTCTCTATTCTCAGCCGCTGTTCATGTTCATATTGAATTTGAAATGTATGTCATGCTTGTGACTTTCCCCAGTAGTCCCACAGAAGGTGCACATTCTGTTGTGACTGGAATCGCTAATGTGTTTTTTGTTTATCTGCACAGGAAAGATGCTGTTATATATGGGAGAGCGGCCTGTCGAAGCCTTAGCCGTGTAGTTGGGTGATTGGTGCCTGAAGAGCTTATTGAGAGCTGCCTAGCTGATTGATTAGAACATGGCGGGGAGCGTCTTGGGTGGATTGCTATTGTACTTGTGTCTGGTTGATTAGAAAGCCAAGTGTGGAGTTGGCAGAGTATATGTACGCAAGGGGAACAGAACAGCAGGAGTGAAGGCTGCCACATGGAGAGAGGTTGAAACTGTCAATTAATTCGTTACAATTTAAGTTGTTTGAATTTTGCTCTTCTTGTACGTTTTTGTTTGTCCGGGCCTGGATGCAATTAAAAATCTTTAGTTCTTCTTCAAGCCTTTTTTACTGACTTTATGCTACAATAGTCTCCACCTGGCATACTGTACTCAACACAGTTCGATCCTCGATGTTAAACTATGTTATATGTTGAACTATATGAATTGAGAATTTTACAGTGCTGGATGGTGTACCAGGGGCAGCGCCGGCCCAAACAGCAAGCGGGGCACACAGCCACCTGGGGAGCCAGGTCCATAGCACTAAAAAAAAGTATTTTTGAAATAATGAAATAAGATAAATACTCTTTGCACCCCTGTTCTGCTCCTCACAACAACAATGTTGCATTTGCTGCACTATTTGCAAGTGGGGGATATCACACACAACTCCCAAAAAAGCCCTGTTAGTATATTGTGTATTGGTTGCTTGGGTCACATGACCAGAAACAGGTACCAGGAAGCAGGTAACAGAATTGTGTAGATACACACAATGTTATGTAACGTAATGGTATGTTATGAGACCGGTGTGGCTTACTTAATAAATGAATGAAAAGCTTTGTGTATGACTCAATGCAGGTTGCACTAACTTATAAGTTAGGCACACAACATTGGCGATGAGGATTATTGTGGACCTTTGAAGACTGACGTTAAAAGGAGTTAAAAAGTTACTCTCGGACCAAGATGGACAGTTGGCTCACTTCGTTCCGAGTTGTTTGCAGATGGAAAAGGACTAATAAATAATAAAAAAAATGGTAAGTCAAAAATAAAATGTATTCAATTATCCACGAGGATAGATGGTTATAGAAATCCGACTCCCCACATTTGCGCGTGTGCGTGCGTGCATGTGCCGCTATACGGTCGCTTGCAGCGCCACCCAGGTCTCAACCGGCCCGACCAGGAGGGTCAGGGGGAGCTGGGGGTACGGCCCTGACCAGGAGGGTCAGGGGGAGCTGGGGGTACGGCCTTCCCCCTGACCAGGAGGGTCAGGGGGAGCTGGGGGTACGGCCTTCCCCCTGACCAGGAGGGTCAGGGGGAGCTGGGGGTACGGCCTTCCCCCTGACCAGGAGGGTCAGGGGGAGCTGGGGGTACGGCCTTCCAGCTGACCAGGAGGGTCAGGAGGGTCTGGGGGTACGGCCTTCCAGCTGACCAGGAGGGTCAGGGGGAGCTGGGGGTACGGCCTTCCCCCTGACCAGGAGGGTCAGGGGGAGCTGGGGGTACGGCCTTCCAGCTGACCAGGAGGGTCAGGAGGGTCTGGGGGTACGGCCTTCCCCCTGACCAGGAGGGTCAGGGGGAGCTGGGGGTACGGCCCTGACCAGGAGGGTCAGGGGGAGCTGGGGGTACGGCCTTCCAGCTGTCGGATGACCGCGATCACAAAGTCACAGACCTTTACTTGTTCGCAATTTTGCAAGCCCTGCATCTTGGTACGAGCAGCAAGCCCATTCAAGTAGACTTGGAAAAATAACTAGTGTTGACTAATCATTACAAGTGGCTTTTATTTTGAAGAGGAAGTCTGTTTCGGTTGTAGCCAAGCTGCCCCATGATAGGTTAAGAGAAACCCAACGGCTGTGCCGTTTGTGAAACAAGTTCCTACATTACCTGAAACCCTTTACTTGTACTTTTTGTGCTAAAAGCGCTCCCTTTCTTCTTTCCTGCCTTGATATCCTTACTCCCCCCCCACCCTCTCGCTTCTTCCCTTTCTTGTTTTTTCTTGGAAACGATGCACAAAAATAATTTCACCCACTATTTTACTTGACAACTGTGATGAGAAAATAAAGTTGATTCTGATGTATCTGACACACTTTGGAAGTAGCCTACATAGAGCACCGAAGTCTGACGTCAATATCGGTAGAGGGCGCAAATCCACGGGTTCATGTACTTTTTATTTGCTTTGTAATCCCCATAGGGGGGATTTTAGATCACCTCATATAAGAACTGTGTTTGAAAAATAAACATCCCGGCCGCTTCACTCATATGGATATGAAGAATCAACTGACTGAGAGAAAACGCTGTTGTTACTGCTACTGAATTAGTTACATTTTCGTTAGAAACAGACTGTATCATATTATATGAAACGACACAGAGACACCTCCCTGACAATAACGCAGAGACGGCTTGTTTATTTGTGGACCACAATGCTTATACGAAACGATTTTAAGATGACCCCATGTTATTCTCCATAGAGAAATTACTTCCGTGAACCAGACCGAACCAGGGGATGAGCGAGTGACGTCAGGACTTCGGAATCGGTGCTCTATTAAACATGGAACCTCCATGGCATCAGGTGAGTAGTTCATTGTATAAGTCTCATGCTGGCTCACGCTGGTAAAATCATTATCAAGAACAGCTGCCCAAAAAAACATTAACAGGTAGGCTACAGTACAGTACAGTACTGCACACTGTGACATTAAATTGAAGTTCACTTACAGTAGTCTGCTTATCATGCCCTTAAACAGCTGTACTTGGAACCGTTTGGCCGCCGTGCCATTTCTTATAAACATTTTAGTTAATTAGTGGAAGTGGGCCCGCCGTGCACTGTGGTGCTGAACTCTTAACTCCCAATTGTTTTTAATTTGTGTGAAAGAAAACTACAGTAGCCGAGGCTTGTAAGACCCGCAGTTGCAGGGATGTGTTTGTTTGAAAGCGATGTAACGTCAAGCTTTGATGGGTTATTCTATCGCACTTATTCTGCTCCCCCCCAGGGTCTGGTATTGACTTGCTCCGTACAGTAACAATATCATTAACTATTTTCATTGCCAAGTAAAGTATATGATTGCGCATTACATTGAATAACGACAGAATTAACATTTGCTGCAAGTTCCAAAAACATATTGGTAATGACAATCCTGCTGATATGCCAACATGGGAAGAAAAATAAATGTGAATGATTTGGATTTGCTCAATAGAGGGTATGCGCGTGACATCATCATCCAACCCGGAAGTTATGCAAGGAATGCTTACGGAGTGGCAAAAAAAACTACTTTCTGGCCTTGACAACCCATGCATCCAAACAGAAAAGTCCTGTCTGATTGCATTAAACAACGTTAAACAATGTTCAACTCACTTTGCCTGTTGCTTCGCCACTCGATTTGCCACTCGATGTGCCATTCACTTTAACCCATTTATGCGGGAACCCATTTTGGTGTTAGCATTATGTTATGCTTTAGCTATTGAAAAATAGCAGATCTACAAGCTCGTAGCGTGCCACTCGGTGGCGCGCTATGAGCTTGTAGATCTGCTATTTTTTGAAAAATCAAAGAACGACTGACATAGAAACATAGCTTTTTCAGAAAACTGTCAGGATGTAGAAGCCATTTTTAGAATCTGATCTCAGGTCAGAATGGGTTAAGCATGCGCATACCCTCTATTGTGTACGCAGAGGTCTAGCAAGTATATGTATCATTCGGCACTGACCAACGTACCTTGAAAACAAACAGTTCCTGTCGGAGGATGGCCAGGGTGTTGAAGCCTCCATCGCAGATGTTGGGTTTGGAGTTGGGGTTGGAGGGCTTGGCCCCCTGGGGCGGGCGGTGGGGCCGAACCTGGCGGTCGTGCTTGCGGGGGTCCGACGGGGGGTGGAAGCGTTGGGGAGGGGCCGTCGGCGGGGGCCTGGTAGGCTGTGGAGCCCTGTCCGGTGGACCTGAAGGCAAAAAGGTGGACATCAGCTCCTGTATGTATAGCTGGTAGTCCAGCATGACAGTGTGTCACGGGTTCGAGTCCCGATCCCGACCAACTTTGCTGTGTGTCTTCCCTCCATCTCTCTCCCCGTTCCCTGTCTACCTAAGTAGCAAGTAGCCTTGCCGAGCCATGAGGCCCATAGGGGCAGGAGCCTATCTCCTGTTTCTGTAGCGTGAGGCAGCTTGATGTACAAGTACACCCCCTGGACATGACGCTAGTATGTCGCAGGGACTTACCCCCAATCCAACCCTTGATGCTGAGTGTCAAGCAGGGAGGCACTGGGTCCCATTTTTACAGTCTTTGGTATGACCCGGCCGGGGATTGAACCCCGACCTCCCAGTCTCAGGGCGGACACTCTAACCACAAGGCCACTGAGCTGGTCTACCTACGTGATCTATATCAATAGAGGCAAACAAAAGCCCCAATTTTTTTTTAAACAACAACGATGTGTTTGTGTCTTCGTTCTCAGGTTAGAGCACTGATTCCCAAACAGTGGGTCGGGATCCATTTGTGGGTTGTGGAATTTTTTTTAATGGTTTTTATTTGGTTATTTCAAAACTTTCTCTTTTGGGTCACGGGCTAAATCGTTTTTTTTATTATATATTTTTTTTATTTTTTAGAATTTGTATATATTTTTATTTGGTTTTTAACATTTGAAAAACAAAACAATTTCATTTCCCCACACCTTCCCCCCACAGCATAAATACAAATACATCATTGTCCTCTTTCTTGGTCACATCTTTGTGCACTGTATACTCTGTTTCCTCACATGAAAGGAGAAAATAATAATAATAACAAAAGATAACGAGTACATACAGTATATGAATATACACATTGTGTATATTCATATATATAAATATATGTGTATTATACACAATAGCAAAAAGAGATAAAGAAAAGAGCTTCAGAATAGAGCGTCGCAGTCTTTCATGAAGACGCCAGGCAAAAAAGTGTTGTAACCTGCCGTTTTTTTCTACTTTCTAATTCTTCGTTTGGCCCGAAACATTGTCATGATTTGTCACGACAAGAGTTGGCTTTGTCCGCGGCGTAAACGTCTTTAAATAAATACTTTCTGAAAAGCCTATGAGGAAAATTAACAGGGATTTATTTTCCCGGGTGCGGGACTGCAACGCTCTATCCACACTTTCCCTGGGCTGTGTGTGCTCCAGTTCCTGTCGATTTGATCCAATGAAAGCCAATGAAACTGGTCAGATGACCAATGATATCCAATGAAATCAACAGGAACTGGAGCACACACAGCCCAGGAAAAGTGTGGATAGACGTCGAATATACTCTTATACATCCTTTTCCTTCACATCCTGTACGCCTAAAGCTTTAGGCCTGGCGGTCACAAAGAGGACAAAGAGGCGTTTGCGGGAACCACTGAGAATTATACCGTATATCTTCTGGATGCCCTGAAGGTCGTCGTGAGGTAGTTTGAAGTTCTCTGTGTCCATGTACTGGTAGAACGGAGCCATGATGGCGGTGGGGTCGTTGGAGTGCTCCAGACCCAGCGCGTGGCCCAGCTCGTGAACCGCCACCAGGAACAGGTCGTTGCCTTTAGCGAGGGGAGAGAACAGAGGAGGAGAATGTAACTCTCCATTCGTGTGCGTGTGTGTGTGTGTGTGCGTGCGTGCGTGCGTGCGTCCGCATTAACTCAAGAACTGTCCGACTGATCGACCGAGGAAGTGCAGTGCCGAGTGGGAAGTCGGTTATTGGACCAGCGGTTGCACGGCTTAGAGCATATATTAATAGAGACGTCACCGGATTTCTCCTCCCATCCACTTGCATTACGTCGCTCAAAAGCGCATGAGGTGATTTCACTCCTCCTTCCGGGTAGGAACAGAGTGCATTCTGGGATGGATCGGGCCCAAACACATGAACACGCTGGCCATTGACTATCATTGCGCCATTTGCGCATGTTCACGTATGAAACGTAGCGTTCACGTGTCATTGCCCCCAATAACATGGACGTGCGCAATGATAGTCAACGGCCCAACGCTGGCCAGAGCTGCAATACCACATTCGACCACTATGTCCATTTCGCCTCAGGGTTAATTTCCTCTCGGTGACGACTCTATTATATTTATACTCTTAAGGGTTGTACAGAAATCTATCTATGAATGTGTCTGTGTCCCATATGGAGGAGATCCACCATGCCATCAAAGTATGGTATTGAAGTCTTAGGATTAGGGTTGTCCCGATCCAATCACGTGATCGGGAATCAGGGGCCGTGCGTACACGTCATTTTCAAATGAATCGGATCGGGAGCATCATAATATTACACTGGATCTTGTCTGTTATTTTAGATATTGTACTATATTGTGATATGGCATAAGTGTCCTATAAAAATATAAATATCAGATCGGGGGGGAAAAATCGGTATCGGCAGATGCTCAAAATCAAATGATCGTAATCGGATCGGGAGCAAAAAAAAACGTGATTGGGACAATCCCTACTTAGAATGGCCTCCAAGGGCCTGGGCCGTGGCTCAGCGGTCCAGGCACCTTGGCTGGTGATCCAGTCTGGCAGTGTGCCGCGGGTTCGACTCCCGATCCCGACGGCCTTTACTGCATGTCAAAGATGTCATCCCCCCATCTCTCTCTCCCCATTTCCTGTCAGCCTACTGTCTGTCCCGCCATTAAAAAAATATAAAATAAAGGCGAAAGCCACAAAAAAAACATTAAAAAAAAAGTCCTCCAAGTGGGTACTGCACTAAGTACTCTGACAACGGGCACTTCACTGCATACACACGGAGGCATGGCGCATTCCCAACGGACATCGCCCATGTCTACTGAAATCAAATGTAAATGTGACACAGTACATACAGTACAGTACATGATAATACGCACACGCACGCATGCAAACACATGAACGCACGTGCGCGCACACACACGCACGCTGGAAACGTTTAGGGACATTGCATTGACTCGCATCCATGTGACGTTCCCTGACCTCTAATTACCACCACCAGAGCGCAGTGCCCCGTTATGAACACGCTATCCCCTTCAGGAAAAGACTGATTGCTGATTCGCTCCTGGAAAGTGCTGTCGTTGACCACGTCGACACGGCCGTTCTCGAGGAACGCTCGTCCAATCACAGCGTCACACTCGACAGAGTCGACATGGCACCGTCGACGTTGTCGGTGTTAGCATTACGTTGTGCTTTAGCCATTGAAAAATAGCAGATCTACAAGCTCATAGCACGCCACCGAGTGGCGCGCTACGAGCTTGTAGGTCTGCTATTGACATTTTTAGAATCTGATCTCAGGTCAGAATGAAGTGTGACAGTGTTGACCTTGAGCCTGACCCTATAACTCAGGTCGTTCCCAAACTTTTTTCATGTCAAGGACCCCACAAATTGACACCAATTAGCCACGCGGACCCCCCATTTGAAACGATATTATTATGCCAGGGACTCCCCCCCCCCCCCCCCCATAAAGAGAAGATTTTTTTTACGGCTCTAGCGGTGATTCTCAACCCGTTTAATTTCAAGGACCCCCAGTTTGACGTGCATATTATTAGTCTGCTGACCCCCATTTAATGGCACCTCTATCTCTGGGACCCCTATTTATATTGTAAAATGTATGTATGTACAGTAGGGCTTAGACTTAAACTGAGACAGTTTGAGAGAAAGAAAGGGATATGTCGACTCGACATACATTCAGCCAGTGAATCAAAGGGCCTGTCCACCTGAAGCTAATGTCAGGTGCATGCAGGGTAAAAAGCACGAGTCAGCGCCGCCGCATGAGAATAACAAATATAGCATACTCACACATTCCTCATCTAATTCTGGGTATTTTTTTGCTGTGGCATGTATACTGTACATACAGCTGCATGCGCACGAGCTCACGCGAGCACACACACACACACACACACACACACACACACACACACACACACACACACACATGTCATACTATGGTCACTCAGCATTTAGCTGATAGCATCAGATTGATTTAAGTACAGTATATACCGCGTCCGTGCAACGTGCAGCATGTGACTGAAGATGGCCTCAGGAGATTGTTGCCCTTTAAAACATGATATCCATGCGCTGCTGCAAGCACTGCTGCAAGCGCTGCTAGCGCTGCATAGAACAACCGCTGCCTCTCCGCCAGCGGCGAAAAGGTTACACCCCCGTCGCCTATAGGGCTGCGTATGGGCAATATGACCTCAAATCAATACCGTAGCATTATTCCACACCTTTTCCTTCGTTGGCATAAGAAATATACAATGTAAAAACTAAATTATTTGATGAACCTAGACTACCTATACCTACAATAGCAAGTTGGTTATTGGTTTTAAATGTCAGTTTTGATAATGTTGGGTTAATTATACCCAGCCCTATATACCCATAGAGTATTAAAAGGATAGAGACTGAACTGGCGCGAAGCTCCGCCCCCCTCCGCTATTCATGTCAGTGGAAGTTGCTCAGTGGCGTTTTGAAGCCGCCGGAGGGACCGTCTATTTCCGCCTTTTTGGGCGCATTTCCGCATTGGACCACCAAATTTTGGTGGTCCAATGCGGAAATGCAACCGAGCGCTCAATGTTAAAGCCCAGCTGCACAGGGTTTCCTCGTCATGAATCCACGGGTCCGCCTGCAGTCCTTCCTCTTACCACTAGGGCCCAGCGCTTCAACATTGGAGTGCCTAGCTGGCCCCTTGTACCCCCTCCTCTTCCTCTGCCAGCGTTGCCGGCCACGACTCTCTGCCTTTCTTAAGTTCCAGCTAACCCAAAAGCCTCCAGGAACAATACCACCACCCACGGGGGAGAGAGAGCGAGGCCTGAGCTACCATTAGCATACATGTCAACATGCAACATTTACAAGTGCACTACCGTGAAAGCCCATTAAAGGCTGCACACAGTGTTTCAAACACAAGGAAAAAAAGGGGATTTTTTTTCCTCCCGGAATCCCGTACGGGCACTATACGCGCACTAGCGGCAGCTTGCCATATGGGACACTGGACAGCAATTTGACTCGGGGAATCTGAGACAATTACCATTGGAGAGCGAGAGAGAGAGAGAGAGAGAGAGAGAGAGAGAGAGCGAGAGAGAGAGAGAGAGAGAGAGAGAGAGAGAACAAAAGAGACAGGGGTTGGGGTGGGGGTGAATTGATATACTGTGGGTGGCAGGAGGACAAAAAATGATGATGACAGGAAACAAACAAACACGCTATAGCTATTACCGTCTCCCGCTGACAGCCGCGCGTGGAACGGAAGTGTGAGCGGAGCATTAGCGGAGCATGTGTTATATTTGGGAGCGTGGTGGAGGTTGAAGCGGCCTCATGGCCGCTCTGACAAGCAAGGCGAGGTAATTAAAGTGGTTGTGGACGGAGAGCCGAGAGAGGGAGCATTTCATTAGCCTCTCTGTGGCTCCATGGTGTATACGTCCACCTTTGGGGGGGACGGGGTTAAGTGGCAAGAGCCTACTCTTTGGCTAAACCATTCAAACCATGTACAGTATAGTAAAAAATATAAATAAAAAAATGTAATATGTAAAGTCATTACTAATTTACTGGCCCCCTACCCTTCTGATGAGGCGATGAGGGGTGGCAGGAACCGATTGAGCAGGTTGATTGGTTTGACCTGCTGTGACATACTGTACTGTACTGTACTGTATGTGAGGAGCAGTCCAAAAGGGCTGACTGACACTAAACAATGTGATTTGTTTGAGAGAGGCAACCAGGAAGTGCAGCCCCCCAGCCCACTGTGTCCACACCATAGAGTATTAAATGGATAGAGACTGATCTGGCGCGAAGCTCCGCCCCCTCCGCTATTCATGTCAGTGGAAGTTGCTCAGTGGCGTTTTGATTCAGCCCGAAGGACCGTCTATTTCCGCCTTTTTGGGCGCATTTCCGCATTGGACCACCACATTTTGGTGGTAATGGAGGAGATTTATCGACCGTGCGACCATATAAGAATAACCTTCCAAAAACTTTGGATCATTTTGAGCAGAAAAGGTTGTAATAAGCGGGCGCGCATGCACGTTTGACCCACACCAAAAGAAAAACCCAACATATTTTTTATTACCAGATTAAATGACATTAAAACTCAATGACTGCCAAGGACTTATTTAACTTCTTTTTCATGATGTCCTGGACTGCCAACGACGTCTTTAACGCCTTTTTAACATCGGCAAAGAAATATTAAAATAAATAAATAGATATATGGTGGCGGTCTGAGCCTTTTGGCGCCCCCTGGTGGTGATGAAAGAGTTTTAAAGAAAGGCAGACTTTTACGTTCTGGCACAGGCGGGGGTGGAGAATAGAATATAGAACGGAACCCCGCGTTCCTGGCATTTCATCGTCTTAGTGTGCCTTTTGATATACGGTTGAGGAATGTAGGCTCTAATTGATCAATTTTCGCAATGGTTACTGTATAATGAAACGTTAGGGCCCACTGCAACACTTTGCCCCCTCTGTGGCCAGACCGCTGCTCTTAAACACTACCCTGTTGTGTTTACAGTGGTGACTATAGCTACAGCCTACACAGCACTGCAGACCTGAGATCAGATTCAAAAAATGTCTTCTACATCCTGACAGTTTTCTGAAAAAGCTATGTTTCTTTAAATAAAATAGCAGACCTATACTAGTTAGCTCGTAGCGCGCCACTCGGTACACAACGTAACATTACGGTACTCAACATGATTGTAAATCACATCCATACAGTTTGTTTCTAGGCCTACGTATCTTAATATCATCAATGTGATGGGCTAAATTGCTACAGTCGTTGGATTTTTCTTTGTGCTTCCATGTAGAATTCTCTTGGAACCTACGATTGAGCTATCACATTCACTATAAACCAAAGAGAAAGTATAACCAGGATAGGAGCGTTTTTGGAAAAAATGTCGCAGGTTGCATTTTCTTCCTCGGCCTAGTGGGAATATGCATGCATGCACAGTTTCACCGCCATCGGACGCTGTGTTCATGATTCACGGCATTTTGTACAACACGGGCCACTCCTGAAAACGTTGGAAGCGAATCGTAGCCAATCAGCATGGATTATGAGAAATCAAACAGACCCGTCTCATCACATGACTATTATAGAGATCATGTGTAGCGATTTGCGGGATATTTGGATAAAATCTGAAGGAGTAATATAAAACGAATGTGTTTTACATAAGTCGGCCTCCTGGTGGCGCTATAAAGAGCATATGTGAAAAATGCAGGTCAAAGGTTTGTCCTTTGCCTCTAGGGTTTACATGCACACTAGTGTGCATGTAAACTTTTTACACAGATCAGTGCAGTTATAGGTAAAAACACGAATGGGCAAGTTATAGCACCACTATGAGGCTGATGAGTACATTTCCAAGTGGCATTTCTTCCTCGGCATAGTGGGAATGTGCATGAAAGATTGCCCTCAAACTCCACTCTGTGTCGATGATTTGAGGCACTTCTTAGTCAATGGGGATAGTGGATATAGGTCCGTGTTGATCACATGACTATTGAGATGGTCAGGTGTATAACGATTTGCGTGATGTATGGATCAAATGTGTTTGAGTAATATAAAGAAACGTGTTTTGCAAAATCTGCCTCATGGTGGCGCTACAATAGGCTGTTGTGGAAGAATTAGGGCAGAGGTTCGTCGTTGGCATCGACTGGGCCAACGGTGCCGGAGATTAGGACACACACACGGACGGACGGACACACACATGCAGTGCTAAACATATACTCTCCATATGAATAATAAAAACAATTTCTGCATTCTTCATTTTTGAGTGGTGCTAGCCACTCCTATAGACAGCCAAGTGTCACTGTTGCGCAGCCTAAAACACACACACACACACACACACACACACACACACACACACACACACGCAGAGGCCAGGGAGGAGGGCTTGTACAGTACAGTACTACAGCACGAGTACAGTACAGCACCACTCACTTCAGACTGGTCTGATTTTTATTTATTTCTCAGCGTACCTCCTGCTCTGCAAAACCTTCTGTCTTTGTTCGTTATCTATACTTTCCATTAGCTGATATACGTATCTACTCTCTCCTGTTCCTTTGCTATCTCACTGACTAAATGCACCATTCATTCTCTTTCTCTCCTTGTCCTTCACTTGTCTTGCCTCCACCGCTGTCTCTCTCCACCTCCTCTTCCTCCCACTTGATTAAAGGACCATACCGGTGTTCTGGCCTGCTTGTCTTTATTGACGACCTCTCACTGTCTCTCAGTGCGCCAACCATTTGCCGTGGCATATTGTGTGTTTGTTTGGTCTTCGAGGAGGTTTTCCATTCATTTCAGTGACAGTACAGTATGAAAATCAACTTGCAAAGATAACTTGCTTGACCCTCCCATCTAATGCATTCTTTCTATCCCTCTTATAGCACCTTCTCTCTCACATATCATCTCAGTTTGCAGGATCTTTGTCTCCACCAACACTAACACTAACGCACTCACGCACGCACGCACGCACGCACGCACACTCACACGCACGCACGCACACCCTTCTCTTCTTTCCATCTGAAGATCAATGATTCCCAACCTGTGGGCCGGCGCTCATTAGTGGGCAACCCAAATAATTTGCAAAACACTAAGATTTTGCAACCAGTTCCTTTGGAATAACGTGTTCCTTCCATGCGCTGTTTACATTTCTGACATTCAATCAATCAATCAATCAATCCCCATTCCTCCCTAGCCATCCCTGCGCTGTATACCACGTACCGTCGTGATTGGGGTTCCCCAGGGTCCAGGGCTCGTCGGAGTCGAAGTGCGTGTCGCCCCCGATGCCGGGCCCCGGGAAGTAGGCGTGGGCGAGGAAGCCGCCCTCGCCGTCGAACGGCGAGCTGTCGCCGTGGAAGCCCGAGGCGAAGATGATGGTGATGTCGACGTCGCGCCGGCCGCTCTCCAGGGCGCTGTAGGGCACGGCCTCGAAGCGCAGCGGCGTCACGCCCTGCCACACGTCGAAGGCCCGCCGGATGGCGCTGTGGGTCTCCTGGGGCCCCACCTTCGGCGTGACGTTCTTGATGCTGCGGGGCGTGGGGGGGGGGGGGGGGGGGGGGGGGGTTAGTCACGGCTGAGCAGGTGATGAGCTGTGTGCACGCCCGGCGGCAGTGGTGGTATAAGTAACTAAGCACATTTACTTAACCCATTCTGACCTGAGATCAGATTCTAAAAATGTCTTCTACATCCTGATGGTTTTCTGAAAAAGCTATGTTTCTATGTCAGTCGTTCTTCGATTTTTCAAAAATAGCAGACCTACAAGCTCGTAGCGCGCCACTCGGTGGCGCGCTATGAGCTTGTAGATCTTCTATTTTTCAATAGCTAATGCATAACATAGTGCTAACACCAAAAGGCGCCCCAAAATGGGTTAAGTAAATCTTTGAGGTATTTCCAATTTCCAATACTTTTTTCTTCTACTCCACTACATCTCAAATCCAAATATTGTACTTTTAGTAGATCTGCTATTTTCAAAAGATGTTATATAGAGAAGCACAATATAACCGGTAGCGTATCGGAATCGGGCCATATCGGTATCGTATCGGCTTCAAAATAACGCTGATTATTTTCATCGATATTGATGACGCAATAATAATGTGACCGTCAATGGCTAAATTCTACATTTAATTTCTGTACTCATTTCATTCAGTATAAGTAGTCATTCAGTAGTGAAACTGAAAACAGACACTTGGAAAAAAGAGTTTCCATTGTGATCCTTTGTTAATAATCGGATATCGGTCATCATTTCATAATCGTGCACCCCTAATTTTATACATTTGAAAACTCGATATGAGACATTCTGAGTATACTTTCTACAGTACTTTTGGTACTCTAAGTACATTTTGATGCCAATATACTTTCGTCCTTTTACTCAAGTCAATTTTGAATTCCGGACTTTTACTTAGTAACGGAGTCATTCTACATTGGAGTATTGATACTTTTACTTAAGTAACTAAATGGAGTACATTCTCCGCCACTGCACGGAGGCAGAGTGGTGGACAATCCCCAGGGTGATTTGTTGAGCTTTATTTATTTATAAAGAACAGGGCGTGACGACGCCAACGCGCCCTTCTACCGCGAGGTAGTTCAACGGGTTCAACGCAGACAGACAGACAGACAGTTGAGAGGGACGGACGTTTGTGGGTCACGGACACATCGTTATGGGTACCCTTCGTTTTTACTTTCCTAGATTGTGTTTGTATTTATTATAATTTTCCCCCAAAAAAAAACATTCCCCAAAAAGCAAGGGTTTTCATGAATTAATTGCCAACTTAATAAGTAATTTCCTTGAATAAATCAAATATATTTTTAAAGAAATTCCATAAATTAGAAAACAAATGTTTAAGAACTAATGAAAATAGACTATATCTACAGTTGATCTGTCCGATCTACATGGACTCTCACAAAGTGCCACTTTGTGAGCTTGCATGCAGATCTGCACCAAACACCAAAAGGAACCCCTTTTGGTGTTTTAAAGCATTATGTTATAATTTTGCTATTGAAAAATAGCAGATCTACAAGCTCATGCCGCGCTATGAACTTGTAGGTCTGCTATTTTTGAAAAATCGTGAAAATGTGCCTCAAATCTTTGAATATATGTTATTACAGAGTGAACATTTTAACTCAAATCTTTGCTTCTGGGGAGGTCCCTGGAACTACATATTTTCAGATGGGGGGGGGGGGGGGGGAGGCATATTACATATAATGTTTGGGGTCTTTGACATGAAATATTGAGCACCACTAACACCAGAAACATAAGGTTTTTCAGAAACATTTTTTTTTATTTCGACGTCAGGCCCAAGGTCCAACCACTCAGAGTTGAAAAACACAGACACGGGATCTAAATGTCTCAATAATAGAAGAGCGGGGAGACCAAATACAGATGTCTGTATCCAAATGGATACATTTATGCTGACGAGGACTTTTCTGTACAGTACACTGTAAGTGACTCTAGAGACTGGGAAGATGCTGAACATGTACTGTACTGTACTGTACTGTACTGTACTGTACTGTACTGTACTGTACTGTACTGTACTGTACTGTACTGTACTGTACTGTACTGTACTGTACTGTACTGTACTGTACTGTACAGACATTTCGTTTCCCATCTCGTCAAAGTCACCAATCCCACCATGAACGAACTTGCTGATCAACAACATCCATGGAAGAACTAAGCAGTGTTGTTTTTGGCAGCAAATTTCTATTTTAGTTTTAGTCATAGTCTCCTGAATAGTTTTCATTTAGTCTTAGTCACATTTTAGTCACCTGGAATGTATTAGTGTTAGTCTAGTTTTAGTCGACTAAATGTCATAAGATTTTAGTCGACTAAATCTACAGGTGATTTAGTCGACTAAAATGCATTTTTGCGGGCCTTGTTGCCGTCATAATGACTTATTTTACACTTGCTGAAAATAGCAGATCTACAAGCTCACAACGCGTCGCAGCGTGAGCTTGTAGATCTGCTATTTTCAGCATGCAACCAAGTGTAAAATGACTTATACTGGATCTCTTGTCCACTAGTCCCTTCCTAACATTTTAGTCTAGTTTTTATTTGTTGACAAAATTGGCAGTATATTTAGTCTTAGTTTTAGTCACCATAGCATAGTTTTAATTTAGTTTCCATTTAGTTTTCTTCAGTGGAAAAGGTAGTCGACGAACATTTTTCGTCTTAGTTTTAGTCGACGAAAGCAACACTGGGAAGAAGACTACAAAAATGAAAATGAGTCAGGAAATAAAGCAGGCGCAATATTTATCCTACTCCCCCCACCCCCCCAACACACACACACACTACAACCCCCTTTCATTCAGAATGAACTTCTTATTTTTTCTCAGAACGAGGAGGAACTAAAAAAGGAAAAATATTTTTAAAGTTTTCACTTCACAGAAAACGTATTACAAGCCCAGCAGCTTTTCACTGAACTTTTAACACCGCTGCCGTTATCAGTCCCCGGCAGGCGGGGAGGAAGGGGAAATCTCTCTCTGTCACGTACCCCCCCTCCCCACACAGCCCCCCTCCTCTCTCTCTCTCTCTCTCTCTCTCTCTCTCTCACTACTCAACTCATTTTCATGGAGAGAAAGGAGTCAGCAGCCTAAGCCCAACACTGATTGGCATTCCACTGGTGGGGAGGGGGGGGGGGGGGGGTGCAGCTCAATCAATTCAAATTCAGAGAGGAAGGGAGGATTTGAATAAATTGACAGCCGTTATCGTCCATTGCTGCTGTGTAACCTGTCAATTTCCCCAGTATGGGCCGAGCAATCCTTTATCATTTCCTCCGAAGAAACCCATTAGGAGCTAGGGGCTTAATCACGCGCGATAAGATGGGAATGTAATAATATAATGAAATAAAAAAAACATTACGGATGATTTACAAAAGGGAATTTGTTCACACTTTTTTGTATTGGAAACCCTTTTCCTCTCCGTTGGTTCAATTCATGCCCAGGAATGTTGAATGACAAACGCAAAACTATAAAATAGGGTTACAAACATGTGTCATTTCAGTATACGCTGTGCACTATAAATAAACATTCGCTGTAGTGATGTGTGTGAATTGGTTTAGAATGATGAATGAGGAAGGGCATTTACGACCTGACTGAATGGAATATGTGTGAAAGTGCGTGTGTGTGTGTGTGTGTGTGTGTGTGTGTGTGTGTGTGTGTGTGTGTGTGTGTGTGTGTGTGTGTGTGTGTGTGTGTGTGTGTGTGTGTGTGTGTGTGTGTGTGTGAGAGAGTGCTGGTGCACCCACATATATGACGTGCGTAGTGTGTGCAGTCTCTATGACAACACATAGCATGTGATGTGTTCCCAGGCGATAATGATAGCGGGAGCAGGAAGCGAGAGAGAGAGAGAGAGCGAGAGAGAGAGAGAGAGAGAGAGAGGGGTGGGGGAGAGAAAATGAGAGAGCTGTAAATTAATGGACACGTTTGCGAGCGAAGACCTCTATAATAGACACTGCTGATGTAGCTGGTCGCTATGACAACAATCTCCCATCTCTCACCTGTAGGTGATGTGTGTTCGCTGCCACTTCTGGCCTGTTAGCGCGTACCGTCGCTTCTGTGACCTCGAGACACCCTTTTGTTTGTCTGGAACTCCACACCGCGGCTTCTGCATCCAACTTAATGAGTGGGAGGACGTGGAGGTGATAAGAAAAAGGCACGGGGCAGTGGAGAGAGAGAGAGAGAGAGAGAAGATATGAGGACAAGATGAGGAGGGAGAGGAGAGGAGAGGAGAGGAGAGGAGAGGAGAGGAGAGGAGAGGAGAGGAGAGGAGAGGAGAGGAGAGGAGAGGAGAGGAGAGGAGAGGAGAGGAGAGGAGAGGAGAGGAGAGGAGAGGAGAGGAGAGGAGAGGAGAGGAGAGGAGAGGAGATTGGTGACTATTGGTGGCGCACATCACAACATAAAACACTCTGAGAAGTACTTTTTTCCCTGACAGGAGCTGAAGGAGGGAGTGTGGTGTGGCTAGACTACTCTTGACTGTCTCCTTCACAATATGTGCTTGTTCAGGTCTGACACAATAGGGCAGGTCACCGGCATGATTCATACTTGGCTGTATACGGCCCGCGACTCACTAACCCCAAAAAAACATGTTATTTATTATTATCCAGGCCTGACTTGGACTGAAAATGTGTTCTTCTCACTAAGCACAACAACAAGCCATGTTGGGAGCGTGAAAGTGAGTCTCACCTCAGTGTGATGTCGCTATGTCATTATGCAAAAAGAGGAAGAATGAAAACCGTTAATAAGGCTGGGCTATATCGGGGCTGGTTCGGCGTAAACTGGGTGGTGAGGTGATGGTGGCAGATGCTATTCATTCATTCAGGTGACTTAAGTTTAGTTTCATTCATATTGAAAACAGAGCCTGTTTTTAAACCCCCCCCTCCGCCCTCAAATATTAAGTGACATTACTTTCCCCATCCAAATAGTGACGTGTGTGTGTCTGTCTGTGTGCGTGCGTGCGCGTGCGTGCATGCCTGTGCATGTGTCTCCATGCAATTTCACCAACAGACATGCTGCACCAACCAACGGCCTGGTCTGTACAGTGTTTGTGTTTGTGCCTATGCATGTATTAAACAGAGCACGTGTGTATATACAGTATACTCACTCCTTGGTGTTATCATCCAGCGTCCCGGTGACATTGAGACCATAGATTTGCTGCATGGCTGCAATAGCCGTGTGCACGGTTTGGACCGAGCGCAGGATAGACCGGGGGTCTGTGTGCGGAAGATAGCCGTATTTCTGTAGCCATTCCTGCGAATGAGTTAAGAATGAGTTCCTGTTATTGATCCTGTATACTTGGTGTAATGGTATTAACCACTTGAACCCATAGCTTCTCTATAATGTGTGTGTGTGTGTGTGTGTGTGTGTGTGTGTGTGTGTGTGTGTGTGTGTGTGTGTGTGTGTGTGTGTGTGGGGGGGGGGGGGGGGGGGCAAAGTCATTCACATTTAATTATAATGCCTTCCCATTACCTGTAGTTCTGATTGTATGAACCATTATCAATTATTGGTCAAGGTACAGAAAATAAATGCGGTCACTTATTTACTGTGCATGTAACAAGAGGCAACAAAGATTCACTGATTTAAAATATGTACATATTTGTACTGTATTAGAATTGCAGACGTAGTCATTAGCAGAATAGACGTCAATGGAATTGCGTTGCTAGGGAACAGCTTGGGTCCAAGTTTATTACCGGACTTCCGGTCCCGCTGCTGATATTCATATTCACAAACTAACAGGAAATACACTTCGGAACCATTTCAAAATGTTTATGTTGTCAAGTGTGAAAGGGTCATTGCAGCCACATGGCAATGGGAATAGGCCGGGCTTCTTCTTAATGATGCACTTCAACTTTGGGTCACTGCTTGAATAAAATGGTCGAGAGATTTCACGAGACACTTAACGAGGACAATTATGTGCTGCACCTGCTGCCCTGTATGATTTAGGACTGAGAGAATACTCTTTCATTCATATGCAGACTCTCACAGTTTATTTGATGACGATGTCTTGGGAACAATTGCACCCGACTATCTGAGTCCTCTACCAGCTCACAAGGCGTTGCATGCTTGTAGATCGGCTATTTCTTGGTTAATGTTTCCCCCAGAATACTTCACCTACATACCGGTACTCCAGACTCCCCCAAAGGGTCTACTCTACTCTATTAAGGGGCCCCTCCTCTTTTCTCTCTACACCAAATACACTTTGACGAAAATGGCATGTTGATCTGCTGTTTTCTCTGAACGTTCACCCCAGAATATAGGGACAGGCAAGGTTCAACAAAGCCAACTCAGCCTCACAAAGAAAGCAGCGGGATATAGATAGGCTGACAGGCTGCTGTTGTTGTTGTCAGGGTCATTGTCAGTCACAAGGTGCATGTTCACATTATCCAAAGCTTTCTTCACGTCAACCAGCTGGCTCCCCATCATCATCATCACAAGCCCACGTCGAGATGCTCCGGCTAGCTAATACCACTAGCTCTCTCCTCTCAGCATCCCCTTCTCCTGTGCTGCTTTCTGCTGAGCTAAACGCCTTGTTTACTCTACTCTCCCCCTCTCTCTCCTCCTGTGTGGGTGTATTATCTGTGTGCTGTTTGTTCAAAAGCACAGATCTAGAAGCAAAAATGTCATTGAGCTATGAAATGGTGTGTGTGTGTGTGTGTGTGTGTGTGTGTGTGTGTGTGTGTGTGTGTGTGTGTGTGTGTGTGTGTGTGTGTGCGTGCGTGCGTGCATGCGTGCATGCGTGTGTGTGTGTGTGTGTGTGTGTGTGTGTGTGTGTGTGTGTGTGTGTGTGTGTGCATGTGCGCGCGTGCGTGTGTGTATGTGTGACAGTCAATTGCACCTTTTAATTTGGCCAGGGAAGGGAGAGGTCCCTGTGGTGAGAATGAATAATGACAGTCAGCAATTAAAAAGGTACAAGATGTGTTGAATCCTTTTGCAATGTGGCTCTCCACATTTATTCATTTATTAATGCTGCATGCAAACAAAAGTGCCAGTGCCACCTATCTGGACTTTGTGGAAATTAAGTGATGATGAAGAATGTCTAAATCAAAATATTATGATATACCCCAGATTATTACCCACACACTGACCATTGAAATGGACACTCAGTGCCATAAGGATATCAGACACAGACATGGGGCTGGATCAGTTCAGCTCATACAGACCGCAGTGTAATCATGAGCATCCGTCCTTGTTCCTTGGAATGCCGTTTTCATTGTACAAGAAAGGTCCTCCTAGTCATTTAGATGCCATTGCCTGCATAGTGTGTATATGCATAATGCAGGGTCCACTCTCTCTAATGTTATCTCGCTCTCTAATTGTGTAAGATCATGTTGTTTTCCCACGTAGGCTATAGGCTATAGAGAGCACAGCCCTGCACAGGGAGCTGAGAGAGAGAGAGAGAGAGAGAGAGGGAGAGAGCAAGCACGGTCACATATTATGATGCACAGCGAACGGGCGAAGGCCATTTATCTTACCTCTACGCTGAACAACTGATGGTGGTGGTGCTCCTCCTCGGAAACGGCACACGAGACCCAAAGCAAAAGATGCAAGCAGAATGCTGCTGCGTAAAAATAATCCGCTGGTTTTCTTTTACTGGAGGATACTAAGGTCATAATTAATGACCCGTTTTTCTCCAAGTGGTTATTAGAAGAACCCGCCCGCGTCTGAATTTTGACTCTGTATTATTATTTGTCAAATGAAAACCATCGGCAGGCGAGATGCTGTGAAGGCAAATTCGGAGACGCGCCGCGCCGAAAACCTACCCCTATAGTGTCTGGTAGAATTCCCGATGACATAAATGTATGGTGGGATGTCAAGCTGAGATACTCATACTGTAGCATATTAGATCCGCCACCCTCGCCATTCTGATTTACATCACGGGCTACATCTACCCAGCAGCATCAATGGCCATGTACAGTAAGGCTAGTCTGCGCAAGATATCCGTCTGTACTCGACGCCTGCGCTTTGATTTCTCGCACGCAGCGCAAAGCCTCTTGGCAGCAGCATCACAAGCAAAGTGCTATGCTGCTACACAATATGCGCCGAGATATATGCGCTGTTGTTCCTCAGCTCAGCTGACTCCACACAATCATTTTTGATCTAATATAGCTCACGCGATTATTATACTATAGAGTATAGCCTAGCCTCTATTTGGATGATGAATACTAGGCTACTTATGGTAGAATATAGGCTATTCTTCTCCATTATGCCACATTATGCAACATTCGAAAATTAATCCACATTATTTGTGCTGAAACATTTTAACACATGACCTAGAATATGTGAATATAAACGAATAAGAATATATAGCTACAGCATACTGCGTCCAATTATGACCCCAATGTATAATTTGATTAATTGAAGGATTACCCTGTGAATTAATCATCAGGCATCCGACATTATCTGCACAGCTCTAATTTAGTGAACTGGCAAAAAACGAATTAGACCAGGGAAAACTAAATATGCATGGCCTATTCGAATATATCACAACACTATAGTAATTTGTCAATATGAATGAACTCCTGAAAAGACACAGAGCAGGCCTACGCCGTTTTACAGTACATGACGCAATCATACCACAAGATGGCAGTGTTCTACCGACGGCAGACCATCATGCTCCATCCTTTACAGTAGGCCTATAACATAACATCACTCTATAAACAGCAGACATACGTTCACATTAATACGTGTATAATGAACATAATAGTAGCCTGACACAGTTTAGACCGATGATAGGTTCCTGGTTTACTGATGATCCAGATATAGCCGCCCTATACTATTTCTATGCATTTGATGTTGTATTTTCCTGTTTACAGTAAATCGCTCTGGATTAAGAGCGTCTTCTAAATGACAAAAAAGCTCATTTTGGCGTGCATGCTTCATGCATATGTATAAGCTATATGTCTATCAATTGATTTATTTCTGACATAAAATCAAATATGTCATATAGACTACATGCATAAAGTCAGTGAAATATTCTGTACAGATCCTGTAAACACTCCACCGTGCATGCTTGCATATCACTGCAATTCAGCAGTTCCTCAGCAGATTTTATATTAGCCCACCTTTATATTCACCTCTTGACATTTTGGTGTGCAAAAATAAACCAATTCATCCTGTGTAATAAATAAAGATAATACAATTAACCAAGCCAGTATTAATGGTTAAACCAGCCAATAAAAGTACTTATGTCAGCACAATATGTCTCCCCACAAACTGTCTCCACTTTCAAGTCTGCTCACTCCTTAGAGGCCTTTAAGTCTTTACTTAAAACCCATGTTCACCCTGGCTTTCAATGTTTGACCTAATTAACCTGTGTACTGTTTGTGTTGCTTTAATTTTGTTTTGCTATGCTACTTTGTGTTGATTGTATGTTTGCCTCATGATCGTGTACAGCACTTTGGTTGACCTTCTGGTCTTTGTAAATGTGCTCTAGAAATAAAGTTTGATTTGATTTGATGTAGGCTTCACTGTGTATAAAGACACTCTCCTGCCCCAATAAATGGATAGCAAAATGTAAGCCGAAATTCTCCAAAACGTAAAAATCACCTGGCTGACTCCCGATTGAGAACTATCTGTCCTGTGGATTGTACCAACAGGATGTGACTGGTATAGAGTCGGGAAAAGGGATTCCTATTGGATTAAAACATTCATTCATTTACCTGGAGGTGTTTACTGTATAACCCAATGGCTGCCATGGAGACCACATGCTCTGGCAAGTGAATATTGGCCAAGAGACCATGCAGGAAAAATAAGTAGGTGAAACACACAGCACAGTAAGACACATCAAACATGCACATGTTTTATCATGCTCATTTGCCAAGGAGATCAAAATTGTCTCTGTGTGTATGTATTTGTGTACAGAGACTGATAGAGACAAGACAGACAGACAGACAGACAGACAGACAGACAGACAGACAGACAGACAGACAGACAGACAGAGTGTGACTGATGACTTGAGAGAGATGTAAAACTATAAATGCCCTATTATAGTCATGAAAATATACCCAAAGGTCTCAAGCTGCAACACAGTGAGTTATTTTTCCAATTTATCTTCAGCAGCAGCATTAAAAGTAAAACATATTTTCCTTCAAATGTGTGTGTGTGTGTGTGTGTGTGTGTGTGTGTGTGTGTGTGTGGGGGGGGGGGGGGGGCTTAAGAACATGGAAATGCACTCAGTCATATAATGCATGATTCCCCTTTGTCCGTTCAAATATTTGATTTTGCCGTGTGAACGTAGCTACAGGAAAATTGCCTTGAGCAGAGCAGATGGTAAAAGACCAGGTAATCTTGCTTGGTTCTCTAATTATGCCTAATTAATTGTTATTTGACGGTTTGTTTAAAAACGCCTGAGGCCTTTCAATTGTGCCACTGAACACAGGGTTGAGCAAGATATCATTAAAGCTTTGCCTTTGAGTACATGGACTCAGTTACATCTAATCCAACTTGTATCTCTCATATCAGCAGAGATCTCAGTGCCTGGATTTAAAAACAGGCAATCTCAACTGTTGATTTCTAAAATTATATAGGCCTACCCAATTTCTGAAAAATAAAATGTAAGCAGTGGTGGAAAGTATAATTTACTCAAGTACAGTACTAAGGTACAATTTTGAGGTACTTTTAGTTTACATCTCAGAGGCAAATATTTTACTTTTTGTACATTGCAGTATTCATACTTAAGTAATCAATTGTAGTACTTTTCAACCACTATGAAGAAGCCTCTTCAGCACAGAGGCCTGGTTCATTTGACAACATAATAAGAGTTATGTTTCTCTTTATCTTTGAAAAACATGACCTAATTTCCTAGGTGTCACATTTTCCAAATGGCTCATATGTCGTTTTGGAACAAAAACTGGCCGTTCAAAACAGCAGGCCAAGTTCAGTGGTGCCGTTGTGGACTTGTATCATGTCAGTTCTAACTCCCGAAAGCACGAATGGTGTCATGTGTTGTGTGATGTTTGGACCACTAGTGCAGCAGATGCCATCCATGCCTTAGAGTGACAGCAGATCCTACATGATGCCATATGGCGAGTTTTCCTCCCCCTTCACTATTATGTCCCCTTCATCTGAAGCTTAATGAAGTTATACTCGTTGCGTGGCGGCGTTGCTCGACAAAAAGAATAAAAAAAAAGACAAGTTTTTCATTTGATAATACAGTGCAACATGTCGCTCGACAAAGGACATGCTTGACACGTACAGTATGTACTGTATGAGAGATGGAGATGATGGGAGGGCTTGGGGCTGATGTCTTCCTATTAATGTTTTCCTAAAATGTGCATATTGCTGAGATTTAGCTGGTCCATCTGGGCCCTGTCATGCAGATCGGAGAGAGACCTTGAAGGGAACAATTGGTTGATCCTCTCCCCGTGAAATGGACACATCACCTTTCCGCTTCACTGAACCACTTAATTGACTCCTTGTTCAAACATGAGTTGATCAAAATGACATTGCCCTGATGGATGTGCAAATAAGTTGCTTGGCTTTCACTAACCAGTCCACTTTCACCCTGAAATCTCTATTTTGTGCATAGGCAAACATTTCAAAATGTTACAAGATTTATTTATTCTCCTCTCAAAAATACAAGATCACAATGCGTTGCTATAATATGTGCCGTCTTGTGAGCTTGAAGCTTGTCATTTAAAAAATCCTAAATATAGATTAAAAAATCACACCCGTGTGAAGTGAGGGGTGCTCTTATCATCGTAAATCATGACGTAAAATAGACACTGTGTCTATTTGCTCAGACACTATGACGTAAAATAGACACTGTGTCTAGTATTTACTCAGACACTATGACAATTTAATGTTTGTGTGGGACAAACTTTGTGCACACACACCAAAATCTGGATATAGGAGTGCCCCTCAAAAACTCAAGTATTAAAGCT
This sequence comes from Protomyctophum parallelum, assembly GCF_964188405.1. Taxonomy (NCBI): domain Eukaryota; kingdom Metazoa; phylum Chordata; class Actinopteri; order Myctophiformes; family Myctophidae; genus Protomyctophum; species Protomyctophum parallelum. The sequence goes on along the minus strand of NC_139709.1, from coordinate 33,409,143 downwards.
GCAATGTGTGGATAAAAGAATAATGAGTACCCTCCCACTATAATGTGTTTTCAGAGGGAGAGACAGCATAGCATATATAGCTTTCCCCCTTAAGCATTCTATGGAGTTTACTCCATAGAATATGCTTACTAGAAAGCTGATGAGTAGACTACAGTCCCTAATTGAAAGGATCAAATCACTGCAAGGTGGGACGTGTTGTGTGTACACAGCCAGCCAGTAGCATTCATCACTCTTCTCTATTGCTCTGTGCCTCTCACTCTGAAGAATTCCCGGCGGTCTGGTTATTACTGTGTGTTTGTTTAGAATTTCTGCTTAGCTGACAGACAGCTGTGGCGTGAGGCCCTCTGGGCAGGCCAATGTAAACAGCAGTGGGTTTGTGGACAACATATATATATATATTATATTATACAATGTAATACTATACACAAGGACAAGGCTTGTAGGCTATTTGTGAGGTTAAGGCATCTGTCAACATTATACTAAATGTGGTCGATTTGGCTGCAGTTTTAGGAATGTGGCTTTGGTTAAAAGTCAATCGTTTTGCTGAAGCACCTTAACCTAACGTTGATTTCACAACATTGAGAAAGCTCTAAAGTCACGACTCTGACCGGAAGCTGGAATACGACTTTAACTAAAATGTAAACCTTGAGCTCTCTTTGTCCCATTATTGAGATCTGAATGATTTAGTCATGCCTAACTTACTAATGGTACACCATCAGGATCATGTGCCTTGCAGTGACTCATCCAAATGGCAATACCGTGGACATTTCTACGTTTGATGGACCGGAGGGGCGATCAGACTGACAGTTACAACACAGCCCCAATGGGCTTAAAATAGCCCATTGTTTTGTCTCATGTGAAAGGTTATATTCACATTAGGTAATTGCCTTTGCGTGGAGAATGGCTGTAATTTCATTTAATATAATATCCTCTTCCTCAAAGACAATTTGCTGAGCCATTAGGCTGCAGTAACGAGATAAAAGACCAGTGTGAAAAATGATTTCTATCACTCCCGTCCCCGTACAGTCTGATCTGTGCACACAGCAACACACATTCAAACAAGCACGACATCCATTTGGACATCTCCAATCGGACCGTCACTCAGTCAACAGTCTGGACATTTTGTCTATTTAATGCACAAGCAATCTGGGAACCCATTCGGGTTAAAAACATCTGTCTTGGGAGATTAAGTTGCATTTGACACTAATGCTGAGAATTGTTGTCCACCCCCGTACATGATGTCTTGTTGATGCAAGTCAACAAGACAGAGAGGAGGGTGCAAAATCCAGCCAAATGTAGAACAGTTTGCCTGGTTTATCAAAATGTTATCTGTAAAAAAACACTAATTTACCCGCTCAAGATGGACCGCATCACTGATCAAGCTTATTGTGATGGTTTCAGGGTTGTTTTTTCTTAACCTTTCTTAACCAGGAACGGGTGCTTTTCATTCAGCCAATTATATTATATGTTTTGTAATCTTCATACATCATAATGTTGCTGATGTCTGAGGTGGGTGAGTCTTTCTGTACCTTCATGATGCTCAGTGACATCATAGAAGGTATAGGTTTGTTTCCTTGCCCACATCCCTTGTTTTATCTACAGGCAGGTGTATTGAATTGCAATACAATTGTATAATTGTATTGCAGGTGTGTGAATTTCACCCATGTTTAGGAGAAGTTCCCAGCTCCATAATTATTTTATTAGGAATATCTTTTAAATACATTTTTCACCGATTTTGCCCCCCGCTATGACAGCTCTCTCAAGTTGCCATTTATTGCTGTAAGTACTTAAATATATTCTGATGAGAAATATTCTTTATGGGATATTTTACATTGCGTAGCCTATACAAAATGTATCTTTAGTGTTTGTTCTGGGCCATTTTTGGCCATTTTCAGGATGCTAATCTAACCATCAACGCCACTTCTGCAGTAATCATTATTCATGTGCTATTTGCACAAAATGAATATGCAATATGTTGCACTTAAACATTCACCATGGAAACGCACCTGAAGATGCTTCAGAAATGAATCAATCCTCCCATCTGATGACGTCAGAAGATCCGATGGTTTCTCCCACCAGTGGCTCGGACTGTTGAGCACAAGCGAGAGAGAGGAGGAGCTGTCCGTCAAAGTTAAGAGTTTCCAGGAACGAACAAGAAAGTCCATTTACTTTTGCGAAAAGTCAACGTATCATTTTTAAAATAGCGGAATATCGTGATTTTTGCTAGTATGGAATGACACATTTTCATTTAGTTGGCGAAAGAAGAACGATAAACGGCTTTGAAAACATAATGGCAACACTACCGTTCCAACTCTGGATCACTCTCACCTCTCTGCTCTCCCTCGGCTCGTGTGTTCTGCCGGAAAAGAAAGGTAAGCAACGAAGGAACTTTTTTGCGTGGCTTTGCTGCCTCACCCCGTACATGGAATGTTGTAGTAGCCTAGTAGTACACGTTAGAGTTGTTTATCTGATATTATAATCACACAAATCACCACAAATGAAAACGGCCCAGTTGCAGAGTCGCAGGGAATTTTGAGAAACTTGAGCCATGCCAGCCAAGCAGTGGAAAAAGTTCCCAGATCGAGCTTTGTTTTGTGGGAATACTCTGCATTGACTGCAAAGTAGATGAAGTAATGCAGTTTATACCGTGGAGTTGATAATAGTAATGATAATAACTTACAATAACGACATTGATAATGATGTCGTTTGTTTGGGGTATTTTAAAGGTCTGGTGGTAACATGAATCTGCGTAAAGTGGTTTAGGAACACACAAAAAAAGATTGATGCTGCTGGTGTGAGAGAGAGACGGCAGGCTTGGCTTGTGGGTTTTGCAATTTACTGGCACATCACATACAAGGCTATGTTATGTTTGTTTGCACTTCCCGGACTGACTGAGTGGGATACTTTCGTGAGCACTTTGAGAGTAGAATTTAGAAAAGCGCACGCACGCACGCACGCACGCACACACACACGCACGCACGCACGCACACACACACACACACACACACACACACACACACACACACACACACACACACACACACACACACACACACACACACACACACACACACACACACACACACGATTTAGATTTCATCAACACGATTTGCTAACTTCTCCATGGACTTTGGACCTCACATATGTTTATTGTTTATATTCGCTGTTCTCATAATTTGCTCTGATCCAGACTGGACAACACATTGTAATATATATAGTGTCTGCACGCAGTTCAGGGCAGCTGACACTTAACGATGCCACTATAGTTTGTCATATCTGTCTCTGTGTCTGTGATGAGTCTTGAAAATGTCCCACTATCAGACATGCCCTGTAGTATAGCCTATTCCACTCAAACATGGATCAATTAAGGCCCAGGCAAACCAGAACTGTTGTGACTTTTAACCTCATGTTAAAATGTTTTCATGTTTTCTCCTTGTGTATTTGTAGGCTATATCGTCACTTGTAATGTTTCAGTTTTTGTTACCTGCCTATAGGGACTATATGGATGTAAATAGTCTTGCTTACTGTAGTCCCTAGGCAGGGACATACTGTAGTTTATGAACTATAATGCAACTTTCACGAGATGGCATTTCTCGCATATTTGTAAAAAAGAAGAAATGAGAAGAAAGTATTGACACTAGAGTAAACCTCTTGAAAAACGTGGGATGTTTCACAATGTGTGGAGGAATACCAGGTAATAATTGATTTAGTAAACAATTCATTGCAATGTGACAAGCATGTGTTCGTGCTCTTCTTGAGTGGAGATGAGTTAAACCAGTGGTTCTCAAAGTGGGGTCCGGAGAGTGGAGAGCCCCCTCAGGGTCCTTTTTTTGAGGAGTTATGGGTCTGTAACTCTGAGAGTGTACAAATGGAACCAAATGCCTCTTGTTTCAGTGCCCTTGATGTAAAGGTCATTGAAGTAGGGATACTGTTGTTATACAGTAAAAAAAAAAGAGAGACAGAAGTGGCACTGTTGTGACTGGTAATTCAATGGATTTAAATTATTTTAAAACCAAACGTTTAACTTTCCAAAACTGCAGACAGAGTTTCAGAAGATAGCAGCCATGAAGGAACTCGAAACTATGTCAGTACACAAGTATTGAAGGGACTGACTTTACTACTACTTATACCTTCTATTGGTAACATTTTGTACTATTTATATTAACTATTCTATTAATTAATGTAGTTCCCCAGACTATTCCCTTTACAGTACTGTTTGTTATTTGTCTCCTCACACACCTCAGCTGGCCTGAATCACCCAACAACAATAACTGTCACATAGCTTTAAATGATTCATACAAGTTAGAATCGGTGATACTGAGTAGTGAGTGAGTACAGTATCACAAGATTGAAATTTCAAAAGCTTTGTGATTCAGCTCTCAGGAATAAGCACAGGTGAGTGTTCATATGGTTCATCGTAAACGCCAGCCTGGGTCCCACCGGGCCACATCCGCAGTGGGATGTTGTGTGCTTGCAGATCGGTTCATTTCTTTCGCGCAACGTACAATGGATGGACCATACCAGATCAGGCTTAACAGGAAGGACAGGTGCCAGCAGAGAAAGTGACAGAGGCAACAGCTTGAATGCCCTCTGCTCTGGCCTTACCGTCATCCTTTTTGCATCAGTTAGCCTATCACCCCCCACACTCATACTACGTCTCCCCCACAAACACATTAAAGGGCCTATGCATTGCAAGCAATGGTCCCAGAGTGCGCTACACCAGTGGTTCCCAAAGTGGGGTCCGGGGACCCCCAGGGGTCCTTGAGGGAGTTCCAGGGGGTCCCCAGTTAAATGATAGTTTGGGACCAACTGGACCTGTAACTGGGTCTGTAGCTCTGAGAGTGTACAAATGGAACCAAATGGACACTCTCAGAGTTAAATTAACTTTGATTTTACAATATAAAGTGGGGGTCCCAGAGATAGAAATGCCACTAAATGGGGGTCCACAGACTAATACATGTAGAACTGGGGGTCCTTGAAATGAAACGGGTTGAGAATCTCTGCTAGAGCTGTACAAATCTTCTCTTATATGGGGGTCCTGGTATATGTTTTCAAATGGGGGTCCACGGGCTGATAAGTGTCAATTTGGGGGCCCTTGACATGAAAAAGTTTGGGAACCACTGGGCTACACAGTTAACAAGTGCAAGTTTCCTCTGTTCCCTCCACAGCCAGCCGGTGTTCAGAGAATCATAACAAATCCGATGTGTTTGTGAGCCAAAAAAGACAGATTCTCTAAATATTTCAGGGCCGCTAAACAAACTAGACAGCACACTTTTTTGCCCAGCAGTAAATGCAGTCAAGGTCTATATAAGGATTTTAAAGATTTTCTTTTGTGCCACTTAAAGTAGCTTATCTGCAACTATAGCGTTGGTGTTTTGGTACGATTCGTAAAATATTTCCAGCAAGTTCATGTTTCCCTTTTATAAAGCGCTGGGAGAATAGTCTTGAGTTCTGCCATGAAGTTGGAGGAGGTTTCTTCGTTGTTGTTGTTTTTTGCCACAGGCCAAGACAGATGTTTCTGCGTGGCACACACAGTGTTTTCCCTAATGCACATTTCCAAGCTGTTTTTAACATAGAGTGAAATTGCAAAATGTCCTTCCTTGGCCTGTGTAGCATTATATCCCTCCCATTGTGAAAGCAACATGGAAATTAATCACTGGATGTGTTTTCCACTCTAATAATGAGGCTCAGTCAGGGGGTTACGATTGATTGAAGTTATTTTAGTGGAGAAAGACACCAATATGACATCGATGAGGTTTTGCTATGCACGTCAGATTACTGTGTGACAGTTTTCCATTCTGACCTGAGATCAGATTAAAAAAAATGTCTTCTATGTCAGTCGATTTTTCAAAAAATAGCAGACCTACAAGCTCTTAGCGCGCCACTCGGTGGCGCGCTATGAGCTTGTAGATCTGCTATTTTTAAATAGCTAAAGCATAACGTAATGCTAACACCAAAAGGGGTTCCCGCCTAAAATGGGTTAATATAATGAAAATTCTGGATACGGCTTATTCCACAGAAATGGGAAAACTAAAAAAAACAAAAAACAAAACAAAACAGACTTGTACCCATACTGTCCCCAGCATCAATAATTACAGACACTATAGTGACAAAATGAGGCTAAAAATCTGCTCCTGCAGTTTTATTTCAGAGAAAGCCGAATTGCATTCCCTGGATGTTGTTGTCATCCTGCAGACCTGCACTGGGGAAGACATTCAGAGCGCGTGGGCTCCTTCCTGGAGATGCATTTGATAATGCACTTAGCAGTAAATAACCCCCCCCCCACCCCACCCCTGAGGACGCGGGCGGCATTGGTCTCCCAGAGAGCAACAGCGTGGCAGTTTTGTGATGATGAAGAGGGGGGCCATGGGAGTCAGTCAGGTAGAACCAGCTGGATAACAGATCATTGTGTCTGACCCCTCCCATGTATTATACCCTGAGTATCGGCTAATGCCATCAGGTAGGAGATACGAGGTCCATGCGTGCAAATGCAAGCAAAGTACAAGCGTTCCTTTGTCCCTCTGTCAATCACACTCCTCAACAGTGTCCTTGCAGAGGGCAGACAGGGTAGGGGGTCGAAGGTTATGAGGTGATGTTTTTTTCTATGCACTAGGTATGTTGGTGTGTGTTTTTTTCTTCATGTTGTACGGGTCACTGTGTGCCTTTGTTGTCTTGTATTGTGTACTGTCTTGTATTGTATTGTATCTGTATGCTGTATGCTGCAGAGCGGGTCCTTGTTGTCTTGTATTGTATTGTATTGTATCTGTATGCTGCAGAGCGGGTCCTTGTATTGTATTGTATCTGTATTCTGTATGCTGCAGAGCGGGTCCTTGTATTGTATTGTATTGTATCTGTATGCTGCAGAGCGGGTCCTTGTATTGTATTGTATTGTATCTGTATGCTGCAGAGCGGGTCCTTGTATTGTATTGTATCTGTATTCTGTATGCTGCAGAGCGGGTCCTTGTATTGTATTGTATCTGTATTCTGTATGCTGCAGAGCGGGTCCTTGTATTGTATTGTATCTGTATGCTGTATGCTGCAGAGCGGGTCCTTGTATTGTATTGTATTGTATCTGTATGCTGCAGAGCGGGTCCTTGTATTGTATTGTATTGTATCTGTATGCTGCAGAGCGGGTCCTTGTATTGTATTGTATCTGTATTCTGTATGCTGCAGAGCGGGTCCTTGTATTGTGTACTGTCTTGTATTGTATTGTATCTGTATTCTGTATGCTGCAGAGCGGGTCCTTGTATTGTATTGTATTGTATCTGTATGCTGCAGAGCGGGTCCTTGTATTGTATTGTATCTGTATTCTGTATGCTGCAGAGCGGGTCCTTGTATTGTGTACTGTCTTGTATTGTATTGTATCTGTATTCTGTATGCTGCAGAGCGGGTCCTTGTATTGTGTACTGTCTTGTATTGTATTGTATCTGTATTCTGTATGCTGCAGAGCGGGTCCTTGTATTGTGTACTGTCTTGTATTGTATTGTATCTGTATTCTGTATGCTGCAGAGCGGGTCCTTGTATTGTGTACTGTCTTGTATTGTATTGTATCTGTATTCTGTATGCTGCAGAGCGGGTCCTTGTATTGTGTACTGTCTTGTATTGTATTGTATCTGTATTCTGTATGCTGCAGAGCGGGTCCTTGTATTGTGTACTGTCTTGTATTGTATTGTATCTGTATTCTGTATGCTGCAGAGCGGGTCCTTGTATTGTGTACTGTCTTGTATTGTATTGTATCTGTATTCTGTATGCTGCAGAGCGGGTCCTTGTATTGTGTACTGTCTTGTATTGTATTGTATCTGTATTCTGTATGCTGCAGAGCGGGTCCTTGGGGTCTTGTATTGTATTGTATTGTATCTGTATGCTGTATGCTGCAGAGCGGGTCCTTGGGGTCCAAGACAAAGTTCTTCCTCGGGAGACAAAATAAAGAAACCTTGAACCTTGAACAGAATCATCCTGCACGTTGGCATTCTTTAGTGCAGTGGTTTCACAAACCTTTTCACGCCAAGGACCCCCAAATTGACACTAATTAGCCAGCGGACCTCCGTTTAAAAAGATATGCCAGGGACCCCCCCCCCCCCATAAGAGAAGATTCTTACGGCTCTAGCAGTAATTCTCAACCCGTTTAATTTCAAGGTTCCCCCAGTTTGACATGCATATTGGATTACGGACCCCCATGTAATGACATTTCTATCTCTGAGACCCCCATTTATATTGTAAAAATCAATGTTAATGTAACTCTGAGAGCGTACAAATGGAACCAAACGGACCTGTTAGGCGGCTCTCAGAGTTACAGACCCATAAGGGTCCATTTGGTTCCAAACTATCATTTAGCTTACGACCCCCTGGAACTCCCTCAAGAACCCCTGGGGGTCCCCGGACCCCAATTCTGGGAACCACTGCTTTAGTGGTTAACTGTCATCAACTGTGGATGTGGAGGGGTTATTAATACGGCTGACAATTTACTCCCACATCAACCCGGCCGGAAGTAATAAAACATCTGCTTATTTCCCGGCTCGCGTGTGAAATCAACATCATGTTGTGTCCATTGGATTCGTGTTTCTAATATGACAATTAGAGTGTAATGCACCCGGAGGACGTGGGTTGACGCCTTTTTTTTGCCCTCTCTGATGTTGCTTATAAAAACGAGTCTATCTTTCCAGTGTCTCGGCTGTCCCTTTGCCAAGTACAGATATGAGCCGGAATAGCCAGAGGGCCCCCTCTCTCTGTGGGCTATAGCTGCAGATAACCTGTGACAGATCAAACTAATCACAGGGACATGTCAGCGGCTAAATCCTTAATCTCTCGCACCAGACTCCCTGCGTCGTGTGGGCACAGGATAACCGGCTTATATCAATATACTTTTTTTTCCAGAGTTAACGGGTTATTCTAGTTCATGGCAACATACTGTAGTATAATGGTGAGGTCCATAATGCTTTTGCGTTCTATACTTCTGCATTCTTTGCACAGCTATAAAACCTGGAAGTGGGCCCTATATAGGTCTCGGCCTCAGATTTCAGCGTTCCACCTGCATTTTGTTTGGAATCCGACTAGCAGAACCATATGCATCAGTCATCTAACTTTTTTCCATCACGCTCCGAAAGCCCTTTCTCTTCTTGTCATTAAAATCCCACTCTGGTATTAGGCAATGATACTCTTGTAACCCAAGAATCTCTGGTCTGGTTCTGAGGGTCCAGCGGGGTGCTGCTGGCCTCGTGCTGGCGTATTCCACCTAAGCCTAATGACCTTTACAGACTTCCATCTGCTGGAGCCATTGTTGGGGATATGGGAACAGCCCACCCCCGTCCCTCCTCAACCCCCCCGAGCTTTGATAAACTACACTGCCTCTGAGTGGTAGTGATTTCAGTTGGAGCCAGTTAGAGGATCCCTGTTTCACTGAGAGGGACAATGGTGCCTCTGTGGAACGCAGGTACAGTATCTGGTCGTGCTTGCTGATACCTTTTGTGGAGCCATGGGGATCGGTGGCCCAAAGCACGGCTAGACAAGTATGTCATCAAGATAGACCACAGGCACTAAAGCAGCTATTGTTATTCCACCTAATTCTCACCATGAAGACAAACCAACAACAGTTCATCCATTGTTTATTACTACACAAAGTCATAACTCACACATTGTTCGATTTTTAGCTAGCAAGTCTTTGTCATTGCCGTCAGAAACGAACTGTGTACCGTTTAAGCTCCAGATATTCTGTCTGTGTGCATCTTCCAAAACATCTGAATATTGGTTCTAAAATAATGAACCAGTAACTTTAAGTCATTAAAGACTCTTTGTGCTGAGATAGTTATCCCCCGAAGAGTAGGGTTGGGATCCGACCGGAGCGGGATCCAACATTGAGGAACCGGAACGGGTTCCATCACATTTGGAACCGTTTCCAGAAACGGTTTATCACACTGTGAGAGCAGCTGGTATGTGGACTTCATGTCTGCTAATACAGTTACAGACAGTGTAACAATCAGTTTTGTTCTTATTTGTGACGTTTCTAATGGTCGATATGTTCGTTTGGAGACAACTTAGCCTCCTGTAAACACAAGAACAATGTCGGTGTTGAGAGATTCACCGCGAGAAAAGAAAATATATTCTATACATATATTGCCACGAAGCCTTATCTCTACTAGGAAACAAAGTCACTGAAAGAATTACATTTTTCTTTTTTTTTAAGATATGTTTTTGCGGCTTACGCCTTTATTGATTTTTTTAAGGGATAGAAAGTAGGCTGACAGGAAACGGGAGAGAGATGGGGGGATGACATGCGGTAAGGGCCGTGTCGGGTCCGGGAGTCGAACCCGCGGCACACCGCGACTGGATCACCAGTCCGGTGCCCAGACCGTTACGCTACGGCCTGGGCAAAGAAGAATTACATTATTGTATATTGTATTACTTTTTCCAGAGGAATGTCTGAATTACACCCACATGCTTCTTATCAAGCAGTTTTGTTCATAGAGGTGAAGCTTTTATTAAGATAAGTATGGCCATTTAGCCAAAGGGGACAACAACCCCAGACAGTCACTCCCACACACAACACAACCAGCAGTAGCCTCTAGCCAGTGGCAGCATATTGAAAGTCTATAGAAAAGAATACCAGCACTCATTGTTGTATCAAAATAGTGCTTGCTTCTTCTTTCTTCTTCAAGCATATTGAAAGTCCCCCAGCTCTGCGTACACACACGTGGCTGTGTGCAATGATTAAAACAATTAAAATTTTAACATTAGAATATTGAATTTAATCCTTTAATAGAAACCTCTTAACCCCTTTTGGCGTTAGCATTATGTTATGATTTAGCTATTGAAAAATAGCAGATCTACAAGCTCATAGCGCGCCACTCGGTGGCGCGCTATGAGCTTGTAGATCTGCTATTTTCGAAAAACCGAATAACGACTGAAACAGAAACATGGCTTTTTCAGAAAACTTTCAGGATGTAAAAGACATTTTTTTTAATCTGATCTCAAGTCAAAATGGGTTAATAGAAACCTCTTAAATAAGGATCCAAGGGTTCAACATTAACGTTTTTTTAATCCTCCTACTTGCCCTGCAGGGCAAATGCCAATCAAATCTACTTGCCCCATCTAAGTTGAAACTTGCACTGCCAGTGCCGTTCCGGGATCCACATGATTCTGTTTTTTTACTTTGCCTGGGCAGTCCATAATGGGCAGTCCATAATGTCAAAGGTGTGTGTGTGTGTGTGTGTGTGTGTGTGTGTGTGTGTGTGTGTGTGTGTGTGTGTGTGTGTGTGTGTGTGTGTGTGTGTGTGTGTGTGTGTGTGTGTGTGTGTGTGTGTGTGTGTGTGTGCGCACGTGTGCGTGTGCGCGTGTGCATGTGTGGATCTGCTATTAAATCAACCAACACTCACCCCTCCCTCAACACTGTTAAAGTGCCTTTTAGCTAGGCACTAAACCTACTACTCCGCACGCACGCACGCACACACACACACACACACACACACACACACACACACACACACACACACACACACACACACACACACACACACACACACACACACACACAGAGTATTATTGCAGTTTTCTTAACCAGGTGGACATTCTGTGATTTTTGTATTTTTGGTGAGAACACAACATGGAATAATTGACCCTGTCTCTGACCATGGTTACTCATTGAACTGATTTCAGTCCTTTGTTTGTGTATGGTAACAAAGTCATCCACTGCTTTTATAGCCTTTCCATGATCCCGTGTGTGGCTGCAGTGGAAAGAGACCAAGGAATTCAGGCCGGAAAAAAGAGCCCCTCTGCTATCTCCCCCTCTCATCAGGTGTGGTGTCGAGTTAAAAGGGAAAAGATCCCACGTACTGCTCTCTTGAGCTATGTACGGGCCAGCGATGCAAATGGCGTGCATCCTGCATCCTTGGCTTTAGACTCACTAAAATTGAGAAAGGACGCAATCATGTCACCCTCTCTGGGGGGGGGGGGGTCCTGGGATGCAATACTAGTGTACTCAGTACTGTACTCTTAACATTGTTGAAGTAGGAGGACTCATAAAATGCCCCAGGCTGGGACCCATCTATCTTAAAAGACCACCCCTGGGTTCCAGGACCCATTGCATTGAAATCCTATTTACATCACCGCTGGGCTCACCCTCGATCTATAAACGCACGACGCGCCGCATCGCAACACGCGGTGAGATTGTAGATCGGCTATAAAAAATAAAATAAAAAAGAAGTTTGTCTGTAATGGCATGCCCAAAATAGGGACATGAGGATGAAAGGGGTTTAATAGTCCTATTACAATATTCAGTTTTACGTTCAGAAAGTTCAAGTTTAATCTTTAGTGCAAATTTGGTATTTTGTGATGTGAGGTTATTGTGTTTATTGTCTGTATAGGTGATAGATATATTTGGTCTAGTTTGTGGGTGAATGCTCTTTTGACCTTTTGACCTTTTAATCTAATTGCCCTGTGACTGACATTTGATGTCCGGTTGTCCCACTGACTTTAAAATAGTATGGTTCTGAGTCTCGATAGTAATACTTTTCCCTAGCCAGCGTTGGTAGATAAGAATTGTTTTGTTTTCGTTGGCCAAAACACCCAGCCTCTGTGTTTTTGCCCTTGAAAGTTAGTATTCGCTCTAACAGACTGGTAAACTGCACTCAATGACGTTCTGCCTTGTCACCTGATTCCACTAACTGATATTCATATCAGGACTATCTCTGCCCCGTGAGATATTTTCTGTATGCAATATTCAGTGACGTCTTGCATTATCTGTCCATTTGTTAACAAATATGTTTTTTAACCTTGTTGTTCCACACATTGTCCGGTGTATTGATTACGGTATGCTATATCAACCATGTTTAATTGAACATGGGCAGAGATCGTTGTGTAACGCTGTCCGGATGGCATGTCTTCTTCTCTCCCGAGACAATGGTGAATATATTTGATTGAACCTCCCTCTAAGTTCTGCTTGTCTGAGTTCTCTTTCTTGTGTCTGTCAAATTCATTCTAAGGTATTTTGTTAACTCTGTTATACTCTGACTTTTACTCATTATAGCCTAAAAGGTTTTTATAACCATTTCTGTAAAGTTACAAGCCCTCTGCTTCTATTCTGGTAAAGAGTATTTATGGTACTTAGATTACTTTCTAAAGTATTTATTCAGTTCCGGTGCTCCGGAGCTCTCTCTAGCTCTCAAGCTATCGATCCTAAGCTATTGTTTAATATTATTAATACAGTCCTATACCGTCCTATACAGTCCTTACATAGTATCATTATTTTAAAGATGGATTCCATTTAAAATTATCCATCAATAGGTACCCTCAATCATCGGAAGGCAGCAGCATACAGTATCTGTGTATTGAACATCAATGCAATTGGCACTGGTGCTATACATTGATGCCAGTGATGTCAGTGATTCTCCTCTTGATGTTTCTGACACGGATAGCCTCTCTAGGTGTGCATGCATGTGCAATTATTGTGCATATGTAGCACAGCTGAGACATTCACATGATGAGTCAGTATCAGTTTATAACAAGGCTTCCTGGAACCCATTGCAGGTTGCAGGTATTGCCCTTAACCCTAAACTTCTGAGCCTTTTTTTTTATAATATTTTGAAAAACATTTTTGAATAGTTCAACTAGCCGATCTACATTGACACGTTGTGAGCTTGCAGATTGGCTAATTTAACTATAAAATACAAAAATAAAGTTTAGGGATAAGGGGTTTAGCATGGACGAAAATGGATATATGGCCAGGCTAGCTGGAAATCAGTGAAAGTATGGCCCCTATTGTAGACTGTACTGTACTGTATGTTGTGAAAGCTGGCGAAGGTTGCAGGCAGCCTCTAGATACAGCCAATGGTATGCTTGTTTTGACACAAAATATTGATTAAAACATTGTGTGTGATAATGGTCTTCTTGTGACCTGTCGGGGTGACATCACTGAAAACGTTTATGCAGTTTTTCAAAAATAGCAGACCTACAAGCTCATAGCGTGGCACCGAGTGCCGCGCTATGAGCTTGTAGGTCTGCTATTTTTTTTAAATTGCGTGGCGCAAATCTTTGAATATATATTATTTCAGAGCGAACGTTTTTAACTCGAAGCTTTGCTTCTGGGAGGTCACTGGAACAACATATTTTCAGATGGGGGGGTCGGTGGTCAATTACATATATTTTTGGGGGTCCTTGACATGAAAAGAAACGACAGGATTTAGAAGACATTTGTAGAATCGTTCTCAGGTCTAAATGGGTTTTAAAACGCAACTATTCGCTGCCGCTCCACGGTGCCGTGAGAATGTACTACGTAGTCTCCATTTTGTAGAGTTAGTTTATCACAATTACACCAAAGACCTAGGTGTGGTGTCTTCTGCAATAACCCTAGCCTCAGGTCTTACTGAGCAGCACTGTTGGAACAATACTTGAAGCCAAAGACGAATCTCCCGCGGGGAAGAGAACAATGGCTTCACAAACAAACCAGCATCTTCCAGGAGAATATACTGGCTGAAAGGGTGGTGGCTTTGCTTCCCTAATAACATTTAGCCTCTTCCTGTGTGGTCCAGGAAGCCTAAATTGTCCATTGGCCTTTATAAACTAAGTGGTGCATTTAAGCTTTGACTGACTGCTAGTGGTATATGCCATTGGCCTTCATGGCCCTCTAGAGTTAATTTATCCGTGTTTAATGTGGATTAATTTCCCTGCCGTTATTTGTGTGGAGATTCTGGATCATGTTTAATTTCCACTTTGGAGGAGAAGATTAATGCATCACATCCTGATTAAAATGTCCTCAAGTCGGGTCATATTTTATTATTAAAATGTCCTCAAGTCGGGTCATATTTTATTATTATTTCACAGCATACTGCTGCTGACGCATCCCTATCCCTGTACCTGTAAACCTGCCGTGTTGTGTGGGATTCATGCTGGTACTTGTTAGCTACAGGAAATCCTTTACAAGACATTTTCTAAAAATACAAACAATAATGTTTGATTTGAATTCACTTAATTCCAGATCAGGCCTGTCCACCTGTTTTCATCACCTATACCTACAGTAACATTACCTCTCGCTACTGTGTTTTCTTAATGCCTTTATGGAGGCATTACAAATACATGCCCCATTGCAATGGGTGTGGTGGGCGCGCATCAATCAAGGTCTATATACTAACTCTCGTTGTTCTGTTGTAATGTTACACCGTTGCGAATATAAACAACCGGGCTATGTAGAAACAGAAGTGTTAGGGATTAAGTGAGGGCTGCCATTAACTTCCCTGTGCAGAGGGCTTTGTGAAGAAAGGCCGTTCTGTAACTTTATAACTTGTAGTCAGTCAAACCACTTTGCATGGCATGCCAACAAACTGTTCAAAAAAATCAACCTTTCACTTAAGTCAGTGTTGTTGTGTTTTGTGTTGACAGGGGGGGGTACATTAACATAATGCAGACTTCCATTATGAAAAGCATGCAGAGACAAACAAAACCACCTGTCAAATGATAGCTGTTTATGCCCCTTAGGTTGCTTTTAGACCAGGACTCCATCCACGTCACATCTTTGGGTAACATTAACAAGCTGGAGACTCCAAGAGCCAAGAGTAAAAAGCTTGGATCCACATCTCATGCTTGTGTTGTAGTGATAATGGTAGTCTGGCTACTGAATATAAGAATAACAGAAAATGAAGGGAGATTGAGAACATGCAGACATTCAGTTATTGATGTTTTCTTTTCAACAAAAGAATCCCCCACGCACGCACGCACGCACGCACGCACGCACGCACGCACGCACGCACGCACGCACACACACACACACACACACACACACACACACACACACACACACACACACACACACACACACACACACACACACACACACACACAAACGGAGGAAGACAAAATACAAATCGGTGAGCATTCAGAACTCCATACCCCAACTTGAATGTATAGCCTCTTCTCCATGGAAACCCAAAGTGTTTGGACAAAGGATTCTTTATTCAGGGCTTTGTTGACTGCTTGACAGAGGCTTATCTGTCTTCCCTGACCTTAATGTGCAGCGTAGACACGACTTTAGTGACTTTGTTGTACGGCCCTGTGTCAACACTGGAGTGAAAGGCAAATGTGATGGAGGGGAGGGGGGACGACGACGACAGAGAATTCTGCGTGGTATTTCTGACTTGTGTTTTACTCATGCGTCTGATCCTACAAGAAATAATATCGGATTTGTCCAAATTTGTCCAAATTGTCCAATTTGCTGAATAATAATAAATAAAGATAAAGATAATTAATTTGCTCAAAGGTTTGTCTTCAGAACCAGCAAGACCTGAATCAAAAGAAAGTTGGACAAGAAGAAAATAATATATAAAAATATATAAAAATATAAATAAATAATAATAAAAAAAATATATACATGGATGCTACGAAGGTATTAACAAGCATTCCTCCTTGTGACAAACGGCAGTTTGAATTGTAGCTGGAATGATACGGTACGATTTCACAATGCCACGCCACACTTCCCGGTCCTTCATTGCCACCCCCAGTTCCTGCTTACTGATGCATGTGTCTCTAGTGATGACATCAGGGAACGACAGCTTTCTACCTCTGGTCCGCCCTGAGGCAGGACTCCAGAGAAGAAGGGAAGATATAACCTCATTGTCAGCTCTGTAGCAGTGGCCGGCAAACTGTGTTCTTCTGGATTGGACTAGTAAAGAAACACAGGGAAGGTTGCCTTATATTATTATTAGATTAGATTAGTAGACTAGTTTCTCTAGTTTCTTTGAAAGTGTCCATGTCTCGGAGCCATAGAGTAGAATCGGCTCGATGGTCGTCCTAAATATATTTACTTACTAAGCTGGGCTGACCAGATCTTATGCATGTCATTGCAGGCTGACCAGGCCATACCCTTCCTAGTTTGAAAGTCCTTTTGGGACGAAGATATATATATGAACCCAAATACTTGTAGTCATCAACCTGTTTCAGAGGAGGGAGCTGGTAGCTGGTAGTACATCATGATGGAAGAGTTATGGGAAGACAAGAAGAGGTCTGCCCTGGCTCTCTGTTTTTGGTCCTTTCTCTTAACCCATGGTGTTTTAAACATTATCTTATAATTTAGCTATTGAAACATAGCAGATCTACAAGCTCATAGCGCGCCACTCGAGCTTGTAGGTCTGCTATTTTTTGAAAAACTAAATATTTTTTTCAGAAAACTGGATGATTTAGAAGATCTTTTTGAGGTCAGGCCTAAATGGGTTAAACTTACATCACCTCATGAAGGTGAAGGGTAATCCATAATCCCGAACAGCATAATCAGTGTAAAAAGAAAAGCTGGATCCCTGTTGATATTATATTAATATTGTGTTGACACTTTCAGTCACGGATGAATGAGCTGATCGGTGATTTGTTAACCGCACTGAGACAATAATACGATAATGTGAACACGGTAGGTACACACTCTTGTTGTATACCTTTTGCTAATTGCCTGGCACATTTCAACAACGCCGAATGCTCTGCAGCGCTCTAAATTAATTTCCTGGTGGGACCTTGAGCAGAGAGAGAGCAACTTTTATTACCGCGCATGTTGTCATAATTGGATCCAGAGGCCTGTAAAAACAAGGAATCCCACATGCACCACTGGCAACATTTTAACTTCCACAAAAAGAAAGTGGGGCCTGATCGCTCATCGCACGACTGCCCACGCAATCATGAGTGTCCAGGCACAAAAAATGCAAGGATATTCCCATGCAGCGAGCAAGACTTCACTACCAAAGCGAGGCAGTGACACAGTCCATAGCCAATACACTTGCTCTGTGCATAACTGCATACATCCCAAACTGATAGCTGTACATGTACAGCTAGCTGGGGAATAGAAGTACTCTAGATTGGATAGTTAAACTAAATGTCAGGAAATAAGGATTCCGGATTAGGACATATAGGCTATATCCACTGAATCAACAACCCCTTCTTGAGCTGATTATAGAGATTTTCATTTTTTAATATGAATACTTGTATTTAGGTATTATCAAGGTATTATCTCAATAAATCATGCCCGGGATATTTTCCAAAGATTATAAGAATGCCCACGATTAATGGGATTGTAAAGGCCAAAGGACATGTAAGCAGACCGCCACATTTGATTGCTTCCTCCCAACAGTCAAGCGTGAAGTATTTGAAGTATGCATGGTGGCCCTCTCAAGAAAACAAATGATTATGGCCTTTTTGTCTGTCGTTCAGGCAGAGTTCAGTTAATTAGGGATGGGACGATAATCGTTATTTTCGTGATGAAAAACGAAACAAATAATTGTATCGTGGACAAAGTTCCATTTTAAGTTTTGATTATTATTTTTTTGCCACAATAATCGTGACATAACTTTCACATCGTCCCTATATTAGACCATATATGGAGGCGTGGGTGACTAACTAACTAACAGACGGACGGACGGACGGACGGACGGACGGACGGGAGATGCATAGTAAATGCGACCTATACTGTCGCAAATAATGCTTTGTGTGGACGGTCCATATAAGTCTGTGTTACACATTTTTTGGCACCCATCGGTTATCTGAAAAGAAAAAAAAGGAAATTGACACCCAAACACGTCCAACATTTCTAGCAGGAAACATCATTACATCTGTGCAGTCAGCAGTGACTTATCCGAACCACAGATGCAACAACGATGCGGACGGTGCCATGAGGCACATTCAGGACATCTTATGTATGCATGCATCTGTTGATGGACTCATAGAACTCCGAAACGTTATTTTTGGCTCGGATATCCCATTTCGAAACGTCGAAAAAAATAATAATAAAAAAGTTTTTTAAAATGTATTTTTATTTTCTGAAAAACCTCCTTTTTCTGGTTCTCAATATTTCATGTCAAGGACACCCCAAAAATATATGAAATTGGTCGCTGACCCCCCCCCCCCCCCCCCCATCTGAAAATTTGTTGTTTCAGGGACCTCACCTCCCAGAAGCAAAGATTTGAGTTAAAAACGTTCGCTCTGAAAGAGGAATATATATTCAAAGCTTTGCACCACATGTTCATGATTTTTCAAAAATGGCAGACCTACAAGCTCGTAGCGCGCCACTTGGTGGCGCGCTATGAGCTTGTAGATCTGCTATTTTTCAATGGCTAAATTATAACATAATGTTTAAAACACCAAAAGGGGTTTAACTTTGAATTGACCGTGAGAGGACAAGGAACTATATACGCCACATTGTCTTTGTGGGGTTACTTTAGTTTGCATGTCTGTGGATGTTGATGAACAACTATTGCGTCTGAGTTTGGTTTCAGAGTTCAGACCCCTGTCTTTGACACTAATTGTCCACTCCCTCATGATGTAGCCATGAGTGTAAGTGTCTGTACTATACAGTGCATGTTTCACACACACTGACTCTTTGCCAGGGCTCTTGTGTTCGGCCCTGTATAGCTGATAGGGAGAAAGGGGGCCTGGGCTATAGCCAGGCCTGATGCCTTTGATGACTGATACAAGACAGCCCGAGACCCCTCTCTGTCCCTGTAGTGAGGGGGCGGTCTTAAAACAACCCAGCCTGCCACAGTCAGCATCAGCTCTAACAACAAGCCAAAGCATTGTTTTGTTACAATGTGCGATGTCTCTTTTTTTTCTTCTTTTTCTGTCAGGAAGAGGATAACGCCCCTCATGCTATTGCTAACAATAGATGCAATATGAGCTGCGGTTTGAAATTTGAAGAAAAAACTAGACCCCCCTTTTTTTTTTCTCTCTCTCTCTTCTTGTCAGGCCATGTTGTTCACACAATTATGCCGGAGACAGGGCTGTTTTGAAAATATTAAGAAGATTATATAGCCAAGTCGCTAGTTACTCTTTGGGGGCTCAAGTGCTTGGCACCCCCGTCGCATTTCAGGCATTTTAGTTTGATGTGTCATTGGGGCAAGTCATAACTAAATTCCTCTGAGCTTCTCTGTGCAAATGAGATTGGTCACGCTATTGGCAAATACAAGACTAAATGTAACCAAATCCCCTTTCACAGCATTGTTAATTCCGAGGAGCTCGTCGGTTCTAGAAAAGCTATAATTCCCTGTACTCCCTCCCTCCCTCTGTCCCTCAGACCCCCCCTCTCTCTCTCTTTTCCAGGGGCAGCTAGGGGAGATGAGGTGGAACCTACTCATCATGGTTGTGGGGCCCCAGTGATGTTAAGCCAGAGGGGTTCGCATGACTAAGGACTGAGTAACAGAATGAAGTTCACTAACTAAGTAAAAAACCCTTTATGGGGGGGCCTGTCTCTTCGCAAAGAGTCTAAAAAAGCATAGGATATGACTAAGGGCTGTTCCAGACTTTGCTGGCAGAAGGAGTCGGACACCAGCGGTTTATAGACGGTCGAAACCACATCGAAACAAGCCCTCTGCATGTCAGCAAATCCATCTAAAATAAGAGCACTTAAAACTTCAGGCTTTTGTCAAGGACACTCACTCTCTACTATCGCTTATGTGTTTAAAAAAAAAAGGCGAGCGGGTTCCAGTGACCGCGGTTATCTCAGGCTGTGTGTTGTTGTCGATGCGCTCCGACCTGTTATGTGCATGGGCCCAGATCTGGGAATGCTTAAACCAACAGGGGAATCCCAAATCACAGCTGCATTCTCCTACTGGAATGATGTGTGAAATATGTAGGTTTTTCTCTGCCTGTGGTTTGGGTTTTTTTTCTCTCTCTCTCTCTCTCTCTCTCTCTCTCTCTCTCTCTCTCTCTGTCTCTCTCTCTCTCTGTCTCTCTCTCTCTCTCCTCAGTTCCACGCATGGCAGGCCGTCTGTGAAATGGGGGGGAGTGGGGGTAGAGGAGTGAGTTAGCAGCAGCAGTGTGTTTTGCCGCCCACTCCCCTCCCTCTCCAGCCTTCCTCTTCTGCTTCCTGTGGGATTGAAGAGGAGTATGGCTTTAGCAGGGATACGAGATGAGGAGCGAGGAGCGAGGAGGAGGAGGGGGTTACAATGGACAGGGTTACAATGTCGGGGAGAATGTCTGGATTTAAAAGGAGGAAGTGGGCTGAATGTTGGAGCATTTCTTTCGGGAGGATGGTGGGTGCATTATTGGAAAGTGAACGGGGTTGGGCTGTGTGTGCAGAGGTTTGTGTGTGTGTGTGTGTGTGTGTGTGTGTGTGTGTGTGTGTGTGTGTGTGTGTGTGTGTGTGTGTGTGTGTGTGTGTGTGTGTGTGTGTGTGTGTGTGTGTGTGTGTGTGTGTGTGTGTGTGTGTGTGTGTGTGTGTGTGTGTGTGTGTAGAGAGAGAGAGAGAGAGAGAGTATTTGGGCAACAAGAGGAGGATTGTATTTTAGCTTTTGGATCACTAATGGACCTTCCGACAGGACATGCAAGAGAATTATCCAGCTATAATGATATTAAATTGGCTTCAAAGACATCATTTAGGGTCCGTTGAGTTTTGGTTGTAGCTGGCGAGTATTAGGGGCACAGCTGTGTTTGATCAAGTACGATGAATAATTTTTTGGTGCCCCGTAATTGATGCTAATTTTGGCTCAGCCAAAGCATCCAACTATCACCTCGGGGCGCTTTTCTCTTCCAGAATATAATTATTAATAGTCAGGGAATATTATCAGTATAATGTCAAATCTGGGAATACATTTCTTACCCAGAATTGTCTTCACCAATGTGTTACACATCCCACATTGGTTTATATTCAACCACCCTAAGGTTTATTTTATTTTATTTTTTACAGCTGCTAAAAGTTGGCGTACCATCAACAACCATTATAAGGCAAAATGTTCTAAATCTCATTATGCTTTAAGTAGCATGTGACGTGTCAAACTAGGGGTTTTTCGTGATTCTGAATCCATTCCGAGCATTAGTTTTGCACGGAAAAAAACACTCCTTGGGCTAAAAACGTCATCACATTTGTGATGACGGCTATATGGCCAAGGCTATGTGGCCTTGGTAGGAAATGTATTCCCAGATTTGATTAAAGGGACACTTCACCCTTTTTGCCAAAACATATATGTTAATGACGTTTAGGAGCTTTAGAACACTTTCCTGGAGGTCTTTATGTGTGTAATATGTGGTTTTAGATATTTTAGATTGTAGCAGTGAGCCCAGTGTCTCTGATGTCATGGACAATGGGCTCACTTACTTCCTGGACTACATGTTGTCTCAGTAAGACAGCCCTCCCTCTATCCACAAGGAGGAGCAGTGCCCCAAAGCATTATGGGAATTGTAGTCCAGGAAGTAAGTGAGCCCAGTGTCCATGACATCAGAGACACTGGGCTCACTGCTACAATCTAAAATATCTAAAACCTCATATTACACACATAAAGACCTCCAGGAAAGTGTTCTAAATCTTCTAAATGTCATTAACATATAGTTTTATGCAAAAAGGGTGAAATGTCCCTTTAATATCCTCTGACTATAAGGCATCGTTGAACTGAATCTTTAGTATGTTTAGCCATTCACAGGCGTACAAATCCAGGCGACTCTTCAGTGCCTATACATGAACGCCGCTAGATGTTTTCCCATAGCACGACAGCATCTAGCGTAAGACTGTGAGCCTATTTAAACACTGAATCTAACAATACATACGTCCAGGAATGACCTGGGATCACTGTTCAGTAAGTTCATAATAACTGTATAAAATTCAGAACGAATGAAGGATTAAAACGACTTGAAAGTCAACACTCTCATTGGAGGAGACATCATGAATACTCAGTGGCCACTCTGCATGTGGTTTATATGGAAATAATGTAGCCTACAGTATTAGCCATAGCTGGGTGTCACGGTAATATTAACCCATTTTGGTGTTAGCATTATGTTATGCTTTAGCTATTGAAAAATAGCAGATCTACAAGCTCATAGGCTATAGCGTGCTACGAGCTTGTAGGTCTGCTATTTTTGAAAAATCGAACGACTGACATAGCTTTTTCAGAGAACTGTCAGGATGTAGAAGACATTTTTAGAATCTGATCTCAGGTCAGAATGGGTGTTAACACAACTTGGAAGAAAGGCTGTACATTGGGTGCAGTGCAGAGCGAGGGCACGCGGTCTTGTGTGTTTGCGCGGAACATACAAGCTCGCCGTTCCCCGCGCTGGGACGGAAGGTAAACATTATGATGGACCCCGCTTCAGGTATCTGGAGTGTCTCACTGACGGCGAGAGAGAGAGAGAGAGAGAGAGAGAGAGAGAGAGAGAGAGAGAGAGAGAGAGAGAGAGAGAGAGAGAGAGAGAGAGAGAGAGAGAGAGAGAGAGAGAGAGAGAGAGAGAGAGAGAGAGAGAGAGAGAGAGAGAGAGAGAGACGGCGAGCACTCGTCAGGAGGAGAGTGTAAACATGGGCCTTTTTGGTCTTTATTTGGTCACTTTCCTAAAGCTTTTAGCAGGTCAAGCCAGAGGGTATGTCTGCAGTTTGACACCACAGCTTGAGGCAAGAAGTAGCTTCCTTCGACATCTGGGATAGCTAAACTCTCTCTCTCTCTCTCTCTCTCTCTCTCTCTCTCACTCTCTCTCCCTCTCTCTCGTTCTCCTGTCTCCCTTCCCTGGAGACAACAAACTGCTAGCATCTGGGTTAGCATCGCTGCATGCGTAGTCGTCTGTGACTGACCCCATGCAAAGACCAACTTCCTGAGATGTCAGAGGGTTGTTACATTCGCTCGGGTATAGAGAAAAGGGGCGGGGGGGGGGGAGGATATATCCTTTACCCTTTGCTCACCCTTTTTTCCCCTTCTTTTTAGAGGCCCCGAGATGTTTTCTCTGAGGGATTGATATGCGTGCATCTCCCACGCAAAGGAAGAGATCGCCTCTTCCTTTGGAGCAAACGTACAAAAGAGCAGGATATACCAGCTCTTTGTGTATAACTCCATGTGTTGTTCATGCACAAAGATGCTCTGTTGCACTTTGCCGAACGCACGTTTTCTTGCGTCCGGCAGCAGCGTATCGGCTGCAATATATCAAGGCATTGGCCTTGAAAATGATCCAGTTTTAAGGAGATGTGATCCCACGCCTCGGGCGTATCGGGGAGCACGGCAGGATGAAGTATACGGTGCACAGTGAGAACCCAGGAAGTGCTTTTTATTCACTGATAGTAGACCATGGAGATTTATGCAGCTCTGAAATCTCAGCCTCTCTGGAGGCTCCCCCAAGGAGCCTAAATGTTGTGCCGATGCCAACTAAAGCACAAACTGCTACAAACATATCCCCCCCCCTCCTTCTCATCTAGGTTCTGTTTAAATAAACATGCCGTGAAAATGGATCTGAAATTGCCATGATAATTGAAACCATTTAGGATGGGAACCATTTAGGATGGGAACCATCCTAAATGCATTATGCTATTGACAAATGGCAGATCCACGCTAGGAGCTTGTAGGTCCACTATTTTTGAAAAACCTGTGAAAATGTTGCAAATCTTTGAATATATATTCTTTCAGAGCGAAAGATTTTAAGTCAAATCTTTGCTTCTGGGGGGGGGGGGGGGGGTCCCTGGAACGACATATTTTCAGATGGGGGTCGGCGGCCAGTTTCATATAATCTTTGGGATCCTTGACATGAAATAGTTTGAGAAACACTGATAAAGAAAAATAGGTTTTTTCTGAAAACTGTCAATGACTCATTTATGGGAAATCATGCTACTACTGCACTACTACTGTACTAGTACTGAATTGTCACTGAAAGTGCACTCTTAGATTGAGTTACGTATAACAGATGTTTCACTGTGTTGCGGTTGACTTAAGACATAGGAATAAATAAACAAAGGTATCAATTTGGCATAGTTTGCGTCCCTTTAACCATGTATAGGGTTTCTATGAATGTGATTAGCGGTCTCTTGGCAGAGTCATTGAATTGCATTTGCAGTTAAAGGGAGGAAGAGACTGTAGTGGAGCCATGTCCAACCCAGAGAAAGTCATTACACGGCTTTAGCCATAATGTGCAAATCCTCAGCCCTAGCATATAGTCCGTATTACTGAACAATCTGCAGTGTCTTGCATAATACGGTACAAACACAAAAGAAAAACAAACAGAAGAGCTTTTCAAGTCCCATTCCAAGTGTCTCGGAAGTGGTGGTCACCGTACTTACTGCAGTAGGTTGTCGTTCTGGGACATTTTATGATTCAGAGCTACAGTCAGTAGCTGATAACGAAATATGAAGCTCGTTCAGATGCAAGAGTTCAGGCAAAGTTTACCACCAGTTCACTGACAATCCAATGGGAGCAGAGCCTCAGTGTGTGTACACACTGGGATGAATTAACAGATTAAAATCATGGCTCTTTGTTTTCGCCTGGTAGGGTATATTCAGGCATACAATTCCCTTTGTAAACCAGAAATAAACGCACGTTGCAGTACATGCTAGGCGAATGATGTTTGGAGTTGGATAACGAGCTGATTATCTCACATAAAGGGCTTTGGGTAGTTTTCTTTTGTCAGGTCGTACACATATATCTCATAGCCTCGAGAAATGAAAAATGTACCCACACGCCCAAGACTGCCAACGCTATAGTCTGTAAGTAAACATCAAACGAGCCATATGTGACCGCACGCGGCAATGAGCTTAGATGACTAATGACCGGGTTTATCCAGTCTTTGCTGTTCTGTACAGGTTAGCCTCTCCAAGTGGGTGTCACTCACTTGACACACACACACACACACGCACGCACGTACAGTATGCACGCACGCACGCATGCACGCACGCACGCACACACACACGCACGCAGCCACGCACGCATGCACACATAAGCATGTACATGCTCCTGGACTGCACTGTGTGACGACAGTGCAGCTGCAGGAAGTGAAGCAATCAGTGATGAGTCGCTCTGTCACAATATGGGTTACATAACCATAAGAGACACTCCTGTGTCTTTAGGTGTATAGAGAAGCACATGCTCACGTTTTTGGGGAGGATGAGTCAAAATGGAACCAGATGCTATGGAAAAATGACGTTCCCACAGTTGAGGTGTGGGTGTTTATCCCATTTTCACCTGAGATCAGATTCTAAAAATGTCTTCTACATCCTTACAGTTTTCTGAAAAGGCTATGTTTCTATGTCAGTCGTTAAAAAATAGCAGACCTACAAGCTCGTAGCGTAGATCTGCTATTTTTCAATAGCTAAAGCGTAACATAATGCTAACATCAAAAGGGGTCCCCGCCTAAAATGGGTTATTTTCCATTGTGCAAAAGATTAAACTTAACTTTACTGGTTCTTTTCTTTGGTTTTTAAATACAATCTCAAGAAATATTACAATACAATGGCAATTTATAAGTAACACAAGGTCAAAGAAAAGATACATAAAAGCATTTTTCCCGGTGTAGCTCATTGTCTCACAAAGACATTTTTTTTGTTTGAAAGATAAATATGGTATTCATTAAGCCACGATTCTCTCCATCATAAGTACAGTACAATGCTGGCTGTGTTGACACAGCGTAAGCGCGTTTATCCAGGCCGTGCGGCTATGAGATCTTTCTTTCTGCATGCATCGGAGATCCTGAGCAGGAAGTGGCTTTATGGCGTGTGTGTGTAAAAAATCAGGTCATTTGGAACACCACCTGCAGTGGTCATAAAAAGGGCTGATGAAATCAAAAGCTACTGTAGATACAGGAGAGTGTGTTTACAATGCAAGGCTTTTTTCTTGAGCAACAAAGTGTTTTCCTGTGTCGCACAAGACGCCAGGCGCCACATCCTCAAGGATATTATACCTCCGATCTTTAATTTGAGTTAATTATGCTGTACTGTTGCTATCAGCTGTCATAAATGCTCATCATAAACTCTGGGTGAAAAAAGGCTGACTGAAATGAGTCGGTTTACTACAGTAGTTAATTAACTATGTCATGTATTTGCTATTGTTCAAATAATTGAAGTCATGTAGGTCTATGTTCTCTATAGGTGTATTTTGGTATTACCAGCCTGATTTAAATGAAAAGTCACACATTTAATGTTTGCGTTGCCACAAAAAGCCGATTTGTTCATGATACACACATGACGTAAATTCTCCCTTCATTGTCAATGGCAAATGTGACCACGAGGACAAAAAAGACCCTCAAAAATCACACTTTTTTTTTTCCACACTATCGGCCACATGACATGTCTTACGTCGTCATTTACTGCCCTAAAACAAACTCACAAACTCGGCAAACGATTTACGTCATAACTGCCCTTTAAACAAACATTAAAGTCCATAGACTTGGCTGGCATGAAACGATTTACGTCATACGTTTTCTAAACAAACATTAAAGGTCCCATGGACTTGGCTGCCATATGATGTAACCTTAACCTTCCAAAGCCGTGCGTTGGAAGAGCTAGCGCCCCTCAGGAAGCTAAAATAGCATAGCAGATCACAGCATGTTGCAGTAAACGATCACACCCGTGTGAAGTGAGGGGCGCTCCTGTCATCGTACAGTCGTACACCATCATGCATCATCTCATACTGGCCAATCAGAATGCCTGTTGCCACAAACGTACGTCATATTTGGCGGACATGTGACCTAATTTCTCCTTTCATTGTCAACGGCAAATATTGAGACGTGTGGGGTCAAAAGCTGTATATAGGAGGGGCCCCTAAAGCGCCCCTAAAAAGTGCCCCCCCCCCAAAAAAAAGGTAATTCAGGAAGGTTTTTCGCTTATAATGGCTTTTCCCCAAAAAAACCAGCGGCGCCAGGGTTAAAGCGGTTAAAATAATCTGTGCCTGTTTTGTGATGACAACCAATTTTGTTTGTGTTACATTTTCCTCGGGCCGTAGTAACAATTACAGCTTGCTAATTTCATCTTACATGCCTGCTCTAATTAAAAGGGCCAGTCTGCTGTCCTATAACAGTCTGCCTGTATGTGTGCTGCTGCCGGGCTGCAGAGGGTTCATGTCAGGGGGGCTCCCGCGGGGCTGCAGCTAATGAGGACGAGGAATAGGAAGGGAGGGAGTGAGGAAAGGGAGAGACAGCTGTTACAGGGCCTAATTCTCACCGATGTTATGCCCATCTCCACCGGTTTTTATTATGTATGTGAACCCCAAAACAACAAATTAATAAACCCTCACTGTGGGAACAAGGACATATACCACTTAAGCCCTGTTCAAGCATTTCATTTTTATTTTTGAGTGGTGCAACCACTCCTACATCCAGCAATGTCCGTGTACCTAGGTAGGTAGGTACCTGTATGTGTACCTGTATGTATGTATAAGTGAGCACGAGTATGTTACTTATTTATACCAGTAGGGGGCACCAGAGTACAGAGAAGAAATTGGAACGATACAGAGAAGAAATTGGAACGATACAGAGAAGAAATTGGAACGATACAAATTGGAATGATACAGAGAACCAATAGACGGGAGTTGCACCACTCGGTTCACACTGGTGTGATTTTTTTATATATATATTGGAGGACAAAATTTAAATTTTTCGCCTATATTGACATCCCCAATGTAGGGCCTACTATGGAATGAAAATAGTTACGACATTCACGTTTTTTAGTTTTTTGACTAGCTAATTTCAGTTGAGGTATCTGTTCACATAATTCATGCTGTATGTATTGTTATGATGCAGAGAGAGTTGAACCCATATGCAGATTTCAAAAGTATTTAATGAAGAGATTAGGCAAATTCTTACACTGGAGCAGAAGGCAGGAAAATCAGGAATACATCTCATACTTCAGTAGAATCAGGAAATGTCGGAATGACACAATTAAGTCAACACAGGAACAAATGCATCGGCCAAAACAGAGTATGAACTGACAAAGGTGTCTTGCAATGAGTCCAGTATATATAAGGGGCAGGCTGATTGTAGAAGTGTTCACAGGTGGGATGACGAGGGAGTTGGAGACAGGTGAGTGAATGGGACTGCAGTGTGGAATGGAAAGTGGGAGTGGCCAGGGCTGACATGGTCTGTGGAGAGCCAGACCCTAACATGTATAATGTATCCGATGTATGAATCCCCCCCCCCATCGAATGAGGCGCCTTCAGCATTACATCATGGGGACGGGTTTGGTGAGTAATTCGAGTAATCTCAGACTGCTCAAATTATCTAATCTGACCCCATACATTCGATGGGGTGATTCATAGTACATCGGGTGTTGTTGTTGTCATCATTCATTTTGAGGGGCGTGCTATGCTATCCCCTCCCAACGTCTGGCTTTCACTCGTGACTCGCCACTTCACACAAATGTGTTTTATTTATTTTTCCCTTCCAGAAATGCTATGTGCAGGTTCTGTAACTGTCCATGTAAAGAAAGCACTGTGGCGTTAAAGGTGTGTCCTTTTATTAGGTATTGGAGTAGCCTACAGTATGTTGGCATGCTGTGGGCTTCTTTTTACTGTCATGACTCATGAGCCAACACGTTGAGGAATGCATTACCAACCACCAGTCATTAGAATTACAGCAATGCTTTTGGAACCATTTAATAGCAGGAGGAACAATGCTTTTGTCCCGAATGTTCAAATTGAACATGAACACTTGAACACTTGCCGTAGTAGCACTTATTGCCCTAGCCACAGGCGTATGCAAAGGCTCAACTTATCTAACTTAGATAGCATTTTATGTAGACATAGCACTATATAGTGTATGCAGTATGCATAGTTTCATTTATATATATATCCTACTGTGTGTGTGTGTGTGTGTGTGTGTGTGTGTGTGTGTGTGTGTGTGTGTGTGTGTGTGTGTGTGTGCCTGTCTGTATGTGTTCCTGGGTTCGGCTGCATGTATGTGCGTCAGTGCGTGTGTGTATGTACAGTATGTGTGCGTGTGTGCGCGTGTGTGTGTGGAGGTGCCCAACATTCTAGATGGCTGACTGAGCGAGTCATTCACGGTGCCAGTCAGAACCTGTCTGGCCAGCTCAGGACACTTAAGGAACACCACAGGAAGACGACCTGCTTTCTTTAAGAAGCACATTCTAGCTTTAATGGGCTGCTTTACGTTGGGGAACGAGCCTCTCGTGTCCTCGTGTACTTATCATTCTTATCCAAGCGCTTTGTTATGTAACACCAGATAGTCTGAATATTATCAGTGTATAACTGTAGGCGTATGTTAGTACACTGTCGATTATAGCGTCATTGTTATTGGCAGTTAGAAGCACCAACGTACCACTGGGCCGTGGCTCAGTGGTCCAGGCACCTTGGCTGGTAATCCAGTCTGGCAGTGTGCCGCGGGTTCGACTCCCGATCCCGACGGCCTTTACTGCATGTCTTCCCACCCCCCCCCCCATCTCTCTCCCCATTTCCTCTCAGCCTGCTGTCTGTCCCTCCATAAACAAATATAAAATAAAGGCGAATGCCACAAAAAAAAAAAGAAGCACCAACATATTTGGTGTTTTTTGTCAAGCATTTGTCCTAAAATCAAGGTATCTTTCAACAAGGCCGTGAGACTCTTATTTCTGTTCCGTTTCTGTGATATGATTCCTTAGGAAAATGCTGTTTCTTCTCAAGGAGCTTAGTAAAGTGAACATGAATATCATGGAATCTACGACCCGCACACAGTCTCTTTTCTCAGAAATGACACGACTTGGAGAAGTTTGGTTGTGTAGTGGTTGTTTTAACTAGCTCGAATCGCAGTGGAAATATTCAGCCCCGTTGCCAGTATAAATACAGCCTGCTCACGTTGACTCATGGACAAGCCACTGAAGCAAAGCACTCCAGTTCACTGGGACTCCATTCCCACTCTAGATGAAATCCAGATCAGCTATTCTCAACTGAACGCAGGCCAAGCTATGACTGCACAGACCCTTTCTTAACAGAGACACCCCGAAAAAGAAACCCTTGCGCGCTCATTTAGCTTACATAAATGAGGTAAGCTTGTGATCGGTGGTGGTGTCAGGCTGCTGGCGAAATGTTCTTTTGGCAATCGTTTGACATTTACAAATACATTTGTGATGTAATCATGTTGTGGTTCTCAAAGTGGGGTCCGGAGATCCCCAGGGATCAGTAACGGTTTAATCACAGTTTAGTTTAATCACTTTAATCACTTAATCACAGTTTAATCATCCTTTTTTGTTTAGCCTTTGGCTATTTGAAAATAACCAATTCTACAAGCTCACAACGTGCTGCAATGTGACACGCTGTGAGCTTGTGGATCGGCTATTTTGAAACATTTGAAAAAATAGAGAACATAAAAAAAAAGAAAAAAATGCTATATATATATATATACTGACCCGTGGCACAAGATATTTTCAGATAGGGGTCCGCGGC
This sequence comes from Protomyctophum parallelum, assembly GCF_964188405.1. NCBI lineage: Eukaryota > Metazoa > Chordata > Actinopteri > Myctophiformes > Myctophidae > Protomyctophum > Protomyctophum parallelum. Next base: position 33,378,088 of record NC_139709.1, on the reverse strand, counting down.
CAAATCCATTACATCAATCCTGCAGGGGTCCTTGACATGAAAACGTCTGAGAACAAAATGGCTGAATTGAATGCAATTAATTTGAAATGAAAAGTCATGGATCTTCTCATGATATCGACCCCTTCTTCTTCTTCTTCTCCGCCTCCTCCTGCTCCTCCTCCTCCTCCTTCTCCTCCTGCTCCTCCTCCTCCTCCTCCTCCTTCTCCTCCTGCTCCTCCTCCTCCTTCTTCTTCTTCTGCCTGCCTGCCTGCCTGTCCCTACAGTATGCCAAGGCATCACCAACAAGTTCAACCTGCTGAGCACCAAAGACGACCACTACCTGAACATGGTGAAGACCTACAGCAACTGCACCGTGGTGCTGGAGAACCTGGAGGTCACGTACACGGAGGACCACCACGACCTGTCCTTCCTCAGGGTAAAGAAGAAGAGACAGTGGCCGGGGGCACACCTTTAGCGCACAGCAGCGGACAGAGGAAGCTGACGCCCGACGTCATTCCGGCTTTTTTAGACAGCTGGTGGATGGAAAAGAAGCTCCACCTCCGCGGCTGACTGACGCGACGGACAGATTCCCGGAAACGCTCTCCTCCGAGTCAGTCAGCCGTGGGGGTGGAGCTTCTTTTCCATCCACCAGCTGTCTAAAAAGCCGGAATGACGTTGGGCGTCAGCTTCCTCTGTCCGCTAAGGTGTGCCTGCGCTGAGTGGTGGACAGAAAGTACCCTGCATTGGCCTGAGATATGAGACTACGTTTTATTTTCTCCAATGGAAATGTTCTAAAAAAGAACAAAAAAAACTTAGTATTGATTACATTGATTATTTCCATTGCAAAAACGATACGATACAAAGTCAAACGATACGATACGATATTTGCTGTTTACTGTACATATTGATATGCTTTTTAACCCATTTAGGCCTGACGTCGAAATAAAAAGAAACGTTCGCTCTGAAAGAATATATATTCAAAGATTTGTGCCGCATTTTAAAGATTTTTCAAAAATAGCAGATCTACAAGCCCATAGCGCGCCACCGAGTGGCGCACTATGGGCTTGTAGATCTGCAATTTTTTTAACATAATGCTTAGTTAAAACACCAAAAGGGGTTCCCGTCCAGAATGGGTTCAATTGATTATTTCCATTGTAAAATTCTACGATACAAAGTCAAACGATACGATACGATATTTGCTGTTTACTGTACATATTGATATGCTTTTTTAAATTAAAATCGATATTTCGATACAGTTACTATATCGTTACACCCCTAGTAAAGAGCCAAAAGTAGAAAGCGCTAGTTATGCAGAATGTCCCATTTCATGTTTTCAAATGTCTGAGAATATTTAGAAAATGGCAGATCTACAAGCTCACAATGCGTCGCATCGCGAGCTTGTAGATCTGAGCTTTTCAAAATGGCCGAAATGTATTTAAGGGCTGAAGTGGTTAATGCATGTTTTGTAATAATTATCCAAATCTACTAGTAACTAAAGTTTTCAAATAAATAAAAAATAAAGTGCAGTAGAAGTAAAAAATATAGACATTTTGAAATACTCCAAAAGTAACGTATGGGTATACCTCAAAAGTGTAACCTCAGTACTGTGTACAGTACTTCTACTTGAGTAAAATGTACTGTTACTTTACACACACCTCTGGGAAACCATTACTGCGCCGTAGACATACTCATCCCACGACAGCTGGTAAAGAGATCAAACTATTACAAACCACGCTTGGTGGTCTGAATGAAGTCTGTGGTACTTGTAGGACTCAACAGCTTCTCGCTGCTTCGGCTCCGAAGATGAAAGGCAGTGGTGGTTTTATATCACTCTCGTTGGAACCTTGTTTGAACTCTTGTCTGTAAGCACATGACCGTGTGAATAATGGTTATTATATTGTTACATCGTAAAAATGCCATGACAAGGACACACACATGGGCGAGGAGGCCTAAAATAACACACCCGTAGAAATGGTTATGTACATTTGGTAGTAGTACGCAGTGTGTGTGTACACTGAGTCATATTCCCATTTTTACGCTGATGATTTTGCAGTGTACCTAACTGGTTTTATAAATCTAACTCCAAATCAGCACAGCACAGGCCTCCGCTAAGGCCGCTATTGTGTCTTGAAATCGGTCAATAATATCTGAATGAGGGGGGGGGGGGGGGGGGGCCTTTCTGTGTGGAGTTTGCATGTTCTCCCCGTGTCCCCGATAGAGCGTCGCAGTCCCTCCCCCTTTCAGAACGACGAGTGGCCCAGGAAATAAATCCTAATGCATTTTTCCCATAGGCATTTCTTAAAGTATTTATTTAAAGACGGTTACGCTGCGGACAAAGCCAACTCGGATCGTGACAAATCATGACAATGAACACAATGTTTTGGGCCGATCAAATAATTTATAAGAAGAAAAACAAAACAACTAGTGTTGTCTCCTGCCTTTATTTTCTTCTTTCTAATGATTTGATCGGCCCAATATATTGTGTTCATTGTCATGATTTGTCACGATCCGAGTTGGCTTTGTCCGTGGCGTAACCGTCTTTAAATAAATACTTTAAGAAATGCCTATGGGAAAAATGCATTGCGATTCATTTCCTGGGCCACTCGTTCTGAAAGGGGGAGGGACTGCGACGCTCTATAGGGTAGGTACCCTCACAAAAAACATGCAGTAATCCTGGTCTCTAAACTGCCTCCCCCTGGCCAGCCGGGGTGCCTGATGGAGGGGAAACTGGTTGGAATAACGTGTTCCTTCCACACGCTACGTCCAACCAGGGAAACTCCCCCCTGTCAGGTCAAAAGAAGCAGCTTGGATGCTCATGCACTGAAGGAAGCATGAGGTCAGGTCATGGCTCTCCCCAGGTTGGTGGAGGGAGTGTAGAGCCCAGGATTACATTAGATCATTGATAATTGGTGATAAAAATAGGTTACAAATCGTGGAATAAAAATAAAATAATAAAAATAAATAATAATAATATCAAACAAATGTACAGTTAAATGGTAATGAAAATATCACAAATTGACTGGAGTAATATTGGTCTCAGTAAAGTTGGTAAGAATCATGCATTAGCTGTTCAGACATGAAAACATGGCAGCGTAACATGATGAAAAAAAACATCAATGAATTACAATTCACGCAACAAAAACGACTCTAGTCCTGCACGTTCTCATGGTCATTTCTTTGTCCTACAGTCAATTCAGGAAGTGGGAGGTTATGTCCTCATTGCCCTCAACACGGCTCCCAGGATCCCCCTGGACAACCTTCGCATCATCCGAGGCCATTCCCTGTACGACGGAGGCTTCGCCCTGGCCGTCCTGTTCAACTACAACAGGTCCGTGGACCAAGGCGTCACTGAGCTGCCGCTGAACAACCTCACAGGTCAGAGTTCCGCACACGACTTCCGCACACGACTTCTCAAAATATTTTATTTTATTTTATTTTATTTTATTTTATTTTATTTTATTTTATTTTATTTTATTTATTTTATTTTATTTTATTTTATTTTATTTTATTTTATTTTATTTTATTTTATTTTATTTTATTTTGAATGACCCGATTAATTTATCATCCGCATAAGGCACAGTTTAGCTCCGTCGGACGTGCAAAACATATAGTCTCCGCCACGCCTTCTTCCATCTGGCGGAGACTAGGAACCAAACGGATGGGCTGCAGCCCAGCCTGCAGGTCCCTACAGCCAGCTGTGTTGTGTTGTTCTAATGTTGTTTTCCTTTTTTAACCCATTTTGACCTGAGGAGGATTCTACAAAATGTCTTCTGAATCCTGACAGTTTTCTGAACAACCCTTGTTTCTTTGTTAGTGGGACGCTCAAACTATTTGAACTAAAATATGTAGTTCCGGGGACCCCCCCCCCCCCCCAGAAGCAAAGGTTTTAGTTAAGAAAAGTTCGCTCTGAAAGAATATATATTCAAGATTTGCGCCACATTTTCACGATTTTTCAAAAATAGTAGACCTACTACAAGTAGATGTAGATCTGCTATTTTTCAATAGCTAAAGGGGTTCCCGCGCCCTGTGGCCTCATATAGTGGAATATGACCTCTCTGTTTCAGAAATTCTCAAAGGAGGAGTAAAGTTCACCGGCAACCGGCTGTGCAACCTGGAGACAATAGAGTGGTACGACATTGTGAACGGAGACAGTAAGCCGAACATGGAGCTGCCTGAGGCTAACAGTAACCCGCTGTGTAAGGAGTTTATAATCTGACTCGCATATACACGAGAACAAAGCAATACCATTTCAGTGCATTTATTGATCAAGGGTTTTGAAGTGAACATTGAAGTCCTGACGTTCTTTGATCGATTCTCTTTTGGCCGCAGGTCGACGATGTCACTCCAGCTGCTTTAACGGTTCATGTTGGACACCAGGACCTCAGAACTGCCAAAAGTGTAAGTTGATTGGCTGTGTTTAAACCTCTCTGTCTACACAAATCTACACAAATGTGACCAGATTTGACTGAGGGACTGCCATTGGATTTTTCTTTTTTTTTTCTCGTTTTTTCATGTCATATGAAAGCAGGGAATCATTATAGCTTCAAATTGACATATTGGTTGTTCTTTATTTTTATTTTTATATATATTTTTTATCCCACGATTTTGTAACCCATTTTTCACCCCTGTGTCAATCATCTAATGTGATCCTGGGCTCTACACACCCTCTGCCAACCTGGGGAGAGCAACGGACTTAACTCATGCTTCCTTCATGCTTGAGTGTCCAAGTTGCTCCTTTACACCACAGGGGGGAGTTTCCCTGGTTGGACGTAGCGTGTGGAAGGAACACGTTATTCCAACCAGTTCGTTTCCCCTCCATCAGGCGCCCCGGCTGGCCAGGGGGAGGCAGTTTAGAGACCAGGATTACTGCATGTTTTTGTGAGGGTACCTACCCTAGGGGGCACGGGGAGAACATGCAAACTCCACACAGAAAGGCCCTTTCGCCAACTCCGCCTACAGGTATGGGCACTGATGACGCGGAGGACTAAACACGCCGCCAGCACCCACAGCGCCCCGAGCGGGAATCGAACCCAGGACCTTCTAGCTGTGAGGCGACAGCACTACCAACTGTGCCACCGTGCCCCTAATTTAGTTGTTCAGTTTGACCCACCAGGAGATATGGCTTATAGAGTAATGTCTTGCAGAAAACAGCGAGTTGACACTAGGCTTGAAAGGTTCACTTCTGTGGTCTCTATAACATTACATCTAGCTACATGTTTTAAGCATTTATTTCATATTTACATGTCTGACACAGCTCTGACACTTATTTCAGACATGCTCTAGTATCGTGACTGGGGTGCAGTACTTAGTTTAGACTAGTCATTGGTTAGACCAGTCATTAGTCCTACAACCTATCTCAAACCCTCACCCTAACCTCCCACGGGGCAGCACACCTAAACCTAACCTTAAGCCTCTCCCAACCTTTAACGCGCCCCTCACCAACCTTATCCGGTCGTTTTAACGATGTGACCATATTCACACGTTATCCCAAAAAAGAATCAGACCTGTCTGAAGTGAGTTGAACTGTACTGTACTGTACTGTACTGTACTGTACTGTACTGTACTGTACTGTACTGTACTGTACTGTACTGTACTGTACTGTTTAGAAGATTTTCTTTTTAAATTTCGAGGTCAGGCCTAAATGTGTTAAAGAATGTAACAATTCTCACCTATTATCGTATTTTCAAATATTATCATGGGTGTAATAGCAAAATGGCTACCGCATGAATAATGGCCAAGCCATTTTGCCCGTCACGGTTTACATTGACGGAGGGCGTATCTGTAATATTCTGGGACTCTAAATAACCACACTTGGAGAGCATTCAAACACAGGTCTTTACTTGGTGACTCTCAAAGCAGAACTGAACACACACAGCACACTCAGAGGCTACAACAGGCTGCAGGGGATCTTGCTAATCAGCACAGGTGGAAATAATGTTCTCAATCAGTGGCATGATCTATCTATCTATCTATCTATCTATCTATCTATCTATCTGTGTCATCGACAGTGACAAAGCTCAACTGTGCGCAGCAGTGCTCCAAGAGGTGCAAGGGGCCGTCGCCCAGCGACTGCTGCAACGAGCACTGTGCCGCCGGCTGCACGGGACCAAGACCCACCGACTGTCTGGTGAGAACGCAATTCAGTATTTAGCCCATTCTGACCTGAGATCAGATTCATACGAGGTTTCCACTGGACACACACTGGTCTGATTAACCCATTCTGACATGTTGTTCTTCGATTTTTCAAAAATAGCAGACCTACAAGCTCGTAGCGCGCCACTCGGTGGCGCGCTATGAGCTTGTAGATCTGCTATTTTTCAATAGCTAAAGCATAACATAATGCTAACACAAAAAGGGGTTCCCGCCCCAAAATGGGTTAAGTCTGACGTCATTTTACGTCCCGGGTCCAAGTGGCACCAGCTCCCGTCCGTTTATCTCATTGTAAATAGAATATCTAAACGCGTGAATCTTTTTACAACGACGTTATTTTTCAGAAAGGAAGCCATTGAGGGTTAAAATGGGTCTTAATAATGCATCCAACTCGAGTAGAATTACTGATGTTTTGAAGTGTCCATGACAACAAAAATATATGATGTGGAGACAATAAAGACTACTATTATCATTATTATTGAAGGTGGCAACATTTGCTCTGTAAAATATTTCGGGGGCATATTTAGAATGTGTGCAGGCTTGAGTATGTTGAATCCATTAATGAGGATTTAGTTGACGCAATAAAATAAAATGGCGATAGTATTCCATGTGGGGCAGATGGCCTGTCACAGCCAGATTTGGGAGAGCAGCGCAGCTTTGTTGTTGCGAGGAAAGCGGTAAATGAGACTTTCGTGGTTGTTTTCGTCTCAGATTTAGGGCCGATTCATACTTCTATTTTAGAGCCAAATAAAAGTTGGTTCGGCGCTGTAGAGCCTACAATGTGACGTCATTTGAGGTTTGGGGGGGGGATGGGGAGGGGCGGGTACTGTCCTAAAGTCGGCTCTTCGGTGCTACTGAAAATTTCTGACGAGTCTGACGGAGTGTCACAGTATAACTCTATATGGGGACACAAAAGCGCCGGAAGTATCTCAGGAGGGGGCGCTCACGTCACAGCTAAAATACTGAATGCCTCCGGACGAGGTCACGGGTCATGATGTTCTGGGGGGGGGGGGGGAGAGGAGGGGGAGGGTAAGGGCTCAGGGGGAGGAAAAGAAACAACAAAAAAAACTCATTTGTTAGCAAACACAAACACGCGTTGCCATCTTTTTCCATTGCGTGTCTTTTTATGAGAAGCCTCGCACGCTGTGTTCTGATCAAAAGCACATGGAGTGTACAGTATATAGTCCGAGCTACGATGCCATTGTATACCGCCGGTTAAAAGGGGCAACTTAGCTGCTTTTTAAACCCGAGTCCTCTCACATTGTTGTGAGGAGGAGGAAGAAGTGAAAAGGTGTACAATACCAATGCGCCCATGTGCTCTCTATAAAAAGAGGCTGGGAAATGTGCATCAACCTTTAGAAAGTTTGGGATTCAGGTGAAACGATCTCTGAAGTCACCCTTCAATATTGTGTGTAAAATCTCTCTGCTTTCTGCACAGCTGCTAGGCTTAGGATTTAAGGGCATGATAGATGAAGGAATGCGGTGTTATCATTAGCGTGGGGGGCTCTTGTTATGGTCCTCAGTGTACCGGACGGTTCTTGTTTGTGCTGCGCATGCAGGCCTGCCGGGACTTCCAGGATGACGGGACCTGCAAAGACTCTTGCCCCTTCCTCAATCGCTACGACCCCAACCTGCACCAGCTGGTGCCCAACCCGCACGGGAAGTACAACTTCGGGGCCACCTGTGTCAAGAGCTGCCCGCGTAAGTAAGACACAACACACATCAGAGAAACGGTTTGATCATTTTCAAGTTCACATGTGATGATGAAATTGGTTTATTTTATTTTATTTTATTTTATTTTATTTTATTTTATTTTATTTTATTTTATTTTATTTTATTTTATTTTATTTTATTTTATTTTATTTTATTTTATTTTATTTTATTTTATTTTATTTTATTTTATTTTATTTTTCATCTTCATCTTCATCTTCATCTTCATCTTCATCTTCATTTTCATTTTTTATTTATTTTGCTGGGCCCTTACCAGGAAACGACTCTGCGTATATGGTTATTGAGTTGTATGTATTACCACACATAAAGGCATGCATTGGGCGCTGTTGTCTTGACAGCCGAGAGAGAGAAATGAAAGGATGCCAGGAAGGTTTCACCCACCCGTAAATGGAACCCATCATGAATATTCACGTTGTGGAATGCTGAACAAGTGCCCAAGGTTGTCCCTTGGGGCTGTTAGACATTCGGTCGTCGTCGATCCTGCTTAGTTTAATTATAAACCGGATAAACAAGGAGAAGAAAATGATTGAGTTTTGTGGCGTGTTAATGCAACAACCGTTTCTCTTTCAATTTAACTCGGCCCTGTCCGACTGCTGCGCCCGTTTCGTCAGTGTTATATTACCCGCAATATAATATCATTTGTGACCTTATCCTCCTGTACAGACTAGAGCAACTCAGATGTTTAGAAATGCAGATAAAATTTATGTGCTCCATCATTTAAAGTAAACAGCTTGTCATTTTATGATTTCAGCTTGTCCATTTTATGATTTTATGATTCCTCACAGACAACTACGTGGTGACGGACCATGCCTGCGTGCGGACATGCAGCGGTAACACCTACGAGGTGGAAGAGGGAGGGGTCAGGAAGTGCACAAAGTGTGACGGACTGTGCCCAAAAGGTAGGGGGGGGGTCACCATTAACCCATTTTGACCTGAGATCAGATTCTAAAAATGTCTTCTACATCCTGACAGTTTTCTGAAAAAGCTACGTTTCTATGTCAGTGGTTCTTCGATTTTTCAAAAATAGCAGACCTACAAGCTCGTAGCGCGCCACTCGGTGGCGCGCTATGAGCTTGTAGATCTGCTATTTTTCAATAGCTAAAGCATAACATAATGCTAACTCCAAAAGGGGTTCGCCCGCCCAAAATGGGTTAAGCCTGAGTTACACTTGTACCCAAAGCTGGCGATCTTCAAGCTCACAGCGTGTTGCGCTGTTGATTTGCTATTTCCAGTGTGCGACAGAGACAGAGTCACGCAACTAGGTAAAAAAATTAAATCAAGCTTTGCTGTCACAATGGGTTGTCTGGGAACAGCAATAAAGCTGCAATCTGTAAGATATATGACGTTCCTGGGATTTGAACTCGGGTCTCATATGCAAGGGCCGAAAACACGGAATGTCCGCATGTAATTCGGGAATCTTAGCTAAATAAAGGTGTCTACTATCACCATCAATTCCCTGGGGAAGTTGTTTTGCACGAAAAACACTCGTTGGGCTAATAACGGCCATAGCCGTCATCACAAATGTGATGACGGTGTTTTTTGTGTGCAAGACTAATGCTTGCAATGGATTCAGAATCATGAAAACCCCCTAGTTTGACACGTCACATGCTACTTAAAGCGGAATGAAAATGTGTAAATGTTGCCTGCATATAGGTTGTGGTACCCCAACTTTCAGCAGCTGTCACTCACAGCGTATCCCAAGGGAGTTGGCTTGGAACAAATTGAGAGGTGATAGTAGACACCTTTATGAACACATTTTGGGAAGAAAGCTAGTGGTAAGGATTTATTTAGCAGATTTGCCACACATTTTGATAACTTTCAAATTTGAGCTCATTTTCAAATGGAACAGTATTAGTAGATTCATTCAAACGAATCAAAAGATGAATTCCTTTTACTCAATAAAAATGTTGCTTTAACGAATATTTTACATGGGCCATAATACGTGTTTTCTGCAACTGTACTAGGCTCAGCTCCATGAGGTCAAAGACATGAGACATGCTCCATGTGTTGATAATGTCCATTTTGTTTGTGCTGTTGATTGGGTTCCAGTTTGCAATGGGCTCGGAATGGGAAAACTGATCCACTCGCTGTCTATCAACGCCTCCAACATTGAGTCTTTCAGAAACTGCACCGTCATCAACGGGAACATCGCTATCATCTCTACATCTTTTGATGGGTGAGTGGCAGCAATAGTACATAAAGCTTCACAGGTGACATTATATGAATGGTTAATGTGTGTAGCACCTTTATCCAAGGCGCTTTCCGTCACTAACTCTGGGGGAGCCCGGGATCGAACTGGGAATCCGACCACTCTACCCCCTTATCCACTGCCACCACCCAATGGAAATAGATTGGTCCTGTCCTCCTATCTGCATTATAAGAGATTATTGGGGATCTAAGTCACTAGATATTATGGGGATCTAAGTCACTCAATATTATGTCATATTGAATACTTTATTAGACAGATAGGTAAACAGCAGGAGGTACAGTCAGACATTTGAGCTAAAAGCATAACGAAAAAGTCCTGGCGACTTCTTTCCATTGAGTTTCTATGTATAATACTACGTTTCATTTACAGGGACGACTTTACGAAGACACCAAAGATGGACCCTGCCCAGTTGGATGTGTTTAAGACCGTTAAAGAAATTACAGGTAAAGATTGCACAACTCCTGAATGATGACCTATTTTATTTCTAATTGCTTGCATTATTTTCACTTCACACAGTGAGTTTTGTAACCCCACCCCCCTAAAATGTGGTACCGTCTCACAGGCTTCCTACTAATCCAGGCTTGGCCAGAGACGATGGACTCGCTCACTCCCTTCGAGAACCTGGAGGTCATTCGTGGGAGGACCAAACGGTATTATATAGGCTCGCTGTTGAAACTCTCCTTCAGTGTTGTTTTTGGCAGCAAATTAAGTTTTTAGTTTTAGTCATAGGGCTGGATTTTGAAGATGCGTTTTACAATGGTGTAATACATACAGTTTTATGAGCTGGGGGCGTGTTGTATGTCATATTGCAATTTTGGGCATGTTAAGAAGCGCTTTCGACACCCCGTGGATTGCGCAAAACGGCCTTGAATTAGTCATGGGTGTGTTTAAGGCGTGTTTGAGACGTACCCAATCAACATGTCTGTACTATTCTACCAGTCAGCTGATGTCACATACGGAATGCGCACTTTGGGGATCGTGGTATTACATTTCTTCAGGCTGGCACCATAGAAGACATGACATGACTTTGTCACACATAAAATATTCAGGAACGCCGTATGCCATATGTGTGTGCGTTCAACACGGGCCGATATGCCTTTCATAATACGAATGTGCGCAGAGCGAGGGCAATTTATGTATTACCCCATTGTAAAACGCATCTTCAAAATCCAGCCCATAGTCTCTTGAATAGTTTTCATTTGGTTTTAGTCACCCGGAATGTTTTAGTGTGAGTCTAGTTTTAGTCGACTAAATATCCTAAGATTTTAGTAGACTAAATCTACAGTTGATTTAGTCGAACAAAATGTATTTTGGCGGGCCTTGACGTAACGAATTTCACTTGCTGAAAATAGCCGAATCTACAAGCTCACAACGTGTCGTGTTGTGAGCTTGTAGATCGGCTAGTTTCAGCATGCAACCAAGTGTAAAATGACTTATACTGGATCTCTTGTCCACTAGTCCCTTCCTAACATTTTAGTCTAGTTTTTATTTGTTGACGAAATTGTCAGTATATTTAGTCATAGCTTATATATATATATAGCTTATATAGCTTAGTCATAGCTTATCATAGCTTAGTTTTCATTTAGTTTACATTTAGTTTTCGCCAGTGCAAAAAGGTAGTCGACAAACATTTTTCGTCTTAGTTTTAGCGACGAAAACAACACTGCTCTCCTTGTGGATTCAAATATCCACCAAAATATCGTGGTCAATTTCAGTGTTCAGTTTTTTTAATTTAGTCATAGACAGTCTTTGGAATTAAACATTTAGTTTAGTCATCTTTTAGTCACCTCGAATGTTTTAGTGTTGGTCTAGTTATAGTCGACTAAATGTCATAAGATTTTAGTTGACTAAATCTACAGCTGATTTGGTCGACTAAAGTGTATTTGGCAGGCCTTAGTGCCGTCGTAATGGCTGATTTTTACACTTTCTGAAAATAGCCGATCTACAAGCTCACAACGCGTCACAACTCACAAGCTTGTAGATCGCCTATTTCCAGCATGCAAACAAGTGTAAAATGACTTGTGTCTTACTTATACTGGATCTCTTGTCCACTTAGTCTAGTTTTTATTTGTTGACGAAATTGTCAATGTTAGTTTTAGTCATCATAGCTTAGTTCTCGTGTAGTTTCCATTTAGTTTTCGTCAGTAAAAAAAAAAAGGTAGTCGCCGAGCATTCTTCGTCATGGTATCATACTCTTATGTTAACCCATTTTGGCCGTGAACCCCTTTTGGTGTTATGTTATGCTTTAGCTATTGAAAAATAGCAGATCTACAAGTAGGTCTGCTATTTTTGAAAAAAATGTGTTAATGTTTATGTGTACTGTGTAACCACAGCGGTAGCCACAGCCTGGGCATCCTCACGCTGGGCATCAGCCACCTGGGCCTGCGGTCGCTGAGGGAGATCAGCGACGGGGACGTGCTCATCACCAAGAACGGCAACCTCTGCTACACCAAGAAACGCCACTGGAAGGCCCTCTTCAAGTCCGAGAGCCAGAGTGTCAAGGTCGACCTCACCCCAAACGCCACCACCTGCAGTAAGTTAACATTAAGACTCTTAAGTCTCTTAAGGTGTTCAGACCAGAATATATATATATATATATATTCGCTCGGTTCGTCCCGTGTGTGCTGCTCCAGGTCGCACTGCGCCCGTTCACGCAACTCTGGATGTTTGAACGCAGCTTGATAGACCGCACAGTTCAATGTCCTCCACTAATTTCATTCTTAGTCGACTAATAATTCAATACATTTGTTGATTCAATCGACAAACATCTAAAATTGTGTTTGCCACATTGACCAAATTGAACGGCACATTTCCTTTTTTCTTTTTTTTTCTGGCTTTCGCCTTTATCGCCTTTATTTTATATATTTTTCATGGAGGGACAAACAGTAGGCTGACAGGAAATGGGGAGAGAGATGGGGGGGGGGGGGAAGACATTCAGTAAAGGCCGTCGGGATCGGGAGTCGAACCCGCGGCACACTGCCAGACTGGATTACCAGCCAAGGTGCCTGGACCGCTGAGCCAACGGCCCAGGCCGAACAGCACATTTCTAATGTTTTTTACAGTTTCCTGTTTTTTACAGGCCGCTCTACCGGCCCTATAGTTGTGTGGCCACAGATCATTGCAGGAGCCAGATTTTTCTTAATCTTAATCAAACATAAATGTAAGGATTACCTAATTGAGGGGTATGTGTGTGTATGTGTTTGTTTGCAGCTGAGCACAACAAGATTTGTGACCGGAAGTGCACCAAGGACGGGTGCTGGGGCCCCGGCCCCGCCATGTGTTTTGCCTGCCGGGACCACAGCCGAGACGGGAGCTGTGTTGACTCCTGCAACATCCTGGAGGGGTATGAGGAAGGAATATCACTCCCCCATTCTGACCTGAGATCAGATTCTAAAAATGTCTTCTACATCCTGACAGTTTTCCATTCTGAACTGAGATCAGATTAAAAAAATGTCAGTCGCTCTGTCAATGTCAGTCGCTCTTCGATATTTCAAAAATAGCAGACCTACAAGCTTGTAGCGCGCCACTCAGTGGCGCGCTATGAGCTTGTAGATCTGCTATTTTTCAATAGCTAAAGCATAACATAACATAACATAACACAAAAATGTAGACAAATAAACAGTTTGATCGCATGATGTGATCTACAAGGTTAGTTCCTTTTTTAGAAGCCTATTTTCATGCGGGGCTGTTTCCGGCCGGCCTCCCGATGATAGCAGCTGAGATAGAGAGCTTTGCTATTGAGTCCTTGAAGTCATGCCTTAGTGAATATATTTAAGCCATTTAGGCCTGAGACCAGATTCTATAAAATGTCTTCTGAATCGTGACAGTTTTTGTGAAAAACCTCATGTTTCTATGACTCGGTGTCGCTCAAACTATTTCATGTCAAGGACTCCAAAAATGATAATGTAATTGGCCTGCCGACGACCCCCACTTGAAATTGTTACAGGGACCCCCCCAGAAGCAAATATTTGAGTTAAAAACATTCACTGTGAAAGAATATTATATTGAAAGATTTCCACACATTTTTTGACGATTCTTCCAAATCTACAAAGCTCATGATGAGCTTGTATATCTGCTATTTTCCAATAAATAGCAGTTAAATAGCATACATTTAAAATAAATGGTTAAAGTTAAAAGCTAAAGCGACACAGCTGCGTTCCCCGTCTTAATGGGTTAAACCCGGGTCTCGAGAAGACAAACATCGGAGCAGGAATGGCACACACACTCCCCCAACTGTTTATCTTAAGAGATTCTCTGTCAAACATTGAACGTTGCCATGCTTACACGTTAACGTCTGCCCTAAAAACAAAAGAACAGAAAGAGGGATCAAAGATTTCACTTCAGATGTAACCTTTCATTTAATGTATTATTTTAGAAGGACACCATGCACATTAATTAACCGCTTAAGCCCTATACAGTGTATAGTTCGGTGTACGACAACAAGATGTCACAACAAGTCGTCTCAAAACAAGTCACAAGATCACAATACGTAATATGTTATACTTTGGCTATTGGAAAATAGCAGATCTACAAGCTCATAGCGCGGCACCGAGTGCCGCGCTATGAGCTTGTAGATCTGCTATCTGCTAAAAACGCGAAAATGTGGCACACATCTTTGAATATACTGTATTTTCTTTCAGCGCGAACCGTTTTCAACTCAAATCTTTGCTTCTGGGGGGGTGGAACAACATATTTTCACATGGGGGTCGGCAGCCAATTACATATTTATTTATTTTGGGAGGGGGGGTCCTTGACATGAAAATGTTTGAGAACGGCTGACATAGAAATATAGGGTTTTTCATAAAACTGTCATAATTTAGAAGACCTTTTGTAGAATCTAGTGTCAGGTCTAAACGGGTTAACATCACTATTCTGTGCTGTAGGCTAACCCTAACCCTAACCCTAACAGATTTACCCCAAAAGGCCCCGGGCACGTTAAAGGGTGAAAAGCTCAAATAAAATATCAAAAAGAAGAGCAAATAAGAATGTTAATATATCAACATTAAAAAGCGCACGTAAAATGGGCATATATGGGCATATAAAACAGTCAGGATCTTGACGCGGCAATCAATATCATCACATGAGATAACATGAAACCTATATTGATTCCCAGAGGCAATCCAGGCCATCCACCCAGACCCAATTACACTACGCACAAAATACAATAAAAAAAAAAAAACCTAAAAGAAACCCATCTGTATTTTTTTGTCAAGTGTAACCACTTACCCTAAACACAGTATACAGTGCTTAGTTGACCGGGGTCCCCCAGACATGTACCTTTTTTCCCCTCTACACTAAAGCTCTTTGCCGGAAATAGCAGAAGTACAAGCTCACAATGTTGTGACCTTATAGATCAGATATGCTTCGCTGAATGTTCGCCCATTATTAACACCTTTTTTTTGTGTGCTAAAGACGTCTCCAGTCTCCACACGTCCTCTCAATAAAAAAAACGCGGGGTGCTATAAGGACGTGTATAGGCGTCCTTGGGTCCTTTTTAAGCTTGAGCTGCCTTGTTTTGCACATGCACGCACGCACGCAGCCCTTCCCTTACTTGTTTTACAGGCCGACAAAAACTCGCTATTATCTCTGAATCTACTACGTCCATGGTTTTGATCAGAACGGCGATGTTCTGTCCTACTTATCCAAGCATCTCGTTTTGGAATATTAACGCTTCTAAAAGAGAGATCAGACGAGGTAGCGCGAGGTCGTAATGGAAGATTATAACTCCCGCTTTTTTGGGGGGGGGGGGGGGGGGGGGGATGGAAGGCGGGGCTTTTCAGATTACAATCTGCCTCATCTGCTGGGCACTCTAGCGCCTTTATTTTGACCAACTCTGGCAGCGTTATAAGTGTTACATGCCCAGAATAGGGACGCTAGGGTTCTTGTGGGTAATGTTAACACAATCAATCTTTCTTTCTTTCTTTCTTTCTTTCTTTCTTTCTTTCTTTCTTTCTTTCTTTCTTTCCGCAGAGAACCACGTGAGGTGATCGTGAATAGAACCTGCCTGGAGTGTAACTCAGAGTGTCGGCACCTCAACGGAACAGAGTCCTGCAATGCTCCTGTACGTGTTGTCTCTACTATAAACAAACAATAGCAGCACGTGCTCAATTGTCTATTGGTCTACTGCATGAATAATGACACAACTGAAGTGTTTATATGGTCCACTGGGTTTGTTGCCAGACGCTTTTGTGGAGTAAAGAAGAGAACGCAACATGTTTTTAGAGATCAATCGGCAGGATTAATCCAGTAGGGCCGTCTAGAAGCAGCTATGTCTGACACTGTATGTCCGTATGTCTGTATGTCCGTCCGGGGCTAATCTTACAAACTGCTGGAGAAACCCTACAGCAGTGTTGTTTTTGGCAGCAAATATTGAGTTTAATTTAGTTATAGTCTCTTGAATAGGTTTCACCTACTTTTAGTCACATTGTAGTCACCTGGAATGTTTTAGTGTTAGTCTAGTTTCAGTCGACTAAATGTCATAAGATGTTAGTTGAGTAAACCTACAGTTGAGTCGACTAAAATGTATTTTGCCGGGCCTTGATGCCGTTGTAATGGCTGTTTTTACACTTGCTGAAACTAGCAGATCTACAAGATACAGAAATGTATAAACAGCAACAGAGTAGAGTCAAACACTCGTCGTTGTGGTCTTGTTTCTATTTAGGTCCTATGCAATCAATTCATAGACATGACATGAACAACAACCAAATTCAATATCATCACAGGTAAAAAAGAAAAAAAATCACCACATGAAAAATTAAGATAAAGTTAAAGTTTTTTATTCAGGTGCTAGGATCAGTGTTGATTTCGTCGACTAAAACAAAGACAAAAAGTGTTCGTCGACTACCTTTTTTCACTGACAAAATCTAAATGGAAACTAAATTAAAACTAAGCCATGATGACTAAAACTAAGACTAACTTTACAAACAATTTTGTCAACAAATAAAAACCAGACTAAAATGTTAGGGAGGGACTGGTGGACAAGAGATCCAGTATAAGTCATTTTACACTTGGTTGGATGCTGAAAATAGCAGATCTACAACGCGTCGCATCGCGCTGCGATGCGTTGTGAGCTTGTAGATCGGCTATTTTCAGCAAGTGTAAAATCAGTCATTTCGATGGCATCAAGGCCCCCCAAAATACATTTTAGTCGACTAAATCAACTGTAGATTTAGTCGACTAAAATCTTATGACATTCAGTCGACTAAAACTAGACTAACACTAAAACATTTCAGGTGACTAAAATGTGACTAAAACTAAGTGAAAAAAATCCCTCAAATCGTTACACAGTATCTCTATAGTCATGTGTTCAAGACGGATCTGTCCGATATTTCAGATTCCATCCTAATTGGCTAACATTGGCTTTCAAAGTTTGCAGGACTGGCCGGTTTTGAACAAAAAAAGTCTTTCACGCACTTTCCTACTAGGCTGAGGAATATATCCCACCCTTTTCACATTGGCCTGTTATAGCGCCACCAGGAGGCCACAACCTGTATTTTTCAATACTTTTTTGTTCTTTTGATGGATTCATGTATTATTCCATTTATATTTTTGCCCATATAGAATGCAGTCTGTTCGGATATTAACTATCTGTATATCTGACTGTCTCTACTTCTCAGGGTCCTGGGAATTGCACAAAGTGTGCCAACTTCCGGGATGGATTGTTCTGCGTGTCACGCTGTCCCAAAGGTGTTCCGGGGGAAGGCGACGCTCTCGTCTGGAAATACGCCGATCCGACGCACGTGTGCCAGCTGTGCCATAAGAACTGCACCCAAGGGTGAGCGTTGCGTATCCTTCGTGCACCAACACGTTAATCATACTAGCAATGTGCTATTTCACCGCCTGGATATCAGTGTTGTTTTTGGCAGCAAGTTTTAGATTTTAGTTTTAGTCATGGTCTTTTGAATACCGGTAGTTTTCCATTTAGTCTTAGTAATATTTTAGTCACCTGGAATGTTTTGGTGTTTTGTTTAGTCGACTAAATATCATAAGATTTTAGTCGACTAAATCGACAGTTGATTTAGTCGACTAAAATGTATGTATGATGTAAAATACGGCCTTGATTAGCAATCGTAATGGCTGATTTTACACTTGCTGAAAATAGCTGATCTATAAACGCTGCGACGCGTTGTGAGCTTGTAGATCGGCTATTTTCAGCATGCAACCAAGTGTAAAATGACTTATCTCTTGTCCACTAGTCCCAGTTTTAGTCTATTTTTTATTTGTTGACGAAATTGTCAATATATTTATAGTTGTATAGTTTTACTCATCGTAGCTTAGTCTCCATTTAGTTTTCGTCAGGGAAAAAAGGTAGTCGACGAACATTTTTCGTCTTAGTATTAGTCGACGAAATCAACACTGCTATATATGAAATATACAATATGCAAACATCCCAGACATTCAACTGAAAGTATTTACTGACCGTGAATCACATTCTGTTTACAGATGCAATGGCCCTGGACTGAAAGGCTGCCAGAAAAAGTGAGCATGGATTCAAAGTTCTCAGTCGCCACGCATTGATTTCACTCATTTGGATTCCATAGAAGCCACAGCGTGTCTTCTCTGAATGCATTGCTGCGCGTCGAAAATAGCAGATCTGCAAGCTTGTAGATCGGCTATTTTCGGTCTTTTTTTTTTTTTTTAAGATGAAAGAGTATTTGATGTGATCAGGTCAGGATCAGGAATTAGGAATAGAATACAAGTTCAATATGAATTGTCTCAGAAATATCATAAAAGCAAAGAGGTTAAATGCCTCAAATCTGTGATTGCCTCAGCTGGCTGTTATGTGGGAAAAACAGCAACAATAGGTTTACTTTAGAATGATCATACAGTACCATCATCATTACATTTTCAGTCTTGAGATTTTATTTTTGAGTGGCGCAACCATAGGGTGCAGCCACTCCAGTGCCCAGATTTGTCCGTCCCTGGTGGTGTCCCTATGTTTAGGGTACCAACAGGGGGCGCTGTTTCACCACTCACTTCAGATTGGTCTGATTTTTTCTTATGTAACTACTGTATTTCCAGCAAAGGTATAACAATTATTCTGGTCAGTAGATCTTGTTGAGCTGGTCATTTGGAACGTAGCTCTCAAGCATAGACTGTACAAAATATGGACAAAGCGTTCCCCGGGTCTAACATGAACGTAAAATGAAGCCTGTAATAATATGCTAATTCCTGATGTAAGTCGCCATCTTTGGTACCAGCTGGCCATTGGCTGGCTCCGTTTTGTATACCAGCTGGTCATTGGCTGCCCAGACAACGAGGCGGGACTTCCCCCCTTCTTCTCCGTTGGTTTTTATTTTGACTCGAGTGGGAGGGGAATCCCGATCATAGACTGTAATGGTAGCCACGCCCCTCAGAACATACGCGATGTTTTTTTTTCTTTATGGTCATTTTTTTAATTAATGGGACCATAATTTTCCAAAAAGAATATTATGACATTAGAAATGAGACTTTAAACTAGTGACTGGAAGAAGAAAGTATTCATGACCATGTTTATTAAGGTAATACAGTCTAGGTGAAGTTGGGCCAAAATACATGGGCCTCTATGGAGCTATGGGGCTTTTTGGGTCCGGTCCAGCACCACAACAGGCCATTATATGAACTACCGATTTCAAATGAGGCTTCACGAAATATCTGGCTGACTGCCCCCCTGCTCTCAAGTCAAAATAGTGTGGCCAGTGGGCACCCCCTGATATAGGGGCATAACAAGTGGATAAGTCCGCTGCTTACTTCCACTGTGTAATATCCGTATCAATCTATACCTTCTTTTTGCCTTTCAGCCAATCAGGCTTGTCTATGATCGCGGCCGGTGTGGTGGGCGGTCTGCTGGCGGTGGTCATCGCAGCGCTGTCTGTGTTTGTGTGTCTGCGCCGACGCCACATCAAGAGGAAGAGGACCCTGCGCAGGCTTCTCCAGGAGAGAGAGGTGAGAAGAGGAACAAACCCATCGAGAGGAGTCTTTTATTGGCTTTGGACGCATGCCCATGCCTGCATTGCCCGGAAGCCTTCTGACCATGGTTTACGCCTAATAGTATTCAATATCATAATAAACTTTATTTATTATAGCGTGCTTTTTGAAACAGGGCTACACAGCGCTTTTGCAATAGCAAGATAAACTAGAAAAGCAGTTCCTGCGGAAAGTGTGTGGGCTCGCTCAAGACTTTATAACATATTGCCAATTCCAGTCTGTGCTGCTCACCCATCTGGGTGTGATGTGAGGTGATTAGCGGTGATTACGTGCACCTGCACTATGTCACCACTCCTTTAAAAGGAACTTGCATTCAGACACTCTCCACACTGATGAAGGCTGGATAGCCGAAAGGTTTGTCTCCTGTCCAAGATGCAAGAATAAATGACTGAAATGCAGTCTTGGTGTGTGCGACCCATTACCGCTATGATTCGAACGGGTAACACACCTTAAGTCAGAGCGCGGTGGTCACATGAAGAGCTTGCTAAAAACCCGCCATGTATACTGTATGATGTATTGTAGAAAATGTATTAAAGATTAAGAAAGATTTGTAAACAATTACAACAAAAATGGACCATTGGCCCGGCGCCGTGACGATAGATGGTGACGTATTCACTGCCATCCCCAGGAAGCGGCGTTGTTATAGCAACCACAGA
Organism: Protomyctophum parallelum; assembly: GCF_964188405.1. NCBI lineage: Eukaryota > Metazoa > Chordata > Actinopteri > Myctophiformes > Myctophidae > Protomyctophum > Protomyctophum parallelum. The sequence goes on along the minus strand of NC_139709.1, from coordinate 33,357,397 downwards.
TAGCATCTCTGTGTGAACCTAGAAAGATCTGACCCTTCCTCATGCAAACACCTTTACCAAATTTAAAAGAAATTAAAAAGAAAAATACAAGCATAAATAACTGCATGTCAAAGTTTGAACTAGATTTCTAGCAAAAGTATGTGGAGGTAGTTAGATGCCAAAAAATAAAATGACTATGGAGAACTAGTGTGTGCTCACTGGAGCAGTAGAATCAAACTTAAAGGATAAAATAAACAGAAATTGCGTCAATTAAAATAAATGTGAACTAATTTAAACAAACATAAAAAGGTATAACGATAACATTTTGTCGTACAACTGGGGGGTGACACACACAGTCTTAAGACAAAATTGAGCTTTAGGCCAGATTAGTGCAGAATCGGCCTCGCTACTAGTCGAAATCCACTCCATTATGTATGTGAGGTTCTGTAGTACATTATTATGCGATGTCTGTCACCATTAAACTGCCAAAATGATCTATTCTTTTTTTTTTTCTTCAGTTGGTTGAACCTTTGACCCCAAGCGGAGAGGCGCCCAATCAGGCTCTGCTGAGGATTCTGAAGGAGACGGAGTTTAAGAAGATCAAAGTGCTGGGATCAGGGGCTTTCGGCACCGTTTACAAGGTAACAAACTACGTGTCGGTTGTATTAATAAAAAGCACTTTGTTGCGAACAGTCCCATCATATCCCATCTCCTCTCCTGTGTTGCCGAGCTGCAGTGAAGCAGCGAACCAAGTACCAACACCCCTCAGTGCTATCCCAAATCTACATCTGGTGTCCATTTTTCAATTAAAAGTCAGATTTCCGGCCCACCACATCATGCATGAGTCGGTCCGATCTCACTTTCAGTGGTTGTGTGTGTGTGTGTGTGTGTGTGTGTGTGTGTGTGTGTGTGTGTGTGTGTGTGTGTGTGTGTGTGTGTGTGTGTGTGTGTGTGTGTGTGTGTGTGTGTGTGTGTGTGTGTGTGTGTGTGTGTGTGTGTGTGTGTGTGTGTGTGTGCGTGGGCGCACGTGTGCATGCATGTGCATGTGTTCACGCATGATTACGGTTTCCTAAACAGTGGGTCGGGGACTCGTCGGGACCCATGTTTGGGTTAGAAACAGTACTGTATATATTATTTTAAAAGACTAAAAAAAAACGTTGAAACTTTTCATCAATCAAAAACAATTCCAACATTTTCCTGAGTAGAACTAATCTAATCAATTCGATGAATAAATCCAAAATAAAAAAGCAGATCTAAAAGCTTGCAACATGGCTCGAAGCGACGTGTTGTGAGCTTGTAGATCTGCTTTTTCCACTCGTTTCTTGAACTAAAACGCTTGGGAACCACTGCATTACTGCGTGCGTGCGTGCATGCGTGCGTGTGTCTTTATGACTGTATGCCTGCATGCAAGAGCGAAATACAATACACAATTTTTAAAGTTGCTTATGGGTACATTTGGATTTGGGTATGTATGTTGTATGTAGTACTAATGATACTGTAGAAGCCTATGAAATGACACGTGTGTGTGTGTGTGTGTGTGTGTGTGTGTGTGTGTGTGTGTGTGTGTGTGTGTGTGTGTGTGTTTTTGTGTGTGTGTGCGTGTGTGTGTGCATGTAGGGGCTGTGGGTTCCAGAGGGAGAAGACGTGAAGATCCCTGTGGCCATCAAGGTTTTGCGAGAGGCCACGTCACCGAAAGCAAACAAGGAGATACTGGATGTGAGTTCATTAATAATATTGTTTCATTACAGCACGGGTTATTCTTTGGAGTGTGTGAGCTCACTGTCGCAGCAACTGCAGCTACTAGTGGGAATTTAAGTAAGTAGCTGACTACTGTATAGGATCCCAGCTTACTTCATCTTACTTAACCCATTCTGACCTAGCCTGGGTAAACCCACTCCCCCTGCTGGTCAACATTTCATTCTGCCAGGAGGGGTGAGTCTGGCATAATCGCCTGTGTGGCTGTTTAGCCGTGGGGCGGGAGAGTAGCGTTGACGGACAACCCATTCAGCCAATCAGCGTATATCAAAACAAGAGGCGTCATCTAAACGCGTTCCGTTCCTACTTCCTCATTCCCATGTTTGTTGTTGTGAATGAGTCGAGGAGTTCACACGTCATCAACTGCTCAAATCGTTCCTGATTGGCCATCGTGCGCTGTCAATCACAGAGCCCTGAGCTCGGTCGCGGATTGGCTCGTACCAAAGCTGATACAATCTTAAGGACTTTGTATTACCATTTAGCCAGACTCACCCCTCCTGGCAGAATTAAATGTTGTCCAGCAGGGGAAGTGGGTTTACCCAGGCTAATTCTGACCTGAGATCAGATTCTGAGAGTTTTCTGAGAAAGCTATGTTTCTATGTCAGTCGTTCTTCGATTTTTCAAAAATAGCAGACCTACAAGCTCGTAGCGCGCCACTCGGTGGCACGCTATGAGCTTGTAGATCTGCTATTTTTCAATAGCTAAAGCATAGCATAATGCTAACATTATTCCCGCCCAAAATGGGTTTTAAGCAGAACTGACATGACATGTGCATGTACTGTACCGCAGCCCGACAACAAGCCGCGGGTTCGATTCACGAGTCCGACGGCCATTTGTTGCCTGTCACTCCCCGTCTCTCTCTCTCTCTGCCTCTTTCCTGTCTTCACTGTGCTTCCAAAAAATACCTTTTTCTTAATTTGTTTAGGTTTTCCGAGCTCAATTGCACCCAAAAAAAACCCTGATTTTCGGTGGTCTGGGGTTTTCTAGCTCAAACAAGTGCTCTGATTTCCCTGCTGATTGTGATGTCTCAGTCGGCAAATCCCATATATGACATAGGAATCTGCCAGCAGATGTCACTGTTTTCACTGTTTTGCATGTTGTCATTGCAGCTCAAAAGGCTTCACAGACACAGAAAGAATCCAAGACCACAGAAAATCCACTGAATGTTCAAAGTTCAGGTTTTTTTTGGGTGCAATTGAGCTCAAAAAGTAAAGAAAAAATACAAAACTTTTTTTTTATGTCAATCCCTTTAAAAAGAAAACAAAAAAATGCAAAATACAGGTATAATACCATTGAGTTGGTATATTATGAATGGCCCGGCCTGGGAAACTCTCCCCTGTCAGGTGAAAAGAAGCAGCTTGGACTCCTCATGCATAGAAGGAAGCATGAGGTCAGTGTAGCGCCCAGGATTACATTAGATAATTGACACTGGGTGAAAAAATGGGTTACAAAATCGTGGGTTTACAAAAATATATATATAAATATTGTGAATGGCAATTTTTTCAAGCCAGATGTTACTTTAATGTCACGTTTCCTCTAATTCAACGCACATGATGTCTATTTAGATCTAATGACCGGTGATTTTCCCTTAAATGAGTAATGTGTCGGGTTTCTAGAGTGACCTTCAAATGGAGCTGTAAGGAAATGAGATTAACTCGCTGAAGACAAGAGTTTGCTGTACAGTATGGTAGTGTTCTGAAGATAACTGCCATTACCGACACAAGGAAAGAGTATTGTAGCTTTAGTAGTTGTATTCGTCACTGTACGGAAGCTGGTTAGATAAGCCAATTGACCATATTAAACATTTTCATAAATATATGGCCTACTGCCCTACAGGCCTACAAGGTACCGGTACTTCAAGTTTGTTGCACAAAAGTAGCTAGTTGCAACACGTTGTGAGCTTAAGTGTTTTGTTTTTTTTAATCATGTTTTACGTTATTATTAGGGAAAGAAAAAGATGAGTGTTATATTATTTGTTTTTGTTATTTATTCGCTGCTTTCTTTCGTTTTAGCGATTTTTTGCTATTTTTGACAGGGTATGTCAGTTTGTCACCTCACCTTCACATCCAGTAGATCCTGTGATCTTTTGTGGCCAGATGTAATTTCTTGGGGTCTAGTAGGACTATAGTAAATCATAATAAAGAAATCACTGTGAAAAACAAAATACACATTTAATCACTTGTTCGAATGCCCCCGCTGCCCTGTCAAAAACAAATCTAAAATCGTTAAAACGAAAGAAAGCAGAAAATGAACAAAATGTAACACTCATCTTTTACTTTCTCTAATAACAACCTAACCTTGGTTGAAACCCCCCCCCCCCACAAAGTCCTTTAAAGATCTGCTATTTTTTCCACTATATTTGAAACTTTCTGAAAGTGAAAGTACAGTAAGTCTGCCTGTGGGTTTGTACCAATATTTAACCAATTAAACGCATAAGCTTGTGAATCATTTATCATCTACATTGGATTGGAATGCAAGTTTCTCCACCCAACAGCGACGATGTGAATGTGGAAAAGTACTGTATAAAGTTCAGTATTAGTATAAGGGCTTATGGGAGATGTTAGGTGGTCAGTTAGTTGATGCTTCTGGTTGTTCTCAGCGCCATACGTGGGCAACTGGCGGCCCCGGGGGGGCCACATGGGGCCCCCACCTTCACTTAATGCGGCCCGCAGGTTAAAGGACCACTTCACCACTTTTCAACCTATCTTCATATAATAGGTCCTCACTAACAATCATGAAAAAATGTCACAGTTCTTTTCTACTCAGTCTGTGTCTCATAGGACGGCTGTGGGCAGTTTAGAAACCGTCGTCCAGTGACATCATCATTAGGCAAAAATAATTTAAACAAGATTTTTTTACAAAAACGATGGCTTCCATTTTCGCATTGCAACTTTTCAGGACTAGAAAGCCTGCCGTTTCTATTAGCTTGTATTCCCCATCGATGATGTCACTGGAAGACGGTTTTCTGAACTGCCCACAGCCCTCCTATGAGACACAGACCGAGTAGGAATTGCACAATTTTTTCATGATTATTAGTGAGGACCTATTATATGAAGATAGGTTGAAAAGTGGTGAAGTGGTCCTTTAATACTGATGTAGTATTGATTTCAGCTGTCACAATTCCAAACATGACCCGCTTTTATTACTTAAAGTGGGTCTATAAGTAGTTTAATGACTACCATTACAATTGTATTGTCTTTTTAAAGTCCAAGGTATTTGTTTTACGGTTTTATAAAATAGAAGTGTTTCATTTCACGATTACAATTGTAGGTACAATAGGGTAGGTACCCTCACAAAAAACATGCAGTAATCCTGGTCTCTAAACTGCCTCCCCCTGGCCAGCCGGGGCTTCTGATGGAGGGGAAAGGAACTGGTTGGAATAACATGTTCCTTCCACGCGATACGTCCAACCAGGCGAAACTTCCCCCTGTCAGGTGTAAAGGAGCGACTTTGACACTCAGGCATGAAGCATGAGTTCAAGTCCGTTGCTCTCCCCAGGTTGGCGGAGGGTGTGTAGAGCCCAGGATCACATTAGATAATTGACACAGGGGTGAAAAATGGGTTACAAAATCGTGGGATAATTTTTTTTTTTTAAACAATTGTGAGCTTGTGCACGTTTGTGTGACATACATTAGAATGACGAATTAGCGCAATAATTATGACAAATAATGGAGATAAGATGGTTAATAAATGGTTTCTGCCCGACAGTATATATAATGCAATGTGCCCCTCTGGAATGAGTGTGGACCTTTCTAATTGTCTAATTGTCTAATTGTCAACACCTGCTCCACACCACAGGAGGCGTACGTGATGGCCAGTGTGGAACACCCCCACGTGTGTCGCCTGCTGGGCATCTGCCTGACCTCCACGGTGCAGCTGGTCACCCAGCTCATGCCCTATGGCTGCCTGCTGGACTACGTCAAGGAGAACAAGGACAACATCGGCTCCCAGCACCTGCTCAACTGGTGTGTGCAGATAGCCAAGGTATGGGAGACCGTTCGCCGTTTACACATTTAGTTAAGTGGCCAGGTTTTCAATATTCGAATCCTGTCGAAGTTCCTGAGTTATTCCCCACGTACACAATATTGCAGTGCTTAATTTGTAATATTATTAGGAGCTCGTTTATTATAACTACAAGTCATGCTGTTCGGCCCGGGCCGCGTGGTGGTCCAGGCACACTATAGAGTGTCGCAGTCCCGCCCCCTTTCATGACGACGCCAGGCCCAGGAAATGAATCCCAATGCATTTTTCCCATAGGCATTTCAAAACGTATTTATTTAAAGACCTTTTATAACAACAAAAAGTGTTGGAACCTGCCGTTTTTTTCTACTTTCTAATTCTTTGTTTGGCCCGAAAAATGGTGTTTGTTGTCATGATTTGTCACGACAAGAGTTGACTTTGTCCGCGGCGTAAACGTCTTTAAATAAATACTTTCTGAAAAGTCTATGAGGAAAATGAACGGGGATTTATTTTCCGGGTCTCTCGAGGGGGCGGGACTGCGACGCTCTCTATAGGCTTCAATCCCAGCCTTGACGGTGTGTCGCGCGGTCAGATCTCGATCCCGACGACCTTTGCTTGGCGTGTCACTCCTCATCTCTCCCCCATTACCTGTCAGTCTACTGTCCTATTAGCCTGGCCCCATGCAGCCAGCGTGCTTTCTGGTATAGAGGGGTATAGGTCGCGCATGGAGCAAAGTGCCGAATAATATCGGTTCACCAATCTGAGCTCAAGTTCCGTCGACTTGGTGCTATTGATTGAACAATGGAATGCAGTGTGCAGAGACCCAGGATATGTAGTCACTAGAAAGAACTGGTGAAAGACATTACTAATTAGTAAACAGCATGAGGTACTCTTCTGACGGAAACCGGGGGCTTTTAAAGTGCCTTTTCAGATCGGACTTACACGAGTCACAAAAGTGACTCGGCGGCAGAGGTCAGCCTGATTAATTAACGGGGCCACTGAACACGCGGCGCCGTGCCAGACTGCTCATTTTAAACAGCTCACTTCACCCTTTGTTTGACATTAGGGTATGAACTACCTGGAGGAGCGCCACCTGGTCCACCGTGACCTGGCGGCCAGGAATGTCCTGGTGAAGACTCCTCAACACGTGAAGATCACCGACTTTGGTCTGGCCAAGCTCCTCAACGCAGACGAGAAGGTGTACCATGCAGACGGAGGAAAGGTCGGTTGGACAAAGCGATCTGTATGCACAGTATATACAGTGCATAGATTCATAAAGAGGACTTAAAGGGACACTTCACCCTTTTTGCAAAAGAATATATGTTAATGACGTTTAGAAGATTCAGAACACTTTCCTGGGGGTCTTTATGTGTGTAATATGTGGTTTTAGATAGTTTAGATTGTAGCAGTGAGCCCAGTGTCTCTGATGTCATGGACACTGGGCTCACTTACTTCCTGGACTACATGTTGTCTCGGTAAGACAGCTCTCCCCCTATCCACAAGGAGGAGCAGTGCACCAAATAATAATGGGATTTGTAGTCCAGGAAGGTACACTGGGCTCACTGCTAGAATCTAAAATATCTAAAACCACATATTACACACATAAAGACCCGCAGGAAAGTTTTCTAAATCTTCTAAACGTCATTAACATATATTTTTTAGCAAAAAGGGTGAAGTGTCCCTTTAAGGTGGTTGCACACTGGACCCGTTTTGTCGGAAAACCCGATGGAGAAACGCAGCTAAGAATCCGAAAAATGCACTCTTTGTGCAGTGGACCTTTACTGTAAAAGGAATCAAATTTGCTCCATGGCTTAAAACTGTGTTCATCACTACATTGCTGGTTTTAATTTAGATTAGATGTTCTACGAGTAATGTGATTCGCATGGTTTATTATCATTTGGCTAATTTGTTAAGCATCCCATTTCAAAGTAGGGAATGTCATTCTCCTTCGCGTCTACTGCAGGCATTTCCGCCTTAACATAATAGCGGACACATTTGGGCCAATCTCTCTACTGTATAGTTCATAAATCTCCACCTTTGCACAGGTACCGATCAAATGGATGGCACTTGAATCTATCCTGAACAGGACATACACACACCAGAGTGACGTATGGAGCTATGGTGAGTGACACAAGTCTTTCTTAACATGTTCTGTTCTAATTGTCACCATACATTCATGTGTCCCAGAAATTAAGAATGCACTTCAAAGCTTGCACAATGTCAGACATATAGAACAGTCAGTCCTTTGCACCCAGAGTGCACTTGCGGTGACAGGTGTGTGTCGGAGACATATTTATTTTCGCTCAAGTGCTTTAACAGCATGTGACGAAGGAAATGTGCGGGAGTCCTTGTAACGTTTTGTAACTTCAGATACAAAAAAATATTGTTGCTGGATCCAGTACTACCACAGTCGTCAAAATGATAAGTCCACGCGGACTAGCGGAGTAAGGAATAGCGTTTTACTAGCATCTGGGATTGTAAGACACAAGTTCTATAATAAAAACCTATACAAGAGCAAATCTCAGGTGGGCAATATCACTTCAGAAGCTCACATAAACAATATTTCCAATTCAGAAACACACATGTAATAAATACCTTCATTATTCTCACACACACACACACACACACACACACACACACAGCGCTCCTGTCTGTGGGCCAGCCTCCAAAACCCCTTTCTTCTTTTTTTCCTGGGGGTTTGATCATACCTTCCGCTCAACAAGGCAAACACATCAAGCAAGGTTCTGGCAGCGTGACAGGCCTCTTTCCCTTCTCAGTAGAGTATCCTGCTCAGCTCCCACTCCTTCTGCCTCAGCCAACTCCTCATAGCTTCAGCCATGTTGATATTGTGGGATATTTCAGGAAAACCTACATTTCTGTCGCTTTGTCATTTTTTTTTCTTCCCATGCTAGAGTTCAAGGTAGTCAAGTCCTCACTCTTCACCTTGGATTATTTTTTTTTAGTTTTTTAAGATTTGTTTTTGGCTTTCCTGCCTTTATTGATAGTATCAAGTGAAGATAGACAGGAAAGAGGGAGAGAGAGAGAAGGGAGAGACACGCAGCAAAGGTCGTCGTGAACGGGACTCAAACATGCGGCGCGCCGTCAGGCAAAGAGCCTATTATGTGGCATGCGCCTGGACCACTAGGCCAGCGGGCGCCCACTCCTCACCTTGGATTCTGGCATGCTGGGAGTTTAACACATGCATAGCTCATGCTAGCCCTCTAGAGGAAAAAGTGGAGCCAGTGCCAGAAGAATGCGTGTAAAACCAAAGAAGTAATGACTAATTAGGACGTGTATCTGACGCGTAGCTGTTGTTGTTGTTGCGCATGGGTTGTCTCATTTCGAGCAGAAAAAAAGGACAAATATATAAGTTTTAATTACTGGATTAAATTAAATTAAAGAAAGACGGATTTTCACGTTCTGGCAGGCTGAGGCGGGTGGTGGAGAGAAAAACGGGGATCCCGCGTTCGTGACAAAGATAGTGTTAACCCGTTTTGGGGCGAGAACCCCTTCTGGTGCTATTGAAAAATAGCAGATCTACAAGCTCATAGCGTGCCACCGAGTGGCGCGCTACGAGCTTGTAGGTCTGCTATTTTTGAAAAATCGAAGAACGACTGACATAGAAACATAGTTTTTTCAGAAAACTGTCAGGATGTAGGAGACATTTTTAGAATCTGATCTCAGGTCAAAATGGGTTAAAGTACCAGCAGTGAGCTACACGACTACTACACCATATTGTCTCCCTTTTTTATAGGCGTGACCGTCTGGGAGCTGATGACGTTCGGGAGCAAGCCCTACGACGGCATTCCGGCCAGCGAGATCGCCGGGGTCCTGGAGAAAGGGGAGCGGCTGCCTCAGCCGCCCATCTGTACCATAGACGTCTACATGATTATGGTGAAATGTGAGTTTCGGTGGAAGTCTGTCGAAAGACGTCCGCACGCCAGAAAGAGCGTCGTTGCTGCTACTCTGTAGAGTGTAGACCACATGTAGGATAATAAGATCGGTGTCATGTCTTTATAGGTTGGATGATCGACGCGGACAGCAGACCTCGTTTCCGGGAGCTGATGGCAGAGTTCACAAAGATGGCGCGAGATCCTTCCCGTTACCTCGTCATTCAGGTATCATTTTGCCAGCCTTAGAAACTAAACAAAGACAAACTATATTATACCATTCAGGACGGGAACCCCTTTTGGTGTTTTAAGCATTATGTTATACTTTAGCTATTGGAAAATAGATCTACAAGCTCGTAGCGTGGCACTCAGTGCCGCGCTATGAGCTTGTAGAGCTGCTATTTTGGAAAAATCGTGAAAATGTGTCGCAGATTTGGAATATAATATTCATTCGGAGCGAAGGTTTTTAACTCAAATCTAAGGTTGACCTTAGAACAGTTCCCCAACTTTTTAGCCTGTGACCCCAAAAGAGAACATTTCGGGACACAAACTAGTGAAAATAGCAGATCTTCAAGCTCACAATGCGGCGCAAAGCGCCTTATGGAAATTCTTAGGTTTTATTATCTTCCTGAAATTACTGGGTTGAATTCATGAAAACAAAATGATTTTTTTTAACTGTTTTTTGAAAAGGTTTTTGAAATATTAAGAATAATTCAAAACAAAATGTAGGAAACAAAAGAAATCAAGGGACCCATAAAAATGTGTTTGCGACCCATAAAATGGGACTCCTCCTGACCCACCGTTTGGGAAACAGTGCCTTAAATTAGAACATACACAGTTTATTTCGTATGATTAGATTCATGCAGTGCAGTCCCATTATAGTACCTTACTGTATTTCCGTTGCAGGGCGATGACCGGATGCACCTGCCGAGTCCTTCAGACACCAAACTGTACCGCAGCCTCATCAGTGGCGAGGACATGGAGGACGCCGTGGATGCAGACGAGTACCTGGTGCCCCAGCATGGCTTCTTCAACAGCCCCAGCACCTCCCGCACGCCACTCCTCCACTCGGCGGTAAGCTCACAGCACAGCGCAAAGTTCTGTACTAATAACCCATTTAGACCTGAGCTCGATTCTACAAAATGTCTTCTAAATCCTGACAGTTTTCTGAAAAACCCTATGTTTCTGTCAGTGGTTCTCAAGCTATTTCATGTCAAGGACCCCTAGAATTATATGTATTTGGCCTCTGACCCCCCATCTCAAAATATGTTGTTCCAGGGACCTCCCCAGAAGCGAAGATTTGAGTTAAAGACTTTCGCTCTGAAAGAATATATATTCCAAATTTGCGCCACATTTTCACGATTTAAAAAAATAGCTAAAGTATAAGATAATGCTTGAAACACCAAAAGGGGTTCCCGTCCTGAATGGTATAATAATATAGTTTGTGTTGGTTTCGGGTCACACAGTGTATAGCATAGACAGAGTATAGACCCTTGGGGTCCCTTGTCTTTCAGTAGTTTGACGTGAGATCTTTTATATTGCCGGGGCGACTGTGGCTCAAGAGGTAGAGCAGGTCGTCCAATGATCCATGGGTCGGCGGTTCGAATCCCGGCTCCTCCTGTCTACATGTCGAAGTGTCCTAGGGCAAGACACTGAACCCCCAATTGCTCCCGATGTGCTGGTTGGTACCTTGCATGGCTTCCGCCGCAATCGGTGTATGAATGGGTGAATGTAATGCACAATCTATGTAAAGCGCCTTGGATAAAGGCGCTATATAAATGCACCATTTACCATATTTGTATATATTTGATTTGATTTAATTGAGCCATCAGTCAAATGCAGGTCTGGCATATCAAAGCGAAATCTAAAAATGCACACATGTCGCACGTTGTCAATCTTGACTACTATGTCAAATGTACTGGCAATACATTTCAGAGAGAAACGACCAAATCTAATAAACCACAATGCAAACGCAAGTAAGCCTCTGAGTAATTAAGAGTTTCAGCCGGAGGAGCTATCTGCAGCAATAGATTAGGCCTTTAATTTCAGTCAGAAGAAAGCATACTTGGAGTTTTGTGTCAACTAAATTCCAGTCCACAGCCCCTAGTTTATGAGACACTCAGACAGGGGCACATTTGCCAGCTGTGGCCCGGGTACGTATTTTAATCACATATGGATTTCAACAGGAACCTACACAGTATAGTGAAAACGTGCACAAGACGACATCGTTGCAACCGAGTCCAGAACCCACAACCTCAATTTTATCACTTGCTTTTTTTACGGGGCAAACTTTTATTGCTGCCTCAGCCTGTGTGTAGATAGTGTATATTCAGCTGCATTAGATTGAAGCTGGACATTTAATGAGGCATTTTAGCTCGTCGGCAGCATTTAAGTTTCTTCCTCAACCGCAGAAGCTGAACACATTGGCCTAGACCCAAACAAACAGCCCGATCTGTAGGTCCACTGTCATGCTGATGCATGGTTAGTTTAGAACCAGAGCCAGCTCCCTTTTGCCATTATAGTGAAATTGATCACTGGCTTACGTAAATTGAAGAGGGGGGGGGGGGGGGGGGGGAACTAATTGACTTGAATTGAAGGTCCAACGTATGTGGAAAGCCTCATATGCTCCGTAGTGTGACAGTGTTGCTTGCCGACAAGAACTGATACGACGCATTGTTACTAGCTTGAGAATCTGTCCTTGTCGGCGAGTGACAGTACATGGAGTAGAACTTATAGGCTGAAGTCTGGCCTGAAACAGAACGCCTGCTGTCAGCCCCATCCAGTTAACCCATTTTGGGCGCGGGAACCCCTTTTGGTGTTAGCATTATGTTACACTTTAGCTATTGAAAAATAGCAGATCTACAAGCTCATAGCGCGCCACCGAGTGGCGCGCTACGAGCTTGTAGGTCTGCTATTTTTGAAAACAATCAAAGAGCGACTGACATAGAAACGGCTTTTTCAGAAAACTGTCAGGATGTAGAAGACATTTTTTGATCTCAGGTCAGAATGGGCTAAACTCTCACCATCATGGCTCTTCTTCATCTTGCCAACCCCTCTCCCCCCCCCATCATCTTCCCCTCCATCTCCCACGTTTTCCTCCCAGGGGCCTTTTTTGATGATTAATAGCGAATCGAAATGAGAAGAAAAAAATAGTTCACATCCTCCATTTCACTTCAGGTTTTGGTTGAAGAAGGCCAAGCGTAGGTCCGGCATTTCTATCTGGGCTCCATGCCTGTCGCTGAAAGCCTGCTTAGGCCATTTTCGACTTTCAAGTTTGATTGCCTTTGCAGGCGGAATCACTTGTTATAAAGTCGCCGCACAGAAAGGGGGGGCGTATAGCTCAGAATGAGCCTGTTTTTCTAATACCATTGTGTTCTGCGGCGCTAGAGAGTTTTACAGATGGCTGCCTACTCAGCGTGTTCAGTTTCCTGCTCTTGTTCAAAGTAATTGCATTGCCACAGCTGTCACTCTTGTTTCCTTTGCTCGCTTGGTTTCTTTGGTCTGTGCACATTTACAAAATCACAACAAAAGTCGAAAACTAAAGTACATAACAACAGTTGTCCGTTATAACGAATGGGGGATCTGCTCGACATGCGCGAGTGAATCCACTTGACCTTCCTTTCTTGAGACGTGTCATTGAAAGTTTTGTGTATTTTATGTTGCAGAGCCTAAACAGTAGCATCGGGACATACCACGGCAGAAATGGCTTAACGGTAGGACAATGTTAATCTTGTACAATATAATATTCAAGGAAACTGACCCTTGTGTCTAGCATTTTAAGAGGGAGTCACACAGTACATATTAATTTTAATACCATCTTATTCCTGACAGAATGGATTCCCAGGGAGAGAAGGAAGTGTGGTTCTCAGGTACATTCCTGATCCCACAGACAAGAATCTCGACCAGGCCTTCCAGCCAGCTCCAGGCAAGTATCTTTCAACTTCAAAAAGGACCCAAAAAAATGATCAAATGAAGAACAAAAATGGAATGTCCAAACATAATATATGTCTGCTCCCCGTCCTCTTTATTTCAACCTAACAAACAACATTTTGCCCCTGGGCTTTTCTCAAGTTCTTGACATATATCGTGTGCGGACATTCAATTGTTTTCCTTCACTCAATCTCAGCTGACTCATTTGAGTCAAGTGATGTAATTCTCAATAGAACACCACTTCTTTCCAAGTCATGTAGTGAGCGAGAGGGACATCTAGTGGACATATATATTAGTGATTATGAGCTCTGATGCACAGCCTCCATTGTTAAAGTAGCATTTTCCAATTTGGGGATTGCATTTATTTAAAGAATCACACCCGTGTGAAGTGAGGGGCGCTTTACCAACATCACATATGACATCAATTTAACATCACAAAATAGCAGTCTTTTTGGCTGAGGTTTTCCTTTTTTGCTCAGTGACAGACAAAACAAACTTGTGTTCATTGTTAACCCATTCTGAATGGGAACCCATTTTGGTGTTAGCATCGTGTTGTTTTAGCTATTGAAAAATAGCAGATCTACAAGCTCATAGCGCGCCACCGAGTGGCGCGCTACGAGCTTGTAGGTCTGCTATTTTTGAAAAAATCGACTGACATTTTTAGAATCTGATCTCAGGTCAGAATGGGTTAATCAGACCAGTGTGTGTCCAGTGGAAACCTCGTATGAATCTGATCTCAGGTCAGAATGGGTTAATGGCATTTAATGTTTGTGTTGGAGACAAAACAAAACTCTGTCCATTGTCAATGGCGTTTTTAAATTAATGTTTATCTAGACAAGACAAACATTAAACCCGTGTACAGGAGCGGGGCTAGTGCCCCTCAATTTTTTTTTAAATGCTCTAGTACCCAAAAAATAGAAACCAATCTTAACCCTGTCAGAGAGAAATGCTATGCCAACCCCTTGAGCTATGCACGAGCACCAGGACTTCTACCATGGTTTATTCCGACTACCCTTATGGCTTTTACTGGCTTGCATCCGTTTGTCATCTGGCTGACTGGCTTCTCGTCGTCGATTTCTTTCAGACTACATGAACCAGAACGGAACGTCAGACATGCTGAACCCCGTCTATCAGCAGCCCGGGCCGCCGCGCTGCATACTGCCCACAGTCTCTTCGGACGACACGGAGTCGGAGTACCTGAACTGTTTCAGGAACGACACCTCGCCGCCCGAGTACCTGAACGACGTCCGCCATGCGCCCGCCGCTCTGTCGCCCACCTCCAACGGAACGCTCCACGGTTCAGCTCAGAAATACCAGCCCCAGAACAGTATAGACAACCCAGACTATCAGCAGGACTTCACTCCCACCTTTAAGAGCCACACCAACGGACACGTCCCGTCGGCGGAGAATGTAGAGTACTTGGGCCCAGACTGAAGTGTGGCGGAAGGACCCCATGCTCTTAGGATGGAAGGATATGCATTACAGACATAAGAGACCCTTTCCTGCTCCTTCTGGCAGGGGGGGGGGGGTTGGGTTAGCTACTGTATAAGTGGTACTATGAACTGCTTTCTATGTTGTATGTATCCGGTCTTGAGGAGGCAATTGACATGCCGTGCAGCTTTTCCACATTGTTTGCATGTCGTTCGTCGTGCTTGTCACACGAAGCTCGCCTCATTCCACAGGCCTTTTCCATATCACATTTGAACCGAAGGGGGAAGGACAGGACGTCACTTTGACGGATTCTGGAAGACGTGAGACCTGTTCTCAATGGAAGTGAGAGTTTCTCTCCTAGATATACTCTCCACATTATCACTAGTCCCTGTCAAAGGGTAAGAGACAAAATGATGTGATGTGAATGTATCAATGTGGGGACGCTACTATCACATGAAAGGATTTTAGAGGGGGCGGGCGGGTGGGTGGCAGCTAAATCCAAAACATAATTTAAGGTACAGTAGATGTCAGAATTGGAACTTAAAAAAAAAAACTGCAGTGAACAGTATTGACTAGTAACGAGGGTTGAGTTGACAACTGTTTCACTATGAATACATATGCACTGCTCCGTGCTTGCGGTTATGGTTAGGGTTTGAGGTATAGGTTGTCGTTGTCGGACCAATGACTGGTCGGAATTTAGTACTGCGCTCAGAGCTGTAGGACATCTTCCGTGTCTGCATGATGAGGTCAAGTGACTGAAAGGGGAAGCGTTCCTGAGTCCAAGCGCTGGCTGGAATGTTGGGAACTCCATGACGACGCTCTTCCTGGAGGAGGAGTCAGTGAGATAAGAAAATAAATGTTAATGTTGCAATGTTATCATTCATTGAAAAGGGGAATGCCACTGCATATTAGCTTTTAAATATGATATTGCTCGGCCTTAGGACAGTCACCGAAGTCATAAACCAGAAGTTTGCTGATGTATGAAGTCTCACAGTAGATATACAGTCAGCTATATAGAGAAGCAAACATAACAAATTTAGTCTGCACACTTGCTCAAACGCTTTAAAATATTTTATGTAATGTCTCCTTGACACAGATGAGTTTGGTTTTCTGTTCTTTAGAAGTTTTTTAGTTGACTAATACTCATATGACTGCCCTAAGCCATATGCATAGCCTATTTTAATTATTCATTTTAGTGGTATTCCCTTTTTAACAACATTGCGTTAGATGGAGCAACACAAATGTATTTTGATGGCTCCAGAATATTATGGAAATAGCTGAAGATGTTTCTGCTATTGGGGATACCTTTCCTTCTTTGTATGTTTTTTTTAATGCAGTCCTGTACATGTTGTTTTCACAGAGTTTTAAGTGTTGACATCTATAGATCTGCTCATTACTTTAAAGTCTTGTAGTCTTGCAAGAGCATTAACTTTGAATACAAATATCCTTCCTAGTTTTAAAGGAATATACTGTCGTAGCAACTTGTGAGCCTACATTTTCAGATTTTTACACAGGTACATGTACAGAGAAGAGTGATTATGCTGTGTACAATATAGTCACCTGCAATTTATCTTATCCGTACATGGTTTTGCCACTTTATACATGAATATGCACTTCAAGAATTTTAATTATGTCATTCCAAAGTGAATATAAATAAAACGTGTTTTTTTATGGAAATCTCATTGTAATAACGTACATTTTATACAGTAAAAGGACAGGTCCCAGTGAAGACGGTAGTACCACACTCATTAACCACTTGAAGCATAATTACACTTCGTTGACCGGGGTAGCCAATCTACAAGCTCACAGGCCTTTTGTGATGCCTCTGTGAGCTTGTAGATCTGCTAGTTTTCCTGAATGTTCGCCTATTATGGACGCTAGGGTGCAAATGGTTAAATAATTCACTCTTCCCATCTGTCTTTTACCATCCTCAGTCCCTTTTGTGGGAAGCTATAACCCATTAAAACCAGAAAAGCATCTTTCATTTTAGATTTGCATCAGTCATATTTTATACTTTGTTAATTAAAAAAAATAGCAGATATTCAAGGTCCTAATGTGTCACTTTGTGCCAAGCTATGAGCTTGTAGATCTGCTATTTGAAAACAATTTGAACATTTTTAACTCAAATCTTTGCTTCTGGAGGTCCCTGGAACAAAATATTTTGAGATGGGGGTTTGTGGCCAAATACAATGTTAATCGGCCTCAGGTCTTTAGAACATTGTAGAGATCATATGCAAGCAGAGCTAAACCAGCTCTCTCTTCCACACCATGCCAGACGCATGTTTCTGCTTGAGGTTTCTTTAAGGGGAAGTTTTCTCCTTGCCGCTGTTACATGCTCATCATGGCCAAACATACTAACACTATATTGCCCATGTAACGCTGTGAATATACAACATAATGCAATTTAATGTTGGGTAGGTTGACACTTAACCTGAACCAAAGGTTGTAGTGAGACTCACTGCTCCTCTGGATGTGTGGATCAGCCAGGACTGGACAGTGGACCAGCAGGATGCATGTGGCACAAGCAGCAGCATTCTGGTAGATTAGCCCAATAGTGGGAAGAAAGTTGGGTGATGTTTCATGCTTCCTTCAATGCATGGTCTATAATCTGTAAATATCCATTTGTAATATATAACAATAATGTGACTATTAATTCCAAACCTCTAACCTTAACAAGGTGTCTTCAGACATGTACAGCATATTACCCCTGGATGTAGATTAAAGTCTTGCTTAGATCTGTCAGTGTTTTTGAGGTGCACTGACTAGCCCCTCCTATATACAGCTTTTGTCCCCACGTCTCATTTGCCATTGACAATGAAAGGAGAAATTAGGTCATATGTCCGATTGTCCGCCAAATATGACGTAAATTTGTGGCAAACATTAAATGCCATTGACAATGAAGGGATGATTTACGTCGCAACTGCTGTCATAACTACAAAATGTTCATTTTTCAGGAAGAAAACCACATATATTTTTAAAACAAAGCAATACAGCCTCCTCAAAGTTGGTGTTGTAACTTTATATATTGTCAATTACTTCCATGAGAGGTGGTGGAGTTAGTTGCTTTAGCAGACATTTTGAGGGTCCAATGGAGTTAAGAGGTTTTGTCCAAAACACATTTTACTACTTTCAATTGGTTCAATATTTTCGAAACACAGAAGTAAAGGGTGTTCAAAAGCACTGATTTATGCCACAAAAAGAAAATCACAAACCTAAAAAAATTGAGTTATGAGGTTTCCTCCCGACAGCAACGATATGTATACAAGCAAATCGGCTAACCAATCACATCAGTTCAATGAAAGGATGTCCGCCAAATATGATTTGTGGCAACACACATTAAATGCCATTGATAATGAAGGGAAAATTTACATGTGTAGACTAGCAAATCGGCTAACCAATCACATAAATTCAGTTGTTACATGTGATGATGTATAATGATAAGAGCGCCCCTCACTTCACACGGGTGTGATTTCTTTTTAACGAATAGACCCTTGTGTCTGTGCCTCAGAGTGTACACTCTTGAAGAAATTGACAGAGGATTTCCCATTAACACATTTTGGTGTTTTAAGCATTATATTGTACTATTGAAAAATAGCAGATCTGCCGCACTTAAGAGCTTGTAGATCTGCTATTTTAGAAAAAATCATGAAAGTGGGCGCAAATCTTTGACTATATGTTCTTTCAGAGCGAATGTTTTTAATTCAAACCGTTGCCTTCTGTGGGTGTCCCTGGAACTACATAGTTTTCAGATGGGGTCGGCGGCCAATTACAGATAATTCTGGGGGTCCTTGACATGAAATAGTTTGAGAACCACTGACATAGAAATATGGGTTTTTCAGAAAACTGTCAGGATTTAGAAGGCATTTGTAGAATCATCCTCAGGTCTAAACATGGCTTTGTCAAGCCATTAAGCTATAACAAGACTAAGTTTAGTGAGGTGTGAGGTGGTGCAACTGGCTCCAAGTGCCTAACCTTAAAATACAATCAAATTATCTCGTTCAAGTGCTTAAACTTTACTCAAACTGTAATCCTCTCATGAAAGTACAATAAAAGCATTCTGTATTAATCCACACAATTCTATATGTGTATGGTATGAAATAAAAATGTGATTCTACGCCGGATCGTGGAATCCTCCCCAGCGATGGTCAGGTTGTCATTGACGTCTCCAAACACGGTGGGCTGAAAAACGAAAAAAATAGATGAAACTACTTGAGAAAAGTAGTGTGTGTGTGATTTACCTGGGGTCCCTGCTCAGTGTGTTGTAGAGATCTCCCACCACCACACCTCCTAGCATGCTCCACGGTGGTATCTCATATACCCTTGTGGTGATTTCTGTAACACAGGTTTGTTCTATCTACGGATTGTCCTTAGTTGATCTCTTACCGTTTGAGCTGTCGGGCATGTAACTGCCATGACATGCTCTCTGGGTAAGAAATACATAAGCTCCTCCGCCACGTCAAGGCGTCAATCCATGGAAGGAGACCAATTTAGTCATCGCCAATTCCCAATTGCCCCAAGTGTCCTTGAGTCCCTGTTGCTGGCAGCACCAGCCCCACAGCTGGGGAGGTATAAACTACTGTGTGAATCCTCCCATACACACTTGCAAGTAGCTTCTGCAGTGCAGCAAAAGGGACGGTCACTTGATCCATGCCAGATTAAGTTCCCACCCGTAAACACGGCCAATTGTGTTTGATGGAGCGCCAGGCCAAGTTGGAGGCACCGCAATTAATGCTGCAGTGGTGGGCGAGTACTTTACCTCTTACCACACCCAGACGCCCCATAGACAGACGTTGCAAGACGCAACCTAGAGCCTGGCCACACAAGACGCCAAGGCCAGTGACCATCACAGGGTTGAAGGGCACCTCAAGCTAGCCCACCAGACACGAGGCCAACTGACTGGTGACGATCATCACGCAGGACTCCCGTCAGTAGAAACCTGTGGACAAACTAGACAGTTAGTGCAGAAAACAGACAGGCACGACATTACTTTTTTTTGTTGATGCAATACTGGTCAGAATACTGCTCCATTCTGCTGCTCTGTGGAGAGAGGGGTTTTTATTTATTAGTTTTCTTTGCGACTATTATTACTTGATGTTAAAAGTTAAACCCTATAGAGTAGAGAGACAGTGTCAAGTTTCTCTGTGAGGCCTAGCACATGTGGAGGAACAAGATCTATGCCTCCAAGATCCACTTCCTGCTGAAAAGGCACCAAACCAACCTGTACCAGAGGTCCTTAAGAGCTGCTTGTCGTCTAGGAAAGGTCACTTACCTGGTCGATCCTCTCATGAAGTACTACTAAAAGCATTCCGTATTAATCCACACAATTCTATAAGTGTAAGGTATGAAATAAAAATGTCTGGCCCTCAACTTAGCTGCATGTCCAGAGATAGACGGCTCCTTGATCAACTTGATGCACCCCCGTAGGAAAGGAAAGACCCTGTGCATGCAGCTGCTACAATGACCAGCGCACCCCAGGTCTGTCTGAGTTACAGTCTTAGACCCATCTTGCTTCGAGGAGGGCCTCTGTCGATGCGACCAATATCATCGACATCGGTCTTCCTCTTCACCCCCCCCTCTTCAGTCACTTCTGGCCCGTCACTAAAGACTATACGCCTCCTTACCGTTTCAGGGAAGCTACAGAACACGGACAGCTGCATCTGTCCGTCTGACCTATAGACAGTCACTCTCCACTGCCTTTGGACTGGCCTTCCGCCCAGCTCCCATGTGGCGGAGACACCAGAGATGACTCTGCCCAGCTGCTGACCGTTCACCTCCACGAGGTCATAACGGCTGCCACAGCGGGCGTTCCAACACCTGAAGGGGGGCGTTAGGGTGTCAGGGTGGGACGGAGTCACCAGGGAACCAGAGAACTCCTGGAAGAGAACGTTGCTCTGGGTAGTCACCACGGCTTTTGGTTGCGTGGGAGGGCGGACTAGCACCCACGTCTTAGTACTGGGGACATAGCGCTTACAGAGACACCGGGTGACTTTACGGATAAAAGCTGGTCTCCACTGCTTTCTACGACGGTCATACCAAGGAAGCACCGGCCTCCACTCATTAGTACGCTGGTCAAAGTAGCATGCACAGGGTCTCTCCTCAACAACGGGTGTGACATCCTTCGGGGGTCTGAGCAGCTGCTTCTCAACTACTACTAGTGAGGAAACGTCACTTACCTCGTTGAACTGGCGGTACAGTTCAGGGACGCACGCTGTGATGATGGCGAAGTCGTCAGCGGTCAGGGCACGGTTCACCAGGTTGTCCACGCGGACGTCTACCACCCTTCTGGAAAGAGCCCTGAACTTACCTGCACGTCCAGAGACAGCCGGCTCGTTGATCAACCTGATGCGATACTGCTCCATTCTGTAGAGAGAGAGAGAGAGGTGCTGCTTTCTGCCTGTGGAGAGAGAGAGAGAACTGAGAGAGAGGTGCTGCTGTTCCTGTGGGGGGAGAGAGACAGAGGTCCTCTGTGCCTGTGGAGAGACTGAGAGAGAGGTGCTGCTGTGCCTGTGGGGGGAGAGAGACAGAGGTCCTGCTCTGTGACTGTGGAGAGACAGAGAGCTGAGAGTTGTACAAGAGAAAGAGAAATGTCAACAACAAAAAAATAACAGATCTAACAATGAGTATTATTAAGTGGTTAGCTTAGGTCTGGTCTTTAAGAGACACGGTGTTGAATGACTGCAGCTATGTTGTTATAGTTTGATTCAAAATGTAATGGCCGAGCCACAATTTGAGTTAACTTGTAAATGTAGCTAACTCAAGTTTGAAACACAGTACAACGGAAATAATTAAGACGGGAACCTGACGGTGCAAAAAACAATTGAAGCTAGGCTACAACGGCTACCGACAGCCTAAATGCTTTCAAACGTTTATGAAAACCACAACTACAGACGATACCGACAGCCCAAATCCTTACAAACGTATTTGAAAAAAAAAACTACAGACGTTTTCGAGCAACGAGATACAACCCAAATACTTACAAATGTATTTGAAAAACACTATACAGACGTTATCGACGACGATACAGACAGCCCAAATGCTTACAAACGTATTTGAAAAAACACAACTACAGAAGAAGTTATCTACGTACGCAGCGATACCGACAGGCGGCAACGGTAACAGACCGTTCGTTCCCCCTTCCCCGGCCCTTACCCCAAGCACAAAACTCACTGTTGAAGAGAAAACGCAACAATATTAGCACGATGCAAGATAAACACTGGTTCCTTTCGTGGTTGTCGATGTATCCTACTGTGTGATGGTGGTCGGCAAGTGATGTCTGTGGCTGTTGAGCAGGTGGTGGCACTGGTAACTGGTAATGGTGCTGTTAAGCGGGTTGGTAGATGCGACTGTATCTGTTTAGGATTCAATGCATCTGAGGTTCAGACCGTGGGACTCGGCTTTTTATCTGCAGCCCGCCCCCAACGTGTGCTCGTTCCTGTCATTGATTGGTTGACTGTTGGGCTGTCGCTGCTCGTTGATTGGTCGGTTTAAATGTCAACTGACTTCTCACCAGGCGTCGGGGGGGATTTCCACCAGGGTGCGTTCGGAAATATCGCACGAGTGTGCTCCGGTGCGGTATTTCCGAACGCGCCCGAAGTAACAAATTGGTTTCTTGTGTTTATTTTTGGATTTTTGCTATAGTTATTATTTTTGTTTAAATTCAAGTGACACATATGTTACGTTTAGAGGAGAAAATATGAGTCTTGATTGTTGAACCTGAACCACCACTGCATGCCACTGCAGATCAATGGAATTATTTATTTACATCAGCCTCGTAGCGTGGTGTTGTGTGCGTGTGTGTGTGTGTGTGTGTGTGTGTGTGTGTGTGTGTGTGTGTGTGTGTGTGTGTGTGTGTGTGTGTGCGTGTGCGTGTGTGTGCGTGTGACATGACACGGCAGTGTTACGGTGAAATTGGTGACCTGACGAAATATGTGATCACTGATCATCTTGTGGACTTCTTGTCTTTGACACATGGCCTAAATACCGCTAGGTTAGACTGCTATAAGTGCTAATAAACAAACAGCAAAGATTTACGTATGGAATGGACACTGACGTTATATGATGTGTTATATGACCTATTTCAGCAGGTCACCAATTTCACGGTAACATCGCCATGCTGGAATGACCGATTTTGGGTATTGTAATACAGCGTTTACATGACATCACGGTGTCAGATCACGTTCAAGACATTTAGCAACCGTTCTGTAACTTCTGTAGCTACTGTCATGTCGGCCACTGTTACTGTGATTTACATAATGAACCGAATACCCCATTAGTTATGTAAATGTCGCCCACATGACAGCACTCTATTGATAGTAAACTCATCTGTTCAATACACAGTAACACCCCCTGTTGTTGTGTATTGAATAGATTGAATAGAGTAGTTAACCTTTCGACTTTTGTGTCGAAGACTAAAGTTCAAAGCCTTCTGTCTTGAACTTGACCATAGGAAACCTGAGGTGGTTCAGGGGAGTCCCTGCTAATGTGTTTAGCCAGTAGACCACACTACGGTTTTGTATGGGAGCCTGTGGCCGTGGAGTGCAGTACTTTCATCCGACGCAGCATTGGTCCGAACGACAATTCCTACCTCCTCCCTCACCCTAACCCTAACCTTCCCCGGGGCAGACACCTAAACCTAACCGCAACCCTCTCCCGACCCGCAGCGCACCTCTGTCGGATGATACTATGCCTCCCGTGGCTGTGCTCCAACAACGGGCGTTTAAAAATGGAAGCCGGTTACTTTAGCTCTAAAGTGGACTTCTAACTTCCAACGGGCTCTGCCCTTTGTTATTTATTGTATTGTGGTTCTTATTTTGATGTTATCATTTGAACTTGTGTTAACGGCAGAGTAAATGTAGCTAGCTAAATTGTTTTGATTTTAAATTAGATCCGGTAACCCGGACTGTCTATCCATGTACAGTGTTACTACTACATATGCACGTTTGGATTTGAAAATAGACTGGACGTTAAACGTATTACGGGTCTGTAACGTGGAGAGTGACTTGTACAAATGTAACCAAATGGCTTGACCATTGGCTCCTTTCTGGCTAACACTTTTTTGTGTCCAGGACGACATCGTCCTCTCAGAGTTAAATTGACTGTAAAGTGACTTTACAGTGAGATTGTACTGTAGTATAAAATGGTGGTCCTTGGCTTGGCCTAATGACTGTAGGCTATATTAAAACCAACATGGTCTTCCAGAGGGACACCTGTTAGGTTGAAACGTGTCCATTGCTCTGTCCAGCTAAATGCAATATATGTGAAAAGGACATTAACTGCGGCCTGCTTTCTCTCTCTCTCTCTCTCTCTCTCTCTCTCTCTCTCTGTCTGTGTGTGTGTGTGTGTGTGTGTGTGTGTGTGTGTGTGTGTGTGTGTGTGTGTTAAATCAGATTAATCTTGGAGAACTAAATAAATAACAATATTCTCATCTGTTTAATTTCCAGGTTGATCTGAAGATGATTGGTGCCATCCTGCCACTCCCAGCTGCAGGACCCACACTGGAGGTAAGTGTTTCATGATTATATGAGGAATGAATGTCATTTCCTCATACATGTGTTTTACTATAATGTTAAATGGACATGCTACACACAAATGACATGCTATTGTTATTGTGCCTTTTTGTTTTAATAGAAAAAGTTCTATTGTAACAGTGTTATATAATTACACAAAATATGATACAAATAAGTGCTTCTACCTGACTTAATCCTCCATGGTTCATGTGTATAAGATGCATTAGAGGTCACAGCTGGTCACAGTCCTTGCATTAAGAACTAACGTGGAGACGTGTCTGTGATTATTCCTTGTCAGGTATGTTACGTAGTATTATGTGTTGTGTTACTGTAGCTCTTGCTTATGTATTTCCGCATGGAACGAGAGAGGAGTCCTTGCATTAAGAATTAACATGGAGACGTGTCTGTGACTATTCCATGTCAGAATAAAACGTGGTTTCCAAAGAGAGTTCTGGGTCCGTCTGTCCATTCAACACAACGCAGAGAGAGACAGACTACACCGGTTACACTATATTCTGATAAGCATCGCTTAGAGTGTTTGTTCAGTAACGTTAACCACGGTTGTATAAATAAATTGAACGAATTATCTGCAGCTAGGTTTTGAAGGAAACCTACCCCCGAAAGGTATTTCGTGAAATGTCTATTTAATACAACTGGGGTTTCCCCATCTCTCAAGCTCTTTGATTAAAAAAATATATATTTTTGGTAACCATATTTTGATTTTACTACCAGCTCTATATTAAGTAGTAGTTAATCTGAAATAAGTATTAAGATGGTTAACACTATTCTCTTCTGCCAGGTTGCAGTAAACGACGAGGGATACAGCACTCTATAGAGACAGTCTGTGGCACCTCCAGCTCCAAGAAGCCTGTGAAGAGAGTCACATTTAACCCTCAAGTTCAGGTACGAGTGTTTCATTAATAATACGTTAGTAATACGTTAGTTACAACTCCAAAATGTTCATTTTTCAGGAAATTAAATTTTATATTATATATTTTGAAAACAAAGCAATACTGCCTCATCAAAGTTGGTGTTGTGACTTTTATATATTATCTATTACTTGCATGAGAGGGGAGTTTGAGGGTCCAATGGAGTCAAGAGATTTTGTCCAAAGGGTTTTTACTACTTTTAATTGGTTAAATATTTTCAAAACGACACACAGACATAAAGGGTGTTCAATAGCACTGAAAGAAAATAAGAAAAATCAAAAATGGAGTTAGGTGGTTTCCTCCCGACAGCAACGATATATATGTATGTAAACAAATACAATGATAACAGCTTCTTAACAATTACAATATAAGATTTCAAATCTTTGTATGCTCCTAACTCATTTTCTTTTTTCTTTTCTACACAGGTGCAGGAGTTCGAACGGGAGACCCACGAGAGAATCAGACTCGTAATCATACCTGATTCTGAGTCTGATTCTCTCGAGTCACCCGTTCCTCCTAGGGTTAGAGTGGCGAGGAGGAAGCCGAGGAAATCTGTGGTGACCTTCAAGTGGGACAACGTTTTGGCCCAGGTGTATGGACATCAACTGGCCATGCCCTTGAACCCAGGCCTTGTTTAGGGTGGGTTCATCCACCCTAAAAGACTACTACTGGCTGGACAAGTCCATATCTGTTCAATGGACAAGAGGGCGCAGAACTCGCCCAGTGGTACGCAGGTCAGGATCCCGACTAGGTCTTCTCCAAAGTGGTCGTTGAACTTAGGAACAAGTATCCAGGTCACATTCTACCAGATGAAGACCTGCAGTGGGTGTTTGTGAATGCAGGAGGCTGGATGGGTTGCATTGATGTTATGCACACGGCTGCCATCTTGCCAGCAACTTCCCATAGACAGCTCATTCGTCAAAACAGAAAAGTCCTATTTAATTGTATAAAATAACGTCAAACTCACCAACATTGCAGCTGTGCGAAAAGCTTGAATTAACGTCTTACTATCTGCAAAGTGTTTTTCATAAAATAAATCCACCGTTGACATGTTATGAGCTAATTCCTGTCAAGAATTTCCTTGCAGATGATTCTTTTTTTAAGTGTCAGAGTTTGGAAGCACTCGTTATCAGTAAAGCAACCTCCTACTCCTGCCTCCTGCATTATGTGCAAATTCTAAACAGGTGGTACACATGGGCTGTTGAGTGATAGTCAACGAGCACTTCCAAACTCCAGCACTTAGGAAAAAATCATCTGCAAGGAATTTCTTGACAGGGAGTAGCTCATAACATGTCTACAGTGGATTTTTATGCTTTTTATTTACAGCTTATGTTCAAAAATTCTGAACTATCCCTTTAAAGAGTGAGGGCTTGATGCCCTGAGACTTGTAAATATGTTGATCTTTGTAAATACTTTATATTGATTTATTTTCATGTATTTAGCTGTTGCCTGTTATTATACTGTTTATACATTTGTGGATCGAGTTATTGTAAATACATTTGTGTGTGAAATAACCATTTAGCTTTTATTTTTTACCTGTGAAACGGATTATTTGAATACGCTAACAGCCTGAATAACTAATATAGAACTGAGCGACTTAAAAAAAGTGCATGGTTTGAGAAGGTGAACTTTAGTCAACCAACAACGTTTAAGCGGTACCGTGCATTGCAAAAACATTCTCCATCCACAACAGACTGTTGTGGATGTTCCACATCACAGCACCAGGTGGCGGCACCAATCGAGGGATTGGGGTTGTCTCCGCCCATAACAAAGCTACAAAGAAGAAGAAAGCAATAACAGGAAACGTGAAAGTTGATCAGCAGCAGAGCTTTTGGTCAGTTCACTCAGTTGGCTGTTGTGTGTTCAGTGTGGGAGGTATGGGGCTGTTAGCTGAGAAAAACAATCCCTTTCTGTGTCTCCTCTTCGTTCTCTTGGCAGTGGGACATTACCAGTGGGTAAGTTTGTTGACGTTCGTCTCTTTCTATACCGACATAAAAGACGACTGAGTCAGCCCTGTTGGCTGTTGCTTATTATTATCATGTGAGCCTGGCGTGTTTTGTTTGTGCGCGCGACTTATGCTAGTTTGTAAATGAGGGCTGTTGTGGCTGTTAATTTCGCTGCTGTACTCTATAATTATTAACTGTCTGGCCCCCGTGTTAGTGTAGGGAGATGGGAAAATAATGTGGTTTTATTATAGCTAGCTGAATGAACTGTTTTAGCACGCCGGCTACAACTTGAGATCCAGATCAATGCAGTATATCTGGGGAGAACACATTGTTCACAGTGTCTTGTCAAGATGCGATGCTGCTGGTTGGGATGACAACAACGCTGTGGAATGTGTTACTGTCTCCCCCCTTTGAAGTGACAGCCTATAGGCATCCAGTCCAACACAAGAGAACGTTAGCTAAAATGATACTCTGCACACTGGTCTGGCAATAATCCTCTGACATAATAATCCTCTGACACACACAACCCAACCTAGATAGGTAGCTATAAACAGTAACATCCAGGGCCAGGCATCCGAGGCATGAGAGTTTACTAGTCCATTATAATCTCTTGCGTTAGAAATGGATACATTTAACATTGATGATTCTACTGTGCTGCTATTTGTGATGACACATTATTTGTGGTTATTACATCAGGCACACAAAGACAGTGGTTAGGTTTGCCCCGTCCAAAATACAGAAAAGGTAACCGATCGAGGGTCCAGAAAAGGGATGGTTGAGGGTTTAGTGTCCCTAGAATGCCCTAGACTGGCTGTGATATTGCATACATTTCATGTATCAAATCAACCTTTATTTATATAGCACATTTCAGTAAATTACATCAAGCATTACAGACAATAAGAATATGTAACCATTTAAAATCAGATAATGGTGAGTTTTAAGAAGGGACTTAAAAATCTCAATGGATTGGGCAGCTCTTAATGTAGGGGGGAAGATTATGTGGAATAAAATGTTTGATTTGGTTAGATAATGTGATCCACCGTCACATACTTAAACATTGTCCTCACTTCACCTCTGTGTTTTAGTTTGCTGTCCTTTAGTAATTCATAGATAACTATGTCACTATGTACAGTAGGTTAGGCTACAGAGCAAATTCCGTTCTAAACAAAGCTGAAGCCTGAAACAGCACATTGGATATGTTGATAAGTTGCCAAACGTGTGATGCTGTTCCTGATAAGACTGTTGAAGGGTCAAAAACATAACAATACAGCAGGGCAGTAGAACGAGGTCTTGAAAACGGCTTTCTAGAATGCACTGAAATGCACATGGCCACTTGTCTCATTTTATTTGTTTAACATTCGTGTTTGTTTCACTGTTCAAATTGGGTTATTTAATTTTATAACCAGTTATAAAAATGGCTCCAATAAAATAAAAACGGATTATGGAACTGTGGCTTTAGTGATTTTATATACTAGGCCTATAAGCCCTTGCAATCATCATGGTTCAATAATACTAGTCTACACTACAGCTCTGCTTGTAGGGCTGAAGACATGGGGTTTGTAGATTGACTTTGGTTATCTCATGATAGTATACATTAAAGCATTATTTCAAGAGCACACTCTTGGATTTATTGAGACCTAACCTCATGGCATGAAGCTCTTAAGAGTTAGGATGGCAGAAAGGAAAAACTCCCTAAAACGGGGTGAAACCGTCAACAGAAACCGACTTTGGGTGGGGAGCCATCTGCCTTGACAAGTTTGGAGGGGTATGTGACTGTGTGTGGAGAGAGGGGGTCTTTGTCTGATGCAGTTGGGTACTGCAACGGCATGATTGAGGTACTATATAACTGTACTATATACATTATTAGTTTACAAACTTGTACCTCCACAATTATTCATGGCATTTTGATTTATTCCATGGTTCTCAAACTATTTAATTTCAAGGACAGTCAGACGCCCATAACTCTGAGTGAGAGTGTACAAATTAAATTTGGTTCCATTTGTTTGGAAGAGTTACAGAGCTGTAAGTGTCTATTTGGAACGCTCTCAAGGAACACACAGGCATTGGTACTCTGTATCGACTGATACTCAAGGGCATTTTGTATCGGGAACGAAAGACTGGTATCCGTACCCCTCTATTTTCTTTATCAGCCTGTGTCCAAAGGAACCTAGGGTTATTTTCCATTAGGATGTGTATAGGCAGCTCTGAGATTACATTCAGTCCTTCCAGTTTGGTGAAACGCCCAAAGTAGTCAGCTCCCAACCTGTGCATAATATGGTTTGGTGCACTTCAGTGCCTCTGAAAAAAACAAATTGTGGAAATATAGTGGCATTTGAATGGTGTCCTTGAACTTAGCTCGGACTAGGACAGAGGGTAAGCGGTAGCCTAAGTCATAAAACATTGTGCAAGCGAAGTGAAGTTCCCTAACGCACCCCTCTCTTTTTGCCCCTCTCAGAGGACTGGGAGCACGGAGCACGTGCAAGAGGGCTAAAGCTGAATAGTCAGCTAACCGAAGAGAAGAGCTGGTTAGACAGATTGCAGACAAGCTGCAAGATTTATTTTGCAGTCGCAAACTTCAGCCCATTAAGATGTTTTATTTTTGTTAGGATAACATACCCCCCCCTCCCTACAAATGATACACTACAGATAAAATAAAAAAAAATCAAGTATCAAAGCCAAATTAAATTATAGTGTATAGAGTAGTGTCCCCCCCCCCCCCCTCCACACACACACTTTTTTTTAGAAGCTTCAGTCAATAGAAGCTACTAAGCACATGATGCAGTCAGCCTGCGCTCAGCACAAATATTTGGATACAGCAGGTCTGTCGAGACTCGACAGGTCTGTCGAGATGATGAGGCCAGTTGTTGTTTGCAGAAGTAAGATTTTTAATTACAGGTTCTGTAAACAAAGGAAATGAAACATGACTAACCATGACTAACTTTGGTCACCTTTTAAACTGTTTAATACCAAAATTAGACTATCTTCACAATGCCTTGCACGTGGTGAGCTTGTAAAATAATCTAATTTCTGTGCACGACACAGCAACCATCAGAGTATAAACCAAGCTTTAACTTCAAAGTGAAACACAATAGTTAGCCTGAAACCCCAGATTAGAATGGTTTGATCCTTTGCTATGATAATGCATACTGTATTTTGGGCTCTCTTCAGGGCAGAAATTGTAAATGATGTAAAATGCAAATTGGGGTTATGCTCCATATCTTAACTAAGATAATTGTATTGTAATTGCATCTTGGTGGAACTCGCCACCCCATCAAAAAAAAAGTTGGAAATGGGGATTGGGGACTTTCTGCAGAGTTTAAACCATGAAGCTGTCATGATGGCCAAATCGGATTTAAGCCAAAAATCACACAAGAGAAATGATTGTCCAGTAATGTGTTGCCTTTTGTCTCAGGTTCAGGCCCAGCACTGTGTGTGGTACGGTGAGTGTGGAGACTCTCCCGTTGCAGGGAAGAAGTACAACTGCAATTACACCGGTCTGCCCATAGCGTTGCCTGCTGAAGGCAATGAACTTCTCGCGGTAAGTACACACACACACACACACACACACACGGTCAACACTGGAACCAACATTCTGCATCATATTCAAGTGGAACTGTACCTTCACGAAGCTCACTGAGGATGTGCTTGGTTTTTTTCACGTAGGAGCTGTGTCCTGGCTATGTCTATGGAAACCAAAGCTTGTGCTGTGACGTGGCTCAGCTCGGTACGCTCAAACGGAGCCTGCAGCTGCCTCTTCAGTTCCTGTCTCGGTATGATTATGGGCCTGTAATGTTAACCCATTCTGACTTGAGATCAGATTCTAAAAATGTCTTCTACACGCTGACAGTTTTCTGAAAAAGCCATGTTTCTATGTCAGTCGTCCTTAGTTTTTCAAATATTGCAGACCTACAAGCTCGTAGCGCGCCACAAGCTTGTAGATCTGCGCGGAGGCTGAAAATAGTCACTGCACGTAATCCACGGGCTGGGGCGGCAGGTGAGTCAGTAAGATTACAGCAGCAGTGACACACACAGAAATGTGTGTGGGGAGGAATCAATTTTGGGGGAGAAAAAGGGGTAAAAAGTCAAATAAATTAATAAAACAATGTTTAGTGCTGCACTGTACTGTTTAACTGCCCAATCTGCCCTGTATGCTTCATATCTTGAGAGGGTTTGATTTGAAAGCACCAACACACATGTTGACATTATTTCCGCGAACCCGATTCTTATGATTTAGTACACAAGTTGGCAAGTAGCGTTGTCCGGATTATTTTTTTTTTTTTTTGACTCGCCGTCTTCATTTTTCTATTTAAGATTCACGGTCACTCTTTAAAATCTCTTATAGTCCGGAGAGGTCATTTCCACAGTTTGATTGTCTTCCTCTGCTACTGTGTGCAGATGCCCTGCCTGTTTCTTCAACCTGATGAACCTGTTCTGTGAGCTGACCTGCAGCCCGCACCAGAGTGAGTTCATGAAGGCCACCCAGTTTGGCCCCGAACCCGAGCTGAACACGTCCGCTGTCGATGTGACGGAGGTGGAGTACTACATCGGACAGACATTTGCTAATGGTAAGTTCATACAGCGGCAGTCTGGTCACATAATGTCATTTTTTTTATTTATTAAACTACTACTACTTCACTGACAGGGTTCTCCCGGGGGTCTGTACTTGGTCCCCCCCCTCCCCTCTACACCAAATCTCTTCCCCCAAAATTGCAGATCAACATGCATATCGTCGCTGTCGGGCAGAAACCTCTTATCTTCTCATTATAACTTTTTGTAAATGTACGTCCTGCTCGATCATACTAAAGCATCAACGTAGCAGATCTACAAGCTCCAAATGCGCTGCGAATCGACGTGTTTTGAGCGTGTACATTTGAATCCTGAAAAGGACAGTTTTGGACCCGACAGAGACGACATACACGTTGCATTGCAAGTGGCGAATATTAATGTCTATTAGGACATAACACGTGACAGAATTGGGACCCTAGGGTTCATGGGAGTAAGTGCAATATTGCCAAATAGTAATGACAGTTGCTATGACATGGTCAGGAGTCTCAGGACACAAGGGAACAAGTTGTACTTGACTACTCGGCACATTTTTCTGTGCACGTCAGATGAATGGTGCTGAGTAGTAAACTGCATAACTTCCTTACTTCCACTCAGGCGCTGCCTCGTGCTACCCTGGGGGTGACTAATGGTCGCTATTGTCCATTTGTCCTATATTTAGCAAATGGAGCCTTGCTTTATATTGAATGAACTTGAACTGCACACATGACCTCCCCTTCATTTCCCAATCTCTTCTACCCTCGCTTATCAAGTCGTGCTTTTATACACCTACCGTGCAGAGGGGGGCTTGCTTTCTTTTATCCTGAGGTGAGGTGTTTAGAAAATAAAAATCAGCCCCATTAGTTCTTTATATGGACATAATAATTAATACTTCCGTAATTTCTCATTTTCTGGTTTTACCAAAAAGATACCCAGTTTTGCTAGAGAGGATATATTGCACATGAGCTTCCGGAAATACTACTTTAGTATGTGTCCAGGGTCTATTTTTTCCTCAATGAGCAGTTACAGCACCTCCAACCACTGCAGATGAATAAGTTATAGTGTATTAACCCATTCTGACCTGAGATCAGATTCTAAA
Source organism: Protomyctophum parallelum (assembly GCF_964188405.1). Classification (NCBI taxonomy): domain Eukaryota; kingdom Metazoa; phylum Chordata; class Actinopteri; order Myctophiformes; family Myctophidae; genus Protomyctophum; species Protomyctophum parallelum. Next base: position 33,324,430 of record NC_139709.1, on the reverse strand, counting down.
AATGTCAGTCGTTCTTCGATTTTTCAAAAATAGCAGACCTACAAGCTCGTAGCGCGCCACTCGGTGGCGCGCTATGAGCTTGTAGATTTGCTATTTTTCAATAGCTAAAGCATAACATAGTGCTAACACCAAAATGGGTTCCCGTTCAGAATGGGTTAAACATATTGTAACAACTCTACAACACAAATTGGTTCAAATCACAATTTATTCATTCAAATAAGTTCTGGAATTCGGTGTTATCAGTCGTGCTTTGTTGTTGCACAACTAAACCCGGCAGCGGGAATGGGGGTTTTGTCCGGGGTGGGGCATTGTTGACGTTCCATGGTTCAAAGATAAGTCAAGTCTGATGTCTTTTCTATTTTGCAGCCATGTACAATGCTTGTAAGGACGTGGAGAATCCTTCCACCAACGTGCAGGCCCTGTCACTGCTGTGTGGTAAAGAGGCCAAGGACTGCAACGCCACCAACTGGATCCAGTTCATGTTTGACATCAATAACGGCCAGAGTCCTTTCTCCATAATCCCCAAATTCTCTGGTAAATCGCTTTTTAGTACTACAGCAGATTACTCTGTTGTCCTATATTATATCGTTGCTGTCGGGAGGGAAACCTCATAATCTTTTAGGTTATTGATATTTCTTTCTTCAATAAATCAGTGCTATTGAACACCGTCTGTGTGTTGTTTCGAAAAATATCGAACCAATGGAATTGGAAAGTAGTCTTTGAGAATGCAATCATCACCTTGACACGTTGGTGCCGTTTTGGCCTTGCAGTGTTGTAACTATTTGGGATACATACAAAGAATTGAATTAATTTAGAATAGCTGTTTCTGTTAGTACTCATTTACCGGACGTTTGCTGGAACTGCATTTCCCACAATGCCTTTGAACTATAGCGCCGGATATCCGGTGAATGAATGTGCTCTTCTTCAGTTTGTTGATACATGTGAGACGAGATACGAGCTAACTAGTAGACCGACCACCCGAGAGAAACCTCTTATGACCAGTGATAACTACGATTCATTCTTATACTGTATATTGCCCTTTTCTTGTATATAAACTGGAAACTTGAAACTTCATCCACAACATCCTGTCAAGTCTTTTCGATCTAAGACTTTTTAGGATTGATTTTAAAATTATTTTACTTGTGTATAAAGCTCTCAATGGTCTCGCACCTTCCTACCTACATGACTGCCTGCCTAAATATGTCCCAAACCGCCCCCTAAGATCTTCCACTGCTGGCCTGCTCGCTTTGCCTAAAAAAATGGCAACAAAAAAATATGTGGAAGCAGCTTTTTGCTTCTACGGGCCGTCGGCATGGAACAAGCTCGAAGGTACAGTGGACCTTCGTCAGGCAGCCTCTGTAGACATTTTTAAAGCACAGCTCAAGACCCACTTCTACAACATTGCTTTTAATTGATCTTTATTTTTTTTGTTATTCATGTCCTCACTGTATTGCATTACTGCTTGTTTTTTAATGTCGTTGCCTTGCTTTTCTTTTCTTTTTCTCCATTGCTCTGTAAAGCACTTTGAGCTGCATTTCATGTCATGAAAGGTGCTATACAAATAAAGTTTTATTATTATTAATAACTACATTCTGCAGATGCCCCGGTGTCCGGCTTCACGCCCATGAACAACGAGACGTTTGCCTGCACGGAGGGCCTGGACGACGGCTCGGGCCCGTGTTCCTGTCAGGACTGCGACGAGGCCTGCGGGCCCGAGCCTGTCCCCCCTCCTCTGCCTCCTCCCTGGACCATCCTCGGCGTCGACGCCATGTACGTGATCATGTGGATCTCCTATTTGGCTTTCCTCCTCCTCTTCGTCGCCGCTGTGCTGGGAGCCTACTGCTACAGGTAAAAAAGAACCGGCACATACCCAGTGTGTCTCTCTCATGTAGGCTGTCATCTATTTAACCCGTTTAGGCCTGACCTCAGAATTTAAAAAAAATCTCCTAAATCCTCCGGTTTTCTGAAATAAATATCTTCACGATTTTTCAAAAATAGCAGACCTACAAGCTCGTAGCGCGCCACTCGGTGGCGCGCTATGATCTTGTAGATCTGCTATTTTTCAATAGCTAAATTATAACAATGTTTAAAACACTTTAAAAAACTTGGACAATATTATGTTGACGTTTTGTATTTCTTTAGCTGTTTATGTTAAAACAATTTCTATATTTTTCTTGCCTACAGGAAAAGGACAATCACGTCTGAATATGGCCCCATACTGGACAGCAACAACCCACTGTCTCTGAACAATGACGACCCTGACCGAGGTACAGTACTGTACTGTGTGCTTGATGAAGTATCAGCTAATGGGGGATGGATGGACGGAACTAAATAAACTCAAGTAATCACAAAGCAAACCTTAGGGGCCTGAAGTGAACACACCAAGTTGTTGTCAGGCAATCGGGCCATCAAAGCCTCCTGACAGACATCCTTTTATTTGTAATCTTGACTTGGATAATAACGAGTTGGCACATGATGAGCTGGGTCAAGCAATCTGGGAACCCATCGGCCAAAAAAAGAAAAAACAGCACCCTCTGCTGTTTTGTAGCGCAGCACAGAATCTGTTCTTGAGAGATTAGGTCAAACGTGACTAGACTGGAACTGACCTATGCTTTCTATGGCCGGGAGAAACTAGACGCAGCTGCAGGACATGAGACTAATTAATTTGAGCGACAGAGAGGTGTGTGTGTGTGTGTGTGTGTGTGTGTGTGTGTGTGTGTACTGTACGTGTGTCAATTTAACAAGGCTGCAGACGATCCGCAGAGAGAGAGAAATGTTAGTGCTACTGTATGCCGAAATTGAAGTGGACAGTGGACACGAGCCTAGACTTTTTTTTCCTTCTTCCTGGAAATAAAAATGTCAGTTTCCAAGGCTAAAAGTGACAAACCAGAGAAAACGAAAGAAAGACATATAAGGCCTACTCATCTATTGGCAGTGGGTAGGGAATAAGGATTCAGTTGCCTAGTCTTCGCCAGGTTTTCCCCATGTTCAAAAACACTCCCAACACAGTTGGACCAAGGCAGCTTGGTCTGTTCAGACCCATTCTAGGCCAAATACGTTTTGACTTCTTTTAACAAATTGCCATCCAGGCCAAAGACGTCTTTAACGTCTTTTTAACATAATAATTTTCTTTTTCTTTGTAAAAATCTTACAACTCTCTTTAAAAAAAAAATAGAACAAATCTATGTTCGCCTGTGCTGAACTATCGCTACTGCCATTTAGCTATGTATGACTTTTAAAAGGCAAAGAAATGAGATATGATTTCAGTCTGCCTTTCACTTCGCACCCCCTTTCCGATCCGAACGTAATAATCCCCTGGTGTTTCTCCCCCCCTTATCATCCGCTGTATAGACGTGACGTGCTGCGAGACCCTCGGCGAGCGCTTCGAGAACGCCCTGCGGCTGGGCTTCACCGCCTGGGGCTCCTACTGCGTGCGGCAGCCCCTGGTGGTCGTCCTGTCCACGCTGGTGCTGGTGGCGGCCGCGTCCTCGGGCCTGGCCTACATGCGCATCATCACGGACCCCGTGGAGCTCTGGTCGGCGCCCGACAGCCGCGCGCGCCAAGAGAAGGACTTCTTCGACGACCGCTTCGCGCCCTTCTTCCGCACGGAGCAGCTCATCGTCACCACGCCGCTCAACGGCACGTTCACCTTCGAGCCCCAGCAGGGCGCCGACGTGCCCTTCGGAGCCATCTTGGGCAAGGACGTCCTGCACCAGGTGAGCCACCCATTCTGACCTGAGATCAGATTCTAAAAAATGTCTATTACATACTGACAGTTTCATTATTAACCCATTCTGACCTGAGATCTGCTATTTCTATTTCTATTTCTATTTCTGCTAAGTCTTAAATGTGGTGCAAATCTTTGAATGTATATTCTTTCAGAGCGAACGTAATAACTCAAATCTGTTCAGATGGGGGTCGGTGGCCAAATGCATATAATTTTTGGTTACCTTGACATGAAATATTGAGCACCACTGATATAGAAACATAGGTATTTCAGAAAACTGTCAGGATTTAGAAGACATTTATAAAAGCCTCGGACGAAACCAACATGGATCGTGACAAGACATGACAAACACAATATTTTGGGCCGAACAAATAATCACAAAGAAGAAAAACGTCTTGTACCACCAAGTGGCGCGCTACGAGCTTGTGGGTCTGCTATTTTTTTTTTTATCGTGTCGCAAATTTGGAAACATAGGTATTTCAGAAAACTGTCATGATTTAGACATTTTTAAAATTTCGACGTCGGGCCTAAATGGGTTAAATAAATACTTTTTGAAATGTCTACTCTATGGGGGAAAAAAATGCATGGGGAAATTCTCTTCTGGGTCCCTCGTCGTTCTGAAAGGGGGGGGGGCAGGTCTTCGACGCTCTATACGCAAAATGACGCATCTCTCTGTTGCTCATTGGGGGTTTCTTCCTACTGGACTCCAAGATATAGTAGATCTAAATACCGCAATAACAATGTATAAGGCACACAATCACCTGCTCCCGAGCTGTATCCAAGAGCTGTTCTGGCCTAGAGAGAGCCGCTACAACCTAAGAGGCACTGCCATATTCAAACCAACAAATGCTAGAATAAACATCAAAGAGAGGTGCCTATTGGTCAGAGGGGTCAAGCTGTGGAATGGATTGGATGACAAACTAAAAAACTGTAGTACAATAAATAAATTAAAAAAATTGTATAGATCAAAAATAGTAGATACATATAGAACATGGGTTTTCAACAGGTGGTCCGTGGACCACTGGTGGTCCGTGGAGGTATTGAATGTGGTCCCTGACCATGCATTTAGTAATGTAGGATTTGTTGATTTGCTTTAAATGTTCTTTCCGTTGAGAAAATAAACCGTGTTTCTAGAAAACTAGTTGAGAAACCGTGAAGTGAATGACCTGGTGACCTATGATGAGTCCATCCATGTAGTCATTTACTGACAAGTTGGAGTTCAAGAAATTCAACAGAAAAAAAGAGTTAGAATCTCAAGAAGGGGGAAGTGCACCGGATTGTCTGGTTGAGTCATTATTATTAGGACATTTTACTAGTAGTAGTCAACAGTTGAGAAACAGTGGGATGTATACACATGGGATGCATAGCAACTTAAGTGTTAACTTACAAAAGCACTAATCTTAGCCCATATCCCCACCCAACACAATAGTGGTCCCCAGGTTGATTCTAAGTCAGGGTGGTGGTCCCTGGTTCGCAATCAGTTGAAAACCCCTGATATAGAACATTGATATGATGTTTTGTTTTCTCGTTTTGTGTTTTGTTGTTTTTGTTCTTTTTTGTCTTGTTCCTATTAACTATTGTCCTGTCTGTCTTTGTTTTTGTTTTATGTTATGTTTGTTTGTTTTTGTTTTGTTTTCTTGTTTTTTCCCCCTTCTGTTTGCTTTGTTGTATTATTTTTACCTATGAAAGCCATTTATTTAGGGTAGGCACTATAAGCTTAGGCTTCAGCCTACACCTTTTTGGTCAATGTTTCTTTTGCAAAAAGAAACATTATATTGATTTGTTATAATGACCAAAATAAATAAACTCTACTCTACTAGGTGCTGGACTTGCAGCTGGACATCGAGGCTCTCGTGGCCGAGTACGACGGGGTCAACGTGACCCTTTCGGACATCTGTCTGGCTCCTCTGGCGCCGTACAACGACAACTGCACCATCCTCAGCGTCCTCAACTACTTCCAGAACAGCCACGCACAGCTGGACCACATCAACGGGGACGAGTTCATGACCTACGCCGACCTGCACACTCACTTCCTCTACTGTGTCAGGTGTGTGTGTGTGTGTGTGTGTGTGTGTGTGTGTGTGTGTGTGTCTTAACCCATTCTGACCTGAGATCAGATTCTAAAAATGTCTGTTTGAAAACAGTTTTCTGAAAAAGCTATGTTTCTGTGTCAGTGGTTCTTCGATTTTTCAAAAATAGCAGACCTATGAGCTTGTAGATCTGCTATTTTTAAATGGCTAAAGCATAACGTAATGCCTAACGCCAAAAGGGGTGTCAGATTTGTGAGTCTGTGAGAGGTTTAGAGCAGTGTTGATTTTGTCGACTAAAACTATGACCTTTTCTTTCTTTTTTCGTCGACTACCTTTTCTCACTGACTAAAACCAAATGGAAACAAATTGAAATCTAAGCTATGATGACTAAATCTATGACCAAATATATAATTTGACAATGTTGTCAACAAATAAAAAATGAGACCAAAATGTTGGGAAGGGACTAATGGACAAGAGATCCAGTATAAGTCATTTTACACTTGGTTGCATGCTGAAAATAACAGATCTACAACGTGTCGCGACACGTTGTGAGCTTGTAGATCGGCTATTTTCAGCAAGTGTAAAATCAGCCATTATGACAGCATCAAGGCCCGCCAAAATACATTTTAGCCAACTAAAATAAACGGTCTAGTTTTAGTCGACTAAATCTACAAACACTAAAACATTCCAGGTGACTAAAATGTGACTAAAACTAAATAAACTATTCAAAAGACTAGGACTAAAATAAAAAAATTGCCGTCAAAATCAACACCGGGTTAGAGGACAATACTGGTGGTGTTACGACTCACAGAGTCTAGGACGGTTATTTAAGAAGGCAAGGTGGTAAAACTGCCAAAGTTGTTTTATTTCTCTTCGTGGCATACAAATTATAGGAAGCAAAATCTATTTACACAAGTATTTTCATTATTCAATGTGAATTATATCTCTTTTACAAACATAAATGACACACGGAGCAACAAAGGGAAATAATCAAAAGCCTACTAAAACTAACCTCTGGAGTTTTAGACACGCTAACCTAACCATCAAAATAAAGAGACAACAGTGCCCTACTATTGCCTACTCTACTCTAATCTAGCAAAGTGTACAAAAAGCAGGCTTCCGTGGCCAGGTGCTCAGAACATAGAAGTGACACTCAGAAACTCATCACGCACAGCAACTCTTGCTATACGGGTGGTTGCGTCATAATATTACTCCGTGCATTTTCTCTCTGCACGGAGGGCGCGCTGCCTCTAGTCTGCTCCACTCTGGAGTGACTGTTGGACAGCGGCCCGGAGTGAAGACTTCAGGACGCCTTTATGCCGTCAGGTGGGCGCAGGTACAGAAGCTGGTTGGAGGAGCTAGATGCGGAGTGGCCGACCAACAGCGGAGCGGCGGCAATGCTCCCCACCAATGGCTGCGCTGACGGACCTACAGGGATGGGTTAGGCAAAGGGGGCGCGCACCGCGCACACCACGCAGACGCATACATATACATCTATATAGGCCTGCGGCCGTAACACCCCCACCCCCAAAATCAAACACAGTTTGAAAAATATTTTCGTTCTGGGCACAACCCTCCCAAACGCATAAATTACAGGGTACACCAGAATTAACTTGGTTTACATTTCTTTAACTTGAACAACATTCAGAGTTAGCCGCAACTATACTCTAGTGAGGAACTATCAAGACACCCCCTGCACTCTAGTGAAGTTCTACATAATATTTACCATTCAAACATAACCAAATCGCATTTAGGGTAAGTTATCGGAACAAATCTCATAGGGAGATAATACAACCTGCAAACTGTGCATACTAACGAATCACTTCATGAAAAATAACAAACCACCTCACGAAACTATCCAGTCGTTCCCACGGCAGGTTCCCACGCAAGCGCTGCCGTCTGCCAGAACAGAACCAACTGAACATACAAGGTCAGGGACCTATAAGAGTATGCTTGCATTTTTATCTTACACGAATGCATATCTTAAAGTTAGATGACACAAAATAACCCATGTGATTGAACATAGAGATAGAACATCTCTATCTCCACTCTATCGGAGCTGCTTGCTATAACTCCACTGAAGAGCTTTGACTTTAGCTTTGAATATGAACCACATCGAACTTGCAAGTTCAACAAGAGCGAGGCTAGACTATCCAGCCCTCTTAACATAACGAACACACATTTCATAGTGGTACCTGAACACATTAGATACTAATCACCAACACAGGGGACATTCTAAACCACTCGATTGGATACACAATCACTGGACAGTCAAATACATGACAACTGGATTAACGAAACAAAACACCCACGCATGGAGCTTTGCATTAGCCATACCTTCAAACAAATCCACATTTTGGTCGACAGATTTCTTGACAGAACGAAATCTAAGTCTGTAATCTTTCACTCAAAAAACCACAGGCTATACCAAAAATGCACTTTACTTAAGTTACTATTTACTGAATCATACCGCAGACTTAAAGCCTGTATATCCCCAGACTACAAAGAGTAGCCATGACCACACGGCCTCGAATTATGCACCACACAACCTCTTTCAGTGCGCAACAGAAAGGATACTCTAAGAATTGATTGCACACACAATCACTGAATTGTGTACTTTGTGTCCCACCCAGGGGCAACAAATATACAAATATACCATCACTGACTTGACTGAATATACAATCACTGAACTCGATTGCACACACTTTGTCCACTTGAGCGCAGAGGAAATCAAGCAAAATAACAACCCACCTCAGACTCGATCCCCAAAGTTAGCATTAAAGCAAGCCTGCTAAAATACATCAAAAATGACTGGAGTAGTAGCTGAAACACCCGCCGACATACCCGACTCTGATGCGGTGTGAGCTCCTCGTTGAGCGTCCATTTCCATTCGTTTCGCACGGCAGTGTTGCCTCAGTCTCCAGTCTCTCTACCTGGAGCTAGTGCTCACGCTCAGCTTATCACGGACTTCTGCGTCCTCCTTGAGCCTTGGATCCATCTGGATCGGGTAGTGGATCACCACCCCCATGTACCTCTATACCTGTGGCTGGATCGGCGCCTCGGCACCCTCCTCACTCTGAGCCTCGACTCGAGCGCCACCATTCGTCTCGCCTTTGGACATACTCACCACATCGCCATGCAGATAACACCAGCAGGATTTTCTCAACTATACCAACCCAGACAAATGAGCGTCTCTAGCATTTCCTTACCTACCTGCCGCCTCAGGAACCGGAATCCTTAATGGCAAGCCATTTCACTTTAAATCCTCTTTGCACAAGCACAAATTAAGCCAACGTTTCCACAACTGTATGCCACTTGAATAAAAAGGGAACAATATAACCAGGTCCAATCAAGTTTCACGAGCCCCCAATTGTTACGACTCACCGAGTCTAGGACGGTTATTTAAGAAGGCAAGGTGGTAAAACTGCCAAAGTTGTTTTATTTCTCTTCGTGGCATACAAATTATAGGAAGCAAAATCTATTTACACAAGTATTTTCATTATTCAATGTGAATTATATCTCTTTTACAAACATAAATGACACACGGAGCAACAAAGGGAAATAATCAAAAGCCTACTAAAACTAACCTCTGGAGTTTTAGACACGCTAACCTAACCATCAAAATAAAGAGACAACAGTGCCCTACTATTGCCTACTCTACTCTAATCTAGCAAAGTGTACAAAAAGCAGGCTTCCGTGGCCAGGTGCTCAGAACATAGAAGTGACACTCAGAAACTCATCACGCACAGCAACTCTTGCTATACGGGTGGTTGCGTCATAATATTACTCCGTGCATTTTCTCTCTGCACGGAGGGCGCGCTGCCTCTAGTCTGCTCCACTCTGGAGTGACTGTTGGACAGCGGCCCGGAGTGAAGACTTCAGGACGCCTTTATGCCGTCAGGTGGGCGCAGGTACAGAAGCTGGTTGGAGGAGCTAGATGCGGAGTGGCCGACCAACAGCGGAGCGGCGGCAATGCTCCCCACCAATGGCTGCGCTGACGGACCTACAGGGATGGGTTAGGCAAAGGGGGCGCGCACCGCGCACACCACGCAGACGCATACATATACATCTATATAGGCCTGCGGCCGTAACAGGTGGTCTCGCATGCTCAGCACATTGACATCACTTTCTTTTCAAAATCTTTTTATTTTCGTTTTATAACCGTATGGGTGTCAGGTCACAGATTCATAGAAAAATAAAACATTAGATTTTAGTATCAGTGACTGGGGTAAACAAACGTACTGTATGAATCACAGAGATCGTGGGCAGACATAATGAGAAGACTGTTATTGTTCAAGACAAAAGAAAAACGAAAAACATTTTCTCCCCAATTTAGTATAGCCAATTCCCAATTCCCCAGCCTCTCTACAAGTACTCCATCTCTGCTAACCCCCACAATCAGTCATTGGGAGGGTGAAGACACATTGACATTACTGCTTACGGACATCTATTTGAAACCTGCGTGAGATGGGTAATAAAACATACTAAAGACAATTTTTGCTAAGTGATATCCGACTCAGGAAATGGGTCTGAATTTAAGGGTGGACATCAACATCTGTATTTGACTAAACGCAAGAAATGGAGCCAATCATTCATGCTTCCTCATTTCCGTTGGCTCCTCCTCTGTTGTCACATACAGAGATATTATATTCATATTATATTTCCGTTGGCTCCTCCTCTGTTGTCACATACAGAGATATGGAGAGAGAACATGTAGCGATGGAGAAGGATCACTGCACTGGTGACTGATTGGTACGGTAATGATTCTATTCTGGACCATACCTTCATGGCCTCCTTGTCTCTTCTTCCTTTCAGTTCTCCAGCATCCCTCGATGACATGACTGTCCTCCACGACCCATGTATGGGCACCTTTGGAGGCCCCGTGTTCCCCTGGCTGGCTTTGGGGGGTTACGACGGTGAGTCGCACCAGTCACAACACAAATTGGATAAGGAAATGTTAACCGAAGATGTGCTACGGAACGCACTCTCGAAACTCCAATAGTTTTTTTGTAATCTTTATTCCAAGTTTAAATGTTTTACTGTTCACACAAGAAGTCATTCTGTTTTCGGTGACGCCACAGACATACGCAGCCGAAAACGGTACTTGCGCACTCTGCTCGCGCGAGTAAATATTGGCATTTCTAGTGCTTTTATGGGATTCTTCATGGTTTGTATATGCAGTACATTGGCCGAAATAACCCATTCAAAGGGGCTATGCCCATGGCCCGAAAATATCATGATACTGTACACCACGTGGTCTCAGTGAAAACGCTGTGTCAAGTTTGGGTCACATATATCCCTCTTCGAATACCTTTAGTTTCCATTATGGCTTCTCTTGTTCGGTGTTTATTACATGGGCTGACTGTGTCGTCACTTCTCTCGTTCCTCCTCCTCAGGCACTCACTACAACAACGCCACGGCTCTGGTGATCACGTTCCCCGTCAACAACTACAAAGACGACGAAGTCAAGCTGGGCAAAGCTCGGGCGTGGGAGAAAGAGTGAGTTGTCACAATCGGGGCTCATCGCCATGTGGTGGACATTTTTGTCAATGTTTTTTTTGTATGCCACGGACATACAACATGAGCGGACAATAATATTACCAGAAACACATAAAGAGTGGTTGGCCTACTTGGGACCATAACAGTTCTGTAACTCTGAGAGTGTACAAATGGAACCAAAATGGGTCAATTTGGTTCCATTTGTACACTCTCGGAGTTAAGAGGTCCTTTACAAATAAAACGTTTGAGAACCACTTGTACTAGTTGGACTCATAATTGTGCCATAGTGTCTGAAGTAAATCGGTGTCATACAGTACATCTTCTGAGTCTTGACATTATCTCAGATTCAAAACAGGTGGTTACGCAGGGCTGTTGAGTGATGTCTAACGAGCACTTCCAAACTCAAGCACTTAGAAATCATCACCTGCAAGTAATTCCTAGACAGAAAGTAGCTCATATACTGGCAATTTCGACTAAAATGTTAGGAAGGGACTAGTGGACAAGAGATCCAGTATAATTCATTTTACAATTAGTTGCATGCTGAAAATAGCCGATCTACAAGCTCACAACGCGTAGCGGGCTATGCCAGTCATTACGACGGCATCAAGGCCCGCTGAAATACATTTTGTTCGACTAAATCAATTGTAGATTTAGTCACCTAAAAGAGACTAATGACTAAAACTAAAATAAAAAAATGTGCTGCCAAAAACAACACTGTAATCATTCTTTTCACATGAATGTTTTTTTTACCGTGTGGATGATGTGTGTGTGTGTGTGTGTGTGTGTGTGTGTGTGTGCATTTCAGATTCATCCGTTACATGAAGAGCTACAACAACCCCAACCTGACGATAGCGTTCAACTCCGAGCGGAGCATCATGGATGAGATCGACAGGGAGAGTGCCAGCGACATCAGCACCATCGTGGTCAGCTACGTCATCATGTTCGTCTACATCTCCCTGGCCCTCGGCCACATCCACAGCCTCCGGCGACTGATGGTGAGACTATAGTCTCCACGTGCCAGTTGTGTTGTTCAGTGTGTCGTCGCGTTGACGTCCCATGATCCTAACCAGTGTGTCATATAGTGTTACCATCCATCATAACCAGCAGTGTTGTTTTCGTCGACTAAAACTAAGACGAAAAATTTCGTCGACTACCTTTTTCCACTGACTAAAACTAAATAAAAACGAATCTATGATGACTAAAACTAAGACTAAATATACTGACAATTTCGTCGACAAATAAAAACTAGACTAAAATGTTAGGAAGGGACCAGTGGACGAGATCCAGTTTTATGCTGGGTTGCATGCTGAAAATAGCAGCTCTACAATCTCGCAGATTGTAGATCTGCTATTTTCAGCATGCAACCAAAGTGTAAAATATGTCATTACAACGACATCAAGGCCTGTCAAAACACATTTTAGACGACTAAATCAACTGTAGATTTAGTCGACTAAAATCGTATGACATTTAGTCGACTAAAACTAGACTAACACTAATACATTCCAGGTGACTAAAATGTGACTAAAACTAAGTGAAAACTATTCAAGAGACAACGACTAAAACTAAAATAGAAATTTGCTGCCAAAAACAACACTGCTAACCACTACCAGTGTGTCATATAGTGTTACCATCCATCCTAACCAGTCAGTGTGTCATAGAGCGTCTCAGTCCCGCCCCATTTCAGAAGTACCGGGGTCCGGAGTCCCCCAGGGGTCTATGCTAGGCCCCCTCCTTTTACCCCCTCTACACTGAGGGCCCTTACCCCTTATCCTTAAACTTTTTTGCCTTTTTCTTTTCTTTTTTTTTACTATTTTGTTGAAATTTGAAAAACATTTTTGAATTGTTTAAAATAGACAATCTACAAGCTCACAACCTGTGTCGATGTAGATCGGCTGGTTGAACTATTAAAAAAAAATGTTTTTCAAAATGGTAAAACTAAATAAGTTTAGGGATAAGGGGTTTAGCATGGACGACAACAGAGCCCTAAATCTCTCCGATGAAGATCGATCTACAAACATGATACTTAGAATAGGGACGCTAGGCCTGGGGTCCGCGTGTTTGAATCACATTTGAAGGTTGATTAATTGAAACGCCACTATTTAGTCACCTACGAACACAACACATAAATGTTCAGCGATGTGGAGTGAAACAGTGTTGTTTTCGTCGACTAAAACTAAGACGAAAAATGTTCGTGGACTACCTCTTTCCACTGAAGAAAACTAAATGGAAACTAAATGAAAACTATGCTATGGTGACTAAAACTAAGACTAAATATACTGACAATTTCATCAACAAATAAAAACTAGACTAAAATGTTAGGAAGGGACTAGTGGACAACAGATCCAGTATAAGTCATTTTACACTTGGTTGCATGCTGAAAATAGCAGATCCACAAGCTCACAACGCGTCGCGCTGCGACGCGTTGTGAGCTTGTAGATCGGCTATTTTCAGCAAGTGTAAAATAAATCATTATGACGGCAACAAGGCCCGCCAAAATACATTTTAGTCGACTAAATCACCTGTAGATTTAGTCGACTAAAATCTTATGACATTTAGTCGACTAACACTAATACATTCCAGGTGACTAAAATGTGACTAAAACTAAGTGAAAACTATTCAAGAGACTATGACTAAAACTAAAATTTAAATTTGCTGCCAAAAACAACACTGGAGTGAAACCAGCCTGACACGCCTGGCGAGTGGCGAGTTCTTGGAACTGGTAGTTTTAGTGGCAGACGACTGATTCATTGGGCCTTTGTGCCCAATCCTATAGGTGGACTCTAAGATCTCCCTGGGGATAGCGGGCATCCTGATCGTGCTGAGCTCCGTGGCCTGCTCCCTGGGCATCTTCAGCTACGCCGGCGTCCCCCTCACCCTCATCGTCATCGAGGTCATCCCCTTCCTGGTGCTGGCCGTGGGCGTGGACAACATTTTCATCATAGTGCAGACATACCAGGCAAGGTTCCAAAATGCACCAAAAACCCTTTTTGTGGTGTTATGTGAACGTGACAATTTATAGGGCAAAATCAAATGTGACCGTTTCGGACCAAGCCTAAGTTATTGATTTTTTATTTTTTTAAATGTATTATTTTATTTTTTCATGTCATGCGAAAGCAGGGAATCGTAGCTTCAAAGCAGGGAATCATTAGCCTGGCTAATAAGCCAGACTGAATCAGCCGGCGGATTATGGTCTGGAGAGGCTCAATTGTTCTACATTTCCTACACCAGAGAACTGGTGTGGCCAATGGGGACACGGTATATGCAATATGGGCGGGCTTTGGTACAGTGACGTTCAATGCTTGAGACCTTTGACTGACTGTAGCTCTGACCAATTGCGTCGGGAAACAAGATCCATACACAGCATCTCCAGACTCAAATACCACACGACAGTGTGATTTGAGTCTGGCTTATTAGCCAGGCTAGGGAATCATAGCTTCAAATTGACAGTTTGACCCACCAGTTTGACCCACCAGTTTGGGAGATATGACTTTTAGAGCAAATTTCTAACATTACACCTAGCTTCATGTTTATTTATTTATTTCATATTTGCATGTCGATCTCGGCTCTGATATTCATTTCAGACATGCTGTAGTATGTGAAGAGTCTGCCTGTGCTATTAACTCATTTTGGATTTTAACCCATTTTGGACGGGAAACCCTTTGGTGTTAGCATTATGTTATGCTTTAGCTATTGGAAAATAGCAGATCTACAAGCTCATAGCGCGCTCTCGGTGGCGCGCTATGTGCTTGTAGGTCTGCTATTTTAGAAATATCGAAGAACGACTGACATAGAAGCATAGCTTTTTCAGAAAACTGTCAGGATTTATAAGACATTTATAGAATCGTTCCCAGGTTTTTCTCCTCTCCTGAACAGTTAGTCTTGCCATGACATGTCTGTATCTGTATCCGAAAGAGTCACAAATGTTGTGCTCTTGTGTGTGCGTGCAGAGGGACGAGCGAATGCACCAGGAGGAACTGCACGACCAGATCGGTCGTATCCTAGGAGATGTGGCCCCCAGCATGTTCCTGTCCTCGCTGTCTGAGACGGTGGCCTTCTTCCTCGGTAGTACTGTTAACACACTGTTGATTTTGACAGCAAATTTAGATAGTTATTTTGAAGAAAATTCCATTTCGTTTTTTTGTCAACGTTGTAATCACCTGAAATGTTTGTGTGTTAGTTTAGTTTTAGCCAAACTAAATTAAAAAGTATGTGGCTAGCGCACATCCAGTTCCTCTCTGGTGCTGGACTAAGGTAAAGTACAGTGAAGAGACGAGAGTCCGCACACATGTTTGCTCCAATGGTGTTTGCTTTTTATTCAAAACACCACAACGCTTCGGCCGTGAACGGCCTTCATCAGGTGAAGGTTTAGCCAAACTAAATATCATGAGATTTTAGTAGGCAACTAAATCTACAGTTGTTTTAGTCAACTTAAAGGTGTTTTGGCGGGTTCCTTGATGTTGTCGTAAATGACTGATTTTACACTTTGGTTACATGCTGAAAATAGCCGATCTACAAGCTAAACAACGTGTCGCAGTGCGGCATGTTGTGAGCTTGTAGATCGGCTATCTTCAGAATGCAACCTAGCATAAAACTGGATCTCTTATATCCACTAGTCCCCAGTCCCCACCCTAACATTTTATTTGTTGACGAAATTGTCAATATATAGTCATGGTTTCTATTTTGTTTTTATTAGTCGGTGAAAAAAGGGCAGTCGCCGAACATCTTTCGTCTTAGTTTTAGTCGGCGAAATCAACACTGCACTACACCCCCAGTTAACCCATTCTGACCTGAGATCAGATTCATACGAGGTTTCCGCCGGACACACACTGGTCTGATGAACCCATTCTGACCTGAGATCAGATTCTAAAAATGTCAGTCGTTCTTCGATTTTTCAAAAAATAGCAGACCTACAAGCTCGTATCGCGCCACTCGGTGGCGCGATATGAGCTTGTAGATCTGCTATTTTTAAATAGCTAAAGCATAACATGATGCCAACACCAAAATGGGTGCCCGGTCAGAATGGGTTAATAATGATGCTAACGAGTGCTAACGAGTACAGCTGGATGTCTGTTTGCCAGGAGCCCTGTCCGACATGCCGGCGGTGAGGACGTTCTCTCTGTTTGCCGGCCTGGCCGTCTTCATCGACTTCCTGATGCAGATCAGCTGCTTCGTCAGCCTGTTGGGCCTGGACGCCCGCAGGCAGGAGGTGAGAGAGAGGGGAACGTTGGTGGTGTTGAACCCATTCTGACCTGAGATCAGTTTCTAAAAAATGTCTTCTACATCCTGACAGTTTTCCATTCTGACCTGAGATCAGATTAAAAAAAATGTCTTCTACGTCAGTCGTTCTTCGATTTTTTTCAAAAAATAGCAGACCTACAAGCTCGTAGCGCGCCACTCGGTGGCGCGCTATGAGCTTGTAGATCTGCTATTTTTCAATAGCTAAAGCATAACATAGTGCTAACACCTAAATGGGTTAACTGGTGGTATCTATCAACCAGTGTTGCTTTTTAGTTATATAGTTTTTTTGTTATATAGTCTCTTTAGTTTAGTTTTTTTTTTTTTAGTTTTCATTTAGTTTCAGTCACATTTTAGTCACCCGTGATGTTTTACGTGTTGGTCTAGTTCTAGTCGACTAAATATCATACGATTTTTAGTCGACTAAATCTAGAGTTGGTTTTAGTCGACCAAAATGTATTTTGGCGGGCCTTGATGCTGTCGTAATGGCTGTTTGTACTACATTAATTTGATGTCTCCCCGCCCGGAAACCAAACTATTACTATTTTATTTATGGAATATTTTAGATTTTCTGTTGATTTTCTTCATGAAATTACTGTAAAAAAATGTTTTTACTTAATAATAATAATAATCTAAATCAAAATGTAGAAGAAAAAAAATACAGCGACCCAGAAAAATTGGTCCACGACCCAACTTTGGGCACCAGTGGACTACCAACTTCTAAGTGCTCAGATCGGGGGGAAAAAACAAGTTCTACTTAATCCAGCATTACATGCTATATGGAACCATTGTTTCCATGAAAACAAATAAGTCTTTGTGATTATATACAATTGTTCAATATAGCATAATTTTAAGGGCTGTAAGTAAGTGAGCTATAGATTTTTTCCCCCCAGCTCTATATAGAATATTGTTTGTTGAGAGTGTATTGTTGTGTCAACTTGTGTGTGTGTGTGTGTGTGTGTGTGTGTGTGTGTGTGTAGGGGAATCGTCTGGACATCATTTGCTGCGTGAAGCTTCCAGAAGGTCAGGAAGTGAAGACTGAGGGCTTCCTCTTCCGCTTCTTCAAGAAGATCTACGCCCCCTTTATCCTCAAGGAGTGGGTGAGACCCGTAGTGGTAAGTAATCCAATGATGCTCATGGGAGTTGTAGTTCTCAGTGAACTACAAGTCACCCACAGACACCAAGTGTCCATTTAGACAAGAGAAAACATCACGAGGAAAAACATTATTACAACATTATTATTAACAAAAATGATGGCCAGCTCTCCCACATGCCTTCTATGTCTTCTGGTCCGAGTACCAAATCGGACTCAGGTCTTTTTGTGGTTTGTGGTTTGACCTGAGGAGGACGATTCTACAAAATGTCTTCTAAAATCATGACCGTTGTTGTCTGAAAACCCTTGTTTCTATGTCAGTGGTGCTCAACCTTTTCTGGGGGTCAATTCTGAAAGAATATATATTCAAAGATTTGCGCCACTGCTATTTTTCAATAGCTAAAGTATAATGTTGTGCTTTAGCTATTGAAAAATAGCAGATCTACAAGCTCATAGCGTTCCACCAAGTGTCGCGCTACGAGCTTGTAGGTCTGCTATTTTTGAAAAAACGACTGACATAGAAACATAGGCTTTTTTCAGAAAACTGTCAGGATTTAGGAGACATTTATAGAATCGTTCTCAGGTCAAAATGGGTTAAAACACCAAAAGGTGGTTCCCGTCGAGAATGGGTTTGCTATGTCGATTTCACAGTTTCTATAACCTCTTCCTCCCTTTCTGCAGGTAGCGGTGTTCGTGGGCATGCTCTCCTTCAGCATCGCTGTGGTGAACAAAGTAGAGATCGGACTGGATCAGAAACTCTCCATGCCGGACGTAAGTCTCGTCTTGTCAAGATTGTGTCCTCGTACGTCGTGTACATGAGAAGTCTTGTCATGTGGATGTGGATGCTTTCAACATTGTGCCGCTGCAAACGGAGAACAATTAAATGCATTTAGAGTTAAAAATCTTTGAAGTTTGTAGAGTTCATTAAGCATCTTCCAAGTTGAAGAACCTGAATCAATACTGAGAACGCAAATTAGGTTTTAGCTCATTGTTAAAACAACATTTTGGTTATTAGCTCTTAATCGCAGAAGATCAATCTCTTTACTTTATTTATTACTTATTACTAGTAGTCAAAAGTTGCAGACAATCACGCAATATTTTTTTTGAATAACACGTACACACCCTTCTGAATTCCCATATTCCCCTATGCACCCTTTACTATAAGAATTTGAGTGTGAATTAAATACTGTACACATTACAGTATTCTTTTTCACAGTCCTATTCGTGCCGTTTGTCAAATGGGAGACTGCGATGTCAAACCGCTCTGTTCCTATACGCATATTTCAGATCTTATTTTCACATCTGCGGTGTTCCGTGCAATGAGAACTTTCTGTTCCTTTTGCCTTATTAGAACTCCCACTCCTTTCACTACTTATACATAACCTTCCTCTCTCTCTTCCTGTTGTGCTATGTTGTGCTTTAGCTATTGAAAAATAGCAGATCTACAAGCTCATAGCGCGCCACTCGGTGGCTTGTAGGTCTGCTATTTTTGAAAAATCGAAGAACGACTGACATAGAAACATGGCTTTTTCAGAAAACTTTTTCAAAATTCCTGTTCTTTTTTTTGCCCAGGACTCCTACGTGCTGCGGTACTTTGAGAACCTGACCACGTACCTGCACACGGGCCCTCCGGTGTACTTCGTGGTGGACGGAGGGCTCAACTACACCAGCCTGGAGGGTCAGAACAGCCTGTGTGGAGGAGTGGGCTGCAACAACGACTCCCTGGTCCAGCAGGTGTACTACTCCTCGCTCATCAGCAACTAGTAAGAAAACTAGTACCGACCGGTTTCTGTCCCAACGGACAATTTGTCCGTTTCTACAAATGTCTTCTACATCCTGACAGTTTTCTGAAAAAGCCATGTTTCTATGTCAGTCGTTCTTTCGATTTTTCAAAAATAGCAGACCTACAAGCTCGTAGCGCGCCACTAGTCTGTGGCGCGCTATGAGCTTGTAGATCTGCTATTTTTCAATAGCTAAAGCATAACATAATGCTAACACCAAAAGGGGTTCCACTAGTACCGACCGTTTCTGTCCCGACGGACAATTTGTCGCGAGACAACATAAGTTTGTGCCGCGCGAGATCAGTCTAGGATACTAAACGAGGAGAATCTGCAGATTGACTAGTTTCACTGTCTTAGCGTGACACCGTTGTACGACAAAATTTGTAAGTAGGGCGTAAGAGTCAGAATCGGTTTTATTGTCACGTCACAGTAAAAAGTGGGTGAAATTAGTTTTTGTGCATAGTTCCCATCGTGTTTTTCTTCCACGAAAGGGAAGAAGAGGGGGGTGGGTTAAGGAGATCAAGGCAGGAAAAGTAAAAGGTTTCAGATTATTTAGAAGCTTGTTTCACAAACGCCACACTCGTCTCTTAGTTCATTTACAAACGGCACAGCCGCAGGGTCTCTCTTAATCTACAATACCTAGTGAGGGGTTTTCAGGTATTTACAAGCTCGTTGCACAAAACGGCACAACCATAGGGGGGTTTCTCTCTTAGCGTATTTACAGGCTGTACAGCCGTACAACCAAGGGGTCTCTTTTTTTCCACCAAGAAATGTACACATGATACCTGAGATATTTACTGGTATACCAGTAAGACGCCCTGAGGGCGAGAAGCGACCTGGCCGCGCGCATGCAATGATCTCCATATATGGAGAGGGCCATATATGGTGGCGTGAAGTGTCACGAGGCGTGATCATATGTGGTTGCGTGATATAGCCTCTGTTGGAGGGGAGCAACACAGACGCCCCTTTTTACTAACACCTACTGTTATCCTTTCACAACGGTAGATGCAGGTTTTCATAGTAAATGCAACCTAGGAATAGTTTTTATTTTGTAAACATATTTGTTGTGTGTTTTGCTCGCAGCACTACCATCGCCTACTCGCCCTCCTCGTGGCTGGATGACTACTTTGACTGGGTGAAGCCCCAGTCGTCCTGCTGTCGATACTTCAACTCCACAGGGACCTTCTGCAACGCCTCGGGTAATCCATTAACCCATTCTGACATGAGATCAGATTCTAAAAATGTCAGTTTGAAAATGACAGTTTTCTGAAAAAGCTATGTTTCTATGTAAGTCGTTCTTCGATTTTTCAAAAATAGCAGACCTACAAGCTCGTAGCTCGTACGAGCTTGTAGATCTGCCTGAGAGTTTTCTGAAAAACGTTATCAGTGGTTCTCAAACTTTTTCATGTCGAGGACCCCCAAAATTAATATATATATTTGGCCGCCGACCCACATCTGAATATCTTTCAAAAAATAAAAGTATAAAATAATGGTTAAAAGTGTCATTCTCTGACGACTCCATGGATACCCGGTATGTCACCCACGTATGTGTGTTTTTAAAAAAAACAAGAGGAAGTTGTTTTGAGCAATAAAATAGCCGAGTAGCACATGATGACATTTGTGCTCTTTAGTTGAAATTTGATTCCTATTATTAAACTTTCCTTTTGTGATTTTTCTTTTTTTTTCTTTTTTGTGGAAGGAAGTAGTAGTGATTGTTACTGTATATTTAGCATGTCACGTGAAGTGTTCGCCCCACTAGTCTTATTGCTATTGGTCTGGTCTGAACATGCTGCATGTGTGTTTTCCCAGTGGTGGATCCGTCGTGTCTTCACTGTCGACCCATGACTGCCAGTGGAAAACAGAGGCCTGAGGGGGAGGACTTCTTGCGGTTCCTGCCCATGTTTCTGTCCGACAACCCCAACATCAACTGTGGGAAAGGGTAATTTAATTTGTGTTTTAAAATAATTGTGTAAGGGTGTAGTTAGTTAGTTCAATTATTAGTCTCTTGTTTTCTTCTTTTTGAGCGGTGCCTCTGCTCCGATACGCAGCTGTGTGTGTCCCTAATGTAAGTCTGTATGTCTAAGCACGGCCAGCTGCAACACGGGTAACTCTGTCATTTCTCAAACCGTTTCGGACGCGGGCCGGCTCGCAGGAACTCCGGCCTTGCCCACTTTCTTAAGGCTCATACATAGTCTAGATTTTCGGTGGTTAGGTGACCACCGAACTACAACATGACGTCACGAGCCGCGGTGAAGAGCAAACCACCGCCACCGCTCCAGCCCTTCTCTCTGTTTTTACTCACCACCGCTCAACGTTATTTCAGCTCCGGTGGTCAGCTCACCACCGGAGCGGTGGTCACCTCACCACCGAAAATCCACACTATGAATAGGCCTTTAGTCCAAAGTACAGTACAGAGCACAGTACAGTACAGTACAGTTACTGTACTGTACTGTACTGTACTGTACAGTAACTATAACAATAAATTGCACCGCTCACTTCACACGGGTGTGATTATAATTTTTTCTATCTAGTAGGGCTGCAATAGTTAACCACTAATGTTTGGCAGGTCTTAAACCAAGAGAGGGACATGACACTCATGACAGTATCACTTCTGATTCCCGTCGTACCATTACACTACACTGCTTCCTTCTCACTTCGCCTTTGTTTGACCACTTAACCCATTTTGGGGCTGGAACCCCTTTTGGTGTTATCATTATGCTATGCTTTAGCTATTGAAAAATAGCAGATCTACAAGCTCATAGCTTGTAGGTCTGCTATTTTTGAAAAGTCAAAGAACCACTGACATAGAAACATAGCTTTTTCAGAAAACTGTCAGGATGTAGAAGACATTTTTAGAATCTAATTTCAGGTTAGAATGGGTTAAAAAGAATGTCTTCTTGTGTGCTCCCTCCCCCCCCTCCCCCCCCCTAGTGGCCACGCTGCCTACAGCTCAGCGGTGCAGCTGGGTCCGAATGGCACGGGCGTGGGGGCCACCTACTTCATGACCTACCACACCATCCTGCAGAACTCCTCCGACTTCATCAACGCCCTGAAGATGGCCCGCGTTCTGGCGGACAACATAACGCAGGCCGTGGGCCACAGGGTCTTCCCTTACAGGTATAAACCTTGGGAGAAACTGTGCGCAGCTGCTGGACATGAGACTAATTAATTAGAGCGACAGAGAGAGAGAGAGGAGTCTGTGTGTGTACGGGTGTGCGTGTGTGCGTCAATTTAACAAAGGTGCAGACGATCAGAAATCAGCAGAGAGTGAGTGATGTTTGCGCTACTGTATGCCGAGTTGAAGTGGAATCAGACCCAGACTTTTTTTCTCTCCCTGGAAATAAAAACGTCTGGGTTTCCGAGGCTAACGTTAGAATGACCCCCAAGCGTGTATTTAAAAATCCCTTTAATTTCTATGGTATTATTATGACCGTTGAGTTTGTTTTGAACTCAAAGTTCAAGGGGACTATGCAACTGTGCCATAGATAACATCGTTCACAACAACGTTTTATAGCCCATATAGGCTAGCAAATGTTTGACCTCAAATGGGTCCATGCATTCACTTCATACTTCTAACCTAGATTTGAGAAAGTCTGCATAGTGCGATCAGTACAGCACAACACTAACTGATGAATGGGATACCACTTTATTTATCCCATGGGGGGAAAGCAGGGTGTTGGGAGCAAAGCGTAAATAAAAGTGTGCCATGAATATAAATGAACTTAATATATCAGGATGGAATGGGATAACGAGGCACTACATGACTACAGTATAGAGCACAGTCAGATGAGTACAGGCAAAGGTTCCAGATAAACATCCTTGTCAAGTAGATCTTGGTTTAGATTTGCTCTTTTTATAAGTGTAACCCTTTAGGTCGTCCTGCTAGTAAGTTTGCTTTAAAGGACCACTTCACCACTTTTCAACCTATCTTCATATAATAGGTCCTCACTAATAATCATGATTAAATGGCACGATTGTTTTCCTACTCAGTCTGTGTGTCATAGGAGGGTTATGGGCAGTTTAGAAACTGTCCTCCAGTGTCATCATTAGGCAGATCTTTTTTTAAACAATATTCTTTTACAAAAATGTTTAGATTTTCATTATCGTGAGAACGATGGCTTCCATTTTTGCATTGCAACTTTTCAGGACTCGAAAGCCTGCAGTTTGTATGATGTCACTGGAGGACGGTCTCTGAACTGCCCACAGCCCACACAGACCCAGTAGATCTTTTTTGTTTCTAATCATTTCTTTCATGATTATTAGTGAGGACCTATTATATGAAGATAGGTTGAAAAGTGGTGAAGTGGTCCTTTAAGCCATTTTCCCGCATCTGTCGCCTTAGCTTTTAACCATTATTTTAAACTTTAGCTGTTGGAAAAATAGCAGATCTACAAGCTCGAGCTTGTGGAATCACAGCAAACGTTTTAAACTCAAATCTTTGCTTCTCATGGGTCCCTGAAACAACATTTTCGGATGGGGGTTGGCGGCCAATTACATACAAGTTTTGGGGTTCTTGACATGAAATCTTGACATCAATTCGATCCCTCTGGGACATCGTTTGTACGACAGACAAACTCGGACATGTTCATGGCATGCTCTACGGGCAGCAGAAGTGAAAACGCATTTGGAAGGGTGCTCTTTAGAGGCCCTTCAACATGCTATTTCAATTTTGGGAATGATTGCTCCAACATTGGAGCCAATCCAAGCTAGCTTTGAGAAGGAAAGTAAATGGTGGTCACGTGACTGTTCACGTGATGATTTAGGCCATGTTATCTGCTGGTGTTGATCCACTGATCCACAGTGCCAAAACTATTGTATACTGACCATGGTATTACTGTGCTTAACTGACCCGCCAACTGGCCTGACCCCACAGAGAATCTAGGTTGTATTGTCAAGAGGAAGGTGTGAGACATGAGACTGAACAATACAAATTCATTTACGGCTGTTATAAAAGCAAACCTGGGCTTCCATAACACCTCAACAGTGCCACTGACTGATTACCTCCATGCCACGCCCCATTGATGAAATGATTTGTTCAAAAGTAGCCCAGACCAAGTATTAACTATATACTTTTCAGATGGTCGACATTTCTCGTTTAAAAAAAAACTAAAATATTCTAATTCATTGAGATAGGATCTTTTGATTTTCATAATCGTCAAGATGAAAACAACAAAAGGTTTTAAATACTTCACTTTATGCACAATGAATTGAGAATATATGAAAGTTTCACTTTTTGAATTATATTACAGAAGAAAATTAACTTTTACAAAATATTCTAATTCATTGAGATGGAGCTGTATATTATGACTCTATTGTAGACTCTCCACAATGTTAAAAAAACTTTGACAGGACAACTTGTTTAGTTTATTTCAACCAAGCATCATGTTTAGAGAAAGTAAAGATGAGTGTTCTTTTTTTCATTTGCTGCTTTCTTTCTTTTTTTAGTTGTTGCTATTTTTGACAGGGGACGACAGGGGCATTCGAACAAGTGGCTCCTAAGGTCTTTAAAAAAAAAAAAGCTAAATTGTATTTCCTGGTTTCCTGAGACCCAATGAAACGAGCTCTGTGAACCGTTCTATGCAACAAGTCTCTTCATTGGGCAGTGGGGGCACTCCTATGGCTTTCTAATCCATCCGTCTGCTCTTCCTCCTCTCCCCTCCAACAACACAGCGTGTTCTACGTCTTCTACGAGCAGTACCTGACCATCGTCTACGACACGGCCTTCAACCTGAGCATGTCGCTGGCGGCCGTCTTCGTGGTGACCGCGGTG
Organism: Protomyctophum parallelum; assembly: GCF_964188405.1. Classification (NCBI taxonomy): domain Eukaryota; kingdom Metazoa; phylum Chordata; class Actinopteri; order Myctophiformes; family Myctophidae; genus Protomyctophum; species Protomyctophum parallelum. The sequence continues at coordinate 33,299,295 of NC_139709.1, read as the reverse complement.
CTGCTGGGCTTCGAGCTGTGGTCGGCCGTGATGGTCAGCGTCACCATCGCCATGATCCTGGTCAACATGTTCGGGGTGATGTGGCTGTGGGGCATCAGCCTCAACGCCGTGTCCCTGGTCAACCTCGTCATGGTAAAGGGCTCAATTTAGGTCCATTTTTTAACCCATTCTGACCTGAGATCAGATTCTAAAAATGTCTTCTACATCCTGAAAAAGCTATGTTTCTATGTCAGTGGTTCTTTGATTTTTCAAAAATAGCAGACCTATGAGCTTGTAGATCTGCTATTTTTCAATAGCTAAAGCATGACATGATGCTAACACCAAAAGGGGTTCCCGCCCGAAATAGGTTAAAGCTGCTACAAGCAACTTTTTTGTTTGCTACATTTTGTTTTTAATTATTAACTATTTCAAAAAAACATTCCCAAAGATAGAATTTTGTTTTTAATGAATGAAAATGCTAGCTGTTTTTTTTTTCAGTAATTTCATGAAGAAATCAACAGAAATGCTATGAAATTCCATAAATTGTAGTGAAAGTAGTGAAAATAGCCGATCTACAAGCTCACAAGTTACAACGCATCGCTTCGCACCGCGTTGTGAGCTTGTAGATCAGCTATTTCCACTACTTGTTCAACTTTTGGGTCAAACGTCTGGTCTACCAGTGAAACGTGCAGCATTTGAGGCAGCAGATCTGTTTTGTTGTTTTGGCTTTCCGCGTGACCTTTTGTGTGTTTTTCTTTTTGCAGAGCGTTGGTATCTCTGTGGAGTTCTGCAGTCACATCATGCGGGCGTTCTCCGTTAGCATGAAGAGCACCAGGGTGGAGCGAGCCGAGGAGGCACTGGCTCACATGGGCAGCTCGGTAAGTCTCACCGATAACACTCACTTAGGGGCCGATTCATACTCCTATTTTTACCGCTGTTTCGGCGCTGTAGTGCCAAAATGATTTCGGCTCGTCGGAAGTTTTCAGTAGCACCGAAGTTGCACGGCGGTGTCGTTGATCTACAAGCTCACCACCAGTGTACTGCCTGCTGTTACTATATAGGTTTTAGTCTCGCGTATAGCCAGACAACTATTCCACGTCCGAGCGAGGAAGCTGGCATTTCCGTTCGCCGAAATACATTTACATTTACATTACTTTTACATTACATGTTTTTTAATATCCATTTCTGCATCGTGTGCTTCGGTGATTTCGATTTGCGCGACTGTGAAGATGAAACGGAAGTAAGGAGGAGGCTTCCGCTTTATCGCTGGCTCATGACCAGAGCTTCCGTTGCTCCAGCCTGTATCACGGAAGCGTTCGAAAATTGCGAGAGGCAACAGTTTGGCAACGCGAGACTATAATTATTAGGTTTAATAAAAAACTTTTTAATTTGCATGCATGAAGGCAAGTGAGGAAGCCTTTTTGAGCCTCGTGTGATATCTCTGTGCACTGTGCCTTTTTTATTTCCAGGTTTTCAGCGGGATCACCTTGACCAAGTTCGGCGGCATCCTGATTCTGGCCCTGTCCAAGTCGCAGATCTTCCAGATCTTCTACTTCCGCATGTACCTGGCCATAGTGCTGCTGGGGGCCACGCACGGACTCATCTTCCTACCGGTGCTGCTCAGCTATATAGGTCAGAACCACCACAAGGCTTTAACAACTTATCCCATTCTGACCTGAGATCAGATTCATACGAGGTTTCCACTGGACACACACTGGTCTGATTAAGCCCATTTAGACCTGAGAACAGATTCTACAAATATTCAATAATTTCAATATTTCAAATATCTTCTAAATCATGACAGTGTTCTGAAAAACAGTGGTGCTCAATGTCAAGGACCCCAAAAATGGCCGCCGACCCCCATCTACAATCTATCTACAAGCTCGTAAAAAGCTTTGAGCTTGTATATGTGTTATTTTTCAACAGCTAAAGTTTAAAGTGGTTAAAAGCTATAAAGCGACACAGACGCAGATTTAGTCCTCGGGTCTAAATGGGTGAAACCCTATATACTTTTTCTATGCTATCGACCCCTTCCTTTTTTCCAGTCGAAAATAGCTGATCTTCTCGTAGATGAGCTATGTTTTCTTATTTTAATTGAATGTTTGACTGTTATGACATGACCAGAATAGGGACTCTTGGATTCAGCCGTTTAATATATGTGCTTGCACAGTACACCAAAAGAATTGGTGTATAAATTACCATAGACCTGTGTAACCCCACCCACCTGAGCATGAAGTAAGAGCAAATATTTTAGGAATGCACTTTCATCACTTGTCAAATAAAACTAAGCTAGTACTTCGGCACACGATTTCAAAATCTCTACAGGGTGCATTGAATTGAAATGTGATGACTGAAGGCTGTTGTGAATCACTCCGCAGGTCCTTCTGTGAACAAGGCCAAGGTGTCGGCGGCCAACAAGCGCTACGCGGGGACGGAACGGGAGCGCCTCCTCAACTACTAGCGGAGAGAGAGCCGCTTCAAAACGTCGGAACGATTGAACTAACAATGCACTGGCAAAGAGACCGCGTGGGAGTTGAGCTTTGAGCAGTTTCTGTGATTACTGACGCACTCATCATCGCCACTAACTACAACTATGCACGGATGTAACTCAGGAAACCACTTGGGGGAGTTAAGAGAACCAGAGGCCTTGTCTTAAGCTTAGAATTGTTGTACGGTGTATATCCCCCCCCCCCCCCCCCATCTGTAGCCACGCCACCAACCATCACCCTATTACAGTAGGTCTATGGTCAGTTCAGACCATTCCATCTTTGGCAGGAGTGTCACGTAAACTCGCCATGGAACTGGAATGAGATGGTGTGGAAGTAGGAGAGACGCTGCCCTCGACACTAGACTTTCAGTCAAACAACATATGCTAGTCGCAATTTTTCTTGCAGGATTCTTAAAAGGGTAACCGTTAACTGATGTTTTTTATATATATATATATATATATACTGTATATAATTTATGTATATGTAAACTGGACAAAATAGAATGTGTAAAGGACAATTATGTTCATGAAATGGTTTACTAATGTGGCACTTTTGTAGAACAATTTGACACGGTGGATCCATTTTTGAGAGTATCACTGTATATGCTAATTTAACTTGTACTAATGATGACAGTACTAATTACGATAACGATGGGTAATAATAATAATAATAATGGTTACTAATGGTGGATAACTTGCTGAAGTTACTGAAACTACCCTGTCACATTTTAGACCACGGTGGGCGGGTGAGTTTGCCACAGAACTCTAAATGGAGGGCTAACGTTCAAACATTCACCGCTACAAAATGAAACCGATTGTAGAATGTTAGCCGGGCTAACTGTGTAATCCTACAACTTGTAATACCTCTTTAGAAAGCTTTATTCAAGCTAAAAACATTTTGTCATTAAATGGCGTAAAGCCCAAACAACGGAGAAAGTGTTTCAGATATTCCTTGCAAAGGAATGTGCCGCGTCACGAGGCACAAAAAGAGCAACCGTCTTCCTCCGAGCAGAGCGTCAAGCTTCACAGTACATACACACGCATTCACTCGTCTGTCAGTGAACCGTAGACATGGAAAGGTACAGATGCTCTGGGGCCAATGCTCTCAAAGTAAGGGCAAGCGCCCGTGTTGGTGCCAAGGAACGTAATGAAAAGAAGGGACGTGAGTCACGTGACTGGACTCATGTCCATATATGTCCATGGCCGCCCTCCGTGCAAGTCGCTGAGTCGTCGCTCCAATGAATTGCAGCTGGCGAATGAGGCGTCGTACCTTTCCATGTCTACGGTGGCGACGCCCGGCCCTCGTGCCGCCTGAAATTGTGACTGTTGTGTTGGATAAGATCGTTTAGTTTTCACAATGGTGTGTTTTATAGATTTGAAAGGGGTGATATGTTTTGCTGGAGGAGGACGTAATACCAGTGTGTGTGTCTGTGTGCCAAGGAGCATTAGTGGCATTCCTTCATTATAGCTGCAGTCCGTAACTTCTTTTTAAATGGTTATAGGTATAACTTTCAAGAAAGCATGGAGGTGTCCCTACTCTAACATTGAGACCCTGGTGTTGAGGAGTAATGGCTGAAGCACATGAGTGCCATATCTCCCCCCTAGCCAAACGCCATGCATTTTTATATGAAACGGACAGATTGCAGCTTTAATTATACTTGAAGGACCGCTTTTCAACGTATCGTCACATACAGGTAATTGGTCCTCACTAATGTTCATGATACAAAATGCCACAAATGTTTTTGTTCCTACTCTCTGTGGGCATTTCTCAAACCTGTCCACCAGTGACATCGTTAGGCAGACTTTTTTTTAAACTATTAAAAAAAATAATATATATATATAGATATTTAGATTTGTATTATCGTGAGAACAACTTTTCAGGAATAGAAAGCCTGGCTTGGATTCCCCATCGACGATGTCACTGGTGGACGGGTTTCTGAACTGCCCCACAGCCCTCCTATGAGACCAATTATATGAAGGTAGGTTGAAAAGTGGTGAAGTGGTCCTTTAACATTGGTTGTCTCGTTTTGCATTTATTTTTTCTATTTTGCTTTATTTTTATTTTGTCATACCTCATTCAATGTTGAACCTGGTACTGGGCATTTGGAAATCTATACATAATGAATGACTTATGCTTGTTGACAATGCAGTGCATCGTTGCGGGTGAATCATAACATTTGTCCAGAAACACACACTTTTTACACAAAGGAGAGAAACAAGCTAGGAGGCCATGTTTCTTTAATTAGGTTTTAATGATGTGTATGATTTACCTAGCCTTGTACTAGGTGTTGTGGTTTTAAAGGTACACCACTTTAAATGTCATGTTTTTCTTATTTTCTTTTGGAATATAATATATCACCAATACTAATGCATCCATATTTGTTCTTTTTATATCAAGTACTCGCATGTGTTTGTAATTAAGTAAATGTTTAGCAGAACTTACTAAGGTATTGGCATCAAAATATAGGCTACTTATGGCCTACTTCAACTTGTGGCCAACTTTGTCACATTTGACTTGCCCAGTTATACTCGAATATGGCATGGTGAGTTTATAAGGCTCACAGTGATAAATAATTTTAGTTGCACAGTTCTAAGTGCAGAGTGCATAATCACCGTGGAAACCAAATGCATATTGTCGACTACGCCATACCTTTGGTAAAATGGAGAGGTCCCCTACAGGTATATACCCTCAAATTGTGTGTGTGTGTGTGTGTGTGTGTGTGTGTGTGCGCGCGCAAAGAGGCATGCCGGGCATATAAAAGCGGTACTGGGGGCCTTGACTGTGGAGCCAGGATGGGACTACACAGCCACCAGAAGACTCACAAATAGGAGAAGATGGTCATCATCAGACACGATGGACAACCACAAGCGTGTGTACAGTACCTTTTAAAATGTATATATTATTTAAAAGTTCATTTTCTTCCCAAATATAATTCAAAAAGTGAAACTTTCATATATTCTCAATTCATGGTGCATAAAGTGAACTATTTAAAACCTTTTTTTGTTTTAATCTTGATGATTATGGCATACAGCTCATTAAATCTAAATATTAGAATATATTACGAGACCACTAAAACAAAGATTTTTGAGCGGTGCAACCACTCCAAGGAACAGCAATGTCCGTGTTCACCTACCTATGTGGCCATGAGCACCAGTATGACTGAGTACCAGTAGGGGCGCTGTTGTGCCAGAAACAGAGAGATGGTATTAGTGCTGCACTGTTGCCTGCTAATGAGAGAGAGAGAGAGGGGGGGGAGAGGGGAGTTGCACCACTCGGTTCACACGGTTGACATTTCTCGTTTAAAAGAAATCACACCTATCTGTCGAGTATATTAATGTAGCAGGCAATACTTGGTCTGGGCTACTTTAGAACACATTATTTCATCAATGGGGCGTGGCATGGAGGTGATCAGCCTTTGTTCACTGTTGAGGTGTTATGGAAGCCCAGGTTTGCTTTGATAACAGCCGTAAGTTAAGTTGTATTGTTGAATCTACTGTCTGTGGGGTTTAGGTCAGGCTAGTTGGATGGTCAGTTAAGCACAGTAATACCATGGTCTGTACACCAGTTACTAGTTATGGCACAATGATGATGTAATAACATAACTTGTGTTATTACATCATTATCATTTAATTGACAAATAGATTATTTTATGACAAATGAATTACAAAAGAAAAGAAAAAACACCCAGAGTGACCGGCACCAAGTGAACAATAAAATGGGGGCATGGTTATAAGCACAACCCGTGTAGGAATTAGTATGTAGCGTCTCCTCATGCCGAACAAAAATTGTGAAAATTACATTTACTTCTATTGCCTACTGCGACACTCTACGATGCTGTACGTGACGTTGAGGTTCACATAACTTTCCACCGGTGGAAACTAAACAATGGTTAGTCTAACCACACCGGAGTGGAGCTTTTCATCAGATGAGGCTTGGTTGAATTTGAAAGGTGCAAACTGCATCAAGAGAAAGTATTTATAGACTCAGAGAGAGTTTGAGGTTGTTTTTTTCTTCCTATGCTGTATCTGTAAGATTGGTTTCAGTCACATAGCCAGATACTGCCATGTAACCATGCTCCACTCATTTATGTACTGTACTATTATGCATCAATTTCCTTTGTTCTCACTTTACTTTGTGTGGCTCATCAGGGCTGAGATTCTAACACCAGTACGGCAGAATCAGAGGCTGTAGAAAGTTTTGGCTTTTTGTGTATATTATCTAAAAAATCACACCCATCTGAACCGAGTGGTGAAACTCCCCCCCCCCCCCCCCCCCCCCCCCCCTTCTCTCTCTCTCTCTCTCTCTCTCTCTCATATTAGCAGGCAACAGTACACTGTCTCTCTCTGTTTCTGGCACAACAGTGCCCCTACTGGTACTCATACTGGTGCTCATTAACCAACACATACATAGGTGAACAACACACAGGCGGACACGGACATTGCTGTTCCTTGGAGTGGTTGCACCACTCAAAAAATAAGTTGTCCAAACAATACAGTGGTGCTTAAAGGAAAGGCCATTGGCCACCAAAATCGGTAGGATTCATCCTGCAATGTTCTGATTAAATGATGAGATATCTCGCATGCGGTAATTCATCATGGGCATCCTCCCTCACATGTAGGACCAAGAAGAGAACTAAAACATTTTAGCAACAGCTTTAGGTCTTGTCCGTGTGGTGGTTACATAAACACTGATCTCTCAAGACAGATTAAGAATGTTTTATTTGTGTGTGTGTGTGTGTGAGCATGGAGGTGTGTCTTTTTATTTATTGAATTGAATGTGTTCCCAGATTGCGTTGGCACAAGAAAGGCATCACATGGGCAAACGATATTGATCAGTTTTTATTGTATATATTGTATACAACATGAAACAGTTGAGAAAATAGAGTAAAATATATACTGTGATTTTTTTTAATTATAAGAAGGCAAAGGAGAGGTGGAGGATAATGAAAACATGACTACATACGGGAGTAGTTCAACCTGCGGTTTATCGTCAACAGGGTAAGCTGTGAAAGTGTTTGAGGAAATGAAGTGTTAAGCACCTCACTGGCAGGAAAGGAATACACATGGCTCTGTGTTAGTGAACAATGAGGGCCCAACTGCATGCACAAACTATTGTTATTCTGCAGCTAAAACAAGATGGCCGTAGATTCTCCACACCGCCGTCACTGCTGCTGAAGGTGCCTGACAGCAGAATAGGTTTCTCTAGAAGCTAAACTCACGGCTGCATAGACATCATCGCCATTCTGACGCTGTAAGGGGCGAAACAGAGATGTACACACAAATCACACTTGTGTGAAGTGAGCGACGCTCTTATAACCATATATCATCATACATCACATTCCGTACTCGGCCTATCAAAGTCATCGATTCCGTGATTGAGAACAAAAAGATATCTCATACAGACACACATGCACATAAAGCTGTGCTAGCACAACTTATAAGGAGCTTGTAACAAACAGACCGGCCGGCCTGGGCCGTAATAAACGCGTATTAACAGTTAATCAGTCCCTTAAAGTCCATATTAGATTAAGATAGACTATGGTTAAGCGTTGCCTCAGACTATACGTTTATTATGCGCTTATAATAAACTTGTTGACATTTACTAGACTGCTTAAGAACATTAATACAAGTCATCACGATACGTTGTGAGCTTGTACAGCAGGTCTGCTATTTTCATTTTTGGAAACCTTTGAAAAACTAGAGGTTCGACCTGGAGAATATGGCTTCCAATTTGTGATATGAAGGTAGGCAGAAAATAAATCAAATTACCTGAGAGGAAGATAGGTCTGTATTCCCTGTAAATTGAGATAATTAATGAATGATAATGAATAAACATATTCATTTTAGTTTTCACCACAAAAGCTGTGCAGGTTGTAATACTGATGGTGTGATAGCTGGACTATTACCGGTATATACATTACTATACAAATACAGTATGTATGTTTGATAATCATTGATTCATTCTACCCTCGACCAAAACAGCATGTAGTAAAGATACAGAATATGTACGTACTGTCAAATATTCATACTGTATTAACTGTACAAATATACACATTATGTAAATTATACAGAAAATATGTGGTCAAATTTGACTGAGGGACTGCCTTTGGATTTTTTTGAATTTTTGTTTTTTCATGTCATATGAAAGCAGGGAATCATAGCTTCAAATATATTAGTTGTTCAGTTTGACCCACCAGTTTTGGAGATATGGCTTGCAAGTATGTCTTGCAGAAAACAGCGAGTTGAGAAAACAGGCTTGAAAGGTTCACTTCTGTGGTCTCTAACATTACACCTAGCTACATGTTTAGCCCTCTAACACCCAGCGTTGCTTTTTAGCAACAAATTTATTTTATTTAATTACTAATTATTATTATTTTTTTCTGTTCTTTTTTCACCTAAACGTCATCAGTGATGTTCATTGCAATGCCATTGGTCATGATATTTGCATATAAATACCCCCCACAGAGGCTGAAATTCACACAAATTAAAAATGTCTGGACTCTGTGCAATTTTGAACATTTTTTAACCTAAGACTTTTGACCTTTACCCTAATAAAAGTAGGTAAAATAATTGTAATATATGTTTTTTTTGATCATTAGAATGTCTAGAACATGTTTTATTCATTATTGTGAAAGATATCCCCCAAATGTAAATTATTATATTATTATATAATTATTATATAATTATTATACATTTTTCATCAAACTTTATTTTTTTATTTTTTTTAACACATTTTTTTGTCTTAGTCCTAGTAGTACAAAGTAGTAGTAAGGTTGAAATCTATTTTTTGCAAGTAGAAATTAATGCGGGTGTTAGAGGGTTAAGCATTTATTTCATATTTACATGTTGATTTCAGCTCTGATATTTATTTCAGACATACTCTATAGTAGCCTATGTGAAGAGTCTGCCTGTGCTATTATCTAATTTTGGATAAGATATGAATAAATTCAGTTTTTCTCCTCTGGTGAAAAGCTGGAGGTTGCATGATGGCAGGCTCTCAGTCAAATCTGGTCACATATGATCAATTAAGTATCATCATGGCAATTATTTCATTCAAATCACAAATCACATTTAGTTTGTGGGTTGTGTCTGTTTCTTTCACCTCCCTCGTGCTGTGACTGACTGACAGAGTTTCTTGTTGTCCCAGTCTAATCTTCTTTGTCTTCTATGTTTTTTCTATTTCATCTTTCTTCTGGCTGTGTAATAATTAAGTGGAATGGGGGCGCACTACAAATACCGAACCTATGAAGTACCATAATGTATTTGTCTTCATCGAAGTAATATAATAATCAATCATTTAAGTCTTTACCTACTATTGTAAAATGCATGATGGATTGATACGTTGGATACATTTCAGTCATACATACAGTCTGTTGCTTTCCCCAGGTTGGCAGAGGGAGTGTAGTGCCCAGGATTACATTAGATAATTGACACTGGGTGAAAAAAATGGGTTGCAATTTTGTGGTATAAAAAAACCCATCTGCAACTAGCTCACAATGCATTGCAACGCATAGTGGGCTTGTAGATCTGTTTTTTTTTGTATATAGGGTTATGGTATAGGGTATAAGTGTTTAAGATAAGAGGTCGTAAAAGGTCACACTCTACAATTAACATGTGTTCATACCTTTTCTGCATGACTTGCAAAGAGCCCTGCATGCAAGTAGAAGTGTGGACAACCCAAGAAGTACATTTGAAATCACCAACACAGTGATGGTTGGATCTCCATGTACTGAAATGAAGGCAGAATAATTATTAGTTCACATTCACCACTTCAGATGAGAACAAGAAACATTGTTTTCACAGTAACACTCCGTGTGAAAGGCATGGTAATTTGGTAACCCATAGAAACATTAGCTTAGTGTAATTATATATTTTCCCTCCATCATCTAAATGCTATACCATGTATCATACATGTGCAATTTGGAATTACGTTTAATATCCAGCGTTGTTCCATTTCCAAAGTACATTTCCCCACAAAGAGTCACACCACAAATGTAAGCTCCATCATCTGCAACAGTGACATTCCTCTTGGTGAGCTCGTAGACACAGCTCTGTGTAGACTTCCCAGGTTCAGGAGCCTTCTTGCAGACTCCAGTCTTATCATGTGTGTAAACGACTCCAGGTTGAGATTCTCTGGGGCTTCTGAACCAGTAGACGCTGTGTTCTCCATCACAGATCTCAGTGTGGACGGTACAGTTCAGAGTCACAGAGTCTCCTACCTCGACCGACTCAGACACGGGCTGATGGATGACAGGTCGAACGTTGGACCTCGAACCTTTTACACTGAGAATTGCCCCGTCTGAAAATCTGCTAGGCATATAGTAACTGATGCCCAAACAGTAGTATGCACCGGAGTCTGAAGGAAGTAAAAATGAGATCTGCAAATGATTTGTGCCCTTTTGCAGTGAGAAGCGCAGATTGTCCTTGAATTCATCATACAGTAGATTTAATGTTTGCATTAGTCTATAGAAGGTAGACACAAGCTGTGGTTTCTGTCCCAGTGTTTGCTTGTACCAACTAATGGTTGTTGCATCTGTAACATTATAGAAGCAGTGCAAAGTTATATTGTCTCCAATGTTAGCTGATATAAATCCACTATCTTGATGGAGGGCTGAGGCTTGTTTCAAATGAACAGCTGTAAAAAAAAAAAAAGAGTTATGATACTAGTATACATGAAAAGGCATTATTCAGAGCTGTAGAATCAATGGCAATTCAGTTTGAAACACAAAATGGTAGCAAAAAAGGCCCAACTCACCCATTTCCCCAAAGAACAGAAATACGACGCACAGTGTGAACTTTGGAGTTGTCATCTTGTTCAAAAGCCTGCATAGAATGGAAAGAATTTCAATTATTTCAAATAATTAGAAAGTAGAAAAGAACGTCAGGTTACAACACTTTTTTTAATAGTTTTTCTTCTTTGTAATTATTTGTTTGGTCCAAAATATTGTGTGTGTTGTCATGATTTCTCACGACAAGGTCACGACTTAAAAGGTCTTTAAATAAATACGTTTTGAAATGCCTATGGAAGAAATGCATTGGTATTCATTTCCTGGGCCACTCGTTGTTCTGAAAGGGGGAGGGACTGCAACGCTCTATAGGCCCCTACAGTAAGACCTGTCATCCTGCATATCTTCACTTCAGCTACAGTGAAGGGTCTTCTTATGTAATTGCTTTTTTTTTTTTTTTTTTTTTTTATCTAAAATCAAAATATTAGAATATATTACGAGACCACTAAAACAATTTTTTTTTTTTAACGAGAAATGTCGACCATCTGTCAACTATACTAATGTATACAGTTAATACTTGGTCTGGGCTACTTTAGAACACATTATTTCATCAATGGGGCGTGGCATGGAGGTGATCAGCCTTTGTTCACTGTTGAGGTGTTATGGAAGCCCAGGTTTGCTTTGATAACAGCCGTAAGTTAATTTGTCTTGTTGAATCTACTGTCTGTGGGGTTTAGGTCAGGCCAGTTGGCTGGTCAGTTAAGCACAGTAATACCATGGTCTGTACACCAGTTACTAGTAGTTATGGCACAATAATGATGTAATAACATAACTTATGTTATTATATCATTATCATTGCATTGACAAATAGATTATTTTATGACAAATGAATTACAAAAGAAAAGAAAAGAAAAAACACCCAGAGTGACCGGCACCAAGTGAACAATAAAATGGGGGCATGGTTATAAGCACAACCCGTGTAGGAATTAGTATGTATAGCGTCGTCTCATGCCGAACAAAAATTGTGAAAATTACATTTACTTCTATTGCCTACTGCGTGACGTTGAGGTTGCAGTCAGACCAGTCTTCCTGTCCTCGCTTCACATAACTTTCCACCAGTGGAAACTAAACAACCGTTAGTCTAACCACACAGGAGTGGAGCTTTTCATCAGATGAGACTTGGTTGAAATTGAAAGGTGCAAACTGCATCAAGAGAAAGTATTTATAGACACAGAGTCTGAGGTTGTTGTTTTTTTGTTGTTGGTTTCAGTCACATAGCCAGATACTGACATGTAACCATGCTCCACTCATGTATATGTACTGTACTATACAGTATGCATCAATTTCCTTTGTTCTCACTTTACTTTGTGTGGCTCATCAGGGCTGAGATTCTGACACCAGTACGGCAGAATCAGAGGCTGTAGAACGTTTTGGCTTTTTGTGTATATTATATAAAAAAGATTAGTTGTCCAAACAATACAGTGGTGCTTAAGGAAAGGCCATTGGCCACCAAAATCAGTAGGATTCATCCTGCAATGTTCCGATTAAATGATGAGATATCTCGCACGCGGTAATTCAACATGGGCATCCTCCCTCACATGTACAGTAGGACCAAGAAGAGAACAAAAACATTTTCCATTTTCCAGGTTCCACCGCAGTGCCACCGTGAAGCTGATATATGCCGCAAGGCTAAACCAGCTGTTTTGATTGTTTGGTGTAGCCTATTGCAACAGCTTTAGATCTTGTCCGTGTGGTGGTTACATAAACACTGATCTCTCAAGACAGATTAAGAATGTTGTGTGTGTGTGTGTGTGTGTATTTTTTTTACTGAATGGGTTCCCAGATTGCGTTGGCACAAGAAAGGCAACACATGGGCAAACGATATTGATCAGTTTTTATTGTATATATTGTATACATGAAACAGTTGAGAAAATAATATAGATTTTTTTATTTTAAGAGAAGGCAAAGGAGAGGTGGAGGATAATGAAAACATGACTACATGCGGGAGTAGTTCAACCTGCGGTTTATCGTCAACAGGGTAAGCTGTGAAAGTGTTTGAGGAAATGAGGTGTTAAGCACCTCACTGGCAGGAAAGGATTACACATGGTTCTGCGTTAGTGAACAATGAGTGACCAACTGCATGCACAAACTATTGTTATTCTGCAGCTAAAACAAGATGGCCGTGGATTCTCCACACCGCCGTCACTCCTGCTGAAGGTACCTGACATCAGAATAGGTTACGGTGTCACTGTTGGCCTTCACTCTGTCCATCCTGGTGGAGGCACGGCCTCTAGAAGTGAAACTCACGGCTGCATAGTTGACATCATCTCCATTCTGACGCTGTAAGGGACGAAACAGAGATGTATACACAAATCACACTTGTGTGAAGTGAGCGGCGCTCTTATCACCATACATCACATTCCGTACTCAGCCTATCAAAGTCATCGATTCCGTGATCATACAAACACACATACACATAAAGCTATGCTAGCGCCGCTCAAAAAACTGTGTCGGAACAAGAACAATAACGGGTCCTCGGTATAGTCAATTCAGACAGATCAAACCACACAAGTAAAATAACTGTTAGTGTTAACCTATAAGTAAAATATGTTTTACCTACAATATCACATGTTGATATGATAATACGCCTGAATTCATTTATGAGGAGCTTGTAATAAACATTAATTCTTAATTTTATTTATCTTTTAATTAAGGCCCGGCCGGCATTGTAAAAAGTTTGAACATTTTTGGAAACTTTTGAAAAACTAGAGGTTCGACCTGGATAGGTAACCGGAGAACGCGCCGGTTTTCTAGCTCGCCGCGGTTTAGTGCGTTTTTGTTTTACGATCACCTTTATTCCTGCACCATAGTTGTTTAAAGTTTACACTAGAGAAAGTAGGAATGCTAAAGTTTAAACACCAAAGTACCGAAACAATGTAATTCATTAGTAAACAATATCCTGAAATGGTAGGCCTACTTATCATTGGTATTCAAATACTCGCCTTTTTATCATTATCTAGCTGACCATTTAATTGCACAAAATAATTTGATCACTTTGGAAATGAACTATAAGAGCTGTGGGTTTGACATACTATACAGACAGCATGTTAACATAACGATGAAGACATTGAACTTGACATATCGCAGCGGCGAGTTGGTAAACCGGCGAGTGAGTTGTGATATGAAGGTAGGCCCAAAATAAATCAAATTACCTGAGAGGAAGATAGGTCTGCATTCCCTGTAAATTGAGGTAAAGAATGTCAACATATTCATTTTAGTTTTCACCACAAAAGCTGCATGTGCAGGTTGTAATACTGATGCTGTGATAGCTATAGACTATTATATACATTAGGCCTACTATACAAATACAGTATGTATGTTTGACAATCATTGATTCATTCTACCTTAGACCAGAACAGCAGTAGTAAAGATACAGAATAGGTACTGTCAAATATTCATACTTTGTATACTGTACAAATATATACATTATGTAAATTATACAGAAAATATGATCAATTATGTATCATCATGGGAATTATTTCATTCAAATCACATTTAGTTTGTGGGTTGTGTCTGTTTCTTTCACCTCCCTCCTGCTGTAACTGACTGACAAGTGTTTCTTGTTGTCCCAGTCTAATCTTCTTTGTCTTCTATGTTTTTCTATTTCATCTTTCTTCTGGCGTAATACTGTAAGTAGATTGGGGGCGCACTACAAATACCGAACCTACGAAGTAGCTTCATTTATTTATTAGCAATTAGGTGTTTGCCTACTATTGTAAAATTAATGATTTGATTGATTCGTTGGATACATTCAGTCATAGATACAGTTTGTTGCTCTCACCCAGGTTGGCAGAGGGAGTGTAACGCCAAGGATTACAGTAGATAATTGACACTGGGTGAAAAATAAAGAATAAAAACAAAACACATCTGCAAGCTCACAAGTATGTAGTGTTTAAGAGAAGAGGTAAAAAAAGGTCACACTCTAAATTCATTAACAAGTGTTCATACCTTTTCTGCATGACTTGCAAAGAGCCCTGCATGCAAGTAGAAGTGTGGACAACCCAAGAAGTACATTTGAAATCACCAACACAGTGATGGTTGGATCTCCATGTACTGAAATGAAGGCAGAATAATTATTAGTTCACATTCACCACTTCAGATGAGAACAAGAAACATTGTTTTCACAGTAACACTCCGTGTGAAAGGCATGGTAATTTGGTAACCCATATAGAAACATTAGCTTAGTGTAATTACATCTTTTCCCTCCATCATCTAAATGCTATACCATGTACCATACATGTGCAATTTGGAATTACGTTTAATATCCAGCGTTGTTCCATTTCCAAAGTGCATTTCCCCACAAAGGGTCACACCACAAATGTATGCTCCATCATCTGCAACAGTGACGTTCCTCTTGGTGAGCTCGTAGACACAGCTCTGTGTAGACTTCCCAGGTTCAGGAGCCTTCTTGCAGACTCCAGTCTTATCATGCGTGTAAACGACTCCAGGTTGAGATTCTCTGGGGCTTCTGAACCAGTAGACGCTGTGTTCTCCATCACAGATCTCAGTGTGGACGGTACAGTTCAGAGTCACAGAGTCTCCCACCTCGACCGACTCAGACACAGGCTGATGGATGACGGGTCGAACGTTGGACCCCGAACCTTTTACACTGAGAATTGCACCGTCTGAAAATGTGCTAGGCATATAGTAACGGATGCCCAAACAGTAGTATGCACCGGAGTCTGAAGGAAGTAAAAATGAGATCTGCAAATGATTTGTGCCCTTTTCTGCAGTGTGCAGTGAGAAGTGCGGATTGTCCTTGAATTCATCATGTAGATTTGATGTTTGCATTAGCGTATGTAAGGTAGACACAAGCTGTGGTTTCTGTCCCAGTGTTTGCTTGTACCAACTAAGGATTGTTGCATCTGCAACATCCCCATCCCCATAGGAGCAGTGCAAAGTTTTATTGTCTCCAATGTTAGCTGATATAAATCCACTATCTTGATGGATGGCTGAGGCTTGTTTCAAATAAACAGCTGTAAAAAAAATAGAAAGTTATGATACTAGTATACATGAAAAGGCATTATTCAGAGCTGTATAATCAATGGCAATTCAGTTTGAAACACAAAATGGTAGCAAAAAAGGCCCAACTCACCCATTTCCCCAAAGAACAGAAATATGACGCACAGTGTGAACTTCTGAGTTGTCATCTTGTTCAAAAGTCTGCATAGAATGGAAAGAATTTCATATATACTCCTCTGTTCAGAGATCAGGGTGACTTTTGATTGGCCAGACAGATCTTGTTTGAATTTGGGTTAATGCCTTATTTGGCTAAAACGGACCACCTGTTTTGTTTCGTAGCATCCTGCGCTGCACGTAACGGATTCTGGATTCCGTTTAGCTTTTTTTTATACGCTTGCGTTGTTGCGCCCCTCTTCAACAGACCTGGAGGAGACCTGTGTAGATCCAGCCAACAACGCCTGCATTCCTCACTTCACATTTGCAAGGCCCTTAACACTATTTTTTATATGGAGAAGAAGTATTTAATAGAGAAAATCCACATGAACTTCAAATTCATGTGCTATTCTGTAGACCTATAGACTGTACAGTTTGTGTATTATGAACATTACCAATCTTTTACAACGCTATATTCCAGAGAACTAATCTACACTATAACAAAGGGTGACAACAAATGATCTCTTGTGGATGATTTAGCTGGATGGGCTATGTTATCAGACAAAAAGTGCTGTTCATGGAAACTATAAAGGTCTTCAATGGCCTAAGGCCTAGGGCCCAGCCCTAAGCTATCAGTGTGTGAAAGTATACATGATTCTGAAACCACAACGTCTGATGCAATGAAAGAGATACTTGGCAAGAAGATGAAGAAAGATGAAGTCCCCTGGATGAAACATTGGTTTATGTGATGGGAAAATAAAGATCTGCAATATTGTGGTCCTTCATATTTTATTGTTTTAAACTTCATGAATAGTTTCCACTATGCAGTATACTTATAGATAAATCAACCTCATAAATGTGAAAATTAATCTTTACTTCTGCAACACTGTATGATGCTGCAAGATGCTGTACGTGACCTTGAGGTTGCAGTCAGACCAGTCTTCCTGTCCTCGCCTACGTTTCCACCAGTGGGAACTACAACTGTTAGCCTAACCACACAGGAGTGGAGCTTTTCATCAGATGAGACTTGGTTGAACTTGAAAGGTGCAAACTGCATTAAGATCAAGAGAAAGTATTTATAGACACACAGAGAGAGAGTCTGAGGTTGTTTTGTTCTTGACCATGCTGTATCTGTTATGTTCTGACTGCATGAAAAGTCACATAGCCTATAGGCCTATACTGACACGTACAAATGAGCAATACGCTCAGAGTCTCCCCAGAGGAGGGGAGGAAGAGAGACACTCGATGGGACAGATACATCGGCAACAACAACGACAGTGACATACACGTAGAAAAAACACCTCAATTAATAATAATATTAAATAAAACTTTATTTGTATAGCACCTTTCATGACATGAAATGCAGCTCAAAGTGCTTTACAGAGCAATGGGAGAAAGAAAAAAAACAAACAGGCAAAGACATTAAAAAACAAGCAGTAATGCAATACAGTGAGGACATGAATAACAAAAAATAAAATATCAATTAAAGGCAATGTTGTAGAAGTGGGTCTTGAGCTGTGCTTTAAAAATGTCTACAGAGGCTGCCTGACGAAGGTACAGTGGGAGCTTGTTCCATGCCGTCGGCCCGTAGAAGCAAAAAGCTGCTTCCTCGTATTTTTTTGTTGCCATTTTTTTAGGCAAAGCGAGCAGGCCAGCAGTGGAAGACCTTAGGGGGCGGTTTGGGACATATGTAGGCAGGCAGTCATGTAGGTAGGAAGGTGCGAGACCATTGAGAGTGAGACCAATTACTCAAATACACCAGAGTAAGGCCAAGTGTGGAAAAGCTTATAGGACGGATGCATGCACACTGCACAGACAAACAGTCTGGTGAGACGTACAGTAGGCCTATACTGTAGAAGGACCCTAGGCAGGAAGCAAACGATATTCCTAGAGACCTCTGAGTGCCGCATGATTTGGGATCGCACTGAAATGGTTGGCAGACAGGGGAATTGCAGCCGTCGTAGGTGCCCTTTGAGAGCGGTTTTGAAGGAGACAAGGGATTTGCATGTCTTAATGACGGTTGGTAGGGCGTTCCATGTTGGTGGCATAGGAGCTAAATTAATTTAGTCCCTTGTTTGTGCCGAATCTGGGTTACACATGGTTTGTTGAACTCTCTCTGGTGTTGTGGGTGTGGACATTTACATGGGTATCTTGGTGGTGTACCGAATCTTGTGGACCAGACCCATTGCAAGATGCTGTACTCTGTCGTCAACCCTAAGCCATTCCATCCTGTCAAAGTGGGCAGGGGTGAGGTGGGTTCGGGGAGTGAGGCTCTTTTCAAATCAAAATCAAACTTTATTTATAGAGCACATTTATAAAGACCAAAGGTCAACCAAAGTGCTGTACAGGATCAGGTAAAAACAAAGAAAATGGAAACCAAGACAAAAATAACATGGTATAACCACACAAGCAAGAGAACAACAAACTACACAATTGCAGTACAATAGAGCAAAAACTAAAATTAAAATCAAGAATCAAAAGCCATGGAGAAAAAATGGGTTTTAAGAGAGGACTTGAAAGCTCCCAAGGAGCAAGCGGACCTGATCCGCAAGGGCAGACTGTTCCAGAGTTTGTGGCCGGCCACTGAGAAAGCTCGGTCACCTCTAGACTTGTATTTTGTTGAGGGCATAGTCAGAAGCAATTGGTCAGCTTTTAAGTACCTCCTCGGTTGTTACCATTGTCAGTTTAAAATCATCTTTACAAACACTATAGGTTTTTGTAGAAGGCTTTGATGTGCTCTACTCCCAGAGTGGGAGTGGGCTCTTCTGATCAAGCAATTGGTTGAAATAGGCTATCCAGCCTGAAATGGGTATGACAGCACAGTGAGCACACTGTAGTCATTAATAGAAGATTTGAGAACGGATTCATCACATTATAAATATCATCAGAGCAGCAGCTTTATTGGCTTAGGAGTTAGGAATGGAACAAAAATGGCAGGTATACGCTGCTGTATTTTAACACCAGTTATTATGGTGGTACTTGGAGAGCCAAATATTTTCTGAGGTGGTACTTCAGTAGGTTGGGAACCAATGTTGTTACTCGTGCAAGCAGATTGTGCTGCGATCGGCTGGGTATGTAGCCTACAGTGTGTGTGTGTGTGTGTGTGTGTGTGTGTGTGTGTGTGTGTGTGTGTGTGTGTGTGTGTGTGTGTGTGTGTGTGTGTGTGTGTGTGTGTGTGTGGGTGTGGGTGTAGTAGTGAAGTGTGTGTAGTGAAGAAGCGAAGCCCACGACCATTGGCCAAAGGGTCAATTGAAAATCTAAACTTTGAACAGGCATAGCTCATGCATAGCATCTGTATCGTAGTCGTCCACATTAACAGTTTTTGTATTGAGTTGTTCTTTACATTTGAAATGTACCCATTCGGCATACTGTTAATAAATACTTCAATCAATCATCACTGACTGACTGTAAAACTAAACCAGAAATCATGTTACTTTACAGTTTATGCAAGGTATTTTAGCGACCCCTGCTGCTTAATGTTGGCAGCTCCTCCTATATTATTAGTCAACCTTTGCACAAATCCGGAATGAATCAAACTGTGCAGTCAAGTCTTACATAGGCTATAGTCTAGTTTGTATCTTCTCTGTGATTTTATCCATATAGGTAAAGACAAAGACAGATTCAATTTGTACTACCGGCAGTATTTGTTTTATAGGCAAATTTCTCCACTGATCTAATAGTGGAGAAATAGATAGTCTGATGTTAAAGGGATAAACTGCAGTGGAATTAATCTGGGGTAGCTTCATTGCGTGATTAATTATCTCATTATGCAGAACTAAAGTTTTCAAATAATTGCAATGGAGTAAACGTACAATATTTTCCTCTGAAATGTAGTAGAGTATATTATGTCAAATTATTTAAAATTGGAAATACTCATTTTTTTGATAGTCAGTGTGCCATATCAACAAAATATAATTACGTTTACGATACATCAAATGTAATGTTTTTGACTGTCCATAGGCTATACATAACAACCTTTCTTGTATTATTGTCTTTTGTAATATTTTCTTTCACATCAGGTCAGGATGTAATGATCATTAGACTCAGAGAAATAATCCACCTATGTCCCACACTCTCTTCCCAGGTAAGAGTTGGTATAGATGTAATTTAACTGACTAAACTTTTTTTATATATTTAATTTTAAAAGAAAAGACCTCTCCCTCACGCTTATGCCAGTGTGCCAGTTACCACCTTCCCCTGTGCCAATGTTGGCAGTTGGCACCTATGCCTAAGGTAACAAGGTTGCCTAACCTGACTCCACCAGATGGGGCAGGCAGCAGTCAGGTTAAAGGTTGCCTACCCCTGGGTTAGAAGGGAGCTCTACCATTCTCCACGTAGCCCACAAGGTGGTGCCTGATTCCCTTCCTGTAGCTGTGAGTGGCTCTGCTTCTTCTGAATGTCTTGCACAGCAGGACTCGGGAGTGACCTAATTCTGTGAGATGAGCGATCATGCAGTATTTCTACCCTGCAGGTGCATGGAATTATAGTATATATGGATGGCTTGACTATTTGAAACACTGAACGAAACCTGACACATCATTTGTAATTATTCTAACTTGTGTGCATGCATGGGAATATTATTGTTTTTATTTTATTTCTACACTATCATTTCTGCCTGGCGATCGGATCACTGGATCCCAGACCCAGTTGAGAGCCTTGTGATGTCTGGCCTGGTGCTTTACAGCGTGTGTCCCAAGTTGGACATTTGTCCAGCGCTGTTGTCACACAAGCCTCAAGCTCATGACTTATTTAACCGTCTCTGTGAGAGCAGGGAGTCAGTGGGGACTATTCTTTGAATCCGGTTCAGAGATTAAAATATTAATTTCACTGGCAGCTAGGGCTGGTGAACTGTGTTTGCAGAGGGCCAAAAGAGTGAGTGCACTATTATACATCTACATTATACATACATTATACACCTATCTATTCTAGACCCTTATACAGTATACTGTAGTAGAGTAGGCCTATTCTTAATTTTAAAAAAACTGGGACCTACCTGGTTGATCCTTTCGCAGTTTCACTGTACACACCGTTTGTATACTTAGACATGCATGGCTTAATCTTTGAGACAAGCATAATATGCTGTTTGGCCCTGTAAACTACTTATTGTGCCAAATATAAGACGACTCTGATTATAAGACGTATTATGCAAGACAAACACATTGATTCATGTTTTTTGATGACATTTGATGACATACTATAGTATGGGTAGTAGGTCTTATTTAACCTATGCCCAGGTGTAAATGACCCTGGATTATTAATCCCTTGAATTAAATTAATATATTTAGATAGGCCTAACAGGATTTATAATATCATTCATGGTAGAAACATTGCATTAACAGCAACTATTCAACACTATAGCATTAGTTTTGCACGAAAACACTCCTTGGGCTAAAAACGGCATCACAAATGTGCCCAAATGTAATGAGGTCATCACATTTTGGCACATTCGGGCAAGTGGCTATGATCGAATCTCTCCCTAAGCTCTTCCACCACACACCTAGACCTACTCTCTGTAATGTCCAGTCCTGGGTTGTGTCCGAAACCACATACTAACGTACTGCCTAATACACAGTATACCGCATATGCTATTTTCAGCCTACTATAGTATCTAAGCAGTAGGGTTCATAAAATAGTGCCCACTATCACATACTAACATACTATTTTTAGTATGCCAATTTAAATAGGTTGAAAATAGCATTAAGTTTAGTATGTAATGTGGTCTCTGAAACCTCTGTGGTACAATGGAATGATAACGCGCTAAAGCAGATTATATAAATGTTCCTCGAGTGTAACCAATGCTTTCACACTGATTGCATTTCCGAGGCTATATAAAGACATTATTCAGGATTGTTTAATTCTGTTGAATTTGGCTTTAAAAGTTAATTGCGACTGTAGGTCGCAGATTACTATGTAAATCTGCAAAACCTGTCAGTCAGTCAGTCGAGGTCGTGTGCATGCATCTGCCTTGTTGACGGCTGACTGCTGGGCGAGCGCTGGTGCTCGCGCATGGAGGTCAGGTCAGCTCCATAAAGTATATGGAGATCTAAGGGTGGTAGCGGGGACATTCTCTTGAATGTACAGGGTTTGATGAGGGCCCACGTAGGGCCTTAATTCTCGGGCCTGTTGAGAACTCTAGTTTTGCCAGCTGCCGGGCGTGGCTGCACTAATAACTTTGGGGCGGGGCAGGCCCGTCAGTTTGAAAGGACAGGTGGGTTCTGAAATATATATCTGTAGTGAGTTGAGCTTTCCTAGACATGTGATGTGACTCCCCAATCACCCATATTCAGGACAGCTGTGACACCTGGCTGCTGACTGAATAAAGGGGAGCCACACCCAGCCATCAGAGTAGCTGGCTGGCTTGTTCTGGTTGCCTTGGTGGTGTGTTGGGTCTAGGTGCAACAAGAGACTCATTGATGGTATGCAGTATGCACGGTTTCATGTGTTTTGATAAATGTATGTTTTGAGCAAAATATGAATGTTCCTTAACTCTTGCAGGGCAGGCATTGACAGTGGGAATCCCAGATTCCCTGGGGTATAGGCTGCTTCTTCCCCCCACATGTCGTAGGCTTAAGGCCTTGTCTGCCATTAGCTGCTGATGGTTCAGTGGCATGGCGCCTCGAGTCATGGCCTCGTATGCCGACTGCATGCGGCGCCCTTCGGCTCCGTTTCGGTGTCATGCGGCGTTTATGGACCAGAGCATGACGTCATATGGCCTAGTGTGGCCCTCTTAATTTGAGGTAAAGAGCTGCCTATTGTATTTGTATGTTTTAAATTGTAATAAGTATTGGTTATTAATATTGTCCTTTTTGTTTTATTAGGAGGAGATCTTTACCTCTACTGTTTTTTTAGATTTTTGGTTATTTTTAGTGTGGTTGCCCGAATGGGCAACCAGACTCTTGTAACTGTGACACTTTATTATTTCACTGGAGTAGTCTTTATTTTGACGCTTTATACCTCCCACACTGTACGCTGTACGCACTTGAGCCATATGTCAAATTGACCGGAAAAATCGGGAATCGTGTGCTTGTATTTTGTTAAGAGAAATGTTGTATAGTTTAATTGATATGAATTTATTAGTGAATTAAATTTCCCCATTGACATGAATGGGAAAAGGCAAAAATTCACATTCAAGTATTTGTTCCTCGGAGACTGTAATCACTATAGTTACAAACCTTTTAGGGATAATTCCACATTATCCCTAAAATTATTTAACCTTAAAATTTTATCGGTCGGCCTCATGGTGGCGCTATAACAGCCCACTTTACCTTTTGGCTTATAACTCTTGAACCATAGGTCGTAAAATAAAAAATATTTTTTCCCTGGATTCCTTGGGTCATGACGCATCTCCCCATATAGGCCACGCCCATTTCCGCCATGATAGATTTTCCGCCATTTTGAATTTTGTCCAAAACACACTTTTTGCTTTTCCTCCTACAGATTTTGTCCAAATCTCACAGAAATCGGCACACGTGATCTCTGGACCCATCCAATTAAAACTGAACTGCAGAATTTTGAAAGTGCGTATCGTTCGGCCGTAATCGTCTTCCGAAGTTAGTAGGAGGGGCCTATATCACAAAAAATGCCATAAATCACGAACGGAATGTCCAATCCATCCCACATTTCAATCACATGTCAAAGCAATTCCATTTTCATCCATAGGGGGCGCCGCAAATGCGAGAAATGTAACCGTTTGTCGCAAAAACATGAATTTCGGGGGTTAAATCCCCTCCGAATTACTTACGCATGATCTAAGGCGTGACTTGAAATTGTAATTGGCTGGCAATACTAGTGGGAGGGGCATATGTAAGCCACTGCGGCAACCACACTCTGCAATTTTTTTAAATTTGTGATGCCTTTGACAGATGTTTGTAGAAGTCGTTCAGTTGTTACATCATTTTGTAATTAACCTCTTAAGTCCTACATAATATATACACTTAGTCGCACAACAATGTTCAATTGTAAAAATGGCTGATCTACAAACTCACAACACAGCATTGTGAGGCTGTTTTTGAACATTTGTAAAGGATAATTTCACATGTTTCAAGTGATTAAAGGATGGATGGCTTTGCTGGCATTTAATGTGAATCACCACCAGCCCAGGTGAAATGTATGCATAGTTCTTGTGAGGCTGGAATCTATTTTACAGTATGGCTCTAGATGCGGAACATAGAAATGTTATGTCAGATTTTCACATTCAGAACCGTGTTAATCAGACCAGTGTGTGTCCATGTGGAAACCTCGTATGAATCTGATCTCAGGTCAGAATGGGTTAATCAGACCAGTGTGTGTCCATGTGGAAACCTCGTATGAATCTGATCTCAGGTCAGAATGGGTTAAATACTACTGAAGTTTCACTTGTAAGTTTGGGTAAGAAACTGTTTTTTTTTTTTTTGCAGAGACTTTTTGTCTAATCACGTGGTCTGGTTCTTTATTTTCTTTACTTTATACGATAAAGCGTCCAGTACAGGAGTTATGTACAATTTGTCAATTTGCAGGTATTTAGAACAAAATTATAGACTCAAAATCTATACATGCTGCAAGTGCTCCGTCTTCCAATAAATAAGGTTTATCAAGTAGAAATACATGTTTGGTTATGGTGACATACATTTTGTGCGTTGTACATTTACATGACATTGGCAGTTATAAATAAAATTGATATAAATTAACATGTTTTGAGTACTGAGTTATTTCACCGAGCTGGTCAGTTCAGGTGAAGAAGTTTAAATGGTTTAATGTTTGAAATTATGTTAATTAATTTATTATTAGCCAAATTTGTTTGATACATATCAAGTAGTGTCTAATGGGGGTCTAATGGGGGCTCAACAAATGTGGATTTGGGAACAACTGCAGACTGCAGTACAGTATTACGTTATTAACAGATCCCTGATTGATTTAAAACGAATCCACAAATCACCAACAACACAGCAATAAGGCATTAAAACGTTTCCTTTGGAAAGTCAAAGTGACGTGCAAAATAAAAAATAAAATCTGCCAATTTATACACACTATGTTACACGTATACCGACGGTAGGATACCGTGTCTTTTAGGGGCGTTTCTGTGGTCAAGATAGGGCTTTTTTTTGGTACTGTAGCCTACCTGTCAGTTCTGCTGCTGGAGTCGGGTCTTCATGTAGGCTATAGCCTATGTGGTCTTCAATGTATAGCCTATGTGGCGTGAACACTAAATCCAGGCTAAAATCGCGAGATAGTCAGCAAGTCATTAATTACAGAAGTATTTCACACACCTTTGATTCGCTGTAATAAAGGAACTAAAAGGTGATCATGAAGCAGAGGGAAACACAAAAGTCAGTTGGCAGCGCCACAGCCCAGCGACACCCACGTTGTGGCCAGAAATGTCACTCCGTTTGTAAGCTAAAGGATCCCACATAATGTAGGTTTGTAATAATGTTGTTTTTTGATGAATTGAACAATGTGGACTTTTGATGAATTGAACAATGTGGACCCTCTAAAACAAGTGTAATGCTTAATTGGGTCGTCCACTCACAGTTAACAGTCTTTGTATTGAGTTACTATTAATAAAATATTTAAATCAATCAATCAAACCAGAGCTAGACTACACCATGATATATTATTAGGAGTACAATAACTTTGCATTGTGAATAAAAAGGTATAGCCACAGTGGGGTTGCAGTGTAATGTAATGCTGAAGGTTTAATCACAGGGCTGTCTGCTTTATGTAGGCTACTATGATTAAACGTGCATTCTGGTATTGTGAATCAATGATTGAGAAAAACATCAGAGGGGTTTGAACCCGTGAAGTTATATAAAGTTTAATTCAAAGTCGGGTGTCTAAACCGCTAGACCACTGAGGACGCTGCCAGGAAGGGGACTCATGTCTGTATTGACTATTTATAAGCCGTGACGTAACCCGCTTCCGGGTCTTACTCAAGAAAGCTCCACGTCCTCGCGGGCGTGGCCTCACGTCATACCCGGAAGGAAGTGCCGCCCCCCCTCAAATCAAGAAAGCTCCACGTCCTCGCGGGCGTGGCCTCACGTCATACCCGGAAGGAAGTGCCGCCCCCCCTCAAATACGGAAGAGACGCGTGGAGGGGGTTTTGCTCAGTGTTGTTTTGCCACGTCACCATGTCGGTCGTCGTCGTGTCCGCAGCAAGCAGGTACGTTCAATGTTATTTAATACTTAACGTTGTTGTTGTTCAAACATCTGTGATCACTTTATATGTTAACTTGTTGTGATGTTTATATATTATGTTCGTGCCACTCTGTAAAACCGTGTTCCAGTAGCCCAATGGTTACTCTCGGCGCCTAGTAGACAACAGGGCCCGGGTTCGAGTCCCCATCGAGGACTGAGAGTTAGCTTCATTCTTACCAAACTAGCACAATTGTTTTAGCTTTTCTCGTCGAGGTCCATTATTCATTCAGTATTTGAGCCTAAAAATGGTGGTCCCGTGGCTCAGATACGGAATGAATAAAGGACCTCGACTTGATGCAAACAAACAGTGTTGTGTTTGTTAAGAAGAAAATAAACTCGGTCATCGACTGGGAAGTGAACCCGGGCCCGGATGTTCACATACCATCGGCTTAACCATTCGGCTACTGGATCATGGTTTTATAAAGTAGTAGTAGTAACATATATAAACACAACACAGTAGGAACAAAGCATTCTGGGATGCACGCTAGTTCGTTAGCTAGCTAGCGTGCTGCCGTCGTGAACGTGCACAATGATAGTCAACGGACCAGCGCGTTCATGTGTTTGGGGCCAGGCTGCAATACCTTCATTCGGCCACTATGTCCATTTCGCCTCAGGGTTTCCTCTGGGTGCCTTCTCTATTCATAATATACTCTATGCTCACAATGGTGGTCCGTGGCTGAATAAATAATCGACTAGAGGTGAACAGAGTAGTGTTTAGATGGTTCTGTTATGACTGCATGCTGTAGTGTTTAGATGGTTCTGTTATGACTGAATGTTGTAGTATTTAGATGGTTCTGTTATGACTTCCCCTCTGCATGTTGTAGTGTTTAGATGGTTCTGTTATGACTTCTCCTCTGCATGCTGTAGTGTTTAGATGGTTCTGTTATGACTGCATGTCGTAGTATTACTATTTAGATGGTTCTGTTATGACTTCCCCTCTGCATGTTGTAGTATTTAGATGGTTCTGTTATGACTTCTCCTCTGCATGCTGTAGTATTTAGATGGTTCTGTTATGACTTCTCCTCTGCATGCTGTAGTATTTAGATGGTTCTGTTATGACTTCCCCTCTGCATGCTGTAGTGTTTAGATGGTTCTGTTATGACTTCTCCTCTGCATGCTGTAGTATTTAGATGGTTCTGTTATGACTTCTCTGCATGTTGTAGTATTTAGATGGTTCTGTTATGACTTCTCCTCTGCATGCTGTAGTGTTTAGATGGTTCTGTTATGACTTCTCCTCTGCATGCTGTAGTGTTTAGATGGTTCTGCTATGACTTCTCCTCTGCATGTTGTAGTGTTTAGATGGTTCTGTTATGACTTCTCCTCTGCATGCTGTAGTGTTTAGATGGTTCTGTTATGACTTCTCCTCTGCATGCTGTAGTGTTTAGATGGTTCTGTTATGACTTCTCCTCTGCATGTTGTAGTGTTTAGATGGTTCTGTTATGACTTCTCCTCTGCATGTTGTAGTGTTTAGATGGTTCTGTTATGACTTCTCCTCTGCATGTTGTAGTGTTTAGAATGGGGGTGGGCAACTTTGACGATAGAGACTATATTTCCACAGTCCACTATATTTCCACTCTCACTCCAGAGGGCCACGTTGCATATTACTGTTGTAGCAAAAATAGCCGATGTACAAGCTCAAAACGCGTCGCAGTGCAACGCGTTTGGGGCTTATTGATCAGCTATTTTTTCCCCAAGACGGTGGATTGTGGCCCATGCCTTCCTGCTGTTATTTGTCATGTTGGTGTTCTCTATATCTTTTCGTCCTGGGCATGACGTTAAACTGTTCCGTTCGAGAGGACCGGCGACCCTCGAATGTAAACAGCCACGAAAGGAAACTATGTGTGTGTGAGGTGTTCTCTATCATTTCATTCCAGTACTACTACTTTGGGTAGTGGCTGGACGTTTGTGTAGATATTGAAAAGGAGGGGGCGAGCAGGCTACCTTGTGGTAGGCCGTTCTTTTGGGCTTTCCATTTACTCCTCTGGTCATTTAACTGGACATAGAAGCGCCTGTTGTTGAGGAGGCTTTTCCTGACCATTGTGCGGTGTTGGACAGTGTCGTAGGCAGCAGAGAGATCTCTGAATGCTGCTCCAGTTATTTGTTTTCCCTCAAACCCATCCTCAATGTGTTGGTTGAGGTTGAGCTCTGTCCAGCACAGGAGCGGCCAGGACGGAAACCACCTTGGTCTTTAGTCAGCTTGGTGTCTATGAGTGGCAAGAGGCGTTGGAGTAGCAGCCTCTCTTCTAGGTGATGCAGAGGAGGGAAATGGGTCGGTAGCTCTTTGTGGATAATGGGTCTTTGCCAGGTTTAAGGATTGCAACCACTTTGGCCTTTTCCCAGACAGAAGGGATGGTTTTCTGTGCTATGCATGTGTTCAGCATCCCCACAAGCCAGGTCTTTGCGTTGGGTCCCAGGTGCTGTAACATTTCTGCCAGTAGGTCATCAATCCCTGCTGCTTTTCCGGGTTTCAACTTTCCCATTGCAGTTTCAAGTTCTTCTAGGTCGAAGGGTTTGGTTTGAGGGCTGGCTGATTGTGCTTGGTCTGATACCACTGCGCAATGGTATTCTCCTGTGGGTCGGTGGCGGTCTTGGTCACAACTGGTGGCCAACAGTTGTAACCAACACCGCCACCGACTCACATAGAATACCATCGCACAGTGGTATCAGACCAATCACAATCAGCCAGCCCTCAAACCAAACCCTTCGACTTAGAAGAACGTGAAACTGCAATGGGAAAGTTGAAACCCGGAAAAGCAGCAGGGATTGATGGCATACTGGCAGAAATGATACAGCACCTGGGACCTAACGCAAGGACCTAGCTTGTGGGGATGCTGAACACATGCATAGCACAGAAAACCATCCCTTATGTTTGGAAAAAGGCCGAAGTGGTTGCAATCCCTAAACCTGGCAAAGACCCATTATCCCCGAAGAGCTACCGACCCATTTCCCTCCTGCATCACCTACAAGCTCTATGAGAGGCACTAACATTTCTGAACAGACTATATTTACATCAATATGTCTGGGTCCCCACCTACTCACTCAGGGTTGACGTGTCACACCTGCAGTGATGGGAGGGGTACCAAAATGTGGTGTTTTGATTGGTTGATGGGGGCACTCCCTTAGTATAAAAGTGTATGTTTTGTGTACACATGACCTGATGAAGATCAAATAGATCGAAACGTTGTCAGTATTTCAATACAGAACGTTTTTTTTATACCTGTGAAGTGCGGGCTCCATCCAATACCTACACCAGTTGTGATGCAACAGAGTTTGCTGTGACCGTTGTGAATTATGGGTGGTGTGGTTTTTGCCAAGACGGTGGATTGTGGCTCATGCCTTCCTGCTGTTATTTGTCATGTTGGTGTTCTCTATATCTTTTCGTCCTGGGCATGACGTTAAACTGTTCCGTTCGAGAGTACCAGCGACCCTCGAATGTAAACGGCCACGAAAGGAAATTATGTGTGTGTGAGGTGTTCTCTATGGGTTGGGTTTCAGGTGGTTGTATTGTAGTAGCTTGACATTTCTTGGAGGGCACTTTCAAGGACAGACTCAATCTTCTGGAAGTCTGCTTGTTGGGTCGTAATGCAGAGGTTGTCGGCGTAGATGAAATGCTGGCATTAGGCATTGGGTAGTGGCTGGTCGTTTGTGTAGATATTGAAAAGGAGGGGGGCGAGCACACTACCTTGTGGGAGGCCGTTCTTTTGGGCTTTCCATTTACTCCTCTGGTCATTTAACTGGACATAGAAGCGCCTGTTGTTGAGGAGGCTTTTCCTGACCATTGTGCGGTGTTGGACAGTGTCGTAGGCAGCAGAGAGATCTCTGAATGCTGCTCCAGTTATTTGTTTCCCCTCAAACCCATCCTCAATGTGTTGGGTGAGGTTGAGCTCTGTCCAGCACAGGAGCGGCTGGGACGGAAACCAGCTTGGTCTTTAGTCAGCTTGGTATCTATGAGTGGCAACGAGGCGTTGGAGTAGCAGCTTCTCATATAGCCTTGTAGGTGATGCAGAGGGAAATGGGTCGGTAGCTCTTTGTGGATAATGGGTCTTTGCCAGGTTTAAGGATTGCAACCACTTTGGCCTTTTCCCAGACAGAAGGGATGGTTTTCTGTGCTATGCATGTGTTCAGCATCCCCACAAGCCAGGTCTTTGTGTTGGGTCCCAGGTGCTGTAACATTTCTGCCAGTAGGTCATCAATCTCTGCTGCTTTTCCGGGTTTCAACTTTCCCATTGCAGTTTCAAGTTCTTCTAGGTCGAAGGGTTTGGTTTGAGGGCTGGCTGATTGTGCTTGGTCTGATACCACTGTGCAATGGTATTCTCCTGTGGGTCGGTGGCGGTCTTGGTCACAACTGGTGGCCAACAGTTGTAACCAACACCGCCACCGACTCACATAGAATACCATCGCACAGTGGTATCAGACCAACCACAATCAGCCAGCCCTCAAACCAAACCCTTCGACTTAGAAGAACGTGAAACTGCAATGGGAAAGTTGAAACCCGGAAAAGCAGCAGGGATTGATGGCATACTGGCAGAAATGATACAGCACCTGGGACCTAACGCAAGGACCTGGCTTGTGGGGATGCTGAACACATGCATAGCACAGAAAACCATCCCTTCTGTTTGGAAAAAGGCCGAAGTGGTTGCAATCCCTAAACCTGGCAAAGACCCATTATCCCCGAAGAGCTACCGACCCATTTCCCTCCTGCATCACCTACAAGCTCTATGAGAGGCACTAACATTTCTGAACAGACTATATTTACATCAATATGTCTGGATCCCCACCTACTCACTCATGGTTGACGTGTCACACCTGCAGTGATGGGAGGGGCACCAAAATGTGGTGTTTTGATTGGTTGATGGGGGCACTCCCTTAGTATAAAAGTGTATGTTTTGTGTACACATGACCTGATGAAGATCAAATAGATCGAAACGTCAGTATTTCAATACAGAACGTTTTTTTAATACCTGTGAAGTGCGGGCTCCATCCAATACCTACACCAGTTGTGATGCAACAGAGTTTGCTGTGACCGTTGTGAATTATGGGTGGTGTGGTTTTTGCCAAGACGGTGGATTGGGGCTCATGCCTTCCTGCTGTTATTTGTCATGTTGGTGTTCTCTATATCTTTTCGTCCTGGGCATGACGTTAAACTGTTCCGTTCGAGAGTACCAGCGACCCTCGAATGTAAACAGCCACGAAAGGAAATTATGTGTGTGTGAGGTGTTCTCTATGGGTTGGGTTTCAGGTGGTTGTATTGTAGTAGCTTGACATTTCTTGGAGGGCACTTTCAAGGACAGACTCAATCTTCTGGAAGTCTGCTTGTTGGGTCGTAATGCAGAGGTTGTCGGCGTAGATGAAATGCTGGCATTAGGCATTGGGTAGTGGCTGATCGTTTGTGTAGATATTGAAAAGGAGGGGGGCGAGCACGCTACCTTGTGGGAGGCCGTTCTTTTGGGCTTTCCATTTACTCCTCTGGTCATTTAACTGGACATAGAAGCGCCTGTTGTTGAGGAGGCTTTTCCTGACCATTGTGCGGTGTTGGACAGTGTCGTAGGCAGCAGAGAGATCTCTGAATGCTGCTCCAGTTATTTGTTTCCCCTCAAACCCATCCTCAATGTGTTGGGTGAGGTTGAGCTCTGTCCAGCACAGGAGCGGCTGGGACGGAAACCAGCTTGGTCTTTAGTCAGCTTGGTATCTATGAGTGGCAACGAGGCGTTGGAGTAGCAGCTTCTCATATAGCCTTGTAGGTGATGCAGAGGGAAATGGGTCGGTAGCTCTTTGTGGATAATGGGTCTTTGCCAGGTTTAAGGATTGCAACCACTTTGGCCTTTTCCCAGACAGAAGGGATGGTTTTCTGTGCTATGCATGTGTTCAGCATCCCCACAAGCCAGGTCTTTGTGTTGGGTCCCATGTGCTGTAACATTTCTGCCAGTAGGTCATCAATCTCTGCTGCTTTTCCGGGTTTCAACTTTCCCATTGCAGTTTCAAGTTCTTCTAGGTCGAAGGGTTTGGTTTGAGGGCTGGCTGATTGTGCTTGGTCTGATACCACTGTGCAATGGTATTCTCCTGTGGGTCGGTGGCGGTCTTGGTCACAACTGGTGGCCAACAGTTGTAACCAACACCGCCACCGACTCACATAGAATACCATCGCACAGTGGTATCAGACCAACCACAATCAGCCAGCCCTCAAACCAAACCCTTCGACTTAGAAGAACGTGAAACTGCAATGGGAAAGTTGAAACCCGGAAAAGCAGCAGGGATTGATGGCATACTGGCAGAAATGATACAGCACCTGGGACCTAACGCAAGGACCTGGCTTGTGGGGATGCTGAACACATGCATAGCACAGAAAACCATCCCTTCTGTTTGGAAAAAGGCCGAAGTGGTTGCAATCCCTAAACCTGGCAAAGACCCATTATCCCCGAAGAGCTACCGACCCATTTCCCTCCTGCATCACCTACAAGCTCTATGAGAGGCACTAACATTTCTGAACAGACTATATTTACATCAATATGTCTGGGTCCCCACCTACTCACTCAGGGTTGACGTGTCACACCTGCAGTGATGGGAGGGGCACCAAAATGTGGTGTTTTGATTGGTTGATGGGGGCACTCCCTTAGTATAAAAGTGTATGTTTTGTGTACACATGACCTGATGAAGATCAAATAGATCGAAACATTGTCAGTATTTCAATACAGAACGTTTTTTTTATACCTGTGATGTGCGGGCTCCATCCAATACCTACACCAGTTGTGATGCAACAGAGTTTGCTGTGACCGTTGTGAATTATGGGTGGTGTGGTCTTTGCCAAGACTGTGGATTGTGGCTCATGCCTTCCTGCTGTTATTTGTCATGTTGGTGTTCTCTATATCTTTTCGTCCTGGACATGACGTTAAACTGTTCCGTTCGAGAGGACCGGCGACCCTCGAATGTAAACAGGAGTAGCAGCCTCTCTTGTAGGTGATGCAGAGGAGGGAAATGGGTCGGTAGCTCTTTGAGGATGATGGGTCTTTGCCAGGTTTGGGGATTGCAACCACTTTGGCCTTTCTCCAGACAGAAGGGATGGTTTTCTGTGCCATGCATGTATTCAGCATCCTCACGAGCCAGGTCTTTGCGTTAGGTTCCAGGTGCTGTATAATTTCTGCCAGTATGTCATCAATCTCTGCTGCTTTTCCGGGTTTCAACTTTCCCATTGCAGTTTCGAGTTCTTCTAGGTCGAAGGGTTTGGTTTGAGGGCTGGCTGATTGTGGTTGGTCTGATACCACTGTGCGATGGTATTCTCCTGTGGGTTGGCGGCGGTGTTGGTTACGACTGTTGGCCACCAGTTGTGATGCAACAGAGTTCGCTGTGACCGTTGTGAATTATGGGTGGCTCCCTGAGGTCCTTGATCGCCATTGGGTCCAACAGTGGTCATTGAAGCGTGCGCACACATGCACCTACACACGCACAGGCGCACATGCGTATGCACACCTGGACCTTTAAATGAACAACAACACAAAAACTAAGGCACTGGTGTCGGACTTCTGGTTTACCGGAACGGGGTTCAACTCCCTGCAGTGCCCTGCTCAATGTGTTGTATTTCATTCATTGGTCCATGGTCTCAGAGGTCATTGAGCGGCGCGCTATAGTGCGCGATTCTTCATCATTGTTGAGGATTTAAAAAAAAGGTGAAAATCAAGGAAAAGCAAAAGGCTATAGTCCATGGTCACGGACCACATACTGGTCAAGGTCATTTATACTGGTGAAGATCATTTACTAGTCTTATGAAGGTAATTTATAATGCCTTCCTGCTGTTATTTGTCATGTTGGTGTTCTCTATATCTTTTCGTCCTGGGCATGACATTAAACTGTTCCGTTCGAGAGGACCGGCGACCCTCGAATGTAAACAGCCACGAAAGGAAACTATGTGTGTGTGAGGTGTTCTCTATCATTTCATTCCAGTACTACTACTACCAGTTGTGATGCAACAGAGTTCGCTGTGACCGTTGTGAATTATGGGTGGCTCCCTGAGGTCCTTGATCCCCATGGGGTCCAACAGTGGCCATTGAAGCGTGCACACACACATGCACACATGGACCTTTAAATGAACAACAACACAAAAACTAAGGCGCTGGTGTCGGACTTCTGGTTTACCGGAACGGGGTTCAACTCCCTGCAGTGCCCTGCTCAATGTGTTGTATTTCATTCATTGGTCCATGGTCTCAGGTCATTGAGCGGCGCGCTATAGTGCGCGATTCTTCATCTCCATCCAATAACTACACCAGTTGTGACGCAATAGAGTTTGCTGTGACCGTTGTGAATTATGGGTGGTGTGGTCTTTGCCAAGACGGTGGATTGTGGCCCATGCCTTCCTGCTGTTATTTGTCATGTTGGTGTTCTCTATATCTTTTCGTCCTGGGCATGACGTTAAACTGTTTCGTTCGAGAGGACCGGCGACCCTCGAATGTAAACAGCCACAAAAGGAAACTATGTGTGTGTGAGGTGTTCTCTATCATTTAATTCCAGACTTTCCTTCGTTCATTCCCAACTTCACTGTCTATCTCCTGTGTTCTCCATTCATCTTGAGCGATACACAGTCGTCTGATGTGCGGGGGGAGGTGCCGGCTAGCGCATAAAGGCACGGGACAGGTGTTGTCTTGACGCATCCCGTGTTGATGCGACAGGTGTCATTTAGGGCTGTGTCGACCAATTTGGTGTGACGTGATCGGCTCCAGCTTGAGCAGGCATACTCTGCTGTAGAGAAAGACAGGGCCATGGCAGTTGCACAGATTGTTTGTGGGTCTGCGCCCCTCTTGGATTTCACTAGTTTTCACAGGATGTTATTGTGGGTGTTGACCGTGGCTTTTGTGTTCTCCAGGTGTTTTTTGAAGAAGAGTGTCCTGTCCAGTGTAACTCCAAGATACATGGGGTGGGTATGGTTGGAGAGTTTGTGACCATCCCAAGTGACGCTCAGTTCTTCTTTCGCGTCTCGGTTCCTCAGGTGGAAGCTGCATAGTTGGGTTTGTGTGTCTTTCTTTTTCTGTCTTTCTTTCTTAGGACGGAGATCAAGGTAGACGCCGTTGGAAGGCTCAACACAAGCCGGTGCCCCTAGAGATCCATCCCAAAGCTTCCCTCAGGGAGCCCAGCATGCCAGCTAGCCAGCAAGCCTGCCCAGTCAGCGAACGCAGCCAGTCAGCTCCGCCAGTCAGCCAGTGTAGATAGTCAGGCTGCCAAGCCAGAGCATATCAGCCCTTGCAGTCAGCCACTGCAGCCATGCCAGCCTTGCTCAGTCAGCTCAGCCAGGCCTCTCTCGAGGCCTGGCTCTCTGTCTGCCTGGCCCGGTCTGCCCCGCCCTGCCTTGCAGCAACAGAACCAGCCTTTCTGGCAAGCCAGCCAGCTCAGAATGCGAGCTGAGCAAGCCAGTGCAGCAACAAGCCCAGACTAGGTTACTGCAGCCTTACTGTGCAGCCACAGCCACTCAGCGGAGATCAGCAGGAGCTGGCCAGGCTCCAACCCTTGCAGCGCAGCCTTAGGCCGGATAGTCCCCCTGCCTGCACTTTGTTGCCTTCCTGGCCTGTCTGCCTGCCTAGGCGCCTCGGTCTTCCTGTCTGTCTGCCTTGGCCTGCCTGTCTGAAACTGGTTAAGACTAACTGCGTGCTTGCCAGCTGCGCTGGCTTGCTGAGCTCGTATTCTGAGCTGGCTGGCTTGCTAGCAAGGCTGGTTCTGTTGCTGCAAGGCAGGGCAGGGCAGACCGGGCCAGGCAGACAGAGAGCCAGGCCTCGAGAGAGGCCTGGCTGAGCTGACTGAGCAAGGCTGGTATGGCTGCAATGGCGGACTGCAAGGGCTGATATGCTCTGGCTTGTCAGCCTGACTTTCTACACTGGCTGACTGGCGGAGCTGGCTGGCTGCGTTGGCTGACTGGGCGGGCTTGCTGGCTAGCTGGCTTGCTGGACTCCCTGAGGGAAGCTTTGGGATGGATCTCTAGGGGCATCGGCTTGTGTTGAGCCTTCCAACGGCGTCTACCTTGATCTTCATCCTAAGAAAGACAGACAGAAAAAGAAAGACACACACAAAGTCAACTATGCAGCTTCCACATGAGGAAGGCAGGCAGGAAGGCAGGCATGCAGGCACAAGCTGCCTGCGTGCTTGCTTCGCCCTCCAGTTGCTGCTCCAGTTATTTGTTTTCTCTCAAACCCATCCTCAATGTGTTGGGTGAGGTTGAGCTCTGTCCAGCACAGGACGGGACGGAAACCACCTTGGTCTTTAGTCAGCTTGGTGTCTATGAGTGGTATGAGGCGTTGGAGTAGCAGCCTCTCTTGTAGGTGATGCAGAGGAGGGAAATGGGTCGGTAGCTCTTTGAGGATGATGGGTCTTTGCCAGGTTTGGGGATTGCAACCACTTTGGCCTTTCTCCAGACAGAAGGGATGGTTTTCTGTGCCATGCATGTGTTCAGCATCCCCACGAGCCAGGTCTTTGCGTTAGGTTCCAGGTGCTGTATCATTTCTGCCAGTATGTCATCAATCCCTGCTGCTTTTCCGGGTTTCAACTTTCCCATTGCAGTTTCGAGTTCTTCTAGGTCGAAGGGTTTGGTTTGAGAGCTGGCTGATTGTGGTTGGTCTGATACCACTGTGCGATTGTATTCTCCTTTGGGTCGGCGGCGGTGTTGGTTACGACTGTTGGCCACCAGTTGTGATGCAACAGAGTTCGCTGTGACCGTTGTGAATTATGGGTGGCTCCCTGAGGTCCTTGATCCCCATGGGGTCCAACAGTGGTGAAGCGTGCACACACACATGCACACATGCACCTACACACGCACAGGCGCACATGCGTATGCACACCTGGACCTTTAAATGAACAACAACACAAAAACTAAGGCACTGGTGTCGGACTTCTGGTTTACCGGAACAGGGTTCAACTCCCTGCAGTGCCCTGCTCAAATGTGTTGTATTTCATTCATTGGTCCATGGTCTCAGGTCATTGAGCGGCGCGCTATTGTGCGCGATTCTTCATCATTGTTGAGGATTTTTTAAAGGTGAAAATCAAGGAAAAGCAAAAGGCTATAGTCCATGGTCACGGACCGCATACTGGTCAAGGTCATTTATACTGGGGAAGATCATTTACTAGTCTTGTAAAGGTCATTTACACTGGTCAAGGTCATTTACTAGTCTCATGAAGGTAATTTATACTGGTCACAGTCATATACTGGTCACGGTCATTTCTACTGGTGAAGGTCATTTATACTGGTCAAGGTCATTTGTACTTGTCAAGGTCATTTATACTGGTCAAGGTCATTTACTAGCCTTATTGAAGGTAATTTATACTGCTCAAGGTCATTGATATTGGTCAAGGTCATTAAGTGGCACGCTATAGTGCGCGATTCTTCATCATTGTTGAGGATTTGAAAAAAGGTTAAATCGCAGAAAAGCGAAAGGCTAAAGTCCATGGTCACGGAGGGCATACTATAGTATGTTGTTTTTCATTTTTTGGTGGTGTGCGGGCTCCATCCAATAACTACACCAGTTGTGATGCAATAGAGTTTGCTGTGACCGTTGTGAATTATGGGTGGTGTGGTCTTTGCCAAGACGGTGGATTGTGGCCCATGCCTTCCTGCTGTTATTTGTCATGTTGGTGTTCTCTATATCTTTTCGTCCTGGGCATGACGTTAAACTGTTCCGTTCGAGAGGACCGGCGACCCTCGAATGTAAACAGCCACAAAAGGAAACTATGTGTGTGTGAGGTGTTCTCTATCATTTCATTCCAGACTTTCCTTCGTTCATTCCCAACTTCACTGTCTATCTCCTGTGTTCTCCATTCATCTTGAGCGATACACAGTCGTCTGATGTGCGGGGGGAGGTGCCGGCTAGCGCATAAAGGCATGGGACAGGTGTTGTCTTGACGCATCCCGTGTTGATGCGACAGGTGTCATTTAGGGCTGTGTCGACCAATTTGGTGTGACGTGATCGGCTCCAGCTTGAGCAGGCATACTCTGCTGTAGAGAAAGACAGGGCCATGGCAGTTGCACAGATTGTTTGTGGGTCTGCGCCCCTCTTGGAGTTCACTAGTTTTCACAGGATGTTATTGTGGGTGTTGACCGTGGCTTTTGTGTTCTCCAGGTGTTTTTTGAAGAAGAGTGTCCTGTCCAGTGTAACTCCAAGATACATGGGGTGGGTATGGTTGGAGAGTTTGTGACCATCCCAAGTGACGCTCAGTTCTTTTTTCGCGTCTCGGTTCCTCAGGTGGAAGCTGCATAGTTGGGTTTGTGTGTGTCTTTCTTTTTCTGTCTTTCTTTCTTAGGACGGAGATCAAGGTAGACGCCGTTGGAAGGCTCAACACAAGCCGATGCCCCTAGAGATCCATCCCAAAGCTTCCCTCAGGGAGCCCAGCAAGCCAGCTAGCCAGCAAGCCTGCCCAGTCAGCGAACGCAGCCAGTCAGCTCCGCCAGTCAGCCAGTGTAGAAAGTCAGGCTGCCAAGCCAGAGCATATCAGCCCTTGCAGTCAGCCACTGCAGCCATGCCAGCCTTGCTCAGTCAGCTCAGCCAGGCCTCTCTCGAGGCCTGGCTCTCTGTCTGCCTGGCCCGGTCTGCCCCGCCCTGCCTTGCAGCAACAGAACCAGCCTTTCTGGCAAGCCAGCCAGCTCAGAATGCGAGCTGAGCAAGCCAGTGCAGCAACAAGCCCAGACTAGGTTACTGCAGCCTTACTGTGCAGCCACAGCCACTCAGCGGAGATCAGCAGGAGCTGGCCAGGCTCCAACCCTTGCAGCGCAGCCTTAGGCCGGATAGTCCCCCTGCCTGCACTTTGTTGCCTTCCTGGCCTGTCTGCCTGCCTAGGCGCCTCGGTCTTCCTGTCTGTCTGCCTTGGCCTGCCTGTCTGAAACTGGTTAAGACTAACTGCGTGCTTGCCAGCTGCGCTGGCTTGCTGAGCTCGTATTCTGAGCTGGCTGGCTTGCTAGCAAGGCTGGTTCTGTTGCTGCAAGGCAGGGCAGGGCAGACCGGGCCAGGCAGACAGAGAGCCAGGCCTCGAGAGAGGCCTGGCTGAGCTGACTGAGCAAGGCTGGTATGGCTGCAATGGCGGACTGCAAGGGCTGATATGCTCTGGCTTGTCAGCCTGACTTTCTACACTGGCTGACTGGCGGAGCTGGCTGGCTGCGTTGGCTGACTGGGCGGGCTTGCTGGCTAGCTGGCTTGCTGGACTCCCTGAGGGAAGCTTTGGGATGGATCTCTAGGGGCATCGGCTTGTGTTGAGCCTTCCAACGGCGTCTACCTTGATCTTCATCCTAAGAAAGACAGACAGAAAAAGAAAGACACACACAAAGTCAACTATGCAGCTTCCACATGAGGAAGGCAGGCAGGAAGGCAGGCAGGCACGCAGGCAGGCACAAGCTGCCTGCGTGCTTGCTTCGCCCTCCAGTTGCTGCTCCAGTTATTTGTTTTCCCTCAAACCCATCCTCAATGTGTTGGGTGAGGTTGAGCTCTGTCCAGCACAGGACGGGACGGAAACCACCTTGGTCTTTAGTCAGCTTGGTGTCTACGAGTGGTATGAGGCGTTGGAGTAGCAGCCTCTCTTGTAGGTGATGCAGAGGAGGGAAATGGGTCGGTAGCTCTTTGAGGATGATGGGTCTTTGCCAGGTTTGGGGATTGCAACCACTTTGACCTTTCTCCAGACAGAAGGGATGGTTTTCTGTGCCATGCATGTGTTCAGCATCCCCACGAGCCAGGTCTTTGCGTTAGGTTCCAGGTGCTGTATAATATTTGCCAGTATGTCATCAATCCCTGCTGCTTTTCCGGGTTTCGAGTTCTTCTAGGTCGAATGGTTTGGTTTGAGGGCTGGCTGATTGTGGTTGGTCTGATACCACTGTGCGATGGTATTCTCCTGGGTCGGCGGCGGTGTTGGTTACGACTGTTGGCCACCAGTTGTGATGCAACAGAGTTTGCTGTGACCGTTGTGAATTATGGGTGGCTCCCTGAGGTCCTTGATCGCCATTGGGTCCAACAGTGGTCATTGAAGCGTGCACACACACATGCACACATGCACCTACACACGCACAGGCGCACATGCGTATGCACACCTGGACCTTTAAATGAACAACAACACAAAAACTAAGGCACTGGTGTCGGACTTCTGGTTTACCGGAACGGGGTTCAACTCCCTGCAGTGCCCTGCTCAATGTGTTGTATTTCATTCATTGGTCCATGGTCTCAGGTCATTGAGCGGCGCGCTATAGTGCGCGATTCTTCATCATTGTTGAGGATTTTTTAAAGGTGAAAATCAAGGAAAAGCAAAAGGCTATAGTCCATGGTCACGGACCGCATACTGGTCAAGGTCATTTATACTGGTGAAGATCATTTACTAGTCTTATAAAGGTCATTTATACTGGTCAAGGTCATTTACTAGTCTCATGAAGGTCATGTATACTGGTCACAGTCATATACTGGTCACGGTCATTTCTACTGGTGAAGGTCATTTATACTGGTCAAGGTCATTTGTACTTGTCAAGGTCATTTATACTGGTCAAGGTCATTTACTAGTCTTATTGAAGGTAATTTATACTGCTCAAGGTCATTGATATTGGTCAAGGTCATTAAGTGGCACGCTATAGTGCACGATTCTTCATCATTGTTGAGGATTTGAAAAAAGGTTAAATCGCAGAAAAGCGAAAGGCTAAAGTCCATGGTCACGGAGGGCATACTATAGTATGTTGTTTTTCTTTTTTTGGTGGTGTGCGGGCTCCATCCAATAACTACACCAGTTGTGATGCAATAGAGTTTGCTGTGACCGTTGTGAATTATGGGTGGTGTGGTCTTTGCCAAGACGGTGGATTGTGGCCCATGCCTTCCTGCTGTTATTTGTCATGTTGGTGTTCTCTATATCTTTTCGTCCTGGGCATGACGTTAAACTGTTCCGTTCGAGAGGACCGGCAACCCTCGAATGTAAACAGCCACGAAAGGAAACTATGTGTGTGTGAGGTGTTCTCTATCATTTAATTCCAGACTTTCCTTCGTTCATTCCCAACTTCACTGTCTATCTCCTGTGTTCTCCATTCATCTTGAGCGATACACAGTTGTCTGATGTGCGGGGGGAGGTGCCGGCTAGTGCATAAAGGCACGGGACAGGTGTTGTCTTGACGCATCCCGTGTTGATGCGACAGGTGTCATTTAGGGCTGTGTCGACCAATTTGGTGTGACGTGATCGGCTCCAGCTTGAGCAGGCATACTCTGCTGTAGAGAAAGACAGGGCCATGGCAGTTGCACAGATTGTTTGTGGGTCTGCGCCCCTCTTGGAGTTCACTAGTTTTCACAGGATGTTATTGTGGGTGTTGACCGTGGCTTTTGTGTTCTCCAGGTGTTTTTTGAAGAAGAGGGTCCTGTCCAGTGTAACTCCAAGATACATGGGGTGGGTATGGTTGGAGAGTTTGTGACCATCCCAAGTGACGCTCAGTTATTTTTTCGCGTCTCGGTTCCTCAGGTGGAAGCTGCATAGTTGGGTTTGTGTGTGTCTTTCTTTTTCTGTCTTTCTTTCTTAGGACGGAGATCAAGGTAGACGCCGTTGGAAGGCTCAACACAAGCCGATGCCCCTAGAGATCCATCCCAAAGCTTCCCTCAGGGAGCCCAGCAAGCCAGCTAGCCAGCAAGCCTGCCCAGTCAGCGAACGCAGCCAGTCAGCTCCGCCAGTCAGCCAGTGTAGAAAGTCAGGCTGCCAAGCCAGAGCATATCAGCCCTTGCAGTCAGCCACTGCAGCCATACCAGCCTTGCTCAGTCAGCTCATCCAGGCCTCTCTCGAGGCCTGGCTCTCTGTCTGCCTGGCCCAGTCTGCTCCGCCCTGCCTTGCAGCAACAGAACCAGCCTTTCTGGCAAGCCAGCAGGCTCAGAATGCGAGCTGAGCAAGCCAGTGCAGCAACAAGCCCAGACTAGGTTACTGCAGCCTTACTGTGCAGCCACAGCCACTCAGCCCAGACCAGCAGGAGTAAGCCAGGCTCCAACCCTTGCAGCGCAGCCTTAAGCCGGATAGTCCCCCTGCCTGCACTTTGTTGCCTTCCTGGCCTGTCTGCCTGCCTAGGCGCCTCGGTCTTCCTGTCTGTCTGCCTTGGCCTGCCTGTCTGAAACTGGTTTAGACTAACTGCGTGCTTGCCAGCTGCGCTGGCTTGCTGAGCTCGTATTCTGAGCTGGCTGGCTTGCTAGCAAGGCTCGTTCTGTTGCTGCAAGGCAGGGCAGGGCAGACCGGGCCAGGCAGACAGAGAGCCAGGCCTCGAGAGAGGCCTGGCTGAGCTGACTGAGCAAGGCTGGTATGGCTGCAATGGCTGACTGCAAGGGCTGATATGCTCTGGCTTGGCAGCCTGACTTTCTACACTGGCTGACTGGCGGAGCTGGCTGACTGGGCGGGCTTGCTGGCTAGCTGGCTTGCTGGGCTGCCTGAGGGAAGCTTTGGGATGCATCTCTAGGGGCATCAGCTTGTGTTGAGCCTTCCAACGGCGTCTACCTTGATCTTCGTCCTAAGAAAGAAAGACAGAAAAAGAAAGACACACACAAACTCAACTACGCAGCTTCCACATGAGGAAGGCAGGCAGGAAGGCAGGCACAAGCTGCCTGTGTGATTGCTTCGCCCAGTTGCTGCTCCAGTTATTTGTTTTCCCTCAAACCCATCCTCAATGTGTTGGGTGAGGTTGAGCTCTGCTTGGTCTTTAGTCAGCTTGGTGTCTATGAGTGGCATGAGGCGTTGGAGTAGCAGCCTCTCTTGTAGGTGATGCAGAGGAGGGAAATGGGTCGGTAGCTCTTTGGGGATGATGGGTCTTTGCCAGGTTTAGGGATTGCCACCACTTTGGCCTTTTTCCAGACAGAAGGGATTGTTTTCTGTGCCATGCATGTATTCAGCATCCCCACGAGCCAGGTCTTTGCGTTAGGTTCCAGGTGCTGTATCATTTCTGCCAGTATGTCATGTGATGCGTATGCACACCTGGACCTGTAAATGAACAACAACACAAAAACTAAGGCACTGGTGTCGGACTTCTGGTTTACCGGAACGGGGTTCAACTCCCTGCAGTGCCCTGCTCAATGTGTTGTATTTCATTCATTGGTCCATGGTCTCAGGTCATTGAGCGGCGCGCTATAGTGCGCGATTCTTCATCATTGTTGAGGATTTTTTAAAGGTGAAAATCAAGGAAAAGCAAAAGGCTATAGTCCATGGTCACGGACCGCATACTGGTCAAGGTCATTTATACTGGTGAAGATAATTTACTAGTCTTATGAATGTCATTTATACTGGTCAAGGTCATTTACTAGTCTCATGAAGGTAATTTATACTGGTCACAGTCATATACTGGTCACGGTTATTTATACTGGTGAAGTTCATTTATACTGGTCAAGGTCATTTGTACTTGTCAAGGTCATTTATACTGGTCAAGGTCATTTACTAGTCTTATTGAAGGTCATTTATTCTGCTCAAGGTCATTAAGTGGCACGCTATAGTGCGCGATTCTTCATCATTGTTGAGGATTTGAAAAAAGGTTAAATCGCAGAAAAGCTAAAGGCTATAGTCCAGGGTCACGGAGGGCATACTATAGTATGTTGTTTTTCACGATTTCGGAGGATTTGAAAAATCACGGAAAAGCGAAAGGCTATAGTCTCGGAGGGCATAAAAAAATGTGTGGTGCTATACAGGCCGTTCTGGAAAATTTGGGCAGAGGTTCATCGTTGGCATCCAGGGAGTGTGTGTGCAAAATTTGGCATCGACCGGGTTAATGGTGCTGGAGATTAGCTGTTAACAAACTGACTCACACACACTCTCCCCATGGCTTTGGCCTGGTGCCATACCGTTATTAATTATTGCCTACAATGTAAATTGTGAAATTACCTTACTGTTGAAATGCAAAATTTACATTTCAACGAATGGACCTTTTGTACAACAAAACAAAAACCAAGGCACTGGTTGTGGTACTTCTGGTTTACCGGAATGTGGTTCGACTCCCTGCAGTGCTCTGCTCAATTTGTTGTATTTACATGGTTCATTTTTATTTTCTGCTCATTCTGTTGCCTTTTGATAGATGCCTCTAGGTTCTTTACTGTGTTTGCATACTATGAAACTA
This sequence comes from Protomyctophum parallelum, assembly GCF_964188405.1. NCBI lineage: Eukaryota > Metazoa > Chordata > Actinopteri > Myctophiformes > Myctophidae > Protomyctophum > Protomyctophum parallelum. The sequence goes on along the minus strand of NC_139709.1, from coordinate 33,254,708 downwards.
TAAAACCATGGGCTATAGCCCCTACCGTACGGCATACTATAGCACGCCGTTTTTCATCATTTTTGAGGATTTGAAAAAAATGAAAAATTTCAAAAAACATGGCCATATAGCCCATTGTTTTTTTAATTAAAAGAAAAAAGAATTAACCTCGTTTTTCATCATTTTTGAACATGGGATATAGCCCCTACCGTACGGCATACTATAGCACGCCGTTTTTCATCATTTTTGAGGATTTAAAAAAAATTGAAAAAGAATCTAAATTAAAAAAAACATGGGTTATAGCCCATCATTTTTTTAATTTTTGATTTTTTTTTAACCTCGTTTTTATAGCCCCTACCGTATGGCATACTATGGCACGCAGTTTTTCATCATTTTTGAGGATTTAAAAAAAATTCAAAATTTAAAAAAACATGGGTTGAAAAAAAGAAATGTACCTCGTTTTTCATCATTTTTGAACATGGGTTTTAGCCCCTACCGTACGGCATACTATAGCACGCCGTTTTTCATCTTTTTTGTGGATTAAAAAAAAACAAAAAAAAACAAAAAAAAAACATGGGTTATAGCCCATCGTTTTTTGAATTTTTGAAAAAAAAGATTAACCTCGTTTTTCATCATTTTTGAACATGGGCTATAGCCCCTACCGTACGGCATACTATAGCACGCCGTTTTTCATCATTTTTGAGGATTAAACAAAAAAACAAAAAAAACATGGGTTATAGCCCATCGTTTTTTAAATTTTTGAAGAATTTTTTTTTAACCTTGTTTTTCATCATTTTTGAACATGGGCTATAGCCCCTACCGTATGGCATACTATAGCACGCCGTTTTTCATCATTTTTGAGGATTAAAAAAAAATTCAAAATTTAAAAAAACATGGGTTATAGCCCATCGTTTTTTGAATTTTTGAAAAAAAAAAAAGTACCTCGTTTTTCATCATTTTTGAACATGGGTTTTAGCCCCTACAATTTACAATTTACAATTTAGGCATTTAGCAGACGCTCTTAATCCAGAGCGACTTACATTTAGGCAAGAACAAAAGCATGGGAATACATCACATAAAAGCATTTATCATGAAACATGCGTAAGCTAAGAAGGTAACAGTGGAATATCTATATGATGAAACTATACATACACTATACATAATAAACTATACATATTCACTACTATGCTATACATATGTACTATGGCGTGCTATGACTATATACAATACAATTATAGTGCTGTCTACATAACATGCTATAAGTCTGTGTCAAATGCTATCTAAGCCAACAGAAATGCTATCTAAGGGGTTAGGGTAAGTGCTATGGGCCATGATGGAGTCTGAAAAGGTGGGTTTTCAGGCTACGGCGGAAGATTGGGAGTGATGCTGCAGTTCTGACTGCAATGGGAAGTGCATTCCACAGTTTTGGAGCCAGAAGGGAGAAGAGTTTGGGACGTGTGGAGCGTTGTCCCGGCGTTTTTAGTGAGGGTACTTCCAGTTTCCCTGCGTACGGCATACTATAGCACGCCGTTTTTCATAATTTTTGAGGATTTGAAAAAAATCTAAATTTAAAAAAACATAGCCCCTACCGTACGGCATACTATAGCACGCCGTTTTTCATCATTTTTGAGGATTTGAAAAAAAATCTAAATTTCTAAAAACATGGGTTATAGCCCATCGTTTTTTGAAATTTTGAAAAAAGAAATTAACCTCGTTTTTCATCGTTTTTGAACATGGGCTATAGCCCATACCGTACAGCATACTATAGCACGCAGTTTTTCATCATTTTTGAGGATTTGAAAAAAAAAAAAAAAAAAACATGGGTTATAGCCCATCATTGTTTGATTTTTTGATTTTTTTTTCAAATCCTCAGAAATGATGAAAAACAGCGTGCTATAGTATGCCGTACGGTATGGGCTATAGCCCATGTTCAAAAATGATGAAAAACAAGGTTAAAGTTTTTTTTCTTCAAAAATTTAAAAAACGATGGGCTATAACCCATGTTTTTTTTTGTTTTTTGTTTTTTTTAATCCTCAAAAATGATGAAAAGCGGCGTGCTATAGTATGCCGTACGGTAAGGGCTATAGCCCATGTTCAAAAATGATGAAAAACGAGGTTAAAAAAAAAAGTCAAAATTTCAAAAAACGATGGGCTATAACCCATGTTTTTTGAAATTTTGAAATTTTTTCAAATCCTCAAATGATGAAAAACGGCGTGCTATAGTATGCCGTACGGTAGGGGCTATAGCCCATGTTACAAAATGATGAAAAACGAGGTTAAAAAAATAATTTCAAATTTTCAAAAAACGATGGGCTATAACCCATTTTTTTAAATTTAATTTTTTTTTCAAATCCTCAAAAATGATGAAAAACGGCGTGCTATAGTATGCCGTACGGTAGGGGCTATAGCCCATGTTCAAAAATGATGAAAAACGAGGTTAAAGTTTTTTTTCAAAATTTCAAAAAACGATGGGCTATAACCCATGTTTTTTTTAATTTAGAATTTTTTTCAAATCCTCAAAAATTATGAAAAACGGCGTGCTATAGTATGCCGTACGGTAGGGGCTATAGCCCATGTTCAAAAATGATGAAAAACGAGGTTAAAAAAAAAAGTCAAAATTTCAAAAAACGATGGGCTATAACCCATGTTTTTTGAAATTTAGAATTTTTTTCAAATCCTCAAATGATGAAAAACGGAGTGCTATAGTATGCCGTACGGTAGGGGCTATAGCCCATGTTACAAAATGATGAAAAACGAGGTTACATTTTTTTTTTCAAATTTTCAAAAAACGATGGGCTATAACCCATTTTTTTTAAATTTAGATTTTTTTTCAAATCCTCAAAAATGATGAAAAACGGCGTGCTATAGTATGCCGTACGGTAGGGGCTATAGCCCATGTTCAAAAATGATGAAAAACGAGGTTAAAAAAAAAAGTCAAAATTTCAAAAAACGATGGGCTATAACCCATGTTTTTTGAAATTTTGAATTTTTTTCAAATCCTCAAATGATGAAAAACGGCGTGCTATAGTATGCCGTACGGTAGGGGCTATAGCCCATGTTACAAAATGATGAAAAACGAGGTTAAAAAAATAATTTCAAATTTTCAAAAAACGATGGGCTATAACCCATTTTTTTTAATTTTGATTTTTTTTCAAAACCTCAAAAATGATGAAAAACGGCGTGCTATAGTATGCCGTACGGTAGGGGCTATAGCCCATGTTCAAAAATGATGAAAAACGAGGTTAAAGTTTTTTTTCAAAATTTCAAAAAACGATGGGCTATAACCCATGTTTTTTTTAATTTTTAATTTTTTTAAAATCCTCAAAAATGATGAAAAATGATGAAAAACTACGTGCTATAGTATGCCGTACGGTAGGGGCTATAGCCCATGTTCAAAAATGATGAAAAACGAGGTTAATTTTTTTTTTTAATTGAATAAACGATGGGCTATAACCCATGTTTTTTGAAATTTTGAATTTTTTTCAAATCCTCAAAAATGATGAAAAATGATGAAAAACTACGTGCTATAGTATGCCGTACGGTAGGGGCTATAGCCCATGTTCAAAAATGATGAAAAACGAGGTTATTTCTTTTTTCAAAAATTAAAAAAACAATGGGCTATAGCCCATGTTTTTTGAAAATTTTAAATTTTTTCAAATCCTCAAAAATGATGAAAAACGGCGTGCTATAGTATGCCGTACGGTAGGGGCTATAGCCCATGTTCAAAAATGATGAAAAACGAGGTTAAAAAAAAAAGTCAAAATTTCAAAAAACGATGGGCTATAACCCATGTTTTTTGAAATTTTGAATTTTTTTCAAATCCTCAAATGATGAAAAACGGCGTGCTATAGTATGCCGTACGGTAGGGGCTATAGCCCATGTTACAAAATGATGAAAAACGAGGTTAAAAAAATAATTTCAAATTTTCAAAAAACGATGGGCTATAACCCATTTTTTGAAATTTTGATTTTTTTTTCAAAACCTCAAAAATGATGAAAAACGGCGTGCTATAGTATGCCGTACGGTAGGGGCTATAGCCCATGTTCAAAAATGATGAAAAACGAGGTCAAAGTTTTTTTTCAAAATTTCAAAAAACGATGGGCTATAACCCATGTTTTTTTTAATTTTGAATTTTTTTCAAATCCTCAAAAATTATGAAAAATTATGAAAAACGACGTGCTATAGTATGCCGTACGGTAGGGGCTATAACCCATGTTCAAAAATGATGAAAAACTAGGTTAATTCTTTTTTCAAAAATTAAAAAAACAATGGGCTATAACCCATGTTTTTTGATATTTCGAATTTTTTTCAAATCCTCAAAAATGATGAAAAACGGCGTGCTATAGTATGCCGTACGGTAGGGGCTATAGCCCATGTTCAAAAATGATGAAAAACGAGGTTAAAGTTTTTTTTCAAAATTTCAAAAAACGATGGGCTATAACCCATGTTTTTTTAAATTTTGATTTTTTTTCAAATCCTCAAAAATTATGAAAAATGATGAAAAACGACGTGCTATAGTATGCCGTACGGTAGGGGCTATAGCCCATGTTCAAAAATGATGAAAAACTAGGTTAATTCTTTTTTCAAAAATTAAAAAAACAATGGGCTATAACCCATGTTTTTTGATATTTCGAATTTTTTTCAAATCCTCAAAAATGATGAAAAACGGCGTGCTATAGTATGCCGTACGGTAGGGGCTATAGCCCATGTTCAAAAATGATGAAAAACGAGGTTATTTATTTTTTTTTTAATTGAAAAAACGATGGGCTATATATAACCCATGTTTTTTGAAATTTTGAATTTTTTTCAAATCCTCAAAAATGATGAAAAATTATGAAAAACGACGTGCTATAGTATGCCGTACGGTAGGGGCTATAGCCCATGTTCAAAAATGATGAAAAACTAGGTTATTTCTTTTTTCAAAAATTAAAAAAACAATGGGCTATAACCCATGTTTTTTGAAATTTTTAATTTTTTTCAAATCCTCAAATGATGAAAAACGGCGTGCTATAGTATGCCGTACGGTAGGGGCTATAGCCCATGTTACAAAATGATGAAAAACGAGGTTAAAAAAATAATTTCAAATTTTCAAAAAACGATGGGCTATAACACATTTTTTGAAATTTTGATTTTTTTTCAAAACCTCAAAAATGATGAAAAACGGCGTGCTATAGTATGCCGTACGGTAGGGGCTATAGCCCATGTTCAAAAATGATGAAAAACGAGGTTAAAGTTTTTTTTCAAAATTTCAAAAAACGATGGGCTATAACCCATGTTTTTTGAAATTTTGAAATTTTTTCAAATCCTCAAATGATGAAAAACGGCGTGCTATAGTATGCCGTACGGTAGGGGCTATAGCCCATGTTACAAAATGATGAAAAACGAGGTTAAAAAAATAATTTCAAATTTTCAAAAAACGATGGGCTATAACCCATTTTTTTAAATTTAATTTTTTTTTCAAATCCTCAAAAATGATGAAAAACGGCGTGCTATAGTATGCCGTACGGTAGGGGCTATAGCCCATGTTCAAAAATGATGAAAAACGAGGTTAAAGTTTTTTTTCAAAATTTAAAAAAACGATGGGCTATAACCCATGTTTTTTTTAATTTAGAATTTTTTTCAAATCCTCAAAAATTATGAAAAACGGCGTGCTATAGTATGCCGTACGGTAGGGGCTATAGCCCATGTTCAAAAATGATGAAAAACGAGGTTAAAAAAAAAAGTCAAAATTTCAAAAAACGATGGGCTATAACCCATGTTTTTTGAAATTTAGAATTTTTTTCAAATCCTCAAATGATGAAAAACGGAGTGCTATAGTATGCCGTACGGTAGGGGCTATAGCCCATGTTACAAAATGATGAAAAACGAGGTTACATTTTTTTTTTCAAATTTTCAAAAAACGATGGGCTATAACCCATTTTTTTTAAATTTAGATTTTTTTTCAAATCCTCAAAAATGATGAAAAACGGCGTGCTATAGTATGCCGTACGGTAGGGGCTATAGCCCATGTTCAAAAATGATGAAAAACGAGGTTAAAAAAAAAAGTCAAAATTTCAAAAAACGATGGGCTATAACCCATGTTTTTTGAAATTTTGAATTTTTTTCAAATCCTCAAATGATGAAAAACGGCGTGCTATAGTATGCCGTACGGTAGGGGCTATAGCCCATGTTACAAAATGATGAAAAACGAGGTTAAAAAAATAATTTCAAATTTTCAAAAAACGATGGGCTATAACCCATTTTTTTTAATTTTGATTTTTTTTCAAAACCTCAAAAATGATGAAAAACGGCGTGCTATAGTATGCCGTACGGTAGGGGCTATAGCCCATGTTCAAAAATGATGAAAAACGAGGTTAAAGTTTTTTTTCAAAATTTCAAAAAACGATGGGCTATAACCCATGTTTTTTTTAATTTTTAATTTTTTTAAAATCCTCAAAAATGATGAAAAATGATGAAAAACTACGTGCTATAGTATGCCGTACGGTAGGGGCTATAGCCCATGTTCAAAAATGATGAAAAACGAGGTTAATTTTTTTTTTTAATTGAATAAACGATGGGCTATAACCCATGTTTTTTGAAATTTTGAATTTTTTTCAAATCCTCAAAAATGATGAAAAATGATGAAAAACTACGTGCTATAGTATGCCGTACGGTAGGGGCTATAGCCCATGTTCAAAAATGATGAAAAACGAGGTTATTTCTTTTTTCAAAAATTAAAAAAACAATGGGCTATAGCCCATGTTTTTTGAAAATTTTAAATTTTTTCAAATCCTCAAAAATGATGAAAAACGGCGTGCTATAGTATGCCGTACGGTAGGGGCTATAGCCCATGTTCAAAAATGATGAAAAACGAGGTTAAAAAAAAAAGTCAAAATTTCAAAAAACGATGGGCTATAACCCATGTTTTTTGAAATTTTGAATTTTTTTCAAATCCTCAAATGATGAAAAACGGCGTGCTATAGTATGCCGTACGGTAGGGGCTATAGCCCATGTTACAAAATGATGAAAAACGAGGTTAAAAAAATAATTTCAAATTTTCAAAAAACGATGGGCTATAACCCATTTTTTGAAATTTTGATTTTTTTTTCAAAACCTCAAAAATGATGAAAAACGGCGTGCTATAGTATGCCGTACGGTAGGGGCTATAGCCCATGTTCAAAAATGATGAAAAACGAGGTCAAAGTTTTTTTTCAAAATTTCAAAAAACGATGGGCTATAACCCATGTTTTTTTTAATTTTGAATTTTTTTCAAATCCTCAAAAATTATGAAAAATTATGAAAAACGACGTGCTATAGTATGCCGTACGGTAGGGGCTATAACCCATGTTCAAAAATGATGAAAAACTAGGTTAATTCTTTTTTCAAAAATTAAAAAAACAATGGGCTATAACCCATGTTTTTTGATATTTCGAATTTTTTTCAAATCCTCAAAAATGATGAAAAACGGCGTGCTATAGTATGCCGTACGGTAGGGGCTATAGCCCATGTTCAAAAATGATGAAAAACGAGGTTAAAGTTTTTTTTCAAAATTTCAAAAAACGATGGGCTATAACCCATGTTTTTTTAAATTTTGATTTTTTTTCAAATCCTCAAAAATTATGAAAAATGATGAAAAACGACGTGCTATAGTATGCCGTACGGTAGGGGCTATAGCCCATGTTCAAAAATGATGAAAAACTAGGTTAATTCTTTTTTCAAAAATTAAAAAAACAATGGGCTATAACCCATGTTTTTTGATATTTCGAATTTTTTTCAAATCCTCAAAAATGATGAAAAACGGCGTGCTATAGTATGCCGTACGGTAGGGGCTATAGCCCATGTTCAAAAATGATGAAAAACGAGGTTATTTTTTTTTTTTTTAATTGAAAAAACGATGGGCTATATATAACCCATGTTTTTTGAAATTTTGAATTTTTTTCAAATCCTCAAAAATGATGAAAAATTATGAAAAACGACGTGCTATAGTATGCCGTACGGTAGGGGCTATAGCCCATGTTCAAAAATGATGAAAAACTAGGTTATTTCTTTTTTCAAAAATTAAAAAAACAATGGGCTATAACCCATGTTTTTTGAAATTTTTAATTTTTTTCAAATCCTCAAATGATGAAAAACGGCGTGCTATAGTATGCCGTACGGTAGGGGCTATAGCCCATGTTACAAAATGATGAAAAACGAGGTTAAAAAAATAATTTCAAATTTTCAAAAAACGATGGGCTATAACACATTTTTTGAAATTTTGATTTTTTTTCAAAACCTCAAAAATGATGAAAAACGGCGTGCTATAGTATGCCGTACGGTAGGGGCTATAGCCCATGTTCAAAAATGATGAAAAACGAGGTTAAAGTTTTTTTTCAAAATTTCAAAAAACGATGGGCTATAACCCATGTTTTTTTAAATTTTGAATTTTTTTCAAATCCTCAAAAATTATGAAAAATTATGAAAAACGACGTGCTATAGTATGCCGTACGGTAGGGGCTATAGCCCATGTTCAAAAATGATGAAAAACTAGGTTAATTCTTTTTTCAAAAATTAAAAAAACAATGGGCTATAACCCATGTTTTTTGATATTTCGAATTTTTTTCAAATCCTCAAAAATGATGAAAAACGGCGTGCTATAGTATGCCGTATGGTAGGGGCTATAGCCCATGTTCAAAAATGATGAAAAACGAGGTTATTTTTTTTTTTTTTTTTGAAAAAACGATGGGCTATAACCCATGTTTTTTGAAATTTTGAATTTTTTTCAAATCCTCAAAAATGATGAAAAATGATGAAAAACTACGTGCTATAGTATGCCGTACGGTAGGGGCTATAGCCCATGTTCAAAAATGATGAAAAACGAGGTTATTTCTTTTTTCAAAAATTAAAAAAACAATGGGCTATAACCCATGTTTTTTGAAATTTTGAATTTTTTTCAAATCCTCAAAAATGATGAAAAACGGCGTGCTATAGTATGCCGTACGGTAGGGGCTATAGCCCATGTTCAAAAATGATGAAAAACGAGGTAAATTATTATTTTTTTTTTTTCAAAAAACGATGGGCTATAACCCATGTTTTTTGAAATTTTGAATTTTTTTCAAATCCTCAAATGATGAAAAACGGCGTGCTATAGTATGCCGTACGGTAGGGGCTATAGCCCATGTTACAAAATGATGAAAAACGAGGTAATTTTTTTTTTCAAAAATTCTAAAAACGATGGGCTATAACCCATGTTTTTTGAAATTTTGAAATTTTTTCAAATCCTCAAAAATGATGAAAAATGATGAAAAACGACGTGCTATAGTATGCCGTACGGTAGGGGCTATAGCCCATGTTCAAAAATTATGAAAAACGAGGTAAATTTTTTTTTCAAAAATTCAAAAAACGATGGGCTATAACCCATGTTTTTTGAAAATTTGAAATTTTTTCAAATCCTCAAAAATGATGAAAAACGGCGTGCTATAGTATGCCGTACGGTAGGGGCTATAGCCCATGTTCAAAAATGATGAAAAACGATTTTTTTTTTTTTTTTTTCAAAAAACGATGGGCTATAGGCCTAACCCATGTTTTTTGAAATTTAGATTTTTTTAAAAATCCTCAAAAATGATGAAAAATGATGAAAAACGGCGTGCTATAGTATGCCGTACGGTAGGGGCTATAGCCCATGTTCAAAAATGATGAAAAACGAGGTTAATTTTTTTTTCAAAAAATCAAAAAACAATGGGCTATAACCCATGTTTTTTTTTTTTTTGAATTTTTTTCAAATCCTCAAAAATGATGAAAAACGGCGTGCTATAGTATGCCGTAAGGTAGGGGCTATAGCCCATGTTCAAAAATTATGAAAAACGAGGTTAATTTTTTTTTCAAAAAATCAAAAAACAATGGGCTATAACCCATGTTTTTTTTATTTTGATTTTTTTTCAAATCCTCAAAAATGATGAAAAACGGCGTGCTATAGTATGCCGTAAGGTAGGGGCTATAGCCCATGTTCAAAAATGATGAAAAACTAGGTAAATTTTTTTTTTCAAAATTTCTAAAAACGATGGGCTATAACCCATGTTTTTTGAAATTTTGAATTTTTTTCAAATCCTCAAATGATGAAAAACGGCGTGCTATAGTATGCTGTACGGTAGGGGCTATAGCCCATGTTACAAAATGATGAAAAACGAGGTAAATGTTTTTTTTCAAAAATTCAAAAAACGATGGGCTATAACCCATGTTTTTGAAATTTTGAATTTTTTTCAAATCCTCAAAAATGATGAAAAATGATGAAAAACGACGTGCTATAGTATGCCGTACGGTAGGGGCTATAGCCCATGTTACAAAATGATGAAAAACGAGATTAAAAAAATAATTTAAAATTTTCAAAAAACGATGGGCTATAACCCATTTTTTTGAAATTTTGATTTTTTTTCAAAACCTCAAAAATGATGAAAAACGGCGTGCTATAGTATGCCGTACGGTAGGGGCTATAGCCCATGTTCAAAAATGATGAAAAACGAGGTTAAAGTTTTTTTTCAAAATTTCAAAAAACGATGGGCTATAACCCATGTTTTTTTAAATTTTGAATTTTTTTCAAATCCTCAAAAATTATGAAAAACGGCGTGCTATAGTATGCCGTACGGTAGGGGCTATAGCCCATGTTCAAAAATGATGAAAAACGAGGTTAAAGTTTTTTTTCAAAAATTCAAAAAACGATGGGCTATAACCCATGTTTTTGAAATTTTTAATTTTTTTCAAATCCTCAAAAATGATGAAAAATGATGAAAAACGACGTGCTATAGTATGCCGTACGGTAGGGGCTATAGCCCATGTTACAAAATGATGAAAAACGAGATTAAAAAAATAATTTCAAATTTTCAAAAAACGATGGGCTATAACCCATTTTTTTGAAATTTTGAATTTTTTTCAAATCCTCAAATGATGAAAAACGGCGTGCTATAGTATGCCGTACGGTAGGGGCTATAGCCCATGTTACAAAATGATGAAAAACGAGGTTAAAAAAATAATTTCAAATTTTAAAAAAACGATGGGCTATAACCCATTTTTTTTTATTTTTTATTTTTTTTCAAATCCTCAAAAATGATGAAAAACGGCGTGCTATAGTATGCCGTAAGGTAGGGGCTATAGCCCATGTTCAAAAATGATGAAAAACTAGGTAAAATTTTTTTTTCAAAATTTCTAAAAACGATGGGCTATAACCCATGTTTTTTGAAATTTTGAATTTTTTTCAAATCCTCAAATGATGAAAAACGGCGTGCTATAGTATGCCGTACGGTAGGGGCTATAGCCCATGTTACAAAATGATGAAAAACAAGGTAAATGTTTTTTTTCAAAAATTCAAAAAACGATGGGCTATAACCCATGTTTTTGAAATTTTGAATTTTTTTCAAATCCTCAAAAATGATGAAAAATGATGAAAAACGACGTGCTATAGTATGCCGTACGGTAGGGGCTATAGCCCATGTTACAAAATGTTGAAAAACGAGATTAAAAAAATAATTTAAAATTTTCAAAAAACGATGGGCTATAACCCATTTTTTTGAAATTTTGATTTTTTTTCAAAACCTCAAAAATGATGAAAAACGGCGTGCTATAGTATGCCGTACGGTAGGGGCTATAGCCCATGTTCAAAAATGATGAAAAACGAGGTTAAAGTTTTTTTTCAAAATTTCAAAAAACGATGGGCTATAACCCATGTTTTTTTAAATTTTGAATTTTTTTCAAATCCTCAAAAATTATGAAAAACGGCGTGCTATAGTATGCCGTACGGTAGGGGCTATAGCCCATGTTCAAAAATGATGAAAAACGAGGTTAAAGTTTTTTTTCAAAAATTCAAAAAACGATGGGCTATAACCCATGTTTTTGAAATTTTGAATTTTTTTCAAATCCTCAAAAATGATGAAAAATGATGAAAAACGACGTGCTATAGTATGCCGTACGGTAGGGGCTATAGCCCATGTTCAAAAATGATGAAAAACGAGGTTAAAGTTTTTTTTCAAAATTTCAAAAAACGATGGGCTATAACCCATGTTTTTTTTAATTTTGAATTTTTTTCAAATCCTCAAAAATTATGAAAAATGATGAAAAACGACGTGCTATAGTATGCCGTACGGTAGGGGCTATAGCCCATGTTCAAAAATGATGAAAAACTAGGTTAATTCTTTTTTCAAAAATTAAAAAAACAATGGGCTATAACCCATGTTTTTTGATATTTCGATTTTTTTTCAAATCCTCAAAAATGATGAAAAACGGCGTGCTATAGTATGCCGTACGGTAGGGGCTATAGCCCATGTTCAAAAATGATGAAAAACGAGGTTAATTTTTTTTTTTAATTGAAAAAACGATGGGCTATAACCCATGTTTTTTGAAATTTTGATTTTTTTTCAAATCCTCAAAAATGATGAAAAATGATGAAAAACTACGTGCTATAGTATGCCGTACGGTAGGGGCTATAGCCCATGTTCAAAAATGATGAAAAACGAGGTAAATTATTAAAAAAAAAAATTCAAAAAACGATGGGCTATAACCCATGTTTTTTGAAATTTTGATTTTTTTTCAAATCCTCAAATGATGAAAAACGGCGTATGCCGTACGGTAGGGGCTATAGCCCATGTTCAAAAATGATGAAAAAGAGGTTAAAAAAAAATTCAAAATTTCAAAAAACGATGGGCTATAACCCATGTTTTTTGAAATTTTGATTTTTTTTCAAATCCTCAAAAATGATGAAAAATGATGAAAAACTACGTGCTATAGTATGCCGTACGGTAGGGGCTATAGCCCATGTTCAAAAATGATGAAAAACGAGGTAAATTATTAAAAAAAAAATTTCAAAAAACGATGGGCTATAACCCATGTTTTTTGATATTTCGATTTTTTTTCAAATCCTCAAATGATGAAAAACGGCGTGCTATAGTATGCCGTACGGTAGGGGCTATAGCCCATGTTACAAAATGATGAAAAACGAGGTAAATTTTTTTTTCAAAAATTCTAAAAACGATGGGCTATAACCCATGTTTTTTGAAATTTTGAAATTTTTTCAAATCCTCAAAAATGATGAAAAATGATGAAAAACGACGTGCTATAGTATGCCGTACGGTAGGGGCTATAGCCCATGTTCAAAAATGATGAAAAACGAGGTTAATTTTTTTTTTCAAAAATTCAAAAAACGATGGGCTATAACCCATGTTTTTGAAATTTTGAATTTTTTTCAAATCCTCAAAAATGATGAAAAATGATGAAAAACGACGTGCTATAGTATGCCGTACGGTAGGGGCTATAGCCCATGTTCAAAAATGATGAAAAACGAGGTTAATTTATTTTTTCAAAAAATCAAAAAACAATGGGCTATAACCCATGTTTTTTATTTTGATTTTTTTTCAAATCCTCAAAAATGATGAAAAACGGCGTGCTATAGTATGCCGTAAGGTAGGGGCTATAGCCCATGTTCAAAAATGATGAAAAACGAGGTTAATTTTTTTTTCAAAATTTCAAAAAACGATGGGCTATAACCCATGTTTTTTTTTATTTTGAATTTTTTTCAAATCCTCAAAAATTATGAAAAATGATGAAAAACGACGTGCTATAGTATGCCGTACGGTAGGGGCTATAGCCCATGTTCAAAAATGATGAAAAACTAGGTTAATTCTTTTTTCAAAAATTAAAAAAACAATGGGCTATAACCCATGTTTTTTGATATTTCGATTTTTTTTCAAATCCTCAAAAATGATGAAAAACGGCGTGCTATAGTATGCCGTACGGTAGGGGCTATAGCCCATGTTCAAAAATGATGAAAAACGAGGTTAATTTATTTTTTTAATTGAAAAAACGATGGGCTATAACCCATGTTTTTTGAAATTTTGATTTTTTTTCAAATCCTCAAAAATGATGAAAAATGATGAAAAACTACGTGCTATAGTATGCCGTACGGTAGGGGCTATAGCCCATGTTCAAAAATGATGAAAAACGAGGTTATTTCTTTTTTCAAAAATTAAAAAAACAATGGGCTATAACCCATGTTTTTTAAATTTTTTTAAATTTTTCAAATCCTCAAAAATGATGAAAAACGGCGTGCTATAGTATGCCGTACGGTAGGGGCTATAGCCCATGTTCAAAAATGATGAAAAAGAGGTTAAAAAAAAATTCAAATTTTCAAAAAACGATGGGCTATAACCCATGTTTTTTGAAATTTTGAATTTTTTTCAAATCCTCAAATGATGAAAAACGGCGTGCTATAGTATGCCGTACGGTAGGGGCTATAGCCCATGTTACAAAATGATGAAAAACGAGGTAAATTTTTTTTTCAAAAATTCTAAAAACGATGGGCTATAACCCATGTTTTTTGAAATTTTGAAATTTTTTCAAATCCTCAAAAATGATGAAAAATGATGAAAAACGACGTGCTATAGTATGCCGTACGGTAGGGGCTATAGCCCATGTTCAAAAATGATGAAAAACGAGGTTAATTTTTTTTTTCAAAAATACAAAAAACGATGGGCTATAACCCATGTTTTTGAAATTTTGAATTTTTTTCAAATCCTCAAAAATGATGAAAAATGATGAAAAACGACGTGCTATAGTATGCCGTACGGTAGGGGCTATAGCCCATGTTCAAAAATGATGAAAAACGAGGTTAATTTATTTTTTCAAAAAATCAAAAAACAATGGGCTATAACCCATGTTTTTTATTTTGATTTTTTTTCAAATCCTCAAAAATGATGAAAAACGGCGTGCTATAGTATGCCGTAAGGTAGGGGCTATAGCCCATGTTCAAAAATGATGAAAAACGAGGTTAATTTTTTTTTCCAAAATTTCTAAAAACAATGGGCTATAACCCATGTTTTTTGAAATTTTGAATTTTTTTCAAATCCTCAAATGATGAAAAACGGCGTGCTATAGTATGCCGTACGGTAGGGGCTATAGCCCATGTTACAAAATGATGAAAAACTAGGTAAATTTTTTTTTTCAAAAATTCTAAAAACGATGGGCTATAACCCATGTTTTTTGAAATTTAAAAAAAATTTCAAATCCTCAAAAATGATGAAAAATGATGAAAAACGACGTGCTATAGTATGCCGTACGGTAGGGGCTATAGCCCATGTTCAAAAATGATGAAAAACGAGGTTAATTTTTTTTTCAAAAATTAAAAAACAATGGGCTATAACCCATGTTTTTTGAAATTTTGAATTTTTTTCAAATCCTCAAAAATGATGAAAAACGGCGTGCTATAGTATGCCGTACGGTAGGGGCTATAGCCCATGTTCAAAAATGATGAAAAACGAGTTTTTTTTTTTTTTTTTTTTCAAAAAACGATGGGCTATAACCCATGTTTTTTTTAATTTTTAATTTTTTTCAAATCCTCAAAAATGATGAAAAACGGCGTGCTATAGTATGCCGTAAGGTAGGGTCTATAGCCCATGTTCAAAAATGATGAAAAACGAGGTTAATTTTTTTTTCAAAAAATCAAAAAACAATGGGCTATAACCCATGTTTTTTTTTTATTTTGAATTTTTTTCAAATCCTCAAAAATGATGAAAAACGGCGTGCTATAGTATGCCGTAAGGTAGGGGCTATAGCCCATGTTCAAAAATGATGAAAAACTAGGTTAATTTTTTTTTCAAAAATTCTAAAAACGATGGGCTATAACCCATGTTTTTTGAAATTTTGATTTTTTTTTTAAATCCTCAAAAATGATGAAAAATGATGAAAAACGGCGTGCTATAGTATGCCGTACGGTAGGGGCTATAGCCCATGTTCAAAAATGATGAAAAACAAGGTTAATTTTTTTTTTTTAATTCAAAAAACGATGGGCTATAACCCATGTTTTTGAAATTTTGATTTTTTTTTCAAATCCTCAAAAATGATGAAAAATGATGAAAAACGACGTGCTATAGTATGCCGTACGGTAGGGGCTATAGCCCATGTTCAAAAATGATGAAAAACAAGGTTAATTTTTTTTTTCAAAAATTCAAAAAACGATGGGCTATAACCCATGTTTTTGAAATTTTGATTTTTTTTTCAAATCCTCAAAAATGATGAAAAATGATGAAAAACGACGTGCTATAGTATGCCGTACGGTAGGGGCTATAGCCCATGTTCAAAAATGATGAAAAACTAGGTTAATTTTTTTTTCAAAAATTAAAAAAACAATGGGCTATAACCCATGTTTTTTGAAATTTTGATTTTTTTTCAAATCCTCAAAAATGATGAAAAACGGCGTGCTATAGTATGCCGTACGGTAGGGGCTATAGCCCATGTTCAAAAATGATGAAAAACGAGGTTAATTTTTTTTTTTTTTAATTCAAAAAACGATGGGCTATAACCCATGTTTTTTGAAATTTAGATTTTTTAAAAAATCCTCAAAAATGATGAAAAATGATGAAAAACGGCGTGCTATAGTATGCCGTACGGTAGGGGCTATAGCCCATGTTCAAAAATGATGAAAAACGAGGTTATTTCTTTTTTCAAAAATTAAAAAAACAATGGGCTATAACCCATGTTTTTTGAAATTTTGAATTTTTTTCAAATCCTCAAAAATGATGAAAAACGGCGTGCTATAGTATGCCGTACGGTAGGGGCTATAGCCCATGTTCAAAAGTGATGAAAAACGAGGTTAATTTTTTTTTCAAAATTTCAAAAAACGATGGGCTATAACCCATGTTTTTTGAAATTTTGAATTTTTTTCAAATCCTCAAATGATGAAAAACGGCGTGCTATAGTATGCCGTACGGTAGGGGCTATAGCCCATGTTACAAAATGATGAAAAACGAGGTAAATTTTTTTTTCAAAAATTCTAAAAACGATGGGCTATAACCCATGTTTTTTGAAATTTTGAAATTTTTTCAAATCCTCAAAAATGATGAAAAATGATGAAAAACGACGTGCTATAGTATGCCGTACGGTAGGGGCTATAGCCCATGTTCAAAAATTATGAAAAACGAGGTTAATTTTTTTTTTCAAAAATTCAAAAAACGATGGGCTATAACCCATGTTTTTGAAATTTTGAAATTTTTTCAAATCCTCAAAAATGATGAAAAATGATGAAAAACTACGTGCTATAGTATGCCGTACGGTAGGGGCTATAGCCCATGTTCAAAAATGATGAAAAACGAGGTTATTTCTTTTTTCAAAAATTAAAAGAACAATGGGCTATAACCCATGTTTTTTGAAATTTTGAAATTTTTTCAAATCCTCAAAAATGATGAAAAACGGCGTGCTATAGTATGCCGTACGGTAGGGGCTATAGCCCATGTTCAAAAATGATGAAAAACGAGTTTTTTTTTTTTTTTTTTTTCAAAAAACGATGGGCTATAGGCCTAACCCATGTTTTTTGAAATTTAGATTTTTTTAAAAATCCTCAAAAATGATGAAAAATGATGAAAAACGGCGTGCTATAGTATGCCGTACGGTAGGGGCTATAGCCCATGTTCAAAAATGATGAAAAACGAGGTTAATTTTTTTTTCAAAAAATCAAAAAACAATGGGCTATAACCCATGTTTTTTTTTATTTTGAATTTTTTTCAAATCCTCAAAAATGATGAAAAACGGCGTGCTATAGTATGCCGTAAGGTAGGGGCTATAGCCCATGTTCAAAAATGATGAAAAACGAGGTAATTTTTTTTTTCAAAAAATCAAAAAACAATGGGCTATAACCCATGTTTTTTTTTATTTTGATTTTTTTTCAAATCCTCAAAAATGATGAAAAACGGCGTGCTATAGTATGCCGTAAGGTAGGGGCTATAGCCCATGTTCAAAAATGATGAAAAACTAGGTAAATTTTTTTTTTCAAAATTTCTAAAAACGATGGGCTATAACCCATGTTTTTTGAAATTTTGATTTTTTTTCAAATCCTCAAATGATGAAAAACGGCGTGCTATAGTATGCCGTACGGTAGGGGCTATAGCCCATGTTACAAAATGATGAAAAACGAGGTAAATGTTTTTTTTCAAAAATTCAAAAAACGATGGGCTATAACCCATGTTTTTGAAATTTTGAATTTTTTTCAAATCCTCAAAAATGATGAAAAATGATGAAAAACGACGTGCTATAGTATGCCGTACGGTAGGGGCTATAGCCCATGTTACAAAATGATGAAAAACGAGATTAAAAAAATAATTTAAAATTTTCAAAAAACGATGGGCTATAACCCATTTTTTTGAAATTTTGATTTTTTTTCAAAACCTCAAAAATGATGAAAAACGGCGTGCTATAGTATGCCGTACGGTAGGGGCTATAGCCCATGTTAAAAAATGATGAAAAACGAGGTTAAAGTTTTTTTTCAAAATTTAAAAAAACGATGGGCTATAACCCATGTTTTTTTAAATTTTGAATTTTTTTCAAATCCTCGAAAATTATGAAAAACGGCGTGCTATAGTATGCCGTACGGTAGGGGCTATAGCCCATGTTCAAAAATGATGAAAAACGAGGTTAAAGTTTTTTTTAAAAAATTCAAAAAACGATGGGCTATAACCCATGTTTTTGAAATTTTGATTTTTTTTCAAATCCTCAAAAATGATGAAAAATGATGAAAAACGACGTGCTATAGTATGCCGTACGGTAGGGGCTATAGCCCATGTTACAAAATGATGAAAAACGAGATTAAAAAAATAATTTCAAATTTTCAAAAAACGATGGGCTATAACCCATTTTTTTGAAATTTTGATTTTTTTTCAAATCCTCAAATGATGAAAAACGGCGTGCTATAGTATGCCGTACGGTAGGGGCTATAGCCCATGTTCAAAAATGATGAAAAACGAGGTTAAAGTTTTTTTTCAAAATTTAAAAAAACGATGGGCTATAACCCATGTTTTTTTAAATTTTGAATTTTTTTCAAATCCTCAAAAATTATGAAAAACGGCGTGCTATAGTATGCCGTACGGTAGGGGCTATAGCCCATGTTCAAAAATGATGAAAAACGAGGTTAAAGTTTTTTTTCAAAAATTCAAAAAACGATGGGCTATAACCCATGTTTTTGAAATTTTGAATTTTTTTCAAATCCTCAAAAATGATGAAAAATGATGAAAAACGACGTGCTATAGTATGCCGTACGGTAGGGGCTATAGCCCATGTTACAAAATGATGAAAAACGAGATTAAAAAAATAATTTCAAATTTTCAAAAAACGATGGGCTATAACCCATTTTTTTGAAATTTTGAATTTTTTTTCAAATCCTCAAATGATGAAAAACGGCGTGCTATAGTATGCCGTACGGTAGGGGCTATAGCCCATGTTACAAAATGATGAAAAACGAGGTTAAAGTTTTTTTTCAAAATTTCAAAAAACGATGGGCTATAACCCATGTTTTTTTTTATTTTGAATTTTTTTCAAATCCTCAAAAATTATGAAAAATGATGAAAAACGACGTGCTATAGTATGCCGTACGGTAGGGGCTATAGCCCATGTTCAAAAATGATGAAAAACTAGGTTAATTCTTTTTTCAAAAATTAAAAAAACAATGGGCTATAACCCATGTTTTTTGATATTTCGATTTTTTTTCAAATCCTCAAAAATGATGAAAAACGGCGTGCTATAGTATGCCGTACGGTAGGGGCTATAGCCCATGTTCAAAAATGATGAAAAACGAGGTTAATTTTTTTTTTTAATTGAAAAAACGATGGGCTATAACCCATGTTTTTTGAAATTTTGATTTTTTTTCAAATCCTCAAAAATGATGAAAAATGATGAAAAACTACGTGCTATAGTATGCCGTACGGTAGGGGCTATAGCCCATGTTCAAAAATGATGAAAAACGAGGTTATTTCTTTTTTCAAAAATTAAAAAAACAATGGGCTATAACCCATGTTTTTTTAAATTTTTTAATTTTTTCAAATCCTCAAAAATGATGAAAAACGGCGTGCTATAGTATGCCGTACGGTAGGGGCTATAGCCCATGTTCAAAAATGATGAAAAACGAGGTAAATTATTATTATTTTTTTTTCAAAAAACGATGGGCTATAACCCATGTTTTTTGAAATTTTGATTTTTTTTCAAATCCTCAAATGATGAAAAACGGCGTATGCCGTACGGTAGGGGCTATAGCCCATGTTCAAAAATGATGAAAAAGAGGTTAAAAAAAAATTCAAAATTTCAAAAAACGATGGGCTATAACCCATGTTTTTTGAAATTTTGAATTTTTTTCAAATCCTCAAATGATGAAAAACGGCGTGCTATAGTATGCCGTACGGTAGGGGCTATAGCCCATGTTACAAAATGATGAAAAACGAGGTAAATTTCTTTTTCAAAAATTCTAAAAACGATGGGCTATAACCCATGTTTTTTGAAATTTTGAATTTTTTTCAAATCCTCAAAAATGATGAAAAATGATGAAAAACGACGTGCTATAGTATGCCGTACGGTAGGGGCTATAGCCCATGTTCAAAAATGATGAAAAACGAGGTTAATTTTTTTTTTCAAAAATTCAAAAAACGATGGGCTATAACCCATGTTTTTGAAATTTTGAATTTTTTTCAAATCCTCAAAAATGATGAAAAATGATGAAAAACGACGTGCTATAGTATGCCGTACGGTAGGGGCTATAGCCCATGTTCAAAAATGATGAAAAACGAGGTTAATTTATTTTTTCAAAAAATCAAAAAACAATGGGCTATAACCCATGTTTTTTATTTTGATTTTTTTTCAAATCCTCAAAAATGATGAAAAACGGCGTGCTATAGTATGCCGTAAGGTAGGGGCTATAGCCCATGTTCAAAAATGATGAAAAACGAGGTTAATTTTTTTTTCAAAAAATCAAAAAACAATGGGCTATAACCCATGTTTTTTATTTTGATTTTTTTTCAAATCCTCAAAAATGATGAAAAACGGCGTGCTATAGTATGCCGTAAGGTAGGGGCTATAGCCCATGTTCAAAAATGATGAAAAACTAGGTAAATTTTTTTTTTCAAAATTTCTAAAAACGATGGGCTATAACCCATGTTTTTTGAAAATTTGAATTTTTTTCAAATCCTCAAATGATGAAAAACGGCGTGCTATAGTATGCCGTACGGTAGGGGCTATAGCCCATGTTACAAAATGATGAAAAACGAGGTAAATCTTTTTTTTCAAAAATTCTAAAAACGATGGGCTATAACCCATGTTTTTTGAAATTTAAAAAAAATTTCAAATCCTCAAAAATGATGAAAAATTATGAAAAACGACGTGCTATAGTATGCCGTACGGTAGGGGCTATAGCCCATGTTCAAAAATGATGAAAAACGAGGTTAATTTATTTTTTCAAAAATAAAAGAACAATGGGCTATAACCCATGTTTTTTGAAATTTTGAATTTTTTTCAAATCCTCAAAAATGATGAAAAACGGCGTGCTATAGTATGCCGTACGGTAGGGGCTATAGCCCATGTTCAAAAATGATGAAAAACGAGTTTTTTTTTTTTTTTTAATTCAAAAAACGATGGGCTATAACCCATGTTTTTTTTAATTTAGATTTTTTTTTAAATCCTCAAAAATGATGAAAAATGATGAAAAACGGCGTGCTATAGTATGCCGTACGGTAGGGGCTATAGCCCATGTTCAAAAATGATGAAAAACGAGGTTAATTTTTTTTTCAAAAAACAATGGGCTATAACCCATGTTTTTTTTTATTTTGAATTTTTTTCAAATCCTCAAAAATGATGAAAAACGGCGTGCTATAGTATGCCGTAAGGTAGGGTCTATAGCCCATGTTCAAAAATGATGAAAAACGAGGTTAATTTTTTTTTCAAAAAATCAAAAAACAATGGGCTATAACCCATGTTTTTTTTTTATTTTGAATTTCTTTCAAATCCTCAAAAATGATGAAAAACGGCGTGCTATAGTATGCCGTAAGGTAGGGGCTATAGCCCATGTTCAAAAATGATGAAAAACTAGGTTAATTTTTTTTTCAAAAATTCTAAAAACGATGGGCTATAACCCATGTTTTTTGAAATTTTGATTTTTTTTTAAATCCTCAAAAATGATGAAAAATGATGAAAAACGGCGTGCTATAGTATGCCGTACGGTAGGGGCTATAGCCCATGTTCAAAAATGATGAAAAACAAGGTTAATTTTTTTTTTTTTTAATTCAAAAAACGATGGGCTATAACCCATGTTTTTGAAATTTTGATTTTTTTTCAAATCCTCAAAAATGATGAAAAATGATGAAAAACGACGTGCTATAGTATGCCGTACGGTAGGGGCTATAGCCCATGTTCAAAAATGATGAAAAACAAGGTTAATTTTTTTTTTCAAAAATTCAAAAAACGATGGGCTATAACCCATGTTTTTGAAATTTTGATTTTTTTTTCAAATCCTCAAAAATGATGAAAAATGATGAAAAACGACGTGCTATAGTATGCCGTACGGTAGGGGCTATAGCCCATGTTCAAAAATGATGAAAAACTAGGTTAATTTTTTTTTCAAAAATTAAAAAAACAATGGGCTATAACCCATGTTTTTTGAAATTTTGAATTTTTTTCAAATCCTCAAAAATGATGAAAAACGGCGTGCTATAGTATGCCGTACGGTAGGGGCTATAGCCCATGTTCAAAAATGATGAAAAACTAGGTTAATTTTTTTTTTTTTTAATTCAAAAAACGATGGGCTATAACCCATGTTTTTTGAAATTTAGATTTTTAAAAAAATCCTCAAAAATGATGAAAAATGATGAAAAACGGCGTGCTATAGTATGCCGTACGGTAGGGGCTATAGCCCATGTTCAAAAATGATGAAAAACGAGGTTAATTTTTTTTCAAAAATTAAAAGAACAATGGGCTATAACCCATGTTTTTTGAAATTTTGAATTTTTTTCAAATCCTCAAAAATGATGAAAAACGGCGTGCTATAGTATGCCGTACGGTAGGGGCTATAGCCCATGTTCAAAAATGATGAAAAACGAGGTTATTTTTTTATTTTTTTTATTCTAAAAACGATGGGCTATAACCCATGTTTTTTGAAATTTTGAAATTTTTTCAAATCCTCAAAAATGATGAAAAATGATGAAAAACGACGTGCTATAGTATGCCGTACGGTAGGGGCTATAGCCCATGTTCAAAAATGATGA
Organism: Protomyctophum parallelum; assembly: GCF_964188405.1. Classification (NCBI taxonomy): domain Eukaryota; kingdom Metazoa; phylum Chordata; class Actinopteri; order Myctophiformes; family Myctophidae; genus Protomyctophum; species Protomyctophum parallelum. The sequence continues at coordinate 33,231,723 of NC_139709.1, read as the reverse complement.
AAAACGAGGTTAATTTGTTTTTTTCAAAAATTCAAAAAACGATGGGCTATAACCCATGTTTTTGAAATTTTGAATTTTTTTCAAATCCTCAAAAATGATGAAAAATGATGAAAAACGACGTGCTATAGTATGCCGTACGGTAGGGGCTATAGCCCATGTTCAAAAATGATGAAAAACGAGGTTAATTTATTTTTTCAAAAAATCAAAAAACAATGGGCTATAACCCATGTTTTTTATTTTGATTTTTTTTCAAATCCTCAAAAATGATGAAAAACGGCGTGCTATAGTATGCCGTAAGGTAGGGGCTATAGCCCATGTTCAAAAATGATGAAAAACGAGGTTAATTTTTTTTTCAAAAAATCAAAAAACAATGGGCTATAACCCATGTTTTTTATTTTGATTTTTTTTCAAATCCTCAAAAATGATGAAAAACGGCGTGCTATAGTATGCCGTAAGGTAGGGGCTATAGCCCATGTTCAAAAATGATGAAAAACTAGGTAAAATTTTTTTTTCAAAATTTCTAAAAACGATGGGCTATAACCCATGTTTTTTGAAATTTTGAATTTTTTTCAAATCCTCAAATGATGAAAAACGGCGTGCTATAGTATGCCGTACGGTAGGGGCTATAGCCCATGTTACAAAATGATGAAAAACGAGGTAAATCTTTTTTTTCAAAAATTCTAAAAACGATGGGCTATAACCCATGTTTTTTGAAATTTAAAAAAAATTTCAAATCCTCAAAAATGATGAAAAATGATGAAAAACGACGTGCTATAGTATGCCGTACGGTAGGGGCTATAGCCCATGTTCAAAAATGATGAAAAACGAGGTTAATTTATTTTTTCAAAAATAAAAGAACAATGGGCTATAACCCATGTTTTTTGAAATTTTGAATTTTTTTCAAATCCTCAAAAATGATGAAAAACGGCGTGCTATAGTATGCCGTACGGTAGGGGCTATAGCCCATGTTCAAAAATGATGAAAAACGAGTTTTTTTTTTTTTTTTTTAATTCAAAAAACGATGGGCTATAACCCATGTTTTTTTTAATTTAGATTTTTTTTTAAATCCTCAAAAATGATGAAAAATGATGAAAAACGGCGTGCTATAGTATGCCGTACGGTAGGGGCTATAGCCCATGTTCAAAAATGATGAAAAACGAGGTTAATTTTTTTTTCAAAAAACAATGGGCTATAACCCATGTTTTTTTTTATTTTGAATTTTTTTCAAATCCTCAAAAATGATGAAAAACGGCGTGCTATAGTATGCCGTAAGGTAGGGTCTATAGCCCATGTTCAAAAATGATGAAAAACGAGGTAAATTCTTTTTTCAAAAAATCAAAAAACAATGGGCTATAACCCATGTTTTTTTTTTATTTTGAATTTCTTTCAAATCCTCAAAAATGATGAAAAACGGCGTGCTATAGTATGCCGTAAGGTAGGGGCTATAGCCCATGTTCAAAAATGATGAAAAACTAGGTTAATTTTTTTTTCAAAAATTCTAAAAACGATGGGCTATAACCCATGTTTTTTGAAATTTTGATTTTTTTTTAAATCCTCAAAAATGATGAAAAATGATGAAAAACGGCGTGCTATAGTATGCCGTACGGTAGGGGCTATAGCCCATGTTCAAAAATGATGAAAAACAAGGTTAATTTTTTTTTTTTTAATTCAAAAAACGATGGGCTATAACCCATGTTTTTGAAATTTTGATTTTTTTTCAAATCCTCAAAAATGATGAAAAATGATGAAAAACGACGTGCTATAGTATGCCGTACGGTAGGGGCTATAGCCCATGTTCAAAAATGATGAAAAACAAGGTTAATTTTTTTTTCCAAAAATTCAAAAAACGATGGGCTATAACCCATGTTTTTGAAATTTTGATTTTTTTTTCAAATCCTCAAAAATGATGAAAAATGATGAAAAACGACGTGCTATAGTATGCCGTACGGTAGGGGCTATAGCCCATGTTCAAAAATGATGAAAAACTAGGTTAATTTTTTTTTCAAAAATTAAAAAAACAATGGGCTATAACCCATGTTTTTTGAAATTTTGAATTTTTTTCAAATCCTCAAAAATGATGAAAAACGGCGTGCTATAGTATGCCGTACGGTAGGGGCTATAGCCCATGTTCAAAAATGATGAAAAACGAGGTTAATTTTTTTTTTTTTAAATTCAAAAAACGATGGGCTATAACCCATGTTTTTTGAAATTTAGATTTTTAAAAAAATCCTCAAAAATGATGAAAAATGATGAAAAACGGCGTGCTATAGTATGCCGTACGGTAGGGGCTATAGCCCATGTTCAAAAATGATGAAAAACGAGGTTAATTTTTTTTCAAAAATTAAAAGAACAATGGGCTATAACCCATGTTTTTTGAAATTTTGAATTTTTTTCAAATCCTCAAAAATGATGAAAAACGGCGTGCTATAGTATGCCGTACGGTAGGGGCTATAGCCCATGTTCAAAAATGATGAAAAACGAGGTTATTTTTTTATTTTTTTTATTCTAAAAACGATGGGCTATAACCCATGTTTTTTGAAATTTTGAAATTTTTTCAAATCCTCAAAAATGATGAAAAATGATGAAAAACGACGTGCTATAGTATGCCGTACGGTAGGGGCTATAGCCCATGTTCAAAAATGATGAAAAACGAGGTTAATTTTTTTTTTCAAAAATTCAAAAAACGATGGGCTATAACCCATGTTTTTGAAATTTTGATTTTTTTTTCAAATCCTCAAAAATGATGAAAAATGATGAAAAACGACGTGCTATAGTATGCCGTACGGTAGGGGCTATAGCCCATGTTCAAAAATGATGAAAAACTAGGTTAATTTTTTTTTCAAAAATTAAAAAAACAATGGGCTATAACCCATGTTTTTTGAAATTTTGAATTTTTTTCAAATCCTCAAAAATGATGAAAAACGGCGTGCTATAGTATGCCGTACGGTAGGGGCTATAGCCCATGTTCAAAAATGATGAAAAACGAGGTTAATTTTTTTTTTTTTAAATTCAAAAAACGATGGGCTATAACCCATGTTTTTTGAAATTTAGATTTTTAAAAAAATCCTCAAAAATGATGAAAAATGATGAAAAACGGCGTGCTATAGTATGCCGTACGGTAGGGGCTATAGCCCATGTTCAAAAATGATGAAAAACGAGGTTAATTTTTTTTCAAAAATTAAAAGAACAATGGGCTATAACCCATGTTTTTTGAAATTTTGAATTTTTTTCAAATCCTCAAAAATGATGAAAAACGGCGTGCTATAGTATGCCGTACGGTAGGGGCTATAGCCCATGTTCAAAAATGATGAAAAACGAGGTTATTTTTTTATTTTTTTTATTCTAAAAACGATGGGCTATAACCCATGTTTTTTGAAATTTTGAAATTTTTTCAAATCCTCAAAAATGATGAAAAATGATGAAAAACGACGTGCTATAGTATGCCGTACGGTAGGGGCTATAGCCCATGTTCAAAAATGATGAAAAACGAGGTTAATTTTTTTTTTCAAAAATTCAAAAAACGATGGGCTATAACCCATGTTTTTGAAATTTTGAATTTTTTTCAAATCCTCAAAAATGATGAAAAATGATGAAAAACGACGTGCTATAGTATGCCGTACGGTAGGGGCTATAGCCCATGTTCAAAAATGATGAAAAACGAGGTTAATTTATTTTTTCAAAAAATCAAAAAACAATGGGCTATAACCCATGTTTTTTATTTTGATTTTTTTTCAAATCCTCAAAAATGATGAAAAACGGCGTGCTATAGTATGCCGTAAGGTAGGGGCTATAGCCCATGTTCAAAAATGATGAAAAACGAGGTTAATTTTTTTTTCAAAAAATCAAAAAACAATGGGCTATAACCCATGTTTTTTATTTTGATTTTTTTTCAAATCCTCAAAAATGATGAAAAACGGCGTGCTATAGTATGCCGTAAGGTAGGGGCTATAGCCCATGTTCAAAAATGATGAAAAACTAGGTAAATTTTTTTTTTCAAAATTTCTAAAAACGATGGGCTATAACCCATGTTTTTTGAAATTTTGAATTTTTTTCAAATCCTCAAATGATGAAAAACGGCGTGCTATAGTATGCCGTACGGTAGGGGCTATAGCCCATGTTACAAAATGATGAAAAACGAGGTAAATCTTTTTTTTCAAAAATTCTAAAAACGATGGGCTATAACCCATGTTTTTTGAAATTTAAAAAAAAATTCAAATCCTCAAAAATGATGAAAAATGATGAAAAACGACGTGCTATAGTATGCCGTACGGTAGGGGCTATAGCCCATGTTCAAAAATGATGAAAAACGAGGTTAATTTATTTTTTCAAAAATAAAAGAACAATGGGCTATAACCCATGTTTTTTGAAATTTTGAATTTTTTTCAAATCCTCAAAAATGATGAAAAACGGCGTGCTATAGTATGCCGTACGGTAGGGGCTATAGCCCATGTTCAAAAATGATGAAAAACGAGTTTTTTTTTTTTTTTTTTAATTCAAAAAACGATGGGCTATAACCCATGTTTTTTTTAATTTAGATTTTTTTTTAAATCCTCAAAAATGATGAAAAATGATGAAAAACGGCGTGCTATAGTATGCCGTACGGTAGGGGCTATAGCCCATGTTCAAAAATGATGAAAAACGAGGTTAATTTTTTTTTCAAAAAACAATGGGCTATAACCCATGTTTTTTTTTATTTTGAATTTTTTTCAAATCCTCAAAAATGATGAAAAACGGCGTGCTATAGTATGCCGTAAGGTAGGGTCTATAGCCCATGTTCAAAAATGATGAAAAACGAGGTAAATTCTTTTTTCAAAAAATCAAAAAACAATGGGCTATAACCCATGTTTTTTTTTTATTTTGAATTTCTTTCAAATCCTCAAAAATGATGAAAAACGGCGTGCTATAGTATGCCGTAAGGTAGGGGCTATAGCCCATGTTCAAAAATGATGAAAAACTAGGTTAATTTTTTTTTCAAAAATTCTAAAAACGATGGGCTATAACCCATGTTTTTTGAAATTTTGATTTTTTTTTAAATCCTCAAAAATGATGAAAAATGATGAAAAACGGCGTGCTATAGTATGCCGTACGGTAGGGGCTATAGCCCATGTTCAAAAATGATGAAAAACAAGGTTAATTTTTTTTTTTTTTAATTCAAAAAACGATGGGCTATAACCCATGTTTTTGAAATTTTGATTTTTTTTCAAATCCTCAAAAATGATGAAAAATGATGAAAAACGACGTGCTATAGTATGCCGTACGGTAGGGGCTATAGCCCATGTTCAAAAATGATGAAAAACAAGGTTAATTTTTTTTTTCAAAAATTCAAAAAACGATGGGCTATAACCCATGTTTTTGAAATTTTGATTTTTTTTTCAAATCCTCAAAAATGATGAAAAATGATGAAAAACGACGTGCTATAGTATGCCGTACGGTAGGGGCTATAGCCCATGTTCAAAAATGATGAAAAACTAGGTAAATTTTTTTTTCAAAAATTAAAAAACAATGGGCTATAACCCATGTTTTTTGAAATTTTGAATTTTTTTCAAATCCTCAAAAATGATGAAAAACGGCGTGCTATAGTATGCCGTACGGTAGGGGCTATAGCCCATGTTCAAAAATGATGAAAAACGAGGTAAATTTTTTTTTTTTTTAATTCAAAAAACGATGGGCTATAACCCATGTTTTTTGAAATTTAGATTTTTAAAAAAATCCTCAAAAATGATGAAAAATGATGAAAAACGGCGTGCTATAGTATGCCGTACGGTAGGGGCTATAGCCCATGTTCAAAAATGATGAAAAACGAGGTTAATTTTTTTTCAAAAATTAAAAGAACAATGGGCTATAACCCATGTTTTTTGAAATTTTGAATTTTTTTCAAATCCTCAAAAATGATGAAAAACGGCGTGCTATAGTATGCCGTACGGTAGGGGCTATAGCCCATGTTCAAAAATGATGAAAAACGAGGTTATTATTTTTTTTTTTAATTAAAAAACGATGGGCTATAACCCATGTTTTTTTAAATTTAGATTTTTTTAAAAATCCTCAAAAATGATGAAAAATGATGAAAAACGGCGTGCTATAGTATGCCGTACGGTAGGGGCTATAGCCCATGTTCAAAAATGATGAAAAACGAGGTTAATTTTTTTTTCAAAAAATCAAAAAACAATGGGCTATAACCCATGTTTTTTTTAATTTTGAATTTTTTTCAAATCCTCAAAAATGATGAAAAACGGCGTGCTATAGTATGCCGTAAGGTAGGGGCTATAGCCCATGTTCAAAAATGATGAAAAACTAGGTTAACTTTTTTTTCAAAAATTCTAAAAACGATGGGCTATAACCCATGTTTTTTGAAATTTTGATTTTTTTTTAAATCCTCAAAAATGATGAAAAATGATGAAAAACGGCGTGCTATAGTATGCCGTACGGTAGGGGCTATAGCCCATGTTCAAAAATGATGAAAAACAAGGTTAATTTTTTTTTTTTTAATTCAAAAAACGATGGGCTATAACCCATGTTTTTGAAATTTTGATTTTTTTTCAAATCCTCAAAAATGATGAAAAATGATGAAAAACGACGTGCTATAGTATGCCGTACGGTAGGGGCTATAGCCCATGTTCAAAAATGATGAAAAACAAGGTTAATTTTTTTTTTCAAAAATTCAAAAAACGATGGGCTATAACCCATGTTTTTGAAATTTTGATTTTTTTTTCAAATCCTCAAAAATGATGAAAAATGATGAAAAACGACGTGCTATAGTATGCCGTACGGTAGGGGCTATAGCCCATGTTCAAAAATGATGAAAAACTAGGTTAATTTTTTTTTCAAAAATTAAAAAAACAATGGGCTATAACCCATGTTTTTTGAAATTTTGAATTTTTTTCAAATCCTCAAAAATGATGAAAAACGGCGTGCTATAGTATGCCGTACGGTAGGGGCTATAGCCCATGTTCAAAAATGATGAAAAACGAGGTTAATTTTTTTTTTTTTTAATTCAAAAAACGATGGGCTATAACCCATGTTTTTTTGAAATTTAGATTTTTTAAAAAATCCTCAAAAATGATGAAAAATGATGAAAAACGGCGTGCTATAGTATGCCGTACGGTAGGGGCTATAGCCCATGTTCAAAAATGATGAAAAACGAGGTTAATTTTTTTTCAAAAATTAAAAGAACAATGGGCTATAACCCATGTTTTTTGAAATTTTGAATTTTTTTCAAATCCTCAAAAATGATGAAAAACGGCGTGCTATAGTATGCCGTACGGTAGGGGCTATAGCCCATGTTCAAAAATGATGAAAAACGAGGTTATTTTTTTATTTTTTTTATTCTAAAAACGATGGGCTATAACCCATGTTTTTTGAAATTTTTAATTTTTTTCAAATCCTCAAAAATGATGAAAAATGATGAAAAACGACGTGCTATAGTATGCCGTACGGTAGGGGCTATAGCCCATGTTCAAAAATGATGAAAAACGAGGTTAATTTTTTTTTTCAAAAATTCAAAAAACGATGGGCTATAACCCATGTTTTTGAAATTTTGAATTTTTTTCAAATCCTCAAAAATGATGAAAAATGATGAAAAACGACGTGCTATAGTATGCCGTACGGTAGGGGCTATAGCCCATGTTCAAAAATGATGAAAAACGAGGTTAATTTATTTTTTCAAAAAATCAAAAAACAATGGGCTATAACCCATGTTTTTTATTTTTATTTTTTTTCAAATCCTCAAAAATGATGAAAAACGGCGTGCTATAGTATGCCGTAAGGTAGGGGCTATAGCCCATGTTCAAAAATGTTGAAAAACGAGGTTAATGTTTTTTTCAAAAAATCAAAAAACAATGGGCTATAACCCATGTTTTTTATTTAGATTTTTTTTCAAATCCTCAAAAATGATGAAAAACGGCGTGCTATAGTATGCCGTAAGGTAGGGGCTATAGCCCATGTTCAAAAATGATGAAAAACTAGGTAATTTTTTTTTTCAAAATTTCTAAAAACGATGGGCTATAACCCATGTTTTTTGAAATTTTGAATTTTTTTCAAATCCTCAAATGATGAAAAACGGCGTGCTATAGTATGCCGTACGGTAGGGGCTATAGCCCATGTTACAAAATGATGAAAAACGAGGTAAATCTTTTTTTTCAAAAATTCTAAAAACGATGGGCTATAACCCATGTTTTTTGAAATTTAAAAAAAATTTCAAATCCTCAAAAATGATGAAAAATGATGAAAAACGACGTGCTATAGTATGCCGTACGGTAGGGGCTATAGCCCATGTTCAAAAATGATGAAAAACGAGGTTAATTTATTTTTTCAAAAATAAAAGAACAATGGGCTATAACCCATGTTTTTTGAAATTTTGAATTTTTTTCAAATCCTCAAAAATGATGAAAAACGGCGTGCTATAGTATGCCGTACGGTAGGGGCTATAGCCCATGTTCAAAAATGATGAAAAACAAGTTTTTTTTTTTTTTTTTAATTCAAAAAACGATGGGCTATAACCCATGTTTTTTTTTATTTAGATTTTTTTTTAAATCCTCAAAAATGATGAAAAATGATGAAAAACGGCGTGCTATAGTATGCCGTACGGTAGGGGCTATAGCCCATGTTCAAAAATGATGAAAAACGAGGTTAATTTTTTTTTCAAAAAACAATGGGCTATAACCCATGTTTTTTTTTATTTTGAATTTTTTTCAAATCCTCAAAAATGATGAAAAACGGCGTGCTATAGTATGCCGTAAGGTAGGGTCTATAGCCCATGTTCAAAAATGATGAAAAACGAGGTTAATTTTTTTTTCAAAAAATCAAAAAACAATGGGCTATAACCCATGTTTTTTTTTTATTTTGAATTTCTTTCAAATCCTCAAAAATGATGAAAAACGGCGTGCTATAGTATGCCGTAAGGTAGGGGCTATAGCCCATGTTCAAAAATGATGAAAAACTAGGTTAATTTTTTTTTCAAAAATTCTAAAAACGATGGGCTATAACCCATGTTTTTTGAAATTTTGATTTTTTTTTAAATCCTCAAAAATGATGAAAAATGATGAAAAACGGCGTGCTATAGTATGCCGTACGGTAGGGGCTATAGCCCATGTTCAAAAATGATGAAAAACAAGGTTAATTTTTTTTTTTTTAATTCAAAAAACGATGGGCTATAACCCATGTTTTTGAAATTTTGATTTTTTTTCAAATCCTCAAAAATGATGAAAAATGATGAAAAACGACGTGCTATAGTATGCCGTACGGTAGGGGCTATAGCCCATGTTCAAAAATGATGAAAAACAAGGTTAATTTTTTTTTTCAAAAATTCAAAAAACGATGGGCTATAACCCATGTTTTTGAAATTTTGATTTTTTTTTCAAATCCTCAAAAATGATGAAAAATGATGAAAAACGACGTGCTATAGTATGCCGTACGGTAGGGGCTATAGCCCATGTTCAAAAATGATGAAAAACTAGGTTAATTTTTTTTTCAAAAATTAAAAAAACAATGGGCTATAACCCATGTTTTTTGAAATTTTGAATTTTTTTCAAATCCTCAAAAATGATGAAAAACGGCGTGCTATAGTATGCCGTACGGTAGGGGCTATAGCCCATGTTCAAAAATGATGAAAAACGAGGTTAATTTTTTTTTTTTTAATTCAAAAAACGATGGGCTATAACCCATGTTTTTTGAAATTTAGATTTTTTAAAAAATCCTCAAAAATGATGAAAAATGATGAAAAACGGCGTGCTATAGTATGCCGTACGGTAGGGGCTATAGCCCATGTTCAAAAATGATGAAAAACGAGGTTAATTTTTTTTCAAAAATTAAAAGAACAATGGGCTATAACCCATGTTTTTTGAAATTTTGAATTTTTTTCAAATCCTCAAAAATGATGAAAAACGGCGTGCTATAGTATGCCGTACGGTAGGGGCTATAGCCCATGTTCAAAAATGATGAAAAACGAGGTTATTATTATTTTTTTTAATTAAAAAAACGATGGGCTATAACCCATGTTTTTTTAAATTTAGATTTTTTTAAAAATCCTCAAAAATGATGAAAAATGATGAAAAACGGCGTGCTATAGTATGCCGTACGGTAGGGGCTATAGCCCATGTTCAAAAATGATGAAAAACGAGGTTAATTTTTTTTTCAAAAAATCAAAAAACAATGGGCTATAACCCATGTTTTTTTTTATTTTGAATTTTTTTCAAATCCTCAAAAATGATGAAAAACGGCGTGCTATAGTATGCCGTAAGGTAGGGGCTATAGCCCATGTTCAAAAATGATGAAAAACTAGGTTAACTTTTTATTTCAAAAATTCTAAAAACGATGGGCTATAACCCATGTTTTTTGAAATTTAGATTTTTTTAAAAATCCTCAAAAATGATGAAAAATGATGAAAAACGGCGTGCTATAGTATGCCGTACGGTAGGGGCTATAGCCCATGTTCAAAAATGATGAAAAACGAGGTTAATTTTTTTTTCAAAAAATCAAAAAACAATGGGCTATAACCCATGTTTTTTTTAATTTTGAATTTTTTTCAAATCCTCAAAAATGATGAAAAACGGCGTGCTATAGTATGCCGTAAGGTAGGGGCTATAGCCCATGTTCAAAAATGATGAAAAACGAGGTTAATTTTTTTTTCAAAAAATCAAAAAACAATGGGCTATAACCCATGTTTTTTTTTATTTTGAATTTTTTTCAAATCCTCAAAAATGATGAAAAACGGCGTGCTATAGTATGCCGTAAGGTAGGGGCTATAGCCCATGTTCAAAAATGATGAAAAACTAGGTTAATTTTTTTTTCAAAAATTAAAAAAACAATGGGCTATAACCCATGTTTTTTGAAATTTTGAATTTTTTTCAAATCCTCAAAAATGATGAAAAACGGCGTGCTATAGTATGCCGTACGGTAGGGGCTATAGCCCATGTTCAAAAATGATGAAAAACGAGGTTAATTTTTTTTTTCAAAAATTCTAAAAACGATGGGCTATAACCCATGTTTTTTGAAATTTAGATTTTTTTAAAAATCCTCAAAAATGATGAAAAATGATGAAAAACGGCGTGCTATAGTATGCCGTACGGTAGGGGCTATAGCCCATGTTCAAAAATGATGAAAAACGAGGTTAATTTTTTTTTCAAAAAATCAAAAAACAATGGGCTATAACCCATGTTTTTTTTAATTTTGAATTTTTTTCAAATCCTCAAAAATGATGAAAAACGGCGTGCTATAGTATGCCGTAAGGTAGGGGCTATAGCCCATGTTCAAAAATGATGAAAAACGAGGTTAATTTTTTTTTCAAAAAATCAAAAAACAATGGGCTATAACCCATGTTTTTTTTTATTTTGAATTTTTTTCAAATCCTCAAAAATGATGAAAAACGGCGTGCTATAGTATGCCGTAAGGTAGGGGCTATAGCCCATGTTCAAAAATGATGAAAAACTAGGTTAATTTTTTTTTCAAAAATTAAAAAAACAATGGGCTATAACCCATGTTTTTTGAAATTTTGAATTTTTTTCAAATCCTCAAAAATGATGAAAAACGGCGTGCTATAGTATGCCGTACGGTAGGGGCTATAGCCCATGTTCAAAAATGATGAAAAACGAGGTTAATTTTTTTTTTCAAAAATTCAAAAAACGATGGGCTATAACCCATGTTTTTTGAAATTTTGATTTTTTAAAAATCCTCAAAAATGATGAAAAATGATGAAAAACGGCGTGCTATAGTATGCCGTACGGTAGGGGCTATAGCCCATGTTCAAAAATGATGAAAAACGAGGTTAATTCTTTTTTTCAAAAAATCAAAAAACGATGGGCTATAACCCATGTTTTTTTTTTTTTTGAATTATTTTTCAAATCCTCAAAAATGATGAAAAACGGCGTGCTATAGTATGCCGTACGGTAGGGGCTATAGCCCATGTTCAAAAATGATGAAAAACGAGGTTAATTTCTTTTTTCAAAAATTCAAAGAACGATGGGCTATAACCCATGTTTTTTGAAATTTAGAATTTTTTTCAAATCCTCAAAAATGATGAAAAACGGCGTGCTATAGTATGCCGTACGGTAGGGGCTATAGCCCATGTTCAAAAATGATGAAAAACGAGGTTATTTTTTTATTTTTTTTATTCAAAAAACGATGGGCTATAACCCATGTTTTTTGAAATTTTGATTTTTTTTCAAATCCTCAAAAATGATGAAAAATGATGAAAAACTACGTGCTATAGTATGCCGTACGGTAGGGGCTATAGCCCATGTTCAAAAATGATGAAAAACGAGGTTAATTTTTTTTTCAAAAAATCAAAAAACAATGGGCTATAACCCATCGTTTTTTGAAATTTAGATTTTTAAAAAAATCCTCAAAAATGATGAAAAATGATGAAAAACGGCGTGCTATAGTATGCCGTACGGTAGGGGCTATAGCCCATGTTCAAAAATGATGAAAAACGAGGTTAATTTTTTTTTCAAAAAATCAAAAAACAATGGGCTATAACCCAAGTTTTTTTTAATTTTGAAATTTTTTCAAATCCTCAAAAATGATGAAAAACGGCGTGCTATAGTATGCCGTAAGGTAGGGGCTATAGCCCATGTTCAAAAATGATGAAAAACGAGGTTAATTTTTTTTTCAAAAAATCAAAAAACAATGGGCTATAACCCATGTTTTTTTTAATTTTGAATTTTTTTCAAATCCTCAAAAATGATGAAAAACGGCGTGCTATAGTATGCCGTAAGGTAGGGGCTATAGCCCATGTTCAAAAATGATGAAAAACTAGGTTAATCTTTTTTTCAAAAATTAAAAAAACAATGGGCTATAACCCATGTTTTTTGAAATTTTGAAATTTTTTCAAATCCTCAAAAATGATGAAAAACGGCGTGCTATAGTATGCCGTACGGTAGGGGCTATAGCCCATGTTCAAAAATGATGAAAAACGAGGTTAATTTTTTTTTTCAAAAATTCAAAAAACGATGGGCTATAACCCATGTTTTTTGAAATTTTGATTTTTTAAAAAATCCTCAAAAATGATGAAAAATGATGAAAAACAGCGTGCTATAGTATGCCGTACGGTAGGGGCTATAGCCCATGTTCAAAAATGATGAAAAACGAGGTTAATTTCTTTTTTCAAAAATTCAAAGAACGTTGGGCTATAACCCATGTTTTTTTAAATTTAGAAATTTTTTCAAATCCTCAAAAATGATGAAAAACGGCGTGCTATAGTATGCCGTACGGTAGGGGCTATAGCCCATGTTCAAAAATTATGAAAAACGAGGTTAATTATTTTTTTAATTGAAAAAACGATGGGCTATAACCCATGTTTTTTGAAATTTTGAATTTTTTTCAAATCCTCAAAAATGATGAAAAAAAAACACTTTTCGGCCAGTTATAGCGCCACCTTGAGGCTGAGTTGAAATTGTTCATGTGGCATTTCGTCCTCGGCCTAGTGGGAATGTGGGTGCACAATTTCACGGAAATCACGCGATGTGTTCATGATTTGCAGCATTTTGTTTGAAACTGAGCACTCCTGTGAACTTTGGAAGCCAATCTTAACCAATCAGGATGGAGTCTGATAAATCTGAAAGACCCGTTTCGTTGAATGGCTCTAGAGAGACTGTGTACCAATTTGCGTGATGTTTGGACAAAATATGTAGGTGTACTGTGCAAAAACTTGTTTTGCACAAAGCGGCCTCCTGGTGGCGCTATAACAGGCCGTTCTGGAAAATTTGGGGCAGAGGTTCATGGTTGGCATCCAGGGAGTGTGTGTGCAAAATATGGCATCGAAAAACTTGTTTTGCACAAAGCGGCCTCCTGGTGGCGCTATAACAGGCCGTTCTGGAAAGTTTGGGGCAGAGGTTCATGGTTGGCATCCAGGGAGTGTGTGTGCAAAATATGGCATCGAACGGGTTAACGGTGGCCGAGATTAGCTGTTCACGGACACACGGACACACACGCGGACGGACGGAGTGCAAAACATACTCTCCCCACATGCCTTCGGCCTGGTGGAGACAATAATAAAAAGTGTGAATGGAGTTTCTAGGTGAAAGTGACTTTTGACGTGCCTATAGAGCTGCCATTGAGCCCCATGTTAAATGTCTCAAATTTGAAAGCACTATATTTCTAAAACTATGAAACATTTCAAAGATTCCTTTTCAGGCAAACATGTCCACCGTAAGATTAACCTAAGTAGGCTAGAATGGGGTTGCTAGGTGTAAGTATGTAGGACTAGTAGCATGCCAAAGTTTGTGCTATTGCCATAGAGAATGCATTGGGCGTTTAAGTTAAATAACTCATAAACTACAAAACATAAAAATAAAAAAAAGTTCCAGCATGTGTCTCCACAGTAAGCTGAATAATAAAAAGTGTGAATGGAGTTTCTAGGTGAAAGTGACTTTTGACGTGCCTATAGAGCTGCCATTGAGCCCCATGTTAAATGTCTCAAATTTGAAAGCACTATATTTCTAAAACTATGAAACATTTCAAAGATTCCTTTTCAGGCAAACATGTCCACCGTAAGATGAACCTAAGTAGGCTAGAATGGGGTTGCTAGGTGTAAGTATGTAGGACTAGTAGCATGCCAAAGTTTGTGCTATTGCCATAGAGAATATGCATTGGGGATCATTCCTCTCATCCTCCACAACACCCATTCTCATACACCGCTATACTTTTAATGTTGCGGTAGAGAGAACGTCTGTTTCGGTAATGATAATTTAATAATACTATAGCACGCCGTTTTTCATCACTTTTGAGGATTTGAAAAAAATGAAAAAAACGATGGGTTATAGCCCATAGTTTTTTGAATTTTTGAATTTTTTTTTATCGTCGTTTTTCATCATTTTGGACCATGGGCTATAGCCCATATCGTACGGCATAATATAGCACGCCGTTTTTCATCATTTTTGAGGATTTGAAAAAAATGAAAAAATGAAAAAAACGATGGGTTATAGCCCATCGTTTTTTTAATTTTTGATTTTATTTTTTCGTCGTTTTTCATCATTTTGGACCATGGGCTATAGCCCATATCGTAAGGCATAATATAGCACGCCGTTTTTCATCATTTTTGAGGATTTGAAAAAAATGAAAAAATGAAAAAAAACGATGGGTTATAGCCCATAGTTTTTTGAATAAAAAAAAAAAAAAGTATCCTCGTTTTTCATCATTTTGGACCATATCGTACGGCATACAATAGCACGCCGTTTTTCATCATTTTTGCAATTGAGCCCCATTGTAAATTTGAAAGCACTATATTTCTAAAACTATGAAACATTTCAAAGATTCCTTTTCAGGCAAACATGTCCACCGTAACATGAACCTAAATAGGCTAGAATGGGGTTGCTAGGTGTAAGTATATTAGATTAGATTAGATTAGATTCAATTTATTGTCACTGCACATAGTATACAAATACTTTGACAATGAAATTAATAGTAGCGTCCAACCAGAGTGCAATACAGTAATGCAATAATGGGAATAAATACACTTGTTGTTGAATGTACAGAATGTACAGTATGTACAGTAATATATAATAAAGGAAATATGTAGGACTAGTAGCATGCCAAAGTTTGTGCTATTGCCATAGAGAATGCATTGGGCGTTTAAGTTAAATAACTCAGAAACTACAAAACATTTCAAAGTAAAAAGTTCCAGCATGTGTCTCCACAGTAAGCTGAATAATAAAAAGTGTGAATGGAGTTTCTAAGTGAAAGTGCTTTTTTGACGTGCCAATGCCTGCCATTGAGCCCCATGTTAAACGTCTCAAATTTGAAAGCACTATATTTCTAAAACTATGACCTAAATAGGCTAGAATGGGTTTGCTATAGGTGTAAGTATGTAGGACTAGTAGCATGCCAAAGTTTGTGCTATTGCCATAGAGAATGCATTGAGCATCAAAGTTTCCTTTTCTGGCAAACATGACTTAGGAGGTAGAGCAGGTCGTCCAATGATCCATAGGTCGGCGGTTCGAATCCCGGCTCCTCCTGTCTACATGTCGAAGTGTCCTTGGGCAAGACACTGAACCCCAAATTGCTCCCGATGTGCTGGTTGGTACCTTGCATTGCTTCCGCCGCAATCGGTGTATGTGTATGTGTGTGAATGGGTGAATGTAAAGCACCTTGGATACAGGCGCTATATAAATGCACCATTTACCATTTAAGTGAAATAACTCAAAAACTTCAAAACCAGTAGTATACTGTAGTGGTAGTATAGTAGTAGTATAATAGTAATATACTAGTAAAATAACAATATCTGACAATCCAGAATGCACATTGCATTTGTCTTTATGCATTAAAGCAAACAAAATATAGAAGTTATTAAGTATAATTAATGTTCTCATTTTATCAACCGCCCCCTTGCCATTTTTGTAATGTGGCCCACAGGTTCAGCTATTTAAGTATCCCTGCCCAGGTATAGGTTATTAAGGAACATACAGTAATCCGGTCTCTATACTGCCTCCTCCTGGTCACCCTGATGGATTGGAAAGGAACTATACAACCTACTGGGGAAACTGATCTCAAGCTTTCCCCAGGTTGGCAGCGGGAGAGTAGCGCCCAGGGTTACAATTGATCTTAGGCAATTGGCACCGGGTGAGAAAATTGTTTACATTTGAGTGAGTAACCGTGATACTTACTATAATTGCATATCGGTTGGATCGGTCGTCCTGGACAGCTGAATCTCCATAATTATATATGGAGGGATGCACGATTAATCGGTAGCATAATCGGAATAGGCCAAATTGGCCATAAAAATACCATATTTGTATCGGAATGGTCTCAAAATAATACAGATTATTTAATCGGTTTTCAACAGCAAAAATAAATACATTTTAAAATAAATCTACATTTAATTTGTGAAAACAGACACTTGGAAAAGTATTATGCTATTTATTTATTGATTGATTGAATACTTTATTAACAGGCTTTGCATGGGCCAAGCCCCTATAGGGCCTATACTAGGCTTGTTTCCATTGTGGTCCTCTGTATAATATCGGAATCGGTCAGAATCGGTATCGGCAGATATGACGCTGCAAATAATCGTAGATCGGATATCGGTCATAATTTCATAATCGTGCACCCCTAATTAAATTGTATGCCTGTTTATCGCGTATCAGTCGTATCGGCGGAAACAACTGCCTGTTGGACCGACTCGACGCTGGGAGCAGTCGTTGGTACGTCGTACGGTTCTTGACATACAGCATGGTTCTTGAGGAGCAGCATGGCCTGGGCAGTCAGCAGGCAGACCATATTTGGGACAAATTCAGTATTCTGACTGCACCAATATGACAGTCGGTCAGCTCCATATTTGGGCAAACACTCCATATTTGGACAAACGTTTGGGAGAAATACATGATGTCAGGCGTTGTGAACAGCAGCTTGCAACTTAAAACACATGTCGTCTGAAATAAGCATGTAGAACACCGAAGCGGAGGATATAGCAACGACTAAATCTCAACTATTTTGCTTATACCCTGTTAGCGTTCAAGCTGTAATAAAAGGGGTGGGCAGAGAGAAGACAGAGGGAAGGAGAGAGCGGTGTCCTCAAGAAGCCTTTGACCATGGACAACGGACATACAAAGACGGCGGAAGAAGTTCATGGATTTTTTAACGTTGATGAAAGCAACGGTCTGGGGTTAGACCAAGTGACGAAACAACGAGAGAAATATGGACCTAACGAATTACCACCTGAGGCGGTTAAATCTCTCTGGGAACTGGTGATTGAACAGTTCGAAGATTTACTTGTGAGGATCCTCCTTTTCGCCGCCTGCATATCGTTTGCGCTGGCGTGGTTTGAAGAGGGAGAGACCATCACGGCATTTGTAGAGCCTTTAGTTATCCTACTGATTCTCGTGGCGAATGCCATCGTCGGAGTTTGGCAGGAGCGAAATGCGGAGAACGCTATTGAGGCACTCAAGGAGTACGAGCCAGAGATGGCTAAAGTGTACCGTCAGGACAGAAAGAGTATCCAGTGGATCAAAGCAAGTCAAATTGTGCCTGGGGACATCGTGGAAGTGGCTGTCGGTGATAAAGTTCCCGCAGACGTCCGGCTTACGTCTATCAAGTCCACGACGCTGAGAGTTGACCAGTCGATTCTGACAGGGGAGTCGTTGTCGGTGATAAAGCGCACGGACCCTGTGCCTGACCCACGTGCCGTCAACCAGGACAAGAAGAACATGCTCTTCTCCGGCACCAACATCACAGCAGGCAAAGCTGTAGGCATCGTGGTGGCCACGGGGGTCAACACGGAGATAGGAAAGATCTGTGACGAGATAGCGTCCACGGAACAGGAGCGCACGCCTCTGCAGCGGAAACTGGACGAGTTTGGAAAGCAGCTCTCTAAGGTCATCACGCTGATCTGCATCGCGGTGTGGATCATCAACATCGGCCATTTCAACGATCCTGTCCATGGGGGCTCCTGGATACGCGGGGCCGTCTACTACTTCAAGATCGCCGTGGCCCTGGCCGTGGCCGCCATCCCGGAGGGTCTGCCTGCTGTCATCACCACCTGCCTTGCTCTGGGAACTCGCCGCATGGCCAAGAAGCACACCATCGTCCGCAGCTTGCCCTCCGTGGAGACCCTGGGCTGCACCTCCGTCATCTGCACTGACAAGACCGGAACACTGACCACCAATCAGATGTCGGTCTGCAAGATGTTCATAGTTGACCAGGTTACAGATGACAGCTGCACCCTGAAAGAATTTACCGTAACTGGCTCTACTTATGCCCCTGACGGAGAAGTGTTCCACAAAGGTGTCCTAGTGAAGTGTTCCCAGTATGACGGCTTAGTGGAGCTGGCCACTATTTGTGCTCAATGCAATGACTCCTCACTGGACTACAATGAGGCCAAAGGTGTGTATGAGAAGGTTGGTGAGGCCACGGAGACAGCTCTCACCTGTCTGGTGGAGAAGATGAACGTCTTTGACACGGACGTCGAGGAACTGTCCAAGATTGAGAGGGCCAACGCCTGTAACGCCGTAATAAAGCAGCAGATGAAAAAGGAGTTTACCCTGGAATTCTCCCGGGACAGGAAGTCCATGTCCGTGTACTGTACGCCAAACGAGGCCAGTCAGACAAGGTCCTCCAAGATGTTTGTCAAGGGCGCCCCGGAGGGAGTGATTGACAGGTGCACTCACATCCGTGTTGGTCAGAACCGGGTACCGCTGACCACTGCCATTAAGGAAAAGGTCATGTCTGTGCTCAGGGAGTACGGAACAGGCGGGGACAGCCTACGCTGCCTGGCCATGGCCACGCTCGACAACCCCGTGGGCAAAGAGGAGCTGCCGCTGGAGGACTCGAGCCGCTTCGTCGAGTATGAAACCGATCTGACGTTTGTTGGCTGCGTGGGCATGCTGGATCCTCCCAGGGCAGAAGTGGCGGCCGCCATCAAGCTGTGTCGCCGGGCAGGCATCAGAGTGATCATGATCACCGGAGACAACAAGGGTACGGCGATGGCGATATGCAGGCGAGTTGGGATCTTTGGAGGGGATGACCTGCGTGACCTCTCGAGCGTGGCCTTCACGGGCCGCGAGTTCGACGACCTGTCGCCCGCTGCGCAAAGAGAAGCCGTGCTTAAAGCCTGCTGCTTTGCCCGCGTCGAGCCCTCTCACAAGTCAAAGATCGTGGAGTTCCTTCAGTCGCACGATGAGATTACTGCTATGACCGGGGACGGAGTGAACGATGCTCCTGCCTTGAAGAAAGCGGAGATAGGCATCGCCATGGGTTCAGGCACTGCGGTGGCCAAGTCTTCCTCTGAGATGGTGCTGGCGGATGATAACTTCGCCTCCATCGTAGCTGCCGTGGAGGAAGGACGAGCCATCTACAACAACATGAAGCAGTTCATCCGATACCTCATCTCCTCGAATATAGGAGAGGTTGTCTGTATCTTCCTGACTGCAGCGCTGGGTTTCCCCGATGCCTTGATTCCAGTTCAGCTGCTGTGGGTCAACCTGGTGACCGACGGTCTACCTGCCACAGCCCTGGGCTTCAACCCCCCAGATCTGGACATCATGAACAAGCCACCACGTAATGCCCGCGAGCCGCTCATCTCTGGATGGCTCTTTTTCAGATATATGGTCATTGGCTGCTATGTGGGTGCTGCTACTGTTGGTGCTGCTGCCTGGTGGTTTGTTTCTGCTCAAGATGGTCCCGGAATCACCTATTACCAGCTGAGCCACTTCCTGAAGTGTAGCCCAGAAAATCCACAGTTTGCGGGTGTGGACTGTGGTCTGTTTCGGTCTCCCATTCCAATGACCATAGCCCTGTCTGTCCTGGTCACCATTGAGATGTGCAATGCCCTCAACAGTGTGTCAGAGAATCAGTCGCTGCTGCGTATGCCTCCCTGGAAGAACATGTGGCTGCTGGGAGCCATCAGCCTCTCGATGGGCCTTCACTTCCTCATCCTCTATGTGGAGCCTCTGTCTGTCATCTTCCAGATCACATCTTTGAACCTCGCCCAGTGGCGGATGGTGCTGAAGTTCTCGCTGCCCGTAATTCTTCTGGATGAGGTGCTGAAGTTCATTGCCAGGAACTACCTGGAGCCCGGTGAAGAGCTGGAGAAGCCTGCCAGCAACAAAGGCTCCTCCTTGTTTGCATGTATGGACGGAATCTCCTGGCTCTCGGTAGCCATTTTCCTCCCCTTGCTGCTCTGGATCTGGCACTAACATGGAAGGTTCTGGCTGTAACAAGATGTGCACATGCACACCAAGGCCCGCCCCCGCTCGATCATGATTGGCGGAAGGCCCCTCTCTATCCTGATCGGATGAAGGCTGGGCCACCTAGCCAAAAACTAAACCTAAGGTTTTTTAACCCCAAGCAGTTAACTGGGGACAGGGAGGAACTCCTTATATGGTCAGCACACTCTATAGTAGGGAGGATTATCACAAAAAAAAAAAAAAAAAGTGATATTTGAATTAAGTGAAATCACTGAATATATACATAATTAATTATACTAGAGCGGTGCCCGTGGGGCCTCTACAGCGGTGCCCGTTGGGCACTGGCTTACTTGGAACGATGCAAGGTGGAAATTAATGCCCCACCCAGATATTATGCCTGTGTCCCTTTTATGCCCATATATGGAGTTCTTTGTCAGGCGTGCCCGAATGTGGAGTATATGCAGATGTCAGAACAGGCCAGCTCCGTATATGGACCCTGGGCAGGGGCTTCGGTGCATTTATAGATAGATATACATCATTTATATAATAAATCTGATTTATATCATCACTCGCTTTAAATTGATTATAATTTTAAATAAAGACAAAATATTAATTTAAAAAAATGAGGGGAAGGGCATTTGTGAAGAGGTGGGGTTTTGAGGGCAGTTTTAAAGGAGGGGAGACATGGGGGCAGCTTTATATAAGGAGGGGGTTTGGCTACTGAAGACCCTCACCACAGGGGACCACCAGCAGCTTGACCTGAAGGAGATATTTCATGTGTTTTTTTTCTCATTATCCCCAGGCTGAAGGCAATCATGGCAATTATGTACTACTGTCACATTTGTTGCAAATGCTGCCAGTATGCGGCCAAACTCCTTGAATCTTTTATTTCTTGAGGGCCTCCTATATCCAGCTTTTGGTGTGTATGCACAAACGTTGTCCTCCTACACAAACATTAAAATGCCATTGACAATAGATGGACAATTTTGAGTGTTCGTGCTAACAAAAACATTGCGTAACACAAACATTGAAGTTTGTGAATTGATGTATTGATGTACGATGATAAGAGTGCCCCTCACTTCACACAGGTGTAATTATTTCTAGGGGCGATAGATAGCCCCTCCTATATCCAGCTTTTGGTGTGTGCGCACAAACTTTGTCCTACACAAACATTAAATTCCCATTGACAATGAACGGAGAATTTTATGTCATAGTGTCTGAGCAAATGTCTATTTTACGTCATGATGATGTACGACGATAAGAGCACCCCTCACTTCACACAGGTGTGATTATCAATACTCCTTTATATATTTTATTTTAAATGTGAAATGTGAAAAATGCCAAATATGTTTTTTTTTGTCCCCACACGCCTCAATATTTGCCATTGACGATGAAAGGAGAAATTTGGTCAAATGTCCGCCAAATATGACATCAATTTGAGGCAACACAAACATGAAATGCCATTGACAGTGAAGGGAAAATGTACATCATATGTAGACGAGCAAATCGGCTAACCAATCACATAGATTCAGTTGTTCATTAGATGATGTACAATGATAAGAGCGCCCCTCACTTCACACAGGGTTTTTTCAACAATGGCTGGATCGCACTGAAACGTTATATGGTCATACATCATAGATACAGTGCGTCATAGGTTACATCATAACCCAAATAAGACAACTTCTCCGACCAGTGGAAGTTGGAGAGATGTGGAGCGTATATGGCAGGATAGATATGAAAGGTTTGGGAGTAGACGTTCAAATCATGGTTCAAATACACCGCTGAAAGTGATTTCAAACGTTATTATTTAAAAGTTAAAGCTCTATTCTGATAGTAATCATAGCTGTAGTGTAAGTTCAATTTTGTCCGCTCATTTGTTTCATCGTTTCCCAGTTCTTTTTTTGTTATGCTATGAGTTCTCTCTCTTGATTGAATAAAATTGGTGTCTAGAGTCCAACCGGAACACAGTGTTTTGTTTACTAAAGAACTAGGACAATTTCACACTAATACACAGCCTACTGTGGCTGTTCCCTTGGATTCATGCTGGGATAATTTATGCCCAGTGGAGTTGGCACAACCCTGAATGCCACAATATTTTTTTTTGGGGGGGGGGGGGGGGGGGGGGGGGTGAGATGGTAGCATAGTATGGCTTCACCCCCACCCTCTCACATCTTTTCTCTCTTCTCTCTTCATTTGGTTTCATTTTACAGAGTTACATTATTGTTAAACATCCCAGAATTAAAGTGGTCTTAAACCCGACAGTCAGTACCAAGTACTGTTACAAGCGCCACAGCACAGTAGTGTGTCCCTTGGCAGCAAGTTGTGATGTTACGACTTGTTTCATCCAGAAGTTGGCTTTCAAACATATCGTTTTGAAATGAGTAATATTTGAACTCATAACCATGGGGACATTAGGCAAGCTTTCTGAGAATGCCTTATTTCACCACACAGGCCATCTCTGTGTGTGTGTGTGTGTGTGTGTGTGTGTGTGTGCGTGCGTGTGCGCCCAGAGGCTTTGGTCCCAAACCCATTGCACCATATACATCTAATGCCATTGTACAACCAGTGCCCCGTGTCATGAACTGAGGTTCAAGCCTTCCTCCAGACATTACCTGTCAGCTTCTATAGTCAGATATTGATCTCAAATTGGCCTAGAGAGTATTGTCACACAAATAGCAGCCATCATCAATATCATGACAATACATTTCAAGAGCACAAGTCTGTCAGAAAATGAAATTGTATACAACTACTGTACACTGCACTATTATATAGACGCCTTACTGTATACTGGACTTTTCTAGTGCCAAGATGCATGCAGTACCATGGATTCTTCTTCTGCAAGACAAAGCTATTTTACAGTATTTAAGCTCCTAATTAGTGGAGTGTGATTCTTCTCCTTTGCTTCCAGCAGAAGCACTGACGAGGTGCACCAACTGGAACTCTATACACCTGTGGAAATGAGCATGTGGGCTCAAATCACCAACAAGTACTGAACCAACAAAGACAGACCTCTGTGTCCAGGCGTGCTTCACCAAGAATGTGTTTAAACGTAGTCAAATGAAGAAGGCCTGTACTGTCCTACAATGTAGGAAATTAAAACTAATTTCAAAACACTCTTGGCATTTGACAAAAATGCCATTCACTATATACAACTATTATAGCATGTTTAACACCTGCTGCGGTTGTACCTCTAGATGGGAGTAAATAGTACCTACTGTACAAGCATGTACTGTTCAACTATCATGGATGAATATATATACATTCACTTCACAACTGTGGCTTCATATGATTTAATCTACATTTCTCAGCATTCACAAGCTGAACTTGTGAATGCTGAAAGTAACTTCTGAAAGTCATACATGGACACACCTTCAAAACTCATTTGTCAGCGTTTATGCTAGGGGTGTAACAATTATAGTTATTAACTATCGAAATATCGATTTTTAATTAAAAAGAAAATAATAATTAAACAGCAAATATCGTATCGTTTGACTTTGCATCATATTGTTTTACAATGGAAATAATCGGTATCTTATTTCTTGCAATGTACATAATCAATTTTATCAATACTAAGTACTGTATATAGCAATTTTAAGAAGAAAACAGAAAAAGATGGATTTAATTACTTTTCCATTCCATATAGCTTACAATTGAAAAATGTATGTATTTTTCAATGTCAAGGCGATACAATGTCCATCTATTTGCCAGAGAATCACTGTGTTTACTTATTTATATCCATAATACATTTTTCCCTTAAAAAACATGCACTAACCACAAGTTTCACACATATTTAATGTATTTGCTAAATAGTTACTGTATCGATTTGAAATCATTGAATCGTATCGTATATCGTATCGTCAACCATGTATCGTGATACGTATCATATCGCTGTTAAAGTGTATCGCTACACCCCTAATGCACGCACATGATTTCATCAAGGAACAGTCTGTTTTTTTACTGTCTGTATTTCTCCCACATTTGTTCACATTCACATTTAAAACTTAAACTTAAATCAGCTTAAACAAAACAAACACCGTCGGGACTTGAGCGTTTATTAAAAAGTTCATCAATAAATAAGCGCGTGAGGCATTTATAAGGTCTAGTCTTGCGTCATTGGTTTTCGGTTACTCCGGTGCTCGGTTGTCTTTGACTCAGACTCTTATATAACAATGGGATTAGATAGCCGTCTCAAGCAGGGACTGAGGATCACAGTTTCAGGTCCACCTGCAGTGCTTCCACCTCCTCACCCAACAGACAGCAGTTACTGCAGAAAAAACATTCCAAGGAGGCGCTAAGCTTTCTGCCAGATAGATACAAGCTGGCTCGTATTAGACTTGTGCTTGCATATTAGACTTGTGTGTGACGGTTGACGGCTGATTTAAACAGCTGGCCAGACCAGTGTTCATTTTGACAGCATAATTGTGATTTAGTCTTGTGTTTTTTTTAATTGTTTAGTCGACTAAATATCTTTCAGTCTTGTAGTCTTATTAGTCAACCAAATAAACACACACCCATCCCTCACTCTGCTTAACTGTATACATCGTGTATCTGGGAATGCAATATTGTGGGCGATACAGAGAAACAGACCCCCCAAAAAAATAACATCAAATCAAAGCGGGGGAGCTGCTCAGTCTAAACCCACGCAACGCTCAACACTTCCTTGTTTACAAACTGCCATAAATAGTGGTGGATGGATGGGGTCTGTCTGACCTGACCCCGGGAGGAAAAAGCCCTTAGTCACAGTCTCGTGAGCTAGGGGAATCGGGGCAAACTGCCGTTTCAGCCAAATGTTATTTTTTAAAAGTAAGGGCAATAGACTGAAGCATGCCCCCCAAACGACCGTGCACATATTTTCACAATGACAGTCACTTATGTGTGAGCATGCGGGCTCAGGAAGGCCAATCAATAGCCCCCATTATGAGGGCTGCGAGGGGGGAATTAGGCGGTCAATGGAAGGGACTAAGCCATGGACGCCGTGTCCACGCTCTCCCTCTGGCGTGGTCTGTTTGTTTTGATGGCAGCACGAGACTGGCGTGACTCTCAGCCTTGTTTACATCGGATACATGTACCCCCCAACCCCCCCCCCCCCCCCCCCCCCCCCCCCCCCCCCCCCCCCCCCCCCACACACACACACACACACACACACACACACAGACACAAGCTATGTGAAATCGCCCTCTCAGATTGCATCAGAGCCAGAGGCAGTGACTGCAAAATGCAAGAACGTCAAGCTTTCCGTAAAAAGGGACACATTTCACGGACCGCTGCTAGAAACGGCAGTCACATAATGTTAGTAGTATTTGTAGTAGATGGCAGTAGCATTATTTGAAACTTTGCACCCTATATGGCCCGAAAAATAATGAAGTCTGTGTGTCGTTCTATAGGGTTTGACTGGATTGCTGAATTCCTACAATGACCATAATGCTTTGCTGCAATGCCTCCTCCTTGTGGAGAGGGGGGAAGGCCATAGACGTATAAGGTAGACGCGCCACTTTCGGGCTCTGGAGCGTACATGTGCTCAAGGGAGGGCAAAAAAAAAATCCCGAGATTCCTTGCGAAGGCCCGCGGAAGCATGAGCGTGCGTCACAGAGCGCATGTTCGGGTCTCACAAGTCCCGGAAAAGATGCGCTGTGATTGGCCAGTAGACACTTGAGTGGCAGCGGGACGTAGTGTGCCGTCCGCTCTTCCGGCGTGCCAGTGTAAATTATTCCGCCCTCCCGTCGACACGCATGGCTCCAACGAACTGCAGCAGCCAATGAGGCATCTATTGTTTTAATATCTATGGGGGAGGCTGCATGGAGGTTTCACTTTGTAGTCCAGGAAGGAAGTGAAAACACATTATATTTTAAAAAGAAACACATATTACACACATAAAAACCCCCAGGAAAGAGTTTCTTGTGTCCTAAACATCATTAAAATAAGTTGCAAAAGGTGTGAAGTGGCCCTTAAAGTCACATCGGATTGTGTTTGTTGAACAGAACTGCGGTGTTGTTTTTATGAAAGACAGAGAAAGGAATGAGACCACAATCGACTTTCCACTAGTAAATTCAAGCACTGAATTTACTTAATTCTGTCCAACACAATAAGTATCAACTGTAAAGAAGGACAAATTAATCAAAATAAAGTTTGGTAAAGAAACTTTGATTCATCCATTGACTATACTTTGACATGATCAAAAACCTATTTTCTCCACATTTCTGAATCTTGTTTTTATTGAACAAGCAAAGCAGCTTATTTACATAGACATGAAATCAGTTTGAACAGTTTTGAAGCTTTCACAAAGCTTTCTAATGTGTCATACAGCAAACTCTTTGGGCTTACGAACAGAACGTAGCTCAGCCGAACCTCACCTCAAGTCACAACTGTCCATTTCCTCTTATTAAGACTTGTTTTTCTTTCCGTCTTTCTTTTTTTTTTTTTTTTTACAATCAATACATCTGTGCAGCATTGAATACAATTTCATACGAAGGCCTATGTTCCTGATTTGTGGCCTCTCAATACTAGATGATTCTCGTATTATACTAAATTATTCAGTCCAATAACATCTGCTTTCAATCAAGGTTATACAAAGAATTCAAGTCAAAATACATGCCAGACATTAGGCATAAATGTAGTGGAAAATTACTGTAATTGGTCACACTGGTGTATTAATATTGAATTCAAATATGAATGAATGAAATTCAAGTTGTATTTCTAAATACCCAAATACTGATCATTAGTGAATGAATGGCATTTTACTCTTGTGATCAGCTCTTCGGAACGACCCTCCCCACCCTAGAGTATAGCACTGTAAACGTGCTAGCAATACACTCTAACATAGAGCAAAGGAAAAGACACACCGTCTCCATATGTCCGGAGTAAGCATTCAACAGGTAGAAAACAAGGAATACTTAAAGGACCACTTCACCACTTTTCAACCTATCTTCATATAATAGGTCCTCACTAATAATCATGAAAGAAATGGTGAATTTTTTTTCTACTCAGTCTGTGTCTCATAGGAGGGCTGTGGGCAGTTCAGAAACTGTCTTCCAGTGTCATCATCGATGGGGAATACAAGCTAAGAAAAACTGCAGGCTTTCTAGTCCGGAAAAGTTGCAATGCGAAAATGGAAGCCATCGTTCTCACGATAATGAAAATCTAAACATTTTTGTAAAAAAATCATGTTTAAAAAAAGAATCTGTCTAATGATGGAAGACGGTTACTAAACTGCCCACAGCCATCCTATGAGACACAGACTAGAAAGAAATCGTGCCATTTTTTCATGATTATTAGTGAGGACCTATTATATGAAGATAGGTTGAAAAGTGGTGAAGTGGTCCTTTAAGCTGTAATGACTACACTGTAGGAAAGAATGTACTGTGTTTGCATTTGAAAACGAATTCCCATGGAGATGGTGGATTGTTTGCTAGAAAAGAGTGATTTAGCGATGAGAAAAGAAAAATAAATCAACCGAGTTCCAATCAGATCTCTTGTCTGATTTGGTGTTTATGAACACGGCTTCTTTTTCAGGGTTATTTCCCCCCCAAAAAAACACATTACTTGTTTCAAAATGGCTGCCACAAAAAGTGCACTTTCAGTGAAGAGGAACTGGAGAATGACTTGCAGGAGGAAGAACTGGGAGGAATCGAGAAATAACAGTCCAGTCGAAAAGCAGCCGCTTTGCGGCTTCGATCAATTTGTTTTCAAAGTCAGAAGGCAACCAACCATGCCAAAGTTCACGATAAGGAAAAAGGATTGTAATGAAAAAGGTGATGAAAAAAATCGTACAATCGTCGATTGCTTCCCTTACAAAAAGTCCATTGTATTCAAACACAAATCTTTTGTACAACCCTCTTAACCACAAAGATAAGAAGAGGCCTCAGAGATATAAAAGTTAAGTGAGATAGGAGATGCGAAAATATCACAAACTGGGAAAAAAAACAATCAACTTATGCGCGGACGGGGCTGAAACCCTTTCGTTCACACACGTCCATCAGAATACGCGGCGATGAAGAAATGTAGAAAAGTCGGAAAAACTCGAAAAATACGGTTTTGAAATGTGCGTCACTTTGGCCAATATGGATTCTCTGAGAGGAGGAGGAGGGAGCATGTTGTTTGGCTGTGATGATGATGAGCAGGTACAGCTGTGAGACAACAACATGGGGCTACCTTGACCTTGTGGAAGAGAGACGGATGGAAGGAGGGGTTGGTGGTGGTGGTGGAGACCCGGAGATCAGGAGGAGAAACCTGGAAGCGGGTTTATTTCTTCCCCCTGACGGGTCACCAATGCTAGGAGGTCTGCAGCAGACGTCTGTAGTGGGGCATGACCTCGTGCTCCGGCAGGTGCAGGTTGAACTCCAGCGCCACCAGAACGGGGAACTCGAAGGCGATCAGCTCTCTGCGGTTCACCCTGAAGCGCTCCTCCAGTTTCTGCAACGGAAGAAGAAGAAGACGCCCCGGTAAAAGTCTATTCTCAGTTTCAGGTCCCCATGCAGCTTCTCTCTAAAATGCACTTTGTGCCATTTTAACGAAGCAATGTATTGGACAGAGTAAACCTCTTCTACTGTGGCATTTCCGGGTTTGCGCCTGCCGCCGATCCACTTGGATTAATTTTTATTTCATGACAGAAATAGTGCATTTTAGAGAGAAGCTGGGGAACTGAGACACTTCCCAGCTTTGAGAATAGACTTTTTACCAAGGTCTAGCAGGCTTTGTTTTCGGTGAGTAGCTACGTCGTTTTGTTTATTTTCGGGGAATTGTAAACCCTCACACGGCAGTGGGAAAATCAGGGCGTTCAGGGCGTTTTGTCAGGCACAAAAAAGAATACACCAAATCATTGATTAGAATTAACCCATTCTGAGTTTCTGACCTGAGATCAGATTCTAAAAATGTCTTCAA
This sequence comes from Protomyctophum parallelum, assembly GCF_964188405.1. NCBI lineage: Eukaryota > Metazoa > Chordata > Actinopteri > Myctophiformes > Myctophidae > Protomyctophum > Protomyctophum parallelum. The sequence goes on along the minus strand of NC_139709.1, from coordinate 33,202,237 downwards.
AATCCTGACAGTTTTCTGAAAAAGCTATGTTTCTACGTCAGCGGTTCTTTGATTTTTCAAAAATAGCAGACCTACAAGCTCATAGCGCGCCACCGAGTGGCTAAAGCCCAGTAGCTAAAGCATAACGTAACGTAACGGGGGGTTCCCGCCCAAAATGGGTTAAGCGACCAGCAGCCATTTTTTGTTTTGTTTTCTAGATTCTTTATGACCTTTCATTAATTAATGTTAACTAATTGCTATGTGTATATACTGTAGGTTGACATTTATATCTTTTTAATGCATTGACAAGGGAGTTGGACTCAAAATTGTCATGCACCTGGATAGCAATAAAGGAAATTCATTGAATTGAAGATTAACAGATTGTATTTACCGATTAACCCATTTAGGCCTGACGTTGAAATAAATAAATAAAAGTCTTCTAAATCCTGACAGTTTTCTGAAAAACCTTGTTTCTGTATCAGCATTCAGTGGTGCTCAATATTTCATGTCAAGGACCCCAAAAACTATATGTAATTGGCCTCTGCCCCCATCTGAAAATATGTTGTTCCAGGGACCTCCCCGGAAGCAATGATTTGAGTTAAAATGTTCACTCTGTAATAATATATACCGGTATTCAAAGATTTGAGGCACACTTTCACAATTTTTCAAAAATAGCAGAACCTACAAGCTATGAGCTTGTAGATCTACTATATTTCAATAGCTAAAGTATAACATAATGCTTTAAAACACCAAAAGGGGTTCCCACACCCAAAATGGGTCAATGTTTTCATATTTTCAACGTTACGCTATTGAAGAACCTTACGTCTATCAGATGCTTGACGTCGTGTTTCTTGAGGTCTCCGCCGATCTTGGCCGCCAGCAGGACACAGGCCCCGGCGCAGAGCTTGCGGTTCTGCTTGTTGAGCTTGCCCTGGAGCACCAGCTTCTCAAAGTAGACAAAGGCCATGGCCACGGTAGGCTCTTCATAGCCACACTCAAACTGTGCAAGCTTCCTAATCTCCCTCTTCAAGCTGTGGCCCAAGAGAGACACAAATGAAAGAAATGAATTAAGAGTAGACAAAACAAAAAAAGTGTCACACACACACACAGCCGCCAATGGCTTCTGACATACATATAGTGGCGAGGCTTCCCTCACTTTGAGATGTAATCGTGGGCTCCACAATCCCTCTGCCAGCCTGGGGAGAGCAACGGACTGACCTCATGCTTCCTTCAATGCATGAGGAGTCCAGTCCGTTTCTTTTTACCTGACAGGGGGGGGGTTTCCCTGGTTGGACATAGCGCGTGGAAGGAACACGTTATTCCAACCAGTTCCTTTCCCCTCCCATCAGGCCCCCCTGGCTGGCCAGGGGGAGGCAATTTAGAGACCAGGATTACTGCATGTTTTTGTGAGGGTACCTACCCTATTGGGGACACGGGGAGAACATGCAAACTCCACACAGAGAGGCCAACCACGCCTCGGGTATGGGCACTGATGATGCGGAGGAGAGAGCACGCCCCCAGCACCCACAGTGAAAAATACAAAATACAATACACAACGCGTTGTGAGCTTGTAGATCGGCTATTTTGTGTAAAATCTGCCAAATACGGCAAAAGACATTTCAGTCAACTAAATCAACTGTAGATTTAGTCGACTAAAATCTTATGACATTTAGTCGACTGAAACTACACTAACACTAAAACATTTCAGATGACTAAAATGTGACTAAAACTAAATGAAGTTTTATTCCAGAGACTATGACTGAACTAAAATGTCAACTTGCTGCCAAAAACAACGGTGGCGAGGCTTCCCTCCCCATTATGTATGTCAGAAGCCGTCGGTCAGTTGAGTTCACCGCTCTGCAACAGGGAGGGAGTACTGTGACATAAGGGTTCACCGCTCTGCAACAGGGAGGGAGTACTGTGACATAAGGGTTCACCGCTCTGCAACAGGGAGTACTGTGACATAAGGGTTCACCGCTCTGCAACAGGGAGTACTGTGACATAAGGGTTCACCGCTCTGCAACAGGGAGTACTGTGACATAAGGGTTCACCGCTCTGCAACAGGGAGGGAGTACTGTGACATAAGGGTTCACCGCTCTGCAACAGGGAGTACTGTGACATAAGGGTTCACCGCTCTGCAACAGGGAGGGAGTACTGTGACATAAGGGTTCACCGCTCTGCAACAGGGAGTACTGTGACATAAGGGTTCACCGCTCTGCAACAGGGAGTACTGTGACATAAGGGTTCACCGCTCTGCAACAGGGAGTACTGTGACATAAGGGTTCACCCCTCTGCAACAGGGAGTACTGTGACATAAGGGTTCACCGCTCTGCAACAGGGAGTACTGTGACATAAGGGTTCACCGCTCTGCAACAGGGAGTACTGTGACATAAGGGTTCACCGCTCTGCAACAGGGAGTACTGTGACGTAAGGGTTCACCGCTCTGCAACAGGGAGTACTGTGACATAAGGGTTCACCCCTCTGCAACAGGGAGTACTGTGACGTAAGGGTTCACCGCTCTGCAACAGGGAGGGAGTACTGTGACATAAGGGTTCACCGCTCTGCAACAGGGAGTACTGTGACATAAGGGTTCACCGCTCTGCAACAGGGAGTACTGTGACATAAGGGTTCACCGCTCTGCAACAGGGAGGGAGTACTGTGACATAAGGGTTCACCGCTCTGCAACAGGGAGTACTGTGACATAAGGGTTCACCGCTCTGCAACAGGGAGGGAGTACTGTGACATAAGGGTTCACCGCTCTGCAACAGGGAGTACTGTGACATAAGGGTTCACCGCTCTGCAACAGGGAGTACTGTGACATAAGGGTTCACCGCTCTGCAACAGGGAGTACTGTGACATAAGGGTTCACCGCTCTGCAACAGGGAGGGAGTGTGACATAAGAGCAAAGTGGCTGCCGTGGGCCTATGGATCGATACGACATGCATGGATTCAGGTCACCTGAGGTATAGAGCCTCGCAGTCCCCACCCCTGTCATGGCGACGAGAGGCCCGGAAAATAATTTCCCATGCATTTTGCCCATAGACGTTATTTATTTAAAGACCTTTAACCCGTTTAGACCTGACATCGAAATCTTTAAAAATATATACCCATAAGAAATGTTTCTATATCGGTGGTGCTCAATATTTCATGTCAAGGACTCCAAAAATGATGATGTATCTGGCCACCGAGCCCACATCTGAAAATATGTTGTTCCAGTGACCCTGACCTAGGCTTTGTCTGAGGCTGACCTTACAGGTCTTAAAAATAATAATACTTTTTGAAACGTCTAAGGGAGAAAATGCATGGGGAAATTATTTTCCGTGTGCCTCGTCTTTTTGAAAGGGGGACGCTCTAATGGTACAAACTTGGTGACAATCATACCTCCTGATTTTGCTGAGTGTCAACCTGATGTGAGGGAACTTCTCCTTAAAGGTCTCGTTCATGTCCTTCTTGAGGTCAGAGGGTTTGACGTACTCGATGACTGTGGTCTAGAAAAGGGAAAACGAGACAAAAGGTGTCAGAGAGACACCCTGGGAGCCGCGCTAAAGGTGACTGGATCCCACACACACAACAGGTGTCGGGTTCCTGAAAGCTGAGGCAGGACCAACGCCACACAGGATTGATTGATTGATTGATTGCATTGCATTGAGTGGCTCATATAAACACTGCTCGTGGTGAGTATATCGGCTCGCAAGCACACACACAAAATGTACCCGGGGGAACTCTAAAAGAAACGCTTTGGCTGGCCTTTGTTCTTTTAACCCCGTTCAGACCTGAGAACTGATTCTATACGAATGACTTCTAAATCATTTTAGTCACAGTTTTCGGGAAAAACCTCCATGTTTTCTATTGTCAGTGGTTCTCAAACTGGCCGCTGACCCCCAATCTCAAAATATGTTGTTCCAGGGACCCCCACCAGAAGCAAAGATTTGAGTTAGAAGCGTTCACTGGGAAAGAATATACATATTTTGATTTTTATTTCTAGTTTTTAACCTTTTAAATAGTTTTCTAATAAATATGTCTGTACTTCTTTCTGTAAAGCGACTTTGGGTACCCAGAAAAGCGCTATATAAATCGTATATATTATTATTATTCACAATTCACGATTTTTCACAAGTGAGCTTGTAGTGTAGATCTGCTCTGATCTTTTTATATCTAAATATCTGTCAAATGTAGCAGAAAGGGCCCAGGCCGTAGCGTAACGGTCTGGGCACCGGACTGGTAATCCAGTCGCAGTGTGCCGCGGGTTCGACTCCCGGACCCGACACGGCCTTTACTGCATGTCATCCCCCCATCTCTCTCCCGTTTCCTGTCAGCCTACTGTCTGTCCCTTCAAAAATCAATAAAAGGCGTAAGCCGCAAAAAAAAAGAAAAAAAAAAAAAAAAAAAAAAATGTAGCAGAAATAATGCTGAGTCATTGTGAAATTAATTAAGCAATATTACACGAGAGGGTGTTCTTTATCATCATTAATGAACGCCTGCGGTTCCGAAAGGTATCGGAGAAGTGCATTTATGACGATAAAGAACACCCTTTAGTGTAATATTGCAATTATACAAGTTAGCCTTAAAACTAAGATAACCGCAGAAAAATGATAATTTTTCGATAACAGATGTAGCCACTATGGCCACACATGTCCCAATAAACTAGCTAGCCTAGCCACCGAGTCTGCTGCGCTCTGAGAGAAAAGCACAGCTGAATTCTTTGTTTTGATTAGCCGTGCTATTATCGCGGTTTAAGCACGGCTAGAAAGCCGTTTCAACCAATCAGATTGCTTCCTCGAAACGACCGGTTGTATAATACACTGTATGGCCTTGGGAAACAGGAAAACTAAAACACTAATGACACACCACACCAAAACAGGTCTTTACCCAAAGTATGTTATTCCCAAACATCTACATACAGACTAAAGGCACAAAAGGAAAAAAATAAAAATAAAAACTTGTCTACACTTTTCTACACTACAATCACTTAAAACAAGTGAAGCTAACATTTCCCTCTGATTCATATGGAAACGTCCCTAACTGTAAGACAAGCTAAAAAAAAAAAGGTGTTATCTCCTGCTTGTACAGCCTGAAAATCCAGCCCGGGAAAAGTCATGGCTTCTAAGCACCGTGGGGTCACAGAGCGAAATGTTCAGAAGTCACTGGTTCAAATCCTATAGTAAACACAATAGCTATTGTTGTGAGAGGGCTGGGGTTTCGCAATTGGAGGAAAGAGAAGAGAAAACATTGTCTGGCCTTGGACTGAACATTTCAACCCTCACTGTGTATTCTGCCATTCCACGGTTAACAAAAACAGAAGCCCAGTAAAGAATGAGAGCAGCCAGAGACTGGTATTTTTCCCCCCTGTGCGAACACAATAAAGCATCCGTTCCTTTCCGGAACATGAGAGAGGACGTACAGCGGCAGTGGCGTGCACAGACATTTAGAGGGGCAGGTGCTCAAGTGAAAAAAGGGCACCTTGTGCAGCGCATTTTGGGGCGAGAACCCATTTTGGTGCTTTAGCTATTGAAGATCACACCTGTGTGAACCGAGTGGTGCAATTCCTCTCTCTCTCTCTCTCTCTCTCTCTCCCCCTCTCTCTCTCTCCCCCTCTCTCTCTCAGCACTACCCCTCTCTCTGTTTCTGGCACCCCCTACTGGTATTAATAAATGCATGCACGCAGCATTACCCTGTGTTCCAATATCAGGCATGCGCACACCACTCATGCTCTTGACTGATACATGATACACACGGACATTCCTGGTTGTAGGAGTGGTTGCACCACTCAAAAATAGCAGATCTACAAGCTCATAGCGCGCCACTCATGTATGCATCATGTATCCGTCATGAGCACGAGTGGTGTGCGCATGCGTGAAACCAGCAATGGCCAGCAATATCCGCGCGTGTGTGTACAATGCGCGTGCCTGCACAATGCATGCCTCACATCTTGTGCTAAATAAATAGCGTCAATGCTAGCGAGCTAAAATATAGCCATCCTTGCTCTAGAAAGCACCAATGTTTCCATCTAGACCACCGGATAATCAGCAAAGACCTCCGAACATCGCGCTAATTGACCAAACCATGGAGAGCTCCGTATATTAGGAGTTATTGAAGCTTTTAGTCTGCCTGTATAATGGGAGGTGGACGGCAGCTCGCATGCGCGATCCGGTCTAGGTACGCTAAAGAAAGAAAGGCCGACCCCCGTGGACGGCAGCTCGCATGCGCGATCCGGTCTAGGTACGCTAAAGAAGGAAAGGCCGACCCCCGTGGACGGCAGCTTGCATGCGCGATCCGGTCTAGGTATGCTAAAGAAGGAAAGGCCGACCCAAAATAATAATGAAAAAATAGTTCTCAGCGATGCGGATTGATATCCATAATAAAGCTAATCTGAGAGAGAGAGAGAGAGAGAGAGAGAGAGAGAGAGAGAGAGGAGGGGGGGAGAGAGGGGAGTTGCACCACTCGGTTCACACAGGTGTGATTTTTTTTTATCGAAGAACCACTGACATAGAAACATAGCTTTAGATTGTGGGGGCCTAAATAATATAGTAGAAGCGTTTTTTATCAAGATTAGATCAATGTCACACATTACAAATTAAGAAAAAAATTAACAATTTTTTTAAAGGTATATTCAGTGATTTCACTCAAAAAACCTTAGGTTTCGTTTTTGGCTGTGGGACCCAGCCTTTCGTCCAATCAGGATAGAGAGTCAAAAACGAAACCTAAGGTTTTTTGACCCCCAGGGGTTAACTGGGGACAGGGAGGAACTCCTTATATGGCCAGCACACTCTATAGTAGGGAGGATTATCACAACAAAACAAAAAAATAAGTGATATTTGAATTAAGTGAAATCACTGAATATACCTTTAAGAGCACATTGCCAAAAGGGCAGGGGGTGCTCTAGCACCCCCTAGTGTCTATCTGTGCATGCCACTGTACAGCGGCCACAGTAGAACATGAGAGAGGAACGTACAGCGGCCACAGTAGAACATGAGAGAGGACGTACAGCGGCCACAGTAGAACCCATTCTGACCTGAGATCAGATTCATACGAGGTTTCCACTGGACACACACTGGTCTGATGAACCCATTCTGACCTGAGATCAGATTCTAAAAATGTCAGTCGCTCTTTGATTTTTCAAAAATAGCAGACCTACAAGCTCGTAGCGCGCCACTCGGTGGCGCGCTATAAGCTTGTAGATCTGCTATTTTTCAATAGCTAAAGCATAACATAATGCTTACACCAAAAGGGGTTCCTGCGCAGAATGGATTAACAACCCATTTAGACCTGAGGCCTGAGGCAGATAAAACATTAAAAAAAAAAGGCTTCTAAATCAAAGACAGTTCTCTGGAAAAAAAACAACGTTTCTATATCAGTGGTTCTCAAACTATGGACCCCAAAAATGATATGAAATTGGCCGCCGACCCCCCATCTAAAAATATGTTGTTCCAGGGACCCCCCCCCCCCCCAGAAGAAAAGATTCAAGTTAAAAACGTTTGCTGTGAAAGAATATATACAAAATAGCAGATCTACAAGATCAGAGCGAGGCATGCGCCATGAGCTTGTAGATCTGCTACTTTTCAATAGCTAAAGTATTACATAATGCTTAAAACATCAAAATGGGTGCCCGTCCGGAATGGATTAAATAGCTACTGACCACTGGCTTGGTGATATGGTGAATATATTTAACCAGACCAGAGAAAAGAAATAGGCTTTGGACAAATTATCTTGTTGATTAGAGAGCGATAGAATAATGACATATACATGTACACATGTGGCTTTATAATAATACATAATTAAAATAATAATTTCACCCAGAAGCGTTAACTCTTTAAAGGAGTTTCCACGCACACACATTGTTCTTGTCTATAACTGTTCTATTGCCGCAGACAAAAATGATAAAATAAATAAACAGAAAAGAAAAACATCTCAGAACTTGATAGGGACGGAATAATGTTATGCTTGTTAAATTCACAGAGGCATGTGAGCTTCTCAACCAAAACAACACATTTTCCATTCTAATCTCAATGGGAAAACATTGATGTCATTGATGTCATTTTGCGTTAGTGTCCCAGAACATAACCGTCCATAACTTGTGTGTGTAAATACTTTTGAATGTGTTGTTGTTTATACAACGCCAACCTCTCCAAGCAAAACTCCTTGTACTGTCTGCGTGTACACATACTTGGCAAAATAAATAATTGGGAGTCTGACAATGATAACGCTCTCTCTCTCTCACCATGTAGGAAGGAAAGATGAGCACTCTCTTGTGCTTCCCACACGGCCACTGGGGGTCATCCAGCAGATTGGGGTCATACTCACGAAAGTCCCCCAGATCATTCCCTGACGAGACCATGAACACAACAACAGAGAAAGACAAATGAGCCAGATGCAACAACAACAAAATTCAGCCTGCAAAACATCATCTTCTCAGAATCTGTACACAGCTCTTAATGTGCACTGTGGCACTGCACAGAAGGAGAACACATTGGAAACAGCAGCTAACTTCATTTGCTTACGGTACTAGCAAACGTACTGCGTGATTGCAAAGTGTCTCCCAACTTCAGTCTGTACAACGTGTTAAGCAAGAAGAAAGCATAGTCCCATGAATCGCAATTATCTGAACATGGTGATTTGGGGGGGGACTAGGGCCTGGCGCAATCATGACAATTTAGTTGACGATTAAATATACAACTAAACTAATAAATGCTACTAACGTACTAATAAGTACTACTTAACGTCCCCCAAATATGCCCAAAATGCCCTGCCGTTAAGATAAATGGCAATTACGATTTCGATTGTGCAAAAAAAGAATTGTCATTAGTTCCCATAATTACAGGTGCAGGCAATTATCTAATGAAATGAAACAATGAAAGTTGATTCACGCGGGGGGGGGGGGGGGGGGGGGGCAAACCTGTGTCTATGCTGCTCTGATTGCTGTTGGCGCGACCCAGGCTGAGGCTGCGGTGGCTGGCGTTCCGTGACTGGGAGAAGGACGAGGTGGAGTCCATGGTGTTCCGTCGCCCCCCGGGACCGGCCAGGACGTTGGTGGGATAGAGGAACTGGGTGTAGGACACCGTCTGCAAGACATACAGTATGTTTGTTAGCCAAAAAAAGTCAGCCCGTTGAGTCCTGAGGCCGATTAAAACCCATTCTGGGCGGGAACCCCTTTTGGTGTTTTCAAACATTATGTTATAATTTAGCTATTGATAAAATAGCAGATCTACAAGCTCATAGCGCACCACCGAGTGACGCGCTACGAGCTTGTAGGTCTGCTATTTTTGAAAGATGGTGAAAATGTGCCTCAAATTTGGAATATATTTTTTCAGAACAAACGTTTTTAACTCTTCTGCTTCTGGGGAGGTCCCTGGAACGCCATATTTTCAGATGGGGGTCGGAGGCCAATTACAGATAATTTTTGGGGTCCTTGACATGAAATATTGAGTGATATAGGCCTAGAAACATGGGTATTTCAGAAAACTGTCAGGATTTAGAAGACATTTTATTCAGGCCTAAATGGGTTAAAAAAAATAACAGAAAAAACGTATTTTCGTTTTCCGTTTCCGTTTTCTGAAAGGTGTTAATATATACAGTATCAGTGGTGCTCAAACTTTTTAATGTCAAGGACCCCTAGAATTTTTGGACGCCCAGAATTAAATGAATGAGTTAAAAATGTTCACTTTAATATAATTATGTATATAAATTCAAAGATTTGCACAAATTTTCATGATTTTTTCTAAAATAGCAGATCTACAAGCTTGCAAGCGCGTTACTTTATGCCGTATATCTGCACATTTTGAATAGCCAACCATTGTGCTATAATAGTATATAAAGTAGTATATATATATATATATATATATATACTGTATATAGCTAAAATCTAAAATGCCACACCTTAATGGGTTAAATCAGTGAATCCAAACATTGGACACTGGACACTCCCCCCCCCCCCCCCCCCCATATACACGTGTCCGACCAGTAGCACTCAACATGAGGTCTGGGGCCCCCCCAGGGGCCCTTGGTGGGTTACCATAAGGGACCCCAAGCTAAACCATTGATAAGTTGGGAGTGACCTTTATGGGTCTGTAAACTCTGGACACATTTGTACACCAACGCTCTCAAGAGGTACTCTTGAGGATTTTGGGGGGCGCGTTGTTGGCCAAGTGGCCATGGCGCTATGGCATTCACTTCTACTCATTTTTACTAGTTGACAAGTTGCCTAGTTTACTAGTCGACTAGTTGTTTAACCCATTTTGATCTGGGATCAGATTCTAAAAATGTCTTAGATACATCCTGACAGTTTTCTGAAAAAGCTATGTTTCTATGTCAGTCGTTCTTCGATTTTTCAAAAATAGCAGACCTACAAGCTCGTAGCGCGCCACTCGGTGGCGATCTGCTATTTTTCAATAGCTAAAGCATAACATAATGCTAACACCAAGAGGGGTTCACACCCAAAATGGTTTAAATACCTATTATGTAAAAAAGGAAATAAATATTTGTGCATTTAAAAACTGTGTACATTGACTACTACTATAACTATAATCTACCTGATCTTGAGGCCTTCAAAATCGGGGATTTTTTCGTCTTCTTAACAACTAGTTAGTACCAACAAGGTTGACTAGTGGATTTACTAGTCGACTAGTTGAATAGTCGACTAGTTGCTTAATGCCCTCCCAGGCGCATGCCACATATAGGCTTTGGCCTGACAGCGCGTTGCGTGTTCATGACGACCGTTGCTGCATGTCTCAACCCCTTCTCTACCCTCCCTCTTTCCTGTCTGTCTTCACTTGATACCATCAACAAAAGGCAGAAAAGCCTCCCCCAAAAAAACAAATCTTAAAAACTAAAACTAAAATAGAAAGCACTGAGGATTTTATAGCTAAAATCTAAAATGCCACACCTTAATGGGTTAAATAAATCAGCACGACGGTAAAAATTAATCTCACCTTTCCGTCAGCGCCCAGCTCCACTCCTTCCAGCCCAATCACCATCTCCTTGGCACCCGAGGGATGGCGCTGGCGTCCTCCTCCTTCCAGTTTGATGTCCCTGTCGGGGGGGCACAAGACCCTTTAACAACTCTCTCTCATGCAGCGATGCACACACTGCAGTGTCATTCATATACAGTACAGTACAGTACAGTACGTTCCCTTCCTCCACCCCACTGTTGATGCCTGCCCCGTCGGTGTCGTTTCTGGCAGCAAATATTGATTTTAGTCTCTTCAATAGCTTTCATTTGGTTTCAGTCACATTTTAGTCACCTGGAATGTTTTAACGTTAGTCTGGTTTTTAGTCGACTGAATATCATACGATTTTAGTCGACTAAATCTGCGGTTGATTTAGTCGAGTGAAATGTGTTTTGTCGGGCCTCGATGCTGTGGTAATGACTGTTTTTACACATGCTGAAAATAGCCGATCTACAAGCTCACAACGCGTCGCAGCGCAGCGTTTAGTCTAGTTTTAATTTGTTGACAAAATTGTCAGTATATTTAGTCTTAGTCATCATAGCTTCATTTAGTTTTCGTCAGTGTTTTTTCACTGACGAAAAATGTTCGTCGTCTACCTTTTTTGGTAGTCGAACATTTTTCGTCTTAAGTTTTAGTCGACGAAATCAACACTGCTGCCTGTCACAGCTATCTGCCGCTTCCCTTATCAACAGATGGTCGTCCCCCCCCCGTCCCCCCCACTATCGATCTGCACTCGTCCACACAGCTGGCACAGCTCCAGTGATTGCCAGTCTCGTTTGTCATGTTTCTGGGCAATTAAATTCAAGTGCGCCCTTGGGAGGTGTGTGGGGGGGGGAGGGGGGGTGGCGACGACGACGACAAGGGGAGAGTTGGGTTTCACTCCAGCAAGCAGGGCAGCAGTCTCTCTTCCAGCTATAGGAGATGCTGCGTCACCACCAGTACTTGAAATGCCACACTGATGTGAGAGCTTTCCAACAGGTCATTATATGGTTTGCTGAGTAAGAGTATATTATGTGGGCGTGCACTGCAGTAGAACTGTGTCAGTAGAGCAAAGCGTTCGTTGCACGCTGCTGAGTCAAGTCAGCGTGGGCCAAATGTGCCCGTGATCCACGTCTGCTGTTGTCAACAAACTCTGCGTCCGTCACATCACTAAGCCAACTAAACATCTAAAAGGGTTTGTCATACTGCTGTACTTACTGTAACTGAATAGCCTCAGTATGAGGCCATTGTGCGATGTGTTCGACATCTTTTTTTTTTAGAACTGTGATAAAACTTAAGTGACCTCCTTGCTGGTTTAGACACAAACATCAAAGGTTGGTTAATCTTTACATTTGTGCAATTTGAATGCCCTGCCATACAGACTGACTGGCTGATATAATAGACTCGATATAATAAAAAATCATGTTATAGGACCATACCGGTGGTATGACAGTTTAGTGCATTGACTATCGCGGTACACTTTACATAACTTCTGGCTGTTTTCCAAGCATACTGTACTGTGGTGTTCTTGAATGTGGACACTTGAGACTTGCTTGAGATAGGTATCCTATATCATTGCATGGTTTATTATTTTTGTCAAAGGTAATTTATTGTTGCATCCCAAATGCATTTTAAAGCATGGATTGATTTATTTTCCCTGGAAAAAAGATTGATACGTGAACGAAAAGGGGGGAGATTGCAGGCTCTGTGATCCAAATTTAAGTTCCCATAACACGGGCCCAGGTTACTTTAAGAAGGAAACCAGCTTGCTGTACAGTAACTCTTCCTACAGATAAGCCAGAGACAGAGACCATTGCATGGTTATTATTTTTTGCATCCCATCCCAATGCATTTTAAAGCATGGGAAAATGATTGATACGTGAACGAAATTCAAAAGTCCACGTTGTATCAACCATACAATGATGTGTAGAGCCCACAATGACTCAGTTATTCAGGTACGCTTGCTAGGGTAAAGGCTAATCATGACAGTTGATTCTACACATCTTATCAAGTGATTCCTGTGAAAACAGTGAGCTAGGGTGCGGCATGGCATGTCACAGATGAGTTTTACAGTATCCAAGAGGACAGTCTCATACCGGGGGTCGGCCTGTCAATGTTTGTGTCCGCGATAGAGGTTAAGAAATAGGACTTTCTTGAAGATGAATATTTGAACTAGCATGTGATATTAATTAATATTGGAAAAACGGCATACAATTTTGGCTAAGAGGAATGGGTCGTTCACAAACAAGCTGTGAGAGACCAGCTGTGGGGTTTTGTCTCTGCTTCTCCTTTGCGCCTGCAGGATTAGCGATAGATTGAATGTGGTTTAGTTGTCCGTCTACAACAGCCAATTAAAAACTAATATTCACTACACCCATACAGCAGTTAATTAGTATGTCAATTTAAGTTGATGTCTAGTGTGCGACTGATCTTTATCACATTAATAAATAAGCATAAACAAAGTACTTCAAAAACAATATTGGTGTAGCTAAGAGATTACTACAGCAGCTACCAAAAAAAACATTTGGGGCAAAATGACTGAAAATCGAGTTTGGCACAAATGCCCGGGGCTTACATGGGGAGTCGCATTCACGATCCAAGGGATCCACGGTCCAGGGGGGGGGAAATGATTTTGACCGTACGACCGTGGCGACCTACGGTTCAAGAGTCATGGGCCAAAACGTGAAGGACACTGTTAAAGGCTCAGGCCAAACCGTGAAATGGTCTATGTTTATGTACAGTAGGCTATACGGTCGAAGGTGTGAATATGCAATGGCGCCAGCATGGACCTTTAAAACCTGCAGAAATAACTACAAATACTGCATCACGGTCGTATGCCAACCACATGCCGTTTACGCCCGTGTCTGTCTATACTCACATGTAGTGAAGACTGACAAAGACAACCCCAAACACATCATTCCTCTGGCCACGGCCCGTTGCCAGGGGAGTCATGAACGCTACCACCAGAGGAATCAAACCAATAAACGGAACAAGCAGCTGCAGAAGTTTACACACCAATAAGTTAACACAAAACTCCTCAACCTCAAGCATGATCCTGGGGATTCGCGATAGTGAATTCCACCTCGTTGTATGAATAAATAAATGTAATCCTCCAATTGGGACATTTTGGGATAAAACTGACAAAACAACGATACGGGAAATCCGTGAAGTGTGTTGGAGCTCTTCTTATTGGTTCCACCCCGGGTCTCATTTCTCATATTCAAAATGACACCTATAGGAATGAAACAAATAAACAAGTGGGCGTTTTGGATGACAGGCCCAGTGTTGTAATGATATTATGCGGGGGTCAAAGTGCTGCAATGGAAACAGTGTTATTAGGGAGACGATCTGTTGACAGACGAGAGGCGAGATCCCCAGACAGCGGACGACTCAGGAGAACAGCCAAGAGGAAGTAAGAAGGAGAAAAACAGAAAACCAAAAAGCGTTCATGGGAGAAGAAGCTTTCTTTGAAGCCAGCAGGAAAATTAAAACAGGGAGCTCAGGCTTATTGCGGTGGAAGAGAAGAGGAAATCATTTAAAAAAAAAAAATTGCTTGCGATGCCAAAGTGCATGCAGAACAGCTGAATTCAAATGTTTCTGTTAGTAGTGTTATAATCTACGTGACCGCAGTGCTCCAAGGTTTGGACTACGGGCTAAGTCAAGCATCGAGGTGATCTCAAAGTTGAGCCCGTTTTTGGTCAACCATGTTAGCCGATACTTGCCAAAAGGAAAATTAGGCCTGCTGTGCTTCAAACACAAGATGACTATGTTTCCTAAAAAGAAAAAAAAGATAGATGGATGACAGATGTGCAATTAGCAGCCGTTAACAGTTCCCATAACTAGTCTAGAGGTAATGCTCTAGAGACCTGATCTAATTAGCAATTGAACCGAACTGCTATTTTGGGGTCAGACAGAGAAACATAAGAGGTAGCAGTGGCTATTAAAAGGACCACAAGTTGTGTCCATTTACAGTAGTTGGGCAAGTGTTGGGCAATTTACTTTTAAAAAGTAATATACTACATACTGAATAACCCATTAATTACTTCCAGCAGTGACAAATTACTTTCTTTAATACTCCCCGGGGGGAAAGGCTATTGTTATGCTACTTGTTCACTCCTTCTGCATGAATTGTAATTGGTCACAACAAGTGGATATGGAAACAATTTTTGCTTGCTGCAGCAGAGAGAAAATTTCCTGTTTACTAAAAACAGCCTTGTTCCTATATGGCTGCCCGTACAGGCCACACTAGGGGAAAGTGAGGTCAAACTTTCCAGCTTTGCTAATTAATGGCAGCTAAGAGTGTGCACGATGGCTGTCATTAAATCAGGACTCATTTTAATTGACATACCTTTCCGTTTACTCACCACTCCCTTGTGGTATTGTACCAACAATTAGCTTTTTTTTGCCGTTATTTGGACCCCTATAATAATGTTTGTAGCGAGGTACTGTATTTAAGAGACACATTATACAGGTCCAAATTTGCTTAAATTAGAATAAATATCACACTTTCATACACACTTCATAACATAATTACATAGTACTACTCTAGCTATAGTCTCTCGAGACAGACTGGCCGCTGTTTTTCTTTTGTTTTGCTAATGCGTTCCCAGATTGCTCTATCCTTCACTTTACCGCCAATCATTTTACAAACCAATTCTCTTGTGGTTTGTTCGATTTCTCGAGGAAGCCTTTGAATGCCATTGATTTTTGTTAAGATTTGAAAATCAATTTTCATAAACTGTACATGCTTAGTTGAGACACGTAGATAATCCAACATGCGAAATGTCATTGTGCAGTTATTGTTTGTCAAAGTTGTGTTATTATAATGTTTTTCGAAGCATTGATCAATTTGAAAAGTATAGCTGAAAATAGTCCATGGAGTAAAGATTGATTTATGAAGACCATGGGCTCTATTCTCATCAATGCTAAACCCCTTTATCCCTAAACTACCTTGCCATTTCTTACCATTTTGAAAAACATTTTTGAATAGTTAAATTAGCCAATCTACATTGACACGTTGTGAGCTTGTAGAAAAATGTTTTAAAAAAGAAAAAAAAGTAGTTTAGGGATAAGGGGTTTAGCATGGATGAAAATAGAGCCCCATGTGTGATGTTTAGCCAACAATTGTCAGGAACATTGTCTATGTACAATGTTTTGCAGGAATCTGTGAATAGACAATGACATGTCTTGGCACCAGTATGTTCCTTTAAAACGGCTGGGAACTTGGTTATCAACAGCTGGAATACAATTTGAAACTGGAATTGGAACCAGTCGACTGTTGTTAATAAAATGACATTTTGCAATCACAACACTGCCCCGAGCCAGCCAAAAAACCCGACCGTCATAATAACACTAATGGTCATTCAAATGTGGACACGCTGTGCAAGACCTAAGCTGTAGAGTCTATCGGCGGAAGGAACTGCTCAAGGAAATTACTTTGACGCTTTACAAATCTGTTTACTTTCTCCGTGAATGAAGCCAGTGTTGTGATTGGTCAGCAACATCTGACAGCCCGACACTTCCACCGTCACACTCTCTGCCTTAGGTTGTTGTGACCAGGCTTTTCTCTTTGCAGATGAGTAAGGCTGGGGCCGAGGCTACTGGATAGGTGTTCATTAACCCTTCACTTTGTACTGTACTGCATGACTTGCTTAGGGAAATTCCAAAAACAAATCGAGCCTGCTACAGTATGCTCTTTCTTCAATAAGCCCCAGCAAGGTGCTTTTATGCCTGTGCATTGTATCGTCCGCTGTTTATCCATTCCCTTTTCTCAGTCGTTCACGGATTTCCTCCAAAAAACACCAGAGCAAGGTCAGAGCAGAGCTATGCAGAGTTCATGCAAGGCCAGGCCCGGGAAGGGAGTTTGACTTTATACACTCTCTGAGGAGGAGGAGGGGAGGTTACATCAACCAAGGCCAGGTCAGAGCCATCTCCATGCAGGCCAGGTGGGAGATTGCAGGCTCTGTGAACCAATTTAAGATTCCCATAACACAGACGCGGGTTGCTTTAAGAAGGAAACAAGTTTACAGTAGCTCTTCCTACAGATAAGCCAGAGACATTTTCTCTTCTTGTGCCAAGACAAATGTACGCTCTACCCAGGCAGGGAATAAACAAAAATGAGGAATAGCCATCGTGTCTGTATATAACCCCCCAAACAGAAACATCAGTCGTCCAGCATGATGGATTGTTTGCAGGCTTAAACCGTTGACAACACATGACAATAGCATATCGGGTAGCAAATTTTGAAGTTAAAGCACAAGGGGCAGACCGGGAAGGATAGCAACAACTTCACAGAACGTGTATCCTAAATGGGAACAGCAAAGCCAGCAGCAGGAGCAATGGACAAAAATGGGTTTGAAAACAAAAACAAACAATAAAAAGAAGCCACCTCAGCCAAAATGGAAAACGGATACAAGCAACAAGCATTAGGCTACAAGCCAAGGTTGCACAAGATACACATTCAATGGAACTTATGAGGCTGCTTCAGCCCATTTGCTGTTTGTTTTTTTGTGTGTCTACTTGAGGATAAAAATGCATGAACCAAAACCAATCCTTCCCAGTGTATTATTATTATCACCAGGTAAAGGAGACGAGACATCCACAGAAAATAAAGGGGAAACAAAGGGAAAGAAGGGAGCGCAGGCTGGAAAAAGATACGGTTTGGCATGCTGTGGTATACATACCCTGCTTGGCTACAATCTCGATAGGGCAGGACAGAAAATACACTATAGAAGGATCTTCTGCCACTGATAAGGACTATCCTATAAAACAAAACATGGCAAATAAGCTAATTATCTAAAAAAAAAACATCTACAGGTAATGGTATAGAAAGTGAGCAGCAAACATTCAGAATTTAAAGAGTCAGGTTGAAACTTGTAGAATGTGTATTCTGGTGTGAGTCAGTGTTCACAATTATAGGATATTATGTAGAAGTTAGAAGTACATTATGTGGTACTTCTAACTAGAAGAAGGCTAGAAGTACATTATGTGGACAGTGGTTTTGACAGTGGCATTTGTTTTGCATCAAAGCATGAACACCTGGGTAAGGATTAAGTCAAATTGTTTCAGCGTCAATAAACCGAGAAATTGTTAAATGGCGTGGCAAATCCCCGTCGCATTTATGCCACGTCAGGATGCAGGAATAAACCGATCCGAAACAAAATGTAATCAAAATTAGTTCAATTTAACAAATGGCACTTAGGCCTACCAAACAGGCATGCTGATTATCAACTGCTTAGAGGTTCAATCTGGGTCAATAGTACTACATTAAAAACACAATTCAACTGCTCCATAACAACCACAACATGAATAACAATCATACTTGTAAGATAAAACAAAAAGACTAGAAAATGTGTCTATCCTCTTACTGTACATCAAAGGGATAGTTTTATCCATCTCCATCCAGAGTGCAATATTACATTATATATTCTTAAAATAATGTAATTATAATGATGGGTAATGTGCTGCATAAATGGCTCACTGAACTATTTATATAAACTAATGTAGGAATGTCAATGATAAAACGTTACGGCACTTGACAGACTACAAGAAGAAGATGGGAGAATTCAATACCAACGTGGTCGGATGTGTTTGCGGTGAGGGACCTCTGAGTGAACCAGTGGGAACGCTGAGAAAGGCCACCATGTTCTCTTCTTCTTCTTGCCATCGTGGCATTTATCCCACATTTGTGTGAAACTAATAAAATAAATCTGTATCCGGATATCTATCGGAGCACACAGGATTCCCCGTGAACATGCGGTCTCTCTTGGTCTACGCTGCAGCGGACACCTAGAACTACCTAGGAAAGGAATCATCCCATTGCAAGGAGACTTGTTATCACCCGTCATCCCATAGCTATGGTTCAGTAGGTCTGGTAGGCTGTTATCAGCCTGTCTATGGGCAGCCCGTTGGGACCAATCTTACTGCATGTGCTGTCCCATTGAAACACGGCATGAAACCCCCATTCCCGCACATCATTGGACTTTTAGTTTTAGTCCTAACGTGTGTTCGAATCAGATCGGAGGTACACTGTCAGAAGCGGATAGAGTTGTTTTCCGATTACTCAGGCCGATACCACCCTCGAGTACTCGGTTATTAATAAGCAAAATAAAGAACATTTTGGCATGACAATGACATTTAATTGGAGAAAAGGGGGTGAAATAAGTGGTTACTCAACGAAAATAAAAAGTACTCTTATCGGTACTCAGTATCGGCAAGTACTAAAACTTAAGTACGGTACTAACGTGTCGCACGGCTATTTTTGCTATATTTGAATTGAAAACCTGAATAATTTTTTACTATTTTTTAATTGGAATCCTGAAAATTAACCGTTTTATTGAATTTCAAATGCATTTAGTTATAGTTATGTTAACTTTATGAACTGTTAACATAACTACATTGAACACAAAAGACAATAACATTTTAATACTAGTCATTAAGTACTAGTCATTTAATACTATTCATGAAATAAATAAAGCGGGTTTAGAATTGTAACAGCTGAAATCAATACTATATCAGTATTCTGATATTAACATGCGCATTAAGTGAAGGTGGGGGCCGTATGTGGCCCCTAGGGCCGCCAGTTGCCCACCCCTGTGGTAGGCCAATAGGGACCTACTGAACGATAGCCATGGGATGACGGGTGATAAAAGCCCCTTTCAATAGGACGACAGCGTGAAGACTGGCTGACACTGCAAGTCAAATCTCCTGAGCAACAAATAGACTAGCGCTTTTGGCATTGGATTTGTCTTGTAATGTGAGAAACAGTCGAACTGCACTTCATTGACTGAGGGCACCCTGCCATTATCCACTGAGTGAGGGCTCTTATTGACCGAGGGATGACGCCGTTTGATTCGATACCTTCCATTGCGCATATCGTGTTGCCTCATGTTCTTTATGAAGTGGATCTTCTTGTAGCTCTTTGGTCGGGGGGAACCCGATAGGGTTCTGCATCTGTTAAGGTGGACCAAACAAACAAACAAAGAAACTAGTTAGTAGGGCATAGTGAACTGCGGACCAGATTCTACAAATGTCTTCTAAATCATTTTACATCGTTTTCTGTAGTGCTCAAACTATTTCATGCCAAGAACACCCAGAATTGTATGTAATTGGCCGCCGACCGACCCCCATCTGAAAATATGTTGTTGCAGGGATCTCCCAGACGCAAAGATTTGAGTCAAAAACGTTTGCTGTGAAAGAATATGTTCAAAGATTTGCGCCACATTTTCACCATTTAAAAAAAAATAGCAGACCTACCATCGCAGCGCGGCACTCGGTGCCGCGCTACGACCTTGTAGATGTGCTATTTTTCAATTGCTAAAGTATAACATAATGCTTAAAACACCTACATGGGGTTCCCGTCCTGAATGGATTAGTGTTTATGATAAAAAGCCATGGTGATGGAAATGGCTCTAGCGCTGACTGCCAAACAACCCTAATGAGATGATCCTGTTGAAAACAGTACCTGCGTAGAGGGGCATTCTCCTCGATGTCCTCCAGGGTCTCCAGTGATGAACGCTGAGAGATTAGCCTTCGTCTGGTGAGAAACACATCGACAAAGCACTTTATTTTCCCACAATGTACAAAAAGGATGATCGGACTTTCTGTTTATCCAGCTGAATATATTATCAATCTGGAAAAAATAATAAGATGATGAGTCCTTTATCTAATAAGGCTATGATGTGGCATGAAGACAATTGCAATGTACTGTAGAAACGACTTTAGCAATTACGCTCGTCAGGTTGCAATTTAGCCTTCATCTGTAAACACTATGCAACTCGGACAGAAAATCTCTAAAACATGAATTTCCTTCTGAACTTAAGATAAGTGCAATATGAAGAGAAAGAACACAACTGCGGTATATATCGTATACCAATTCTTCTTTCTTTCTTTTTTATTTCAAGGAAGGAAGGAATTTCTACCAAACTCTCCAGTCAGCTACTTATTTAGGTCAATAGTCTTCATAATATTTCACATTGTACTTTAGCAAATCATTAAAGGACCACTTCACCACTTTTCAACCTATCTTCATATAATTGGTCCTCACTAATGTTCATGGAAATAATATATAGCAATATCTTTCCAACTCAGTCAGGGCTGTGGGCAGTTCAGAAACCAGTGACATCATCGTTAGGCAGATTTCGTTTTTAACAAGATATATATACACCGGTATATATATTTTTTAAATATATATATTTAGACTTTTATTATCGTGACAACAATGGCTTCCATTATCACATTGCAACTTTTCAGGAATAGAAAGCCTGCCGTTTCCATTAGCTTGGATTCCCCATCGATGATGTCTCTGGTGGACAGGTTTCTGAACTGCCCCACAGCAGTGAGACACAGACTGAGTAGAAAATTAATTGTGGCATTTTATCATGAACATTACGAGTGAGGACCAATTATATGAAGATTGAAAGAAGGTTGAAAAGTGGTGAAGTGGTCCGTTGACCCATTCAGGACGGGAACCCCTTTTGGTGTTTCAAGCATTATGTTATACTTTAGCTGTTGATCTACAAGCTCATAGTGCGGCATTTGAAAAATCATGACAATGTGGCGCAAATCTTTGAATATACTGTATGTTTTTTATCTCAAATCTTTGCTTCTGGGGGGGTCCCTCGAACAACATATTTTCAGATGGGGGTCCGCGGCCAAATACAGATAATTCTGGAGGTCCTTGACATGGAAAGGTTGAGAACCACTGACATAGAAACATAGGTTTTGTCAGGATTTAGAAGACTTTTTTTTTAAAGAATCGTCCTCAGGTCTAACTGGGTAACTAAGTATTCATGCAAGATGGAGGGTTGACATTTAAGATTCAGTGACAAACACTGTGGGCAATGAGTAAACCTTGTGCTCATCAACTGTGTGTAAGGAGGCCACGGGTAAATATTGTACACCAGCGTGTGCAGGTCTTTTATTGCCTGTGTGTTCTATCTCCGACTGTCTCACAGAGTAATGGGTCAGTTATGGTTGCCATCAATTAACATCGCTGCACCCGATGTTATGCAAGATCACGGAGAATTTTCCAGAATCAGACACGGAGGAGAATAACGCCTGTCAATCTACAAGCTCACCACGACACATTGTGAGCAAGCGTGTTGATCATCTATTTTCAGTGTGTGACACACACACACACACACACACACCTCCCTCCGGTGCAAGTAAGACATTACCTTACTGATGCCCTTTATTTCAACTTGCTTTTGCATGATGAATCGGACACATGATTCTATCAGACCACCTCAATATAGTGAGCCACCAGCTTCACAAATAACCCAACATGTATAGCACTATTCCAAACTAAGTTGTAATCACGTGTTCAGATTACCACAATAACAACATAACCGACATACTGCTACTACTAGCCACGCGCCACAAAATAGAACAAACCACAGGTGATGATGAACCATAATTTGTAATTGGCAAATGACAAAACTGTGACGCATTCCGACCGTGGCACTGGCAGTCTCCCTTCCATCGAGGACATCTACAGTACACCAGCAGGTGCATGAGCACTGCGGCTCGCATTATGGAGGACAGTGGACCCCACTCACCCAGCATTATGGAGGACGGTGGACCTCACTCACCCAGCATTATGGAGGACGGTGGACCTCACTCACCCAGCATTATGGAGGACAGTGGACCCCACTCACCCAGCATTATGGAGGACGGTGGACCCCACTCACCCAGCATTATGGAGGACGGTGGACCTCACTCACCCAGCATTATGGAGGACGGTGGACCTCACTCACCCAGCATTATGGAGGACCCCACCCAGCATTATGGAGGACAGTGGACCCCACTCACCCAGCATTATGGAGGACGGTGGACCCCACTCACCCAGCATTATGGAGGACGGTGGACCCCACTCACCCAGCATTATGGAGGACGGTGGACCCCACTCACCCAGCATTATGGAGGACGGTGGACCTCACTCACCCAGCATTATGGAGGACGGTGGACCTCACTCACCCAGCATTATGGAGGACGGTGGACCTCACTCACCCAGCATTATGGAGGACAGTGGACCTCACTCACCCAGCATTATGGAGGACTGTGGACCCCACTCACCCAGCATTATGGAGGACAGTGGACCTCACTCACCCAGCATTATGGAGGACAGTGGACCTCACTCACCCAGCATTATGGAGGACGGTGGACCTCACTCACCCAGCATTATGGAGGACAGTGGACCCCACTCACCCAGCATTATGGAGGACCCCACCCAGCATTATGGAGGACAGTGGACCTCACTCACCCAGCATTATGGAGGACGGTGGACCTCACTCACCCAGCATTATGGAGGACGGTGGACCTCACTCACCCAGCATTATGGAGGACCCCACCCAGCATTATGGAGGACAGTGGACCTCACTCACCCAGCATTATGGAGGACTGTGGACCTCACTCACCCAGCATTATGGAGGACAGTGGACCTCACTCACCCAGCATTATGGAGGACTGTGGACCTCACTCACCCAGCATTATGGAGGACTGTGGACCTCACTCACCCAGCATTATGGAGGACTGTGGACCTCACTCACCCAGCATTATGGAGGACAGTGGACCTCACTCACCCAGCATTATGGAGGACGGTGGACCCCACTCACCCAGCATTATGGAGGACGGTGGACCTCACTCACCCAGCATTATGGAGGACGGTGGACCTCACTCACCCAGCATTATGGAGGACGGTGGACCTCACTCACCCAGCATTATGGAGGACAGTGGACCTCACTCACCCAGCATTATGGAGGACTGTGGACCCCACTCACCCAGCATTATGGAGGACAGTGGACCTCACTCACCCAGCATTATGGAGGACAGTGGACCTCACTCACCCAGCATTATGGAGGACGGTGGACCTCACTCACCCAGCATTATGGAGGACAGTGGACCCCACTCACCCAGCATTATGGAGGACCCCACCCAGCATTATGGAGGACAGTGGACCTCACTCACCCAGCATTATGGAGGACGGTGGACCTCACTCACCCAGCATTATGGAGGACGGTGGACCTCACTCACCCAGCATTATGGAGGACCCCACCCAGCATTATGGAGGACAGTGGACCTCACTCACCCAGCATTATGGAGGACTGTGGACCTCACTCACCCAGCATTATGGAGGACAGTGGACCTCACTCACCCAGCATTATGGAGGACTGTGGACCTCACTCACCCAGCATTATGGAGGACTGTGGACCTCACTCACCCAGCATTATGGAGGACTGTGGACCTCACTCACCCAGCATTATGGAGGACTGTGGACCCCACTCACCCAGCATTATGGAGGACTGTGGACCTCACTCACCCAGCATTATGGAGGACTGTGGACCTCACTCACCCAGCATTATGGAGGACAGTGGACCTCACTCACCCAGCATTATGGAGGACAGTGGACCTCACTCACCCAGCATTATGGAGGACAGTGGACCTCACTCACCCAGCATTATGGAGGACGGTGGACCCCACTCACCCAGCATTATGGAGGACCCCACCCAGCATTATGGAGGACAGTGGACCTCACTCACCCAGCATTATGGAGGACTGTGGACCTCACTCACCCAGCATTATGGAGGACGGTGGACCTCACTCACCCAGCATTATGGAGGACGGTGGACCTCACTCACCCAGCATTATGGAGGACGGTGGACCTCACTCACCCAGCATTATGGAGGACGGTGGACCTCACTCACCCAGCATTATGGAGGACGGTGGACCTCACTCACCCAGCATTATGGAGGACAGTGGACCTCACTCACCCAGCATTATGGAGGACAGTGGACCTCACTCACCCAGCATTATGGAGGACGGTGGACCTCACTCACCCAGCATTATGGAGGACAGTGGACCTCACTCACCCAGCATTATGGAGGACGGTGGACCTCACTCACCCAGCATTATGGAGGACGGTGGACCTCACTCACCCAGCATTATGGAGGACAGTGGACCTCACTCACCCAGCATTATGGAGGACGGTGGACCCCACTCACCCAGCATTATGGAGGACCCCACCCAGCATTATGGAGGACAGTGGACCCCACTCACCCAGCATTATGGAGGACCCCACCCAGCATTATGGAGGACAGTGGACCTCACTCACCCAGCATTATGGAGGACTGTGGACCTCACTCACCCAGCATTATGGAGGACGGTGGACCTCACTCACCCAGCATTATGGAGGACGGTGGACCTCACTCACCCAGCATTATGGAGGACGGTGGACCTCACTCACCCAGCATTATGGAGGACGGTGGACCCCACTCACCCAGCATTATGGAGGACGGTGGACCCCACTCACCCAGCATTATGGAGGACAGTGGACCCCACTCACCCAGCATTATGGAGGACGGTGGACCCCACTCACCCAGCATTATGGAGGACGGTGGACCTCACTCACCCAGCATTATGGAGGACGGTGGACCTCACTCACCCAGCATTATGGAGGACGGTGGACCCCACTCACCCAGCATTATGGAGGACCCCACCCAGCATTATGGAGGACCCCCACTCACCCAGCCCATGAACAGTTTGCCCCGCTCCCCTCGGGTATAGAGCGTCGCAGTCCCTCCCCCTTTCAGAAAAACTAGTGGCCCAGGAAATGAAAACCCAATGCATTCTCCCATAGGCATTTCTTATTTAATTTATTTAAAGACCTTTTAAGCGCCGTACGAAGCCAACTCTTGCCGTGACAAATCATGACAACACGCACAATTTCTCGGGCCAAACAAAGAATTTGAAAGTAGAAAAAAACGGCAGGTTACTTTTGTTGTTTTTCTTCTTTGTAATTATTTGTTTGGCCCGAAACATTGTGTGTGTTGTCATGATTTGTCACGACAAGAGTTGGCTTCGTACGGCGCTTTATATTTGTTTAATATGCTGCTCAGTTTTAATGCACTGCACTTTGGGATTTTATGCTTGTTCTTTTTCATTGATAGGTTTTAAATATGCACTGCTGGTCCCGAGTACGACTTTCGTTTGATATGTGCAAACATGTTACATGACAAATAAAGTGAACCTTGGTGAAGGAATTCATGAGTCTGCTGCAGAAACAACAACCCAACATGATTGTACAGTCAGTGCTGCTGAGTTGCAAACAAAACGATACGCATAATACTCCATCTCCATTAGTGTCAAGTCAATCAACTTTTACTCTGAGATGGATTGGATGTGTTTAGAGGTGCAACCGATAAACCGAACAAATTGATTTAACCCATTTTGGACTGAGGCCGATTCTAAAAAGCCCTCTAAATCCTGACCTAAGCTTTCTGAAAAACTTAACCAAATATTTATATATCAGCATCAAAGTTTTTACATTTTTGAATACTGTACATACTGTACAGAACCCCAAGAGGGGTTCCCGTCCAGAAGGGTTAGAACACAAAAAGGGGTTCCCGCGCAGAATGGGTTCAATTACAGAGTAAATATTGTTAAACCGACATTGTGCTATTTTTGTGCAACAATGTTGTGCAACGTTGAAGTAAAATAGGATTTACTATAAACACGTGCTTCTTGATTATTAAAAGAAAAAAGGTTTAAATCGGTCGCCGGTAATGACATGATAAGCGATATGTGTTGTCCTGCGACATGAAAGGTCATGACAGGTGACCAGAGCCATCCACTCGTCAGTGCGCCAATGCCAGCTGGTAAAAGAAAGACCACAGGCTGCTGCAACTTAGAAGTTAATGATCGACAGGGATAGGAGGACAGATTAACAAAAGATGACTGTCCTTGAGGATCTCCCGGGGGGGGGGGGGGGGTAAACCAACACTAGCTGAGTGGACATTGTACAGCATGAGATGAGATAATGTTTTACACATGACGGCGCAATCTCAATGCTGAAGCAAGGAGCATATAGAGAGAGGGCCATATCCTTGCCTAATGCATGGGTCCTTAACAGGAGGTCCGGGGCCCCTAGGGGGTCCTCAGAGTTACTACGGTGAGGGGGATGGGGGGGGGGGATCACCAAATGTTTGTGTGATCGATTAGCTCACGCGTTAGCGGTGACACGCGTTGTGAGCTCGTAGCAATGCTATTTTCGGTGAAGAGGTTTGGCGTATAGACTAGAGGGAAAGGGAGCAGACCCAGGTACAGAGCTGAGGTCAAGTTCACTATTAAAGGACCACTTCACCACTTTTCAACCTATCTTCATATAATAGGTTCTCACTAATAATCATGAAGAAAATGGCGCAATTTTTTTCTACTCGGTATGTGTCTCATAGGAGGGCTGTGGGCAGTTCAGAAACAGTCTTCCAGTGACATCATCGATGGGGAATACAAGATAATAGAAACTGCAGGCTTACTAGTCCTGAAAAGTTGCAATGCGAAAATGGAAGCCATCGTTCTCACGATAATGAAAATCTAAATATTTTTGTAACGAATCCTTGTTTAAAAAAATATCTGCCTCATGATGATGTCACTGGAAGACGGTTTCTAAACTGCCCACAGCCCTCCTATGAGACACAGACTGAGTAGAAAGAAATCGTGCCATTTTTTCATGATTATTAGTGAGGACCTATTATATGAAGATAGGTTGAAAAGTGGTGAAGTGGTCCTTTAATGTATTATTAAGGTTTTAAGTGACTTCTTAAAATGCACATTAACATGATCCAACTTTATTACATGAACATGTTACTTGGAAAGATCACGTGCAAAACAAATAAAACGTGAATTTACACTGAAGATAGTGTCAAACAAGTCAATGAAGCTATCAATGCTTTAGCAAAAGGCCGATGCACACCTCAGAAGGCTAGTGACAGGTGCGTAGGGCAATATAGCATACTTAAAAAAGTTTGTTTTTCAAAGATACCCTTTTTAAATGAAGCTATCAATGAAAGCTATTAAAAAGGTTTAATCTGCAACACCATTGTATACAATAATATGTAGTGGGGGGTCCCTACTTCATCGCTCACTCAGCTAAGGGGTCCTTGGCTTATAATATTGAAGACCCCCCCCCCTACATCACAGCCTTAATAATCATGAAATGCATGGTAGTAAAACAATGCCCAGTGGAAGTGTATGGAATGACCTCTAGCTCAAGGTCAGACGAGAGAGAGATGTGATTGTGTGTGATGTGATTTATGGACCCGCCCCCCATCAGTGACAACAACACGGGTCGGATGACAAGGTTGTTCATGATTTAGAAAATTACTCTTTCGAGCCGAGCATGTCTGGGAACCCTCGACTTCTCAGCTCAAAACTCAAAGAGAATTATGGTTTCTCCTCCAAGGACACAAAATGCATATACCATCTTATATTAACTTAATCCCCATCTAAAAAGAAATAGTGAAGATATTAGAAAATGTAATTTTCAAACATATCGTCATATAATTGGTCATCATAAATGCTTGTTATAAGATGGCACAACATAATAATCTTCCTGGAAAGTTCTTGCATTAAAACAAATGACACACACAACAAAAGCTATTGTTTTTTACATAATTCAGTTTGATCTGAAAATGCGCGCACGCACGCACGCACGCACGCACGCACGCACGCACACACACACACACACACACACACACACACACACACACACACACACACACACACACACACACACACACACACACACACACACACACACACACACACACACACACACACACACACACACACACACACACACACACACACACACACACACACACACACACACACACACACACACACACACACACACACACACACACACACACACACACACACACACACACACACACACACACGCACACACAGGAGGGGGGGGTCGACATTACAGCAATCAATCCTTTTCAATTTAAAGTAAACGTTCAGACTTTCACATTCTCTAAATCTTGGCGTAGATCTAAATCCTCACTGGACAGCTGTCGTTCTCATCCAGTGAGTGACCACACTAAAACGACCTGGCCAGCACAGGGAGGGGGGGCAGATCGACCTTCCAGTTCAACAAGACACTGCCTGGCATGATGTGGGGAAAGCCTTTCAATTCACGACCAGGGCCACTAGTTGGCTAAGTGCTACTTAACCCTTTTTGGCCCGACATTGAAATTAAAAAAAAAAAGCTCTTTAAAATTTATTTATTTTCCCGAAAAACCTCATGTTTCTATATCAGTGGTTCTCAATATTTCATGTCAAGAACCCCAAAAAATATATATAATATGCCACCGACCCCCATCTGAAAATATGATTGGAGTAAAAAACTGAAACTCTGAAAGAATATATATATTCAAAGATTTGAGACACATTTTCACGACTTTTCAAAAATAGCAGACCTACAAGCTCGTAGCGCGCCTATGAGCTTGTAGATCTGCTATAAGACATAATGCTTAAAAAACACCAAATGGGGTTCCCGCCAAAAATGGGTTAAGAGTTTAGGACTGTGATTCAGCCACTGCAGATGAAGAACAGCAGGACATGTTCTCTTTTTGGGGGGGGGGGGGGGGGGGGGGGGGCAAAGAATGTTTTCCAGGCAAAGAAGAAAACCACAGGAACAATAACACGGACCAGACCAGACCTAACTCATACACATTGAGACTGGAGAGGAGAGGAGAGAGAGGCTTGATGCATTGCTGCCAGCTCAGAGAGGTTTGGATCATCAGACAGCCCCGCCGCTGTCCAAACAGTCTGACATTATAAGGAGAGTTGATCGGATGCTTCCAAAAAGGAAGCCCGGAAAAAAGCCTCAATGGCCTCACCAACAACAACAAGGATCTGTCAAGGTGAATATTGTTGCCTCGGGTGATTCGCGCAAATTCACAACACATGATGATCATACGCGTCAACCAGAAAGTCCAGAGTGTATACATTTCTTCTTATTATATACACCCCGATTTCCAGTCGATTGAAAAAACACTTCAAATCAAAACGAAAATCTATTGATTTGCATGCCATGCCTCTCTAAGTTCAAGAATTAATGTGAACCACTCAGAGGTTGGAGATTAAACTGTTTCACACGCACTCCCTGTTGGCAGCTTGCCATGGACATTGTCTTCCGTTTCATTGGCAAGTCGGCTGAGTGGAAAAAAGATCCAATGTTCTAGCTTCTCCTCACAATTCTCAGCTAGGGCCAACAAAAATACAATTATTGTTAAAAAAAGAAGGAAAAAAAAAAAAAGGGAAAAAATAAAAGAAACCATGAATCAACCGATTTTCAATTCTCTCTCCGGTTGTTTTTAGGCCTAAAACAACATCAGTATACTCACAGGTTTGGGTTGTGTGCAACTTATAACAAACCCGATATATTTTTCCTGGCAACAGAGAAACAGACTGCGCCCTCAAAATAGCGACATATACTGCAAGTCGTTTCGTTTAGGGTGAGACACAGAGCCAGTCAACAAGCACAAAGCGATACAAACCCCCTGTAGCCCAGTCCAAGTGTGCAGCTCTATCTTATCTTAATAGTAACTGCCCGTCTGGTTTTGATTATGGCCCATTTAAACATAACCTCTGGCTGTCTCAAGCCATTTACTGACAGTTCAAGGCATTGCACGATTCAGGAAAAGGAACACTAAGCATTCTTATATAATCCTGTGGTCGTGCCAGCCATGACTTCAGCGGACAACATGCAACCCTCGACCAGAAAGGATGTGACTCAAATGCACAAAACTCCAGAATGACCCGTTATAATGGGCGCTGCGCGCAGCCTGCTTTTACAGCCTCAGACTCTGCTGGCTCAAGCTAAAACAGCGTTGTTAAAATTACAGTACATGTTTTAGTGCTTCCTGACGATGATGCAACAAAGAAAATGACCTAACCATGCAAGAATGTGAAGAGACGCAGAATGCCATTGTTTGAACCAAAGATGGGAGCAACACACCTTGCTGTCTGACAGGGCCAGTTGTGAACACTGTAGATTGTGCTACATACGATTGCTGTCAGGCAGAAAACTTGTATCTCCCCATTTCACTAAAAAGCACTAAAGCAGCGAAAATAGCCGATCTAAAAGTAATAGATGTGCAATTTTCGGCTATGTTTGAAAATCTTCGCCTGTGATCAATAACATGCCCAAAATAAGGGACACCAGTTACAAAGTGGTTATGTCTAACCAATAAAAGCTATTTAACAAGAGCTTGTGACTATGCAGTATCGTGTTGCTAGACTGCTGCTAGACCTCTTGCAATTTCAAAATCAAAATGCTTCCGTCGTACAGTCTGGAGCAACGGAAGCTCTATCATGAGCAAAATATAAAGCGGAAGTGGAGCCTCCTCCTCCCAACTTTCGGGTTTCGTCTTTACAGTCGCGCACATTTATCCTAATATAAATAGGTATCATCTAAGCTATATCTATAGCTTGTTGCTTACCAGAAAAGGAAAAGAATAATAAAGAAATGTAAAGTTATTTTAAAATATATTTTGGTGAACGGAAATGGCAGCTTCCTTTCTCGGATTTCGGGAGGTGTATACAGTAGTTCCAGACTCTGTATAGCATTTGGTAGATTGTGGTAGTTGTCCAATTTGGACATACAAGGTTTCCACCCAACAGCAACCATATGTACAGTAGAATAATAACACAGTGGAATAAATTAAAGTGGAAAAGAACTGCGATACCATCTATTATCTCAGCGCATTAGAATCAGACGAGGATGGTTTCATTCAAAGCGAGTATTGGCTCCCCTTGGAAGCACATCGGAAGCACGTCGACTTCCTGAATGGGGAGCAGAAGTGCGGGGCGAAAAGGCCCCCGAAAAGAAAGAAAGCGTGTCCCTGATTCCCCCTGGGAGAGGAAAGCCGAGGACAGAGAGTGCCGTTGCAGAGAGCCAGGCAAGCTTCTCAGAAAGCCCTGGGCATCCTGCCTTGTCCCAGCGAGGGACCTCTCTGGACACGTTTTCCACCAGCTGCCCTGGGAAAACAAGACCGGGCACTGTGCGCCGGAGCGGCCGGAACGGCAGCGGCGTGAACCGTGGAATAAATATGGCAGCGTTCCATCAACAGGTTGTTTTGCTTCCACGGTTTTGGAATTCTGCTTGCATAGAATAGATGTCCTCTCCCCCCAAGCACATTCCAAAACACGGGGACAATGTTATATTTGACCAGTAAAAAAAGTATTACCTTACTGTACAACAAGCATGGAGGAGCAAAGAGGACATGAACGCAACATTGTGGTTGGGAGGGTGGGGATTCATGGTATCATATTGCGTTTTGTTTTTGGTGCAACATACATTCTTGATGGTGAATAACTGTTTAAAATAAACCCTGTAAAATCCTGCGTGTTCATTGAACTCTGACAGTGTACAAGTCTAACCCAATGGACCCATTTGGTTAAATGTGTAAACAAATGGATAAATTAATACTGTGTGGAATTCAAAAAACATTATGGTATATATGTGAAGCTCTATTGCAATTATTATTAGCGCCATTCTTCACAAGTATGGCAATTGTTTATGAAGGCATTCTACGTAAATGTGATTTCCATGAAGTCAGGAGGGTAGCACAGTGCTACATTCATCTCTGAGAGCCTACAAATGGACCCTTGAGTGTATTTGCACACTCTCGGAGTGAGGCGAAACCGAC
Organism: Protomyctophum parallelum; assembly: GCF_964188405.1. Taxonomy (NCBI): domain Eukaryota; kingdom Metazoa; phylum Chordata; class Actinopteri; order Myctophiformes; family Myctophidae; genus Protomyctophum; species Protomyctophum parallelum. The sequence goes on along the minus strand of NC_139709.1, from coordinate 33,169,839 downwards.
ACGCAGGACTTCAATTTACACTGATTATTTACATCAGTGTAAATAATGCTCCTGATTGGCTTCATGGAGAAACAATAACTCCCTGTGAAGTCTGGCCCCACAAGAGATGACAAGATAATAGACTCTCAGTAAAAAGAAAACTGGATTGGAGAGGATTTTGTCATGAGGTACTGGCAGTGAGGGAGCCACGCTTTGACTGCAAGTGACAGTTGAGTTGTCGGTGGTGTAAAGTAACTAAGTACATTTACTTGAGTACTGTAAGTGCAATTTTGAGGTATTTGTAACCCTTTACTTGAGTATTTCCAATTTCCAAATACTTTGACTTCTACTCCACTACATCTCAGAGGCAAATATTGTACTTTTACTCCACTACATTTATTTGAAAACATTAAGTTACTAGTTACTTAGCCCTATATACACATTTCGGCCCTTTGCAAATATTTTTTTTTGGCCTATTTTCAAAACATTTTTATTTTACACATTTGAAAACTTTAAATGGGACATTCTGCATAGTGACTACTTTTGGTACTTTACGTACATTTTGATGCCAATACTCTTGCACTTGTAGTGATACTTTAGGTAAAAGAAAACTGCGAGTACATTCCTCCCCCCCCTGTGGCATAGCGAGCGTGTCCGTCCACCTGTGCTTCCAATGGGGAGCGTAAACAAAGAGCTACAACAAAAATACACATTTCACACACACACTGCAGTGCTACGAGCCTGGGTAATCTGTAGGTGTACAGTTACAGGATGTTTACTGTCTATGAGGCCAAGGTGACAGCAGGTGTGTGGGGGCCATGTTTTGAAGTGACATATATTAACAGGCTAGAATATATCATATAGTGTGCTATACATATTTACACATGCTGTATATTATATTAAGGGCTGCACAATATATCCTTATCGTAATATTATCGAGGTGTGAACATGCAAAGGCAACTGTATCGCCACTTCTAAAGCCAGCAACATCCCATCCATGCTAGTTTTCATTGTTGCTACAACACATCAAATTGCAGAGTGATATTGACTTGTTATTATGCGACTTTTTGAATAATGTTTAGTTTTCCTAAATACTGAGATATGATTCCCCCCCCATATCGTGCAGCCCTTCTGTATATATAACTTTTCTTGTGACCACCACGCTGAAAATAACAGTAAATTAAAATGATTTTGTATTTTCTACATAGCAGATGAGACGGACGCTTCGGCCAACCAGCCTTCATCAGAGTGATGAAGGCCGATGAACTGATGAAGATGGACAGCCGAAACGTCCGTCTCATCTGCTCTGTAGGAAATAAAAACAACTTAAATTGACTCTTGCCACCGTGTGCGTGTGTTTCTCACGTACTGTATATGCACACAGTATGTGTGAGGCTATGAGACAAAGACCAAGCATTAGAGAGAGGGAGACGAAGAGAGAGATGCAGCATATTTTGGAATGTGAGGTACACAGTAGAACTGCCTGACAAAGAACTAGGTTACGGCTCCACAGCTATTATAGACTTGTGATCATGTTTGTCTTTCTACTGGACCAACTGAGTCACAAGGCCACGTGCACCTGCATGCGGAAAATAAGCAAACGCAAACAGCTGATGTCATTCCTCTTGAAGTCTTCAGACAGCTGTCAGATTAATCAGACCGAAATCATTTCATTCATTTAGTCACTAAAATAACAAAAAAATGAATAACTAAAAACAAAGCATAATGGGCTTTTTGTTCTCACTAATGGTGGTGAACCATTTGATGGTAGGAGTCATTTTGCCTATATTCGTTTGCAATGAAATATGACAACTGAAGAAATATTTTCGGCAAATCTTGACAAAACTAGTGAGCACCTACAGTCTCTAGAAGACTTTCTCGAAAACCGTTCGCAATGACAATCCTCTTGGGAAAACTCGGCCTAGCCTGGGTATTCTATAATACAATCAGGGACGAGTAAAATTTAATTAATCATTTCCAGATGCAGATTCTGCAGATAAACTTGAGACATCCTACTATAAATGCGTGCGTACGTGTGTGTACGGTTGTAATGCACGTAACTCGAGAACCGTTTCACCCACCGACTTCACATTCGACACACGCGTTCCACAACCCCACAGGGAGTGCAGTGCCAGGTATCGAGTCGGTCGGACCTAGTCGGTCGGGCCTAATGAGGCCAACTCCTTTCACCTGGGCCAGGCTCTGCCAGTGGGCCTAATGAGGCCAACTCCTTTCACCTGGGCCAGGCTCTGCCAGTGGGCCTAATGAGGTCAACTCCTTTCACCTGTGCAATTTCCAGCCTCTGCCTCAGCCAATTGAGGCTCAACCAAACAGGCTCTGCCAGTGGGCCGAGTTGATTGCCAAGTACGCTTTTCAGTTTGCAGTCTTCACACACACACAGATCTCCATGTGGGACACCGGCTGACAGTTAAAACGGGTGCTATGACAACATATATCATTAGGTTCCCAAATTGCATCGTTCCCAAATCCCAAGTAGGCCGGTGGCCAACTGCGACGGGCACGTACAGGTCTAGTCAATATTAATAAACAAAACAAACACAAAATATGGTAGTAGAGTTATTACACTATAACTAGGCCATTGGTTCTCAAAGTGGGGGAACCCTAGGGGTACTTTAGGGAGTTCCAGGGGGTCCCTAGCTAAATGATAGTTAGGAACCAAATGGACTATTATGAGTCTAACTCTGAGAGGAGTGTACAAAATATTTGGTTGATTTTACAATATAAATTGAGGTCCCAGAGATGCCTAATGCATGTCAAACTGGGGGTCCTTTGAATTAAAATGGAAGCATCACTGCTAGAGCCGTAAAAATCTTCTCTCATGGGGGTCCCTCGCATAGATTTTCACATGGGGGCTGATAAATGTCGATTTGGGGGTCCTTGACACAAAACGTTTGAGAAACCACTGAACTATATAGGCTACATCTGCAGTGGTTGGAGTTGGCCTCCCCTGTCTTCCATTGCAAAGAAATGTAGACCCATGGTGTCGGGTTAGGACACCTACTGCTTGACAATAGAGAGAGAGCAACCTCCCCTCTGGCCAAGTGGGGATTCCGTCTTGTATTTCGTTGCTGTCGGGAAGAAACCACCCAACTCCAAAATGTTCATTTTTCAGGAAATGAAAAATATACATTTTTACTAGGGAAATTAAACGATGCAATACTACCTCATCAAAGTTGTTGTTGTGACTTTATATATTGTCAATCACTTGCATGAGAAGAAGGAGAGAGGTGGTGGAGTTAGCTGTTTTAGCAGACAATTTGAGGGTCCAATTGAGTTAAGAGGTTTTGTCCAATGCGTTTTTTTTTTTACTACTTTCCATTGGACACACAGGGTGTTCAATAATAGCACAGATTTTTGGAGAAAATTTAATTATGAGTTATGAGGTTTCCTCCCAGCAGCAACGATGTGTCGTCTCGTTTATGGTCTCCCACGGCCGGGGAAGACGAGCATGCTTCTAATCGTGGGTAGGACGTAAAACATAGGGATTGCAGCCTCAACACACAGAGGATTTGTCTGTGTGTGCACATTAATCACGTTATAGAATTGCTCTTAAGCTAATTACATTCAGCACTACTATGCACGCTCTCTCTCTCGCCCTCATTTATGCTTACGTAGTTGTCTGCTGATGTTTGTTGAATGGTGTAAATAGCAGATATTATGCTGGTGAGCGTGTAGATCGTGGTGGTGGTAGTGAGCTTGTAGATCTGACATTTATACTGAGCTCGACACAGGTCACGCAACTTAAAGGACCTATCTTCATATAATTGGTCCTCACTAATGTTCATGATAAAAATACCACAATGTTTTGGTAGTCTGTCTCATACTGTAGGAGCCTATATATAGGAGGGCCATGGGCAATTAAGTGAAAATGATGGCTTCCATGTTCACATTGCAACTTTTTTAACTTGGATTCCCCATCGATGATGTCACTGGTGGACGGGTTTCTGAACTGCCCACAGCCCTTTTTTTTTGCTATTTTATCATGATTATTGGTGAGGAACAATTATATGAAGAAGATCGGTTGGAAAAGTGGTGAAGTGGTCCTTTAAGTATAAATGAGGCTTTATAAACTTGACCGTGCAGTAGCCTATAAACTTGGTCACGGCAGGGCACGGCGTTTACCTTGACCTCTGCAGTTCAATGGCAGAGGTGGCTGCTATCTGTCCTCCCTCCAGACAGCAGATGCTCTGCAGTTGTTGCTGGGCCGGTTGTCTGGAGGAGGAGTAGGGCACGGGCACGACTCCCTGAGTGTAGGTCTGCAGCCTCCCTCTGGTCGCGGGCGGCACGGCGGAGAAAGGCGAGCTGAAGATCGAGGCGGAGGAGGGAGGAGGAGGAGGAGGAAGAAGAGGCCCGCCGCCGGCGGCGGCGAACGCATCTCCCTCCGCCTCAGGTGGGTGGTGGTGGAGGAGGAGGTGGTGGTAGTGGTGGGCGGCCCCGGCCGTGCCAAAAGGAGCAGCCCGGTGGGTGTTGGTAGTACCAGCGAGGAGAGCCTGGTTTGCAGCGGCGAGTGCCTGGGCGGCCGTGGGCGGCGGCGGCGGCGGCGGGGCGGCACCACCACCAACACCGTGCGCCGCCGCCGCCGGGGAACAACAAACCAGGCTCTGTCTAGCAGTAGTCCTACTGGCCTCAACGCCAACGGAGGACGTGTTGTCCTCGTGGTGATTATTGTCCACTAGTTCCGAGTCATCCTGCACCGGCCGGCCGTCCAGGGAGATGTTGCTGAGGAAGGAGAGCGCCGCCTGCCTCCGCCTCGGGTCTATGCGCTGCTGTTTGTTGTTCCTCTGCTGCTGCTCGATGCTGCTGGAATGCTGCTTGATCTGGAGCGCGCCGATCGTGGAGACTACGGTGCTGCTGCTGCTGCTCGTGGCAGCCGCCGCCATGGTCCGCTTTAGTGTCTGTCTGTCTTCTATACTTCCCACTGATTTAAGGAACGCGAGTCCTCCTCACCTCGACTCCTCAAGCGATCTTATCTGACCGTGGCGACATGAAAAAGAACGCCATGATTGTGTTAACCGTGATTGTTATGTTGGGTGAATGACTGGCTGTCAGTTGGCCCTGCTGCTGCTGTGTTGTCTTTTAAAGCACATGCGTTAAAACTGGCTAAAAACAGGGGAGGGGGGTGGGTGTCACGTGGTGCGCTGTATTGTGGCAGCACAAGGGGTGAAAAAATGGACCAATAGGCTCTGAGGGATACGTGTTTTTTTCTTCTTTTCCTGCCTGGCCATGCCCTCCCTCCACCTCGATCTATTCTGACTGTGACAGCCTGCGAGGTATGCCAACATTTTTTACATAATAACACAACACAGTACACACGTAGTCCCTTTGAATGCATGGCATTAATTAGTCTAAATGAATTAAGTACTGGTGGTGGTGCGATTGCTGCAATGCAATTAGCTGTATTTTTTTGCAGCAGCAGCAGCAGCAGCATTTCGGATAACAATGTTTTTTTTTTTTTTACTTTACAACATGAGGAAGTTAATTTGAAACCTAAAGCTTTTTAAGATAAATATATATATTCTTTAAAAGCAGCTCAACGTAGTGCAGCAACATTCACACATGCATCAGTTAGATGCTGCACAATGATCAATGAATGTTGACAGGAAGGCTGTTTGTTTTGAAAAAAAAAAACTATATTTTTTACATCCCCCCCTATATGCAAGTCAGCCAGTCTTAAACAACGGCGCCACCTGTCGGCTTGATGGGCGTAGTGTTCCGTTCCGCTTTCTCAATCATTTGATTACACACGCCATCTCGTGGCTCGTGTTAATTCCTACACGCCAAACCAGCTGTTTCACATCTGTCCTGGCTGTAAAACCCAGTGGTGTAAAAACTAACTACCGCCCGGTAACTAAGTACATTTACTTAAAGGACCACTTCACCACTTTTCAACCTATATTCATATAATTGGTCCTCACTAATGTTCATGATAAAATAAGTGAGGACCTATTATATGAAGATAGGTTGAAAAGTGGTGACGTGGTCCTTTAAGTACTGTACTTAATTATGGTTTTGAGGTATTTATTTTGTATTTATTCTTTACTTGAGTGTTTCCAATAGCCTACTTTTACTTCTACTGCACTACATTCCAGATCCAAATGTTTTACTTTTACTCCACTCCTATGTATTTGAACACTTTGTAGACTTTGATTGTTATTTCAAAACATACATTAACCACTTCAGCACTATATGCATTTCGGCCATTTGTAAATGGCAAATCTACAAGCTCACAATGTGTCACGATTCGACGCATTGTGAGCTTGTAGATCTGCTATTTACAAACTTGAAAGGGGACATTCTGCACAAGTACTTTTACTTGTGGTACTTCAAGTACATTTTGATAGCAATACTTTCACTCAAGTACAAACACTGGCCAAATTGTCAAATATAAGAAAAGCTAAAAGCTTGTATGGTTCACAATATTATAATATCTGTGGAACAGAGTCAAACTAAATGTAATGCCTCAACTCCTACAATTCAAAGTTCTTGTCAGGGTAGGGGGTCCCCACTCCCCAGTTCAAATATGATCATTTTGGGGGGTCCCCAGTTGAAAGTTCAAGCCCTTTTTGGGGGTATTATGCACAGACTGAAAGGGTTGAGTGCTGTAACCATACGGTTTTGTTGGGTCTCAGAATGACACTAAATACTGTTCTTACTGAACTTTTTTTTAATACATTTAATGTAAATCTAATGTAAATCTTTAATTTAATGGCTTTAATGTAAATCTCTCATATTAATGTTCTCTTTTTCACCACTTGATGTCTCTGCTGTACTACAAATCTGCCTCTCAGCCGTTCTTTTGGTGACAAAGAACTCAGCTTTGTTGAGTCATAGTGAGTGACTTCTAACAGGCACAAGGATAACAATTGTTCATTTTTAGGCAAACAAGTGCATTTTCCATTACAATATACAATGTGGAAGAAGGGACATCCGCACACTGCCACTTGCTAGTTCAGAGCAATTTTATTAATTGAGCAACGTTTCGGTCTTGTGACCTTCCTCAGGCCATTACAATATACAAAACTAAAGTAGTAGCTATACCCATCATAAACAGCTAAATTAGGTGGCTTGTGCAGCTGAACCTACAGTATAATATCCCTATGGTTGATGACACAGCCTCCCCTAATGAGTTTAATGAGTCAATCCACCAAGACCTACACAGTATACAGCTGTTGTGCTAGTGATGTAAGCACACAGAGTTCGGACAACTCAGCCTCCTTGTATCTTTACACTGAACTGGCTCCCCTTGACATCATCAAAGTCACACACGTTACAGCAGTGAAATATGTTCTCCGCATTTCTCTTTGGAGCGGTGAGCCGCAGCGTGCACCGCGCTCGGGAATCATTAGTTGATTTGACCCCCAATCCAACCCATTGATGCCGAGAGGAGAGGCCGTGTCCACATTTCTACAGTTTTTGGTATGACCCGGCCGGGGATCGAACCCCCGACCTCCCAGTTTCAGGGCGGACACTCTAACCACAAGGCACACTGTCTGGTCAACAGGAGTCTAACTCAAAGGGCAGTGAAGACCGCTGCAGTCCTGCTCCAACTGCAGAATGCCGTGCATGACTCAAATAAGCCGTCATGCTGCATGGACTGGACTGCAGTGCTTCCCAAACGATGGGTCGGTACCTATCTTTGGGTTCCTGACACATTTGTATATGGGTCCTGAGGGGGAAAAGTATTCTAAAATAGAAATATTCATCCATATTTCATAAGAATTTCAGAATTTTACAAAAAATATATATATAAAAGTCCCATAACTAGTAAATAAATCCATAAATAAACCTTTAAATAAATAATTTTGGTTATAATATAACTTTCACTCAAGTACATTTTGAAATTCCGAACTTTTACCAAGCTCACATTTGAGCTTGTAGATTGGCTGTTTTTCACATTATTATTTTTAAATAGAGCTTAAAGCACCACTTTTCAACCTATCTTCATATAATTGGTCCTCACTAATGTTCATGATAAAATGGCACAATTTGTTTCTACTCGGTCTGTGTCTCATAGGAGGGCTGTGGGCAGTTCAGAAACCCGCCTTCCAGTGACATCATCGTTAGGCATATATATATATATATATATATATATATATATATATATATATATATATATATATATATATATATATAGGCTATATATTTTTTTCTATTAGCTTGGATTCACCAACACTAGCATGACCGAAGTAAAATGTGACAGAAGTAGCATGTGCTTAAATTCATATTTAGAAAATGTTTCAGATGTCAAAACTTTCTGAGATGATGGAATGATGATGCTCGTGGAAGGGGAACCTTCTGAAAGCTTCATGGGCTCAAAGATAATCAACTTCAAAATATCAAAATAGGTCAAAATGACCTCTCAGTCATGTTAGTGTAATAAGTGGTGAATCCTTAAGCCCTAACCACACCAAAGGGTGTGATATGTCCTGTTGCACGTTGACCCACGTCGTCCCAAGTGATTCAACTGGTTGAATTCAATGGCCCTAAACCACACCAAAGGGTCACCATGCAACTCCTTGCAACCGTTTGGACCCCAAGGAGTTGTGCATGGCGACCCTTTGGTGCAGTGGTTTGGGGGCTTTTCAGTTTGAGTCCCGGAGGAGACACCAAATCTCTCTTCTTTTGGGTGTCTAAAGCTGATAAAGGGCGGCTGTGGCTCAGGAGGTAGTAGAGCAGGTCGTCCAAAGATCCCTGGGTCGGCGGTTCGAATCCCGGCTCCTCCTGTCCACATGTCGAAGTGTCCTCGGGCAAGACACTGAACCCTAAATGGCCTCCAATGAGTCGGAAGTGAGGACGCTGCAGGCGTCGACTGTTCGCTGTTCGCTTCACCTCCCAATGTATGAATGAATGAACCATTGTAAAGCGCTATAAAAATGCAATTCATTATAAAGTTTGGTAACCCCTTATATTGCAGCGCACAACTCAGATGCAACTTGCAAAGCATTCAGCTCCTGGACAACAACAACACTGCATTGGGGAACTGCAGGTCCTTTAACTGCAGTTAATCTGAGCGCTCCATCAGTCCCTGGAGCAGCGCTGGCTGCGGTTCAGACTCATGGCCTCGCCGAGAAACACGGAGCTTCCTGTGTTTGTGTGAAGCTTCCTACACATGAAGTGCTTCGGCACCTCATTGTGGAGTCTGGATGCACATGACTCCGCTATTACTTTCAAATTGATTAAAGAAAAACATGTCAAGTAGTGAATCATAAATTACCCCCGCGGGGTAGAAACAATGGCAGGCAGAGGCGGTTAATGGACGAGGTTCGCTGTACAAGCGGTCTATTATAGTAATAAGTGGTGTTGATAATTAAACACGCCGGAGAAGATTGAAAGAAGGAGTGGAGGAGGAGATTCAAGAGATGAATGTGGGGGGGGAAAGGATGGTTATCGTGTGTAAAGTTTATAGCCCTGGCATTCAGGTGTTATTCTATTGTGTGTGTGTGTGTGTGTGTGTGTGTGTGTGTGTGTGTGTGTGTGTGTGTGTGTGTGTGTGTGTGTGTGTGTGTGTGTGTGTGTGTGTGTGTGTGTGTGTTAAAACTACTTCCATGGAATTTAGTTGTCAATGACAGACACTCCCAACTATAAAGGATATGATTGTAATGTTTTTTGTTGATAGTGGGGGAAGTACTGGGAAAGCTTTCACCCTTTAGTTTTTTCTTTCATACTACAGTATCAATAACATTTTGAGTCATCGCAGGGTAAAGCAATTAAAATGCCTTCGATGCTATTTCAGGGGTGTTATTGTCACTACTCACTTGCCATAGCTGGTCTTGCTGGGACACACTATGCATGCATGCATGCGACACCACACACACACACGCACACACATCGTCTTATAACATAACATTATGAAAAGATCTGCAGTGAACTCCTTTAAAGTAACACGAGTTATTTCGATCTCAAGTAGGCATTAATGCCTTAATTTGTTACCGTTTTTGGACCCTGAGAGTATACTTTACTTATGCTCCCATATAAGGCCCCCTGCAGTGGAGAGAACCTAAATCTATCAAAATTAGCTGCCGGTGTTCAGATTAGGCATGTGTTAATGAAGGATTTAGATAAGAGTGTGAGAGTGAGAGAGAGAGTGAGAGAGAGAGGGACCGGTGCATGTAATGTGGAGCTCTCTCGCTCTGCCACCGCTTGCCTTAATGGGCCTATAGTGAGGTTCTTATCAGTGGGATCTAAAGAGCTGCCTGAAGTTCACCTCGGTTCAATCAGGCTCATTTAGATGACACTTGGACGCAATCCAAACGATGTGCTCACTGGATCTTGACTCCTCATTACTTCTCAGTGATATATGGACCCCCTTTTTTTTCACAGCAGCCATTTTAACCCGTTTAGGCCTGGCGACGATTCTTCAAATGTCTTCAAAATCCTGACAGTTTTCTGAAAAACACATGTTTCTATGTCAGTGGTTCTCAAACTATTTCATGTCGAGGAGCCCCAGAACTAGATGTATTTGGCCACCGACCCCCCCCCCCCCCCCCCCATTTGAAAATATGTTGTTCCAGGGATTCCCCCCTCCCAAAAAAAAGCAAAAAAAAATGTTAAAAATGTTCGCTCTGAAAGAATATATATTCAAAGATTTGCGCCACATTTTCACGATAGTGCCGCGCTACGAGCTTGTAGATCTGCGAAGTATAAAATAATTGTTAAAAACACCATAAAGGGGTGTCCAGAATGGGTTAAAGGGTATATAATAAACCTCAGATGAAGGTAATAACATTAACGGTGTGGGTGTGTCTCGTTTTGGGTTTGCGTGCCAGCATGAAGTTATTTATCTTTAGTAACAGGAGTTGTCCATGCTGGCCTGGCCTGGCCTGGCACACGGTGACACCTAAATGCAACGGTGCCGTTCAACCTGTCAAAATGTCTGATGATCTATAATTATGGGGAATGTATGGATTGTAAAATTGCACGTATAGGTACAGTTGATGTATAAGACCTTTTCAGGGGGAAAAAAGAGTGGATAGATAATAAATGGAATAATGGCAAAAATGAGATTTGTGTGTGTGTGTGTGTGTGTGTGTGTGTGTGTGTGTGTGCACGTGCGCGCATGTGCGTGCGTGTGTGTGAGAAAAGCCTGACGTCTCCGTGTCTGAGACGGACAGATATGCTATGCTTATCCAGGTTGTGTGTGTGTGATAGCTCTCGTGGTCAAGAGGGCAGGGTCTGGGGGGCTGCTGTGGTTGGGTACATGGCTAAAGTACGGGGGGGGGACAAGAGGGGTGGAGAGGCGGGGTCTGCGGCTGTGGCCGAGGATTGATGACTCTGTTATACAGGTCGTGAGGGAAGCCCACCCGCATGCCACAGCCACAGCCCCCCCACCAAAACATCAAACATGGCGTATTACGGTGATCTATGGACAGCGCTGGGCAGCACTTTCAACTGAGTCAGGCCAGAGTCCATCAAAGGATTTATCTCTTCACAAGATTAAAGGGGGGCAAGGCGTCTGCCAAACAAAGGCTAACTCCGAGGGTCAGCCCAGGTCTTTTGGTGTGTGAGATTTATACTGAAGCCTTCAGATTATATAGGCAGACAACACACACACACAAGACAACGCCGGCCGGCTCCATCTGACCGTGCATGTCTGCCATCTTCCAGAATATATAGAATGTTAAATGGACCCCGCCCCCAGGTTTTCATGCCGGTACCTTGCACTGTATTGTACAGTAACAAATATATCAACATGTGTTTAAAAAAAAAAGAAGAAGAAGAAAAAAAAAAAAAGATAATAGCTCACAGATTTGATAAGTGACTGTTTGGCATATTATTTTTATTTAAGATTTAAAGCGAGAGAAAGTTGTAAATAAAATAGCTCCACACACACACCATTACCGTGCAGTGTAAACCTATAGAGGTCAGGGATTTGACACCGAGGTAAGTGTCCAGCAATATCAACCATAAACACATTAGCAAATACTTTCAGTCAGACTGTGGGGCAGGCAGGGTGTAAGTTATTCAACCCTCCTTTATATTCTGACATGTTCTTGGCATTGTTCAGAATTCCACTGTAATGAGGAAATCACTGTTTGGGAACTATTTGGCTGCTTGTATATCTATTTTTCTCTCTCTCTCGCTCTCAGTAGCAAGTTGGAATCTCTAGTTCATCAGGCATAGGCCGTGAAGAAAAGTGGAACTGCACAAATGCAATTGATGACGTAAAGCTTAGTGTTACATTTAAATGATTATATTAAAAAATAAAAAAAATAAAGTGATGTCACCAAAGAATTGTTTTCGTTTTTTTCAAGATTATTATTTGGCATTTTTACGCTTTATTTAGATAGGTGAGTATAGAGACAGAAAACCACGGGCAGAGAGAGAGACAGGAGAGACACGCGAGACATGATGGGAGTCGGATTTAAACTTGGTTCCTTGCAACTCCTGCACAAGGAGCATAATTATACTGTGTACTGTGTGTACTACCCAAGCAGCTCTGCACCAATGACTTGTTTTCTAACCAAAAGAAAATGGTCCTTCTTGTAGTGTTATTATAATGACTCCTGCTAGAGCACTTTATAATAATTGTAAATTGCAGACATTACAAGCAAATTGGCCACAACATGATTGCATCCTCGAGAGTTTCCCATATTTATTCTTCTTGGTGATGAAGATTGCTCCTTTTAAGAGTAGAAAAACCAGTGTTTTCGGTAACATACTTTGGCGTCTAGCTCAGAATGAAAACACTCATTTGTATTCATTTGGAGGGGGGTTGTGTGTGGGTAAGACAGACAGAGTGGGCTGGTGGTGAGATAGCACCAGGCACTGTAACAGGCTAGGGGGGGGGGGAAAGGGACAACAACATTGGCTTTTTCACAGGAACAGGGAACTGTTAATCCATTTAGACTTGAGGTCGGTTCTAAAAATGTGCTTCTAAATCCTAACGGTTTTCTGAAAAACCAAATGTTTCTATGTCAGTGGTGCTCAACGTTCTTCATGTCAAGGACCCTCAGAATTTTCTGTATTTGGCCGGCTTAAAACACAAAAAGGGGTTCCTGCCAATTAAATTAAGTCAGACCCACCCCCAGACAGACAACCCGTTGAATCGCAGATACACATTCACAATGGCTTTTCTCTGGCTGGCTATACAGTAGACCTAGATGCGTTTGTGCCCGAATCACCCAGAGGTGAAAGTCATTTTATTTTCTATTATTTTATTAAGCTGTTTTTGCATTTATTGACAGTAGAGTGTTGATCAGACAGCAAGAGTGATTGATTGATTGAGACTTTATTAGCCGTTTGAAAAAGGTACAAAGGCAAAACGTATTATACAATAAAGCTCGTTTCCATCGTAGTGATGACGAGTTGATGTCATTGGTAGAATTTAACAATCGTACAATAATACGTACACATTGATATCTGGTTATGTATAGCCTACCTACAGCACCACTTCATCATGTCCACGTTCAACGTTAATATCTGGGTTCATTAATGTTGCTCCCCGATTCTACCGGTCATTTTAATTTCCAATAGAGGGTATATGCGCGTGACATCAGCATCAAACCCGGAAGTTATGCAGGAATGCCTACTGAGTGGCAAAAAAAATTTCTGGCCTTGACAGCCCATTCAAACAAAAGTCCCATCTACGGTAATTGCATTAAATGACTTTAACCCATTTTGACCTGAGATCAGATTCTAAAAATGTCTTCTACATCCTGACAGTTTTCTGAAAAAGCTGTTTCTATGTCAGTGGTTCTTCGATTTTTCAAAAATAGCAGACCTACAAGCTCGTAGCGCGCCACTCGGTGGCGCGCTATGAGCTTGTAGATCTGCTATTTTTCCATAGCTAAAGCATAACATGATGCTAACACCAAAATGGGTTAAACAATGTTAAACTCACTTTGCCTGTCGATTTGCCACTCGATTCACCATTCACTTCATGCATGCACACATACCCTCTATACAGGGGGTTAAGTTCATCGTGTGTGAAATGGTATTTCTTGGGGATAAGCTATAGTGCTATACTGCCCAGTCCTGAAGTGGTGGATACCATCCCTGATAGCAGTGCAGATAAGGATGAAGTGTCAAAGTCATCCTGATATGGCTATCAATTATTGTCCTCGCCAGATCCCCCAGGCTAATAAACAAGAAAATGGCAACTTCGCCCGCTGCTTTTTACAGTGCAACATTTTTACATTTATATGGGCTCACGGTAATTTGTACATGCAGTACACCTGTTGTAGTGGTATGGAACCATCGTTCATTCATCGCACAGTATATTTAAAAGCTATACTGTATATATATATAGGCTCTGTGTTTGGTGCTACCGTAGTGGTATTGATTGGACTAGTATCATCCCTCAGTGTTTTTGGTCTTGGGTCTTGGTGTGTTAAGCCAACTTAAGCGTTATGTTATACTTTAGCTGTTCATACCCTACAGAGGCAACCGGTTTGTCGAAACATTGGTAAAATAAAAACGGTTTTTTTTGGCATCGGGACTATACGAGTTTGCGCGACCTCTCCTTTCCTTTTAAAAATATATATCCTGTGGTCAGCAGCACCTCTCTACTCTTGGTGCGTGCTCCTACCTCTTTGAATGCTTTGATAGTTTAGCTGTTGAAAAATAGCAGATCTACAAGCTCATAGCTACGAGCATATAGATCTGCGATTTTAGAAAATTCGGGGCAAATGTGGTGCAAATCAGAGCGAAGGTTTTTTTTTTTGAGAGATGGGGAGTGACACGCGGCAAAGTTTTTAACTAAAATCTTTACTTCTGGGGGGGGGGGGGGGGTCCTTGACATGAAATAGTTTGAGCCCCACTGACATGGTTTTTCAGAAAACGTTTAGGATTTAGAAGCCATTCTTGTTAGAATCATCCTCAGTCCTAAATAGAGGGCCATGTCCAGTCTCACTGGTGCTGCTGATGGTATATACATTCAGTGCTTTGGTCTGAAGATGTGTTGGGTTGGGGCTGCTTCTATTGTTGAAATGCTGCGTTGACCTCACCTTGATACAGATACTGGCTAGTTTCTGTATCCATCTCCCTCCTGTTATGGAGCAAAGTGTTGTGCGATTCGGTAGACGCACGTACTTTTAAAGTGCTAGTCATTTAATTTGTTTATTGTGTTGTCCTTGGAGAACCTGACACCTTATTTGTTTCCATTAGCAAGTTTAGTTTTTATTTTATTTTATCTTTGGCTAATCTTTTTGGTAATTCTTTGTTAGTCTTTTCTTGTCTTTTTGGGTTCAAATATTGCAAAGAGTTTTGTTTAACTTGTTAATTCCTGTGTTCTTCTAGACATGACATTTTGGTCGTAATTTAATTTGTATTGGTCCCAATGAGAATACTACCCAGCTAGCTATAGCTACCCAGTCTGTTTAACAATTAATTGAACACACAAAATGAATGTTTGTCATACTGAGGAAATCAATGGGGTGGGGGGCAATGAAAGGCCACCCCATCCGGGTGTGTGAATGCATTCAATGGCAAAGGGTGTGGGACGATTATTACAGCAGCAGACGGAGATGAAGATGAACAAGGAGAGGTACAGGACATTAATTTCATTATAATTCCAGCCAAGGTGTCTCTGCCACAGTGTGGTTTTCGTCGACTAAAACCAAGACGAAAAATGTTCGTCGACTACCTATTTTCACTGACAAAAACAAATGGAAACTAAATGAAAACTAAGCTACGATGACTAAAACTAAGACTAAATATACTGACAATTTCGTCGACAAATAAAAACTAGACTAAAATGTTAGGAAGGGACTAGTGGACAAGAGATCCAGTATAAGTCATTTTACACCTGGTTGCATGCTGAAAATACAAGCTCACAACGTGTCGCAACGCGACGCGTTGTGAGCTTGTAGATCGGCTATTTTCAGCAAGTGTAAAAACACTCATTACGACCCACCAAAATACATTTTAGCCGACTAAATCAACTGTAGATTTAGTCGACTAAAATCTTATGACATTTAGTCGACTAAAACTAGACTAACACTAAGACATTCCAGGTGACTAAAATGTGACTAAAACTAAATGAATTTTCAGTCCAAAGACTATGACTAAACTAAAATAGAAATTTGCTGCCAAAAACAACACTGCTCTGCCACAGCAGTCATTGTCCTGTGCCGACTGTTCAACACCTCATTCTTCATCAAATCACCGTGCTGTGTTCATAATACACGCAGCATCCAACAGTGCTCCCTGACAACATCATTAACAATAAAAGGAAAGTATGCTCCCGATGCTCTCAAAGTCAAAACAGCGATTAAACTAAGTTTTAATTCATTTTAGTTTATTTTAAGCATTAAGTTATACTTTAGATCTACAAGCTCGTAGCGCGGCACTCGAAAAGCGTGAAAATGTGGCGCAAATCTTTGAATATATATTCTTTCCCAGCAAACGTTTTTTAACTCAAATCTTTGATTCTGGTTTAAATGTGTGTATTCTGTGCATTGTGATATTATAGGCCTTAGTGTATTGTGCATATTATGCGTGTGTGTGTGTGTGTGTGTGTGTGTGTGTGTGTGTGTGTGTGTGTGTGTGTGTGTGTGTGTGTGTGTGTGTGTGTGTGTGTGTGTGTGTGTGTGTGTGTGTGTGTGTGTGTGTGTGCGCGTGCGTTTGTCTGTGTGCGTGTGTCTGTGTGCGCGTGCGTGCATGCGAAAGAGTGTGTGCCATGCTCTTCAACCTTAACCCGTTATTGACATAAAGGAGCAAACATTACAGCGAACCAAGTGGTGCCAATGTCACTTCAGTCACTTGGCTGCTCTCACGTCCTGCCTACACTACAGTACAGTACAGTACGTGGACTGGTAGTACCACTGGGGAACAACCCTGCAGCAGCAAACAGCATAGTGCCACTAGCTGCCACTGCATGGTGGGAAGCCAATAGCCCTAACGAGGAAGGGCTGGGATTTGCCTCCCAATCAGCGCCACAGCTGTGGCTGCTTTGTGCCGACGACGAGAGAGAGAAGTGGGTGAATGCCAGGTATTGCTGTCGCAATGTGTATGTATAGCAGGGTGGAGAGCAGGGCATATATACTGTAGCAGGGAGGGAAATAGGGAAGAAGAAGATGATGATGATGATGATGGGAGGAGTAACGACGAGAGAGGGAGAGATAGAGAGAGATTGAAAGAGAGACAGACAGAGACAGAGAGAGAGAGAGAGAGAGAGAGCCTCCTTAATGTACATTCTGTTCTGTCCTGGCAGGAGTTCTCAAGGTTGCTCTTGTGTGTGTGTGTGTGTGTGTGTGTGTGTGTGTGTGTGTGTGTGCGCGCGCGCGTGCATACCATGTATTTGAGTTTGTGTGCGTGCGCACGTGCGTGCGTGTGTGTGATGATGGTGCCAGGCACAGCTTGTTCTCTGGTTCAGACAGTGTTGACCCTGCCTTGTGCTTTCTGTGCACTAGTGCTCTCCTCCTACTTTGGGCGAGGCTTGGTGCGGCTACACATTTCAACGTGTGCACACACTGATTGCACACACACACACACACACGCACACACCCACACACACTGGTGTACACTTACTGTATGCTGTAGGTCAACACGCAGACACAACACAATACATGGCACCCTCACAGGATCACGTACACACCAACTCACACACACACACACACACACACACACGTTCACTCACACAATACAGACCTGTCACTGACCTACTGCTCTGTTCAGGGCAGACACCAATTCAAATCAATGCAACACAATCAACAAGGGAGATTGACATGGCCGACACGTTAGACCTGAGGCTGATTCTAAAAGTTTTCTGAAAACCCTATGTTTCTATGTCAGTGGTTGGTGCTCAACCTTGTTCATGTCATGGCACACACACACGCACACACGCGCACACACGCACGCACACACGCACGCACACGCACACAGACACACGCACACGCATATCCACAATACACTAAAGGCCTATAATATCACAACTCACAGAATACACACATTTAAAAGGTCACCACCTCCTTTATTCCTGTACTCCTTTCTTTTGTGCATTCTTCGTAAAGCAACCTACTGTGGTCTGGGTCTGGCATGTTTAGCATTGCTTACAGCCATTCAATAATAAGTAAAGTAGCCTTATAGTAAGTATAGCCTTAGGAACGAATGGTTCCAGAGCCATGTGGCCCATAGATAGGTCAGGAGTCTATCTACCTATTCACCCACTGAGGCTCACTTATACAGTACCATCACTATACAGACTGACTCATTTACTAAACATACAGTGGCTTGTTAGGTTTTCAGGAAGCCATTGGATTCCATTCATTTTGATACGGTGTGTAATTGCAGAGATGCGCAACTTGCGATCGGCAATCCAACATCACTGTATGTGTGTGTTGTTGTCAAAGTCATGTTGTCGTTGCTTTTCAATTCAGGACGGGAACCCCTTTTGGTGTTTTAAGCATCGTTATACTTTGGCTATAGAAAAAGAACAGATCTACAAGCTCACAAGCTTGTAGATCTGCTATTTTTGAAAAATCGTGAAAATGTGGCCCAAATCTTTGATTGTATATATTATTATTATTTCAAAAGATATTCTTTTGCGGCTTACGCCTTTTATTGGGTTTTTTTAAGGGACAGACAGTAGGCTGACAGGAAACGGGAGAGAGATGGGGGAAGACATGCAGTAAAGGCCGTGTCGGGCTCGGTAGTCGAACTCGCGGCACACTGCGACTGGATTACCAGTCGGGTGCCCAGACGGTTACGCCACCGCCTGGGCCGAGCGAACGTTTTTTTAACTAAAATCTTTGCTTTCAGATGGGGGGGGTCGGCGGCCGATTACATTACATTTTTGGTGGTCCTTGACATGGAAATGTTTGAGAACGACCGACTCATCCACGTGGTGCATCCGTCTTGGACGTGGCGCCTATTATGCGAACACAATGGCCAAAGTTCGGGGGAGGAAAGTACTGTGTGTAGGGCGGAGGAGAGGGTGACATTTGTCACTCCACGCATTACTCCTACGGGCTGAGGCGGCACCTGTCAGTAGGACGAAGGGAGGCTCTACATCCTCCCGGTGGGGGCTCCTGACTGGCAGGTGAGTCGGTAGGATATACAACAGCAGTGACAACACATCAGTGGCGTGCACAGATAGACACTAGGTGGTGCTAGAGCACCTGCCCTTTGCCCTCTGGACAGCAATGTGCCCTTTTGATTTTTTTATTCTTATTTTTTGTACAGTGTACAGTATGTGTGGACCATGGTGACGTTGATCAATTCTTGATGAAAAGCTTCTAATATATTATTTATGCCCCAAAATCTATAAATCTCACACTATTAAGGCAACCGGCCGGTTCCACGCGCACTGCACAAGGTACCCTTTTTTCACTTCTGCACCTGCCCCTCTAAATGTCGGCGCACGCCACTGCAACACAAAAATGTGTGTGGGGAGAAATCAATAGGCAGAACGACTAAATTGGGGAGAAAAAGGGGATACGAATGAAGTAAAATAACCATTTTACACGTCACAAATTAAATGCAATGCGACCTTGCAGATCTTTGCTATACTGTACCTTCTGCTGCTCCCAGAATATATTTAGTATTCGAGGTCACATGGGCTAAACTGTCTTGTAAACAGACATGGGGTTTTAGCTTCCATGGCCGGTGCGTGTTAAAGGTTTTGCTTTAACGGTGCTCTCAATGAGGAGCAGATGAGGGGAGCTGGGACGGAGAAGGTCTGTATAGGTGTGTGCATGTGTCAGTGTCAGGTATGCTGTCATGTAGGGCTTTGCAGAATCTATGATGCTACGAGGCTGCGGGATTACCATGAAACAGTGCTGGATTTCAACCCTTTTCACATCAAGGCCCTGCATTATTTATTTCCGCGTTTGAGCCACGGACTTCCATTTGATGAGATTTATAGCCTCTAAAGACGCAACAATCGAGAATATTTTGTCGTCGTTGGATAAGACTTTGTCCACGATGCCATGTTGTATTGATGTGGTATACCATTATAGGAGAGATAACAAGCAAACGTTGATCAAAATAACATAAAAATCTACATTCTCTAATTGTGCAGACTTCTTGAAAATGAATTGGTGCAGGTGTTTAACAATAATTTAACTCTTGAGAGGGTCCATTTGGTTTCATTTGAAGCTCTCAAGAGTTAAAGATCTAATAAGGGTCCATTTGGTTACCAACTCTCCATCATTTACCTGGGGACCACCTGGAACCACCTCAAGGACCACTGGTCCGGACAGTGGTGGAAAGTAACTAATTACTATTTACTTAAGTACTGTATTCAAGTACAATTTTAAGGTACCTCTACTTCGTTTATTTTTTAATTAAAAAGTATACGTACTTTTACTCAACTACATCTCAGAGTCAAACATCTAACTTTTAACTCCACTACAATTATTAGAAAACTTTAGGTACTCGTTAATTTGTAGATTTGGATCATTACAAAACATAAAAAAGCCGATCTACAAGCTCACAACACTTATAGATGAGCTATTTTAACATTTAGGATGTATACACACGGACTCCTCTCAAATTAAACCGCGGGGTGCCTCAGACGTTTTAATGATATAAAACGCGATTGCATTCTTTGATGGCGGGCCTGTGATTGGTTGTCAGCGGGGTAGGGAGCGCTCTGCTGTGTTCATCTTGACCAAGCAAGTAAATCTAACACTAACCTCAGTCTTTTAACCTCAGTTGTAATCGGCAGAACGTATCAGTTGTAACCAGCTCCGCCCTGCTCGTAGTAGTCGGTGGGGTAAAACAAGCGCTCCCTGGGGCCTCGCCATGCACCTACATAACAGTGTTGATTTCGTCGACTAATACTATGACGAATAATGTCCATCCAAAACTAAATGGAAACTACATGAAAACTAAGCTACGATGACTAAAAGTAAGACTAAATATATTGACAATTTAAACTAACTAAAATGTTAGGAAGGGACTAGTGGACAAAGGATCCAGTATAAGTAAGACACAAGTCATTTTTACACTTGCTTGCATGCTGAAAATAGAAGATCTACAAGCACACAACACTTCACGCTGCACCGTGTTGTGAGCTTGTAGATCAGCTATTTTGAGCAAAATCAGCCATTACGACACCGATCAAGGCCCGCCAAAATAAATTTTAGTCGACAAAAACAACTGTAGATTTAGTCGACTAAAATCTTATGTCATTTAGTCGACTAAAACTAAAACATTTCAGATGACTAAAATGTGTGTATGTGTATTCCAAAGACTATGACTAAACTAAAATCTAATCTAATCATGTTTAGACTATTAACGCTTCTGAAGAGAGATCAGACTGTTTAGCACGAGGTAGTAATGGAAGATTTCACATCCCGGTTTTGGGGGGGAAATGGATTAGAAGGCTGAGCTTTTCAGAGTAAAACGTGCCTCATCTGCTTGGCACTCTAGCGCCTTTATTCTGAAAGAAAATCCCCGGCAAAAATAGTGTACCGGTAAGTTATTATACAGGTGCGCTTGGAAATGCGCACCGAGTGCACTGAATAAACGAACGACAAGAGAGCACACCAGTGCGTTCAGGGCGCATTTCCGAACGCACCCTACATTTGGAACCTGTGAAATGGGACACTCGGCATAATGGGTGCTTTTACTTTTAGTATATTTTGAATTCTGCACTTTTACTGATGCCAATTCTGAGCCCATAGTGAAACTTTGCACCACACTAACCCACAGACCATTCATAAATAAATGTACTTGTTTATTTTAGTTTTGTTCATTTATGTTATTTCTTTCCATCAAACGTATTCTTTTTTTTATTTTATCATCCAATGATCCGTTATGTTATATCACAATTACTTATAGTAGGAAGACTGCGCTGTCAGAACAACTTAAAAGTGTCTGTTTCTTTTTCTTCCTCTTCTGCTAAAGCAGAATCTGTTATGGCTCACTGTGTGCTGTTGATGAGAAAGAGTGGAGAGGGAGAGAGAACGATAAAAAACACAGCAAGCAGCAAAACTTCCAGGCATTCTACGACACATTAGGTCATGAGAATTGGGAGCGCATGCTGTTTCAATGATGAAATGGCTCACCACCAATGGGACCTCGATCGAGGTTCACACAATTGGTCACCACAAGGTCGTCTCCGTCCGAAGAGAGAAGGAATGATAAATACACTGAGCTTTCTCGCTCAATTATTAGATTTCGATGCCGCCCCGCCCCCTCACCCCAGTGCTCCACACACACACACACACACAGTAGAGGATATCATAGCTCAAAGATCCTGCAAAGGCGTATTAGGTTCGGACATTGGGGCTCGTCGTTCGTGTGGGAATTCCTCGTGACAGACAAGCGAGAGAGAGAGAGAGAGAGAGAGAGAGAGAGAGAGAGCGACGGGGGCCAGAGAGAAACAGAAAGGTCGCAGCCATCAGACTATCAGAGCTATTTTTGTTTGTAGAAAATTCAGAAGTGGTCCCGTTACCCTGGAGGCGGCTCGTGTTTTCCATATAGCTCAGCGACTTGGCAGCGACTCCACATAGCCAGTTTCCCATTCACTCTCCCCTCATGCTTTGTCCCCCCCGCCTCTCTCTCTCTCTCTCCCCCTCAGTGCATCCCCCCCCTAGCCCACCCCCTCCCTCCCCCTCCCTCCCTCAATCCTCCCACCATCTTCCCTCCCTCCCTCCCGTGCCTTCGCCCCCAGCACAGGAAAATGCTCCGCGGCCCGCCGCGGAGACAGCCTGACTGCGCAGGCGGCCCGGCAGATGCACTGGAGATAAGTTTGTGTGCGTAAGCCAGGCCGCGACCCCCGGCAGCAGGACATTGACCAGATCCTGTCAGCGAGAGGGCAAGAGCTGGGCCTAGCGCCTCCTCTCTCTCTCTCTCTCTGCTTCTTTCTCCTCCCCCGGTCTCCCAGCCCCATCCTATTGCCTTCCCTGCCAGCCAGCCAGCCAGCCAGGGGCCAGATCGTAGGACAGTCCCCATGGAGCCAAAGCTTTCCTTTCGAGACCCCCACACAGGCTCCCCAACACCTCCTTAAGCCAGACTAGAGCCCTGACACCACACACACACACACACACACACACACACAAGCGCGCGAGCATGCAAGCACACACACACACACACACACACACAGGTCTGCCAAGCACACAATAAGGCCCCCAGATCACTTCCTCTGTCCCACAGAAAGCTAATGGATAGTGGTGTGTGTGTGTGTGTGTGTGTGTGTGTGTGTGTGTGTGTGTGTGTGCGACAGCCTTTGTGACAGAGACGCCGAAGCCCTTTTACGAAAACACCATCCTTCGCGCAGCATCAGCACTTTTCACTTTCTTTTGTCTATGGAGTGGTTTTGGAGGAAACGCTGTGAGGGTGGAAATATGAATGATTTGTCATGTGAAAGGATAGCTCGTGGCACCAGCCGGCGAGGTTTAGAGAGAGAGAGAGAGGATGAGTTTATTTTATACAGTAGCATGGGGGTTACCCCCCCCCCCAAAAAAAACCCAATATATAATAGGAATTCGCTTCTCCGCTCATTTTCAATAAACAAGTCTTCAATCCAGAGGTAAAGAAAATGTAAATTCCCTCCGACAAGAAAAACAACGCCATGTGGCGAAGGTGACTATAATGCCGTCATGCAGAGAGCGGTCCTTCACCTTGGGGTGAACGCTTATAGCCGCCACTCGTCCCACATCGCAGAAGGCAACGCGGTATTACCAATGACTTCCTGGCTCCATCCAAAGTGCTGTATACCCTCGAGGGCCTGCAGTGCGGGCCGAGATGAAAGAACTGGCGCTATAGTGGAAATGCCAGGGGAAAAGCCACTGAAATATCTAACGCTTTGAAGTGCTTCTAATTGGGCTTGTTTTTGGGTTTTTTCCTGTACTGTATGTGCTCCCCCTGGCCTGAGTTAGTTGGATCCTCTTGGACAAGATGCAACGTTCAGAGATCGGCAAACGGTAGCACACATCACACATGCAAGATAAATAACAGCGTCATGCATGGATTGTCGACTGCATATGTCTTCACGAAATACAGTACATACGCCAATTAACCTGACAGAGATTTTACATTAGGAATGATCTTTAAAACACCACTTAGCAAAGTGTTTTTGGTTTTTTTTTGTATTGTCATGTAATGTGGTTTTCAAACAAACAGTGGTCCTCGAGAGGGTTCCAGCTGGTCCCCAGCTATGATGGAGACTTGTTAACCAAATGGACCCTTATAGATCTTTAACTTTTGAGAGTGTACCAAATGGGACATTTGGTTTCATTTTACACTCTCAAGAGTTAAATTACTGTTAAACATCTGCATTACTAAATGTATATACAAGAAGTCTACGCAATTAGAGAATAAAGACTTATTTTATTTTGACCGGTTGCCCTGTTATCTCTCCTAATGGTTCCCGACATCAATACAGCGTGGAATTGTGGATAAATCCTCCCCAACGGCATACAAAATATTCTACGTCTTCGGTCCGAGTAAATGTCATCAAATGACGGTCCGTGGTTTAAATGCTGAATAAATAATGGGCCTCGATATGAAAAGGGTTGAAAACCACCAGTAAACAACACTACAGCATAATGCTCTCTTCATGACCCGATGATCAGTGGAGGTGAGTCACCTCCACTCAGCATACCGGGGAGAAGCATCCCTCCATATTATACCATCTTGTTCCCTGAATCATGACCCACACTATACAACAATTCATCTCTCGGTTTGGAAAACTGACTCCCACACCCTGTGCAGAGCAATAAGAAGCTGGAGCCAGCGCCTCATAGCTGGGGAGGTTAAACCTAGTTTGTCATCAGATTCCAGTGGGAGTGAGGGATGGAGACGTTGTGCAAAGAGCAACCCTGGACGGCTCGTATACGGAGGGGATCCGACTCCCTCCCTCCTGCTATACCGACGCCTCTCTTCCAAGGGAAGCACTTCCCTTCTAAAACACCCCGTGTTTCATTGCTCTCTCTCTGGCTCTTTGTTCCCTTTCTTTCAGAGGTTTTCGGGGGAGTTTGTTTGCGCAACATCCCAAGAGTCTGGTTTCTTTTATTAATTTAAGTAGTTAGTAGTGACATAGAACCAAACATTTGTTTCCGACATACCAAGAGTCCGACAGTCATTAGTCCCGACACACTAACCCAAACACTAACCTAACCCTATACTGTAACTGCACCCCCAAAGATTCAGGGTGTAAAAATGTAGAATTTGACTTTTTGCATTCCCGACAGGATTCTGCAGTGTGTGTAAATGCTTGGAAAGAAGAGACAGCATGTCCTATACTTGTTTTACATTATTTTACTGCGCCTTATTAACCTTATTAAAACTGCAACTCCAACACGTTGTACACTAGAAATCTAAATAGCCTTGCAGCCCAATTCTATCCGACCCAAGTATATCCTAGTAAACTGTGCTCAAACCAAGCCATCCTGAACCACTTCCTCTTTACTGCATGGTTCTGTGATGACCTTGGCAATTGTCCATTACCAGCTGATGAATGACACTCACTGAGAAAGTGTTTAGCGAGCCATAAACTACAATAGCTTTACATTAGCCATCACGGCCCTTCATCCCTACTTACTGCACAAGAATAAACACTGCAATTGTACCCAACTATGTATAGTAGTGATATATGCCTTCTGTAAGTTGTAGACAAGTGTAGCCCGTTTGATACAGACCAGGGCCCACGTGCTGTATAGAAATGATAAGTGCAGTGCTCACAAGATTACATCTTTCTTCCTTAAACATTGTGTTGTGGGGAAATTGATAGTCTCATTTGAAACGTTTTTTTCCTCTGAAAAATGTTTGGATGTGGAAAATCAATGCAATAATAAATCTCTCTCTCCCTCTCTCACACACACACACACACACACACACACACACTCTTTCCTCTCTTTCTCGTTCTCTGAAGAGACAGACATTTGTATTGTACGTTAATGTATTCCGTAACAACTGCAAACTGCAATATTTTGTCGCTCATGACTGAACGCCACCACGCGCACGCACGTGCGCACCCACGCACGCACCTTGCTTTAGGTTCCATAAGGAGCCTTTCTATAAGACCTGACGGTAATATCTTTCTTCATAGAGCCAGGAGTGCGTGGTGGTGTGCTATAGGCCATTGCAGAGCCATAGAGTAAGACAGTTACGAAAACTCTGTTCACTTCATGGGGCTTCAGTCCAATGGCGGCTCTCCTACATAGACTTCTATTGAGAATGGGGACAACAAATTGGGACATAAGTCCTGGACCGGAAGTATAGGCAGAAATGCATTGAACCCATGGGCTCTAATGATCTTAAATCCCTTTATTTGAGATTGTTTTGTAGTAAATTGTACAACATAAACATTACAGAGACTTTAGTTGTTACTGTACAATACTTTTTAAAACAGTTGGCATGTTGCACACGTGCCTAAAATTGCCCTTATTCGCGTGGTTGCGCCGCCCTCGTTGAAAACAATGCATTTCAAACTCCCAGCTTCCAGTCCCGTTCTCCAGGGCTGCGTGAGCAGCGCTCGGTTTCTGCCCCCTCAATATCGTAACTCTTCTTATTAGATGGCTCTGGGCCACTGATGTTCCACAGTGTATTGAGCTCTACTATACCACAGGGGGAAGGGAGGCCACGTTATTGGACACCAGCGAACAGTACGTGCACGCCTGGGGTCAGAGGGAGAAGTTCAGGGGCCTAATGTCCAAAAACGAGATGACAGTGTTGATGTACTTTTTGAATCTTCCGAACAAGATCCTTCTGGGGGGGATACGGCGTTCAACGTCGTCCATTCATTATGCCGTGGATGTTTTCCTGTGAGGGGGAAGTCTATACCGTCTTATTTTGGTTTGTTCTATTTTCTCCCGGTCATGAAAATTAATGAGGGCTTTTATGAGCACAAGTCATATTTCAGTTTCAATTAGTCCAGTGAATGACCATGTTCTTGAGGGAGTGTCTTGTTTCAATTAACATTTGCACAATACCAGGCCCTTTTGCACGGCTCGGAGGCAATCATGGGGGATACTGACCCCCTGTTCTTACGAGCGTGTCTTTCAACGTGGCCGCGTTTTTGTTACAAAAGGACATTTAAGACAGAATAAATATTACAAAACCTTTGGGCCATTTCCCAGATTAAATGATCAATGATCTTGATGTTGATTTGCCTCTGGCCTTCCGAGACCCTGGGAGAAACAGCAGTGTGACAGATAGAATGTTTACCGCTGCAACCAAAGGCCACGTTCAAGTTCAACGTAGCTGCTGAACTATCCCTTTTATACCGGGTTCAGGGTATAAAAGGCCTGCTGTTGATGACGGTGTAACCACGTGAACCCTATAGTGTCCCTATTCTGGGGGGCGGACATTGAGCAAGAGTCAAGAGAATAATGAAAAATCACCTAGTATAGTGCCCTGTGTGTCATGTTTTTTTTTTTCTGGTACCACGGAACGTCGCACTCACACACGTGCGCAGTGGCGTGCACAGACATTTAGAGGGGCAGGTGCTCAAGTGAAAAAAGGGCACCTTGTGCAACTGGCCGGTTGCCTTAATAGTGTGAAATGTATAGATTTTGGGGCATAAATAATATATTAGATTTGTTTTATCAAGAATTGATCAATTCCACCATGGTCCACATACTGTACACTGTAGTACAAAAATATATAATTTTTTTCTCCAAAAAGGGCACATTGCTGTCCATAGGGCAAGGGCAGGCGGTGCTCTAGCACCCCCTAGTGTCCATCTGTGCACGCCACTGACGCGTGTGCATGTGCGCCTTGCGGCATGCACACAGAACAGCTGCATAGCCTGCCTAAGCCTATTGTTGCGAACGCAATGAGCACTAACTATGAGACCCTGCAGATCATGTCTGTGTGTGTCTGTCTGTCCCGCTGTGACACCACCCGCCCGCCACCAGAGGGCGCAGCTGTAACACACACACACACACACACACACACACACACACACACACACACACACACACACACACACACACACACACACAAACTTAAAAAAATTACTAACTAAAAAGAAAAGAAAAGTACGTAATTTATTCTAATTGTTGTTATTGCAATTCACGAGCTGCGTTCGCTTCCCGCGTTTGCGCGTCTTACTTGTTAAATAGTGTATAGAGCGTTTTAGACACACAAAAACACAAAAGTAGACTTAAAATAGTCAGACAAACATCTTTACTGCACACTATAGCGAAATCTGTTCTTTGATGGAGGAGGAGGCATTCTTGTGTACTGGAGTACTGGAGCCATAGCCTACTGCTGTGTGCATGCTTACCGTATAGGCTACGTGTGGGGGAGGGGGGGGGGGGGTTTCTGTGGTCTGTTTTTTTTTTGGGCTCAAACAAGTGCTCTGATTTGCCTGTGGACTTTGATGTAAGAGTCCACGGATCCCATATGTGACATAACAATTTGCCAGCAGATGTCACTGTTGTTGAGGCCTGTTTGCCTGTTTTCATTGCAGCTCAGAAGGCTTCAGAACACACCGAGAAAACCCCAGACCACAGAAAAGTATAGTGTGTGTGTGTGGGTGTAATTGAGGTCATGAAATCTCAAATAAACAAATGGAAAATAAAAATAAAAGAAAACTAATGTCACGAAACCTTTAACGTATACTACAATCAATAAAACGCACCACGTACTACGGGGGTTACAAAGCAATGTGGATTCTAGGTGTGTCCCGGGTCTAGATCTCTAGACGCGTACATGTATAGGACACACCTACTTACACACGGGCAGCCAGTCACCACCAGCCTTTCATTCATTCATTCATTCATTCAAAGAGCCTAATAAATACGAAGTAGAAAAGAAAGCAGGGGTTGACATCAACATCCGCCGGCCCGAACACGGAGCAGGTAAATAATTGTCCTCTGGGACTGTTTACCTCACATACTGCCCTGTGCTTTAATCTCTAATCCCTCAGACAACACGGGCCTAAGTGGAGCTCATTGTGTTGGTGAATTCCACGTCGCTCTCTCTCAAGGTGTGTGATTAACCCCTACTGTACATATACGTGTAAACACTCGCATCAAAGGCAGCCAGGGAGTGTGTGTCTGCAGGTGACAGGTCAGCGAAGGGTGAAGGGTCGCTGACAGCCAGGGCAGTCTAGCAAAAAGGAGGAGCGGGGGAATGGGGAAAGAAGCCAGGGCTTTTGGTTTGGTTAGTGTGGGAGTGGAACGGGGCTTGGTCTCTCTCTCTCTCTCTCTGGGACCGGAGGTTTTTTACTCCACGTACTCCAACTGCTAATAATGGCAAAACGTCAAGCAGTTAACTGAAATGACCGAGCAAACAGGACCACGGCACGTTAACGTGATTAAGTAGGCAAAGCACACATCAACGGGTTGCCCAAGTACTGCGTGGGTTTGACACATGGGTTTACCTCTTAACACGGTCTATATCAGTGTTGATTTCCTCGACTAATACCATGACGAAAAATGTTCGTCGACTACCTTATTTCACTGACCAACTAAATGGAAACTACATGAAAACTAAGCTACGGTGACTAAAAGTAGTATATATTGACAATTTTGTCAAGAAATAAAAACTAGACTAAAATGTTAGGAAGGGACTAGTGAACAAGAGATCCAGTATAAGTAAAAGACACGTCATTTTACACTTGCTTGCATGCTGAAAATAGCAGATCTACAAGCACGACAACGCGTCGCAGTTGTGAGCTTGTATACGTCGGCTATTTTCAGCCATGTGTCAAATCAGCCATTACCACACCATCAAGGTCCGCCAAAATACATTTTAGTCGACTAAATCAACTGTAGATTTAGTCGACTAAAATCCTATGACATTTAGTCGACTAAAAATAGACTAACACTGAAACATTTCAGGTGACTAAAATGTGACTCAAGGCTATAACTCTTGAACTTTTAGCCATAATATGGCTAAAAGTTCAAGAGTTATAGCCTGTATATTATGTATATTATACATTAAAAGAATATGTAGTAAAATAATTGGATCATGAAGCCACAACTCCCCATACAGGCCACACCCATTTGTGGATTTTCAAAACACACTACTACACACTACTATTCTATCCACAACTCATGTGACTCAGTACACATTCCACTCCCATTGACTATACAATTGTCATATTAATCCATTTAGGCCTGACGTCGAATTTAAAGAAAATGTCTTGTAATCCTGACGGTATTCTGAAAAACTTATATTTCTATTTCAGTGGTGCTCAATATTTCATGTGAAGAACCCCAGAAATGATATGTAATTGGCCGCCCGACCACCATCTGAAAATATGTTGTTCCAGGGACCTCCCCACAGAGTTAGAAAACATTCACTCTGAAAGAATATACATTCAAAGATTTTAGTTAAAAACATTCACTCTGAAAGAATATACATTCAAAGATTTTAGTTAAAAACATTCACTCTCAAAGAATACATATTCAAAGATTTCAGTTAAAAACATTCACTCTGAAAGAATATACATTCAAAGATTTGAGTTAAAAACATTCACTCTGAAAGAATATATATTCAAAGATTTGAGTTAAAAACATTCACTCTCAAAGAATACATATTCAAAGATTTGAGTTAAAAACATTCACTCTGAAAGAATATATATTGAAAGATTTGAATGGGTTAAAGCGCTCGAACCAGTGCCAGTTACTTCCACGGGCACCACAAATGTCACCGTTTGTTGTATTGCCAGAAATGTTGCTTTCATTTCTGCCCATACATACATACTCTTTTCTATGTTGCAGGGTGGAGTGAGGAAGCCATATAGAGCAGGTGTTGGCAAACAGGGTGGAGTGAGGAAGCCATATAGAGCAGGTGTTGGCAAACCCATGTGATGTGAGCTTGGGAACAGTTCCCACAGGTGATGGTAAACAGATAGAGAACATGCATGCGGCACGCACGCACGCACACACGCACGCACGCACACACACACAATGGCCGCTTTTCCACCGGTTGGTTCCCAATGGGAACCGGTTCAGTTATTTTTGGTTCTTGGTCCAATTGGAACGTTAATTATGAATTGAGTGCATGGGAAAAACCAAACCTATATCAGATTATCACCATGAAACTTCCCCCAATTGAGTACTTACACGAAGACAATGATTTATTGTGTTACAAACTTAATTTTTTTAAATATGCAAATTATTTACAGTAAGCAGGAACAAAAGACATAATAATAATAATACATAAAAAAAAGTCATCATGAATCATACGTATGCTAAGAACCTAACAGTGGAATATCTATAATTATAATGAACTATGCGTATATATAGTGCAATCTAAGTTACATAAGTTGAGCCTTTGCGTACGCCTGTAAGGTCGTCAGGGCAAGTGCTACGGCAAGTGCTACGTGCTAAGATGGAGTCTGAAGAGGTGGGGTTTTTGTGCATGTACGATTGTACGTAGGAACCCCCCCTGAACAGTAATTATGTTAAGTGATCCTTATGGAGCCATTACAATAAGTCTTAGCTTCTTTTCTTTTTTGCAAGCATTTGCATGATTTATTCATAATCCGATCTCTCGTTTCTGATATACCGTAGCCTGACTCACTGGGCGGGTGAAGTGAACAGACTATATATCCATTTCAAAGTTATCGGTTAACTTGCACGGTCACCAACTGTGTAAAGACACTTGCTTTGAATAAGCTGTGAAACATGTGTCCAACCATGCTTATTCGATGCGTGTGGAATAACTAAGCGCGTGCACACACACACACACACACACACGCACACAGAGAGAGAGAGAGAGAGAGCTGTATACAGTAAACTCCTCGGTATTATTTAAACATTTCTAATTCAGAGAGTGTATAACTGCAAATAGAACAAAGTATAGTCCAAAAAGATCCGCTTGGTTCCATTTGTACACTCTCAGAGTTAAAGCAACACTGGTGATTTTTACAGCGCGAGAGACCACATATAACAAGACCACACAAACTGTATATTTACATCTCACACTTGGCCTCGTAAACATTAGCGTTGCTTATTAATTGAAGCTCGTTTGTGTTTGTGAGGCAGAAGAACTGTGCGTTTTGCAGAGAACCAAAAAAGGGGGCTGGCAGAGGAAGAGCGTTCCATCTCAGCTGTCTCCCTGTTGCACTAATTGCAGTGGTGGAAAAAGTACTCAATTATTTTACTTATAGGTAAAAGTATCAATACTGCAATATAAAACTATATTCCGTTACAAGTAAAAGTTCCTGGAATTCAAAATGTACTTGAGGAAAAAAAAAAGTAAGAAAGTATTGGCATAGAAATGGACTTAAATACCAAAAAGTAGAAAGTAGTTATTACGCAGAATATCCCGTTTCAAATGTATACAAATCTTCTGAAAATAGCTGATCTACAAGCTCATTGTGAGCTTGTAGATCGGCTATTTTCAAGTGGCCAAAATAGAGCTGAAATGTTTCCCGATAATAATCAAAAGTGACTATAGCAACTAAAGTTTTCAAATAAATGTAGTGGAGTAAAAAGTATTGGAAATGGGAAATACTCAAGTAAAAGTACAAACACCTCAGAATTGTACTCAAGTAGCCTACAGTAAACGTAGTTGGGTTGTACTTTCCGCCACGGCGGACTAATTGAGTGATTGTGTACAGAGCTCAGACACACTGCCCCTGTGAGTCTATCTCACTGGACTATTATCGGAGTGGCTGTCAGACATGGGTCCAGAGCAGCTCGTGTGGAATGCGCTCCAACTGCGGGGGCCAGAAACGGGGCCCCCCCCTCTCTCTCTCTCTCTCACTCTACGCTTCCCCAAACCCACCATCCAACCAAACCCCCCGCCCCCTTCCCCCCGGGCCGCCCCCTTCCCAGCCACCTCGGGCCAATCAGTCAACAGGACCCCAGGGACCATTTTCAAAAACAATCACTCTCTCTAAGTAGTCAAGAGGTGCCAGGGCTAATTATAAACAAACTATTGATGTCCTAGCTCTAGCAGAAGCCTGTGCTAGACCGTGCCAGTGCAGTGGATGTGCGCACGTGTGCGTGTGTGTGTGTGTGTGTGTGTGTTAGGGTCACAGGAAGGTTCTGCTTGACAGAACATTCAATTGGCCGTTTAGCATCACTCGCCCACGGTCAGAGTCAGACAGCATCAAGTTAGCTTCAGGCTCAAATGACAAGGGCTTGGGTTCCGCCTTGAAGGAAGAAGAATATTGATTGACGTCAGATCAGAATGATTCAATTAAAGTGTTGCGTATAGACAAGAGTACTATGGCGTTAGCAGTGTGATAATTATTAACGATCGACCAGCATGGTAACTTAAGGATACGTGCACATTACTTAAATACGTTTTAGTTGAGCCTACTTTCACTCACAAAACGGTCATTCCATTTCCTCCGATACATTTCCGTATAGCCCCCTCCATGTATTGTTACATGACATTCTTCTATACAGGCAATGACAAAATGGCTTTCATTTGAAAAGAAAATTATGTGCAAACTCTTGACGCTGGCGACACATTCAGCCTGGTCACGTCACCGCTATACCAAGACTGATGCAGCTCTCCCCACCAGCAGTGACGACGATCTAAACCTCATTATATATATATATATATACACTTTGATATATGATCTAGTGTCGTCGTAACACAAATACCTGCTCTACACGGTCACAATGCATTGCACTGCAACGCATTGTGGGCTTGTAGACCTGCTGTTTTGTGTGTGTGTGTGTGTGTAATTCAAGCGCATGTGAATTGACATTACAAAAATATATTTTACACATCTTGAATACGAATGTGCCTATGACCCTTCAAAACCGCAAAGACCAAAAACGCATATAGTGACAAAACGTGCAAAAGTTCCATCGTGATTAACGACTCACTTTTCAACACGAGAGTGACATCAAATGAATCCAACGTCACGGCTTTAACGACCGGAGCCGCCAGGCGGTATACAGAGCATATTTCGGGGTCTAAATCATACGATAAGAGTGCTGTAATGTTAACGGGACCCTGCCCTGGGCTGTGTGTGTGTGTGTGTGTGTGTGTGTGTGTGTGTGTGTGTGTGTGTGTGTGTGTGTGTGTGTGTGTGTGTGTGTGTGTGTGTGTGTGAGAGAGTGAGAGAGGGAGACAGAGAACAGAGTGACAGACACACTCCAGAACCAAAGGAGTCCCATCCTCCTCTGGTTAAAACAACAACAGCCCCTTTTTTTTCCCGAGGAGCTATCGCTCTACGAAACATGCCGGTCTGATCCGAGAATGAGAGAGAGAGAGAGAGAGAGAGAGAGAGTATTTATTTTGGTAGGGGCTTCCATTTCTTTTTGCTTTGAATAATGAATTAGGAAAACATAGGGCCTGCAGTGGGGATGTGGGGATGTGTGGGAGAGAGCTGCACTCCGCCGTCCCATAGTAGGAGAGGGGTTGGGGGATGTCGAGGTGTCCAGGGATAGGAAGAGCTCATCCTATCATACATTCATCCATTGATTGGGGGGGGGGGGAAGTACTTTTTTTTACTTCAGTAACAACTACTCAAGTTACAAGTAATAGTCCGGAATTCAAAATGTACCAAAGTTGACCAAAAGTACAAAAGTATTGGCATCGAGTATTAACCGTACTTTAAGTATAGGCCAACCAAAAGTATAGAATGTACTCGTCCCATTTCAAGTATTCAAATGTATTTTGAACAGCTTTTGAAAATAGCCGACCTACACAAGCGCACAATGCGTATAGCGATGCGACACATTGTGAGCTTGTAGATCGGTTACATTTTGATCACGACAGCAGCTACTGCTGCCAAATGCAACGTGTGTGTGCATGTGCGTGTCTGTATGCATTGTCACATGTGTACACTGCAAAATAAAAATATATATATATATATCACGATTCCGTGTGTTTACACGTGCCCGCACGCACGCGTCAAGTCGGCCAGGGGGCATGGGGGGTTTTTGTACACGTACGCCACATACCTGCATACTTGTGTGTCCCTCCGTGCGTGTTTAAGAGAGACGCCAGGGTACCGGAAACGTGACACAGTCCATGCAGCCAAAGAGACTGTGGAACAGCCTCCGCCCCATGCAAGCCCCACCACCACCAACACAACACCTTCTTTTTCTCATCCTCTGCTCTGGGGAGAGGGGTTAAATAAATGTTAGTGATGTGATAACCAGCCTGTTTATTGAGGGGGGGAGGCCGGCAGCAGCACACACAGCTAGGAGGGCTGCCGGGGTTTCCTCTCTGATGATGTCATATCAACCCGTCAACCACCGCGCGCAACGCTGACACACGCGCACGCTGACACACACACACACACACACACACACACACACACACACACTGCTCTTCTCCATCACTTCTTGCACCATCAACAAGCTTGTGAGCTGCACTCTAAAAGGGTGACCTTTGAGGAGAACTCCTCAGGAGACAATGTAAACCCTTTTAGACGTGTAGCGCGCTATTAAACAATCACGCAGGTCTACCTATACGGTCTACGCAGTATATCTAGCCTAGATGAGAAATGAGCACTCCGGGTTTTACAGCGTAGGAACAGAGAAATGCAAGCTTTGAAGCTATTGACAATTACAAAAAGAAATTATAGCGAAAATAGGCGATATACAAGCCCACATCGTGGCTATTTTGAAAAGGTTCGGGAAAATCTCTGAAGATTTCAGAAGACTTTCGGAAAGGTTTCACTATAGAATGACATGCCTAACATGGTTCCAACTAATTCTAATACTGTGTGAGCCAGAGCGTCTCTGTGTTGGTACTATATACTCCAATGTGTGTTGTGTGCTCACAGCAAATGCCCCACAACCACCAAAAACTATCCGAGGCGCAGATAACCGCTACTAGAGAGAACAATAGAAAGTATTCATCGGATATGGCTCGTGAAAGAATTTGTCACCTCCTACTGTACTTCGTTCTAAAAATCAGGCCGACCTGTTACAGCTTATTGTTTTTATTTGTTGTTTTGCTCAAAATTCCCCCCATAAAACCCCTTTTCCCAAAATGTTCCAGCCCTTGTTGGTGGTGGTGGTGCACTCTTTAAAAGTCTTCACTTTCTTCTCCTCCTTCTTCCTGTTTCCCCCGTGAAAAACACAGGGTGAGGCCTATATAGGAGGCGAGTTTCAGTTCAAAGTTGAAAAGGGCACCATTCGAAAACACTGGCAGGTATTCAACGAGTAAGGCACATTTTATGATAACAGTCAGTTTGACTTGTTGCTCCGAAGCGTTTGGCTGTAGATTCTGTGCAATTAGGAACACGGAGCGAAAAAAAAAAGGGGGGGGGGGGGGAGAGAGAGAGAGAGAGAGAGAGAGAGAGAGAGAGCGAGAGATGAAGTGTGTGTCTGCCGTGTCAAGGTCAGTTTGTCAGCTTGAGTGCACTGTGAGAATCGGGAGTGTTAATTTATTTCATTTTCTAATGTCTCCCGGAGTTAACACTCCGTATTTTACAGTCGTGCTCTGTTCTAACATACTTGGCACAAAGAAACGCAGCTCCTACACACGGAGCAAAAGTTGCTGCAAAATACCACTGCATCTTTTTGGGCTTGAACTGTAGCCAGACGATTGGGCCATGCAAGTAAAAAAAAGAACTAAAAGCCTGTCCTCGTAACTGTTCAGTGTTAATACTGCGAAAGTCCACTGGAATTTTGTGTTCATAAATGAGCACGGGAAAGGGTTAGAGCGATGGCATAAATCAGAGGGGTTTCTCTCTCTCTCTCTCTCTCTCTCTATCTCTCTCCTCTGAATAAGTGACCGTATGAGTGTAATAATAAACATCGTAGGCGGAGATTGATGTCGGATGGGCCTGACTCAGGGCACGTACTTACTTACCCATGCACAGGCCGTGCCCACCTCGGACACCAGCTCTCCTCACAGTTCCCACATTATGCCACTTAGACCGGACACCAAATTCTGAAGAGTTTTCTGAGGGAAAAAAAAACAATGTCAATGGTGCTCAACCATTTTCATGTCAAGGACCCCCCCACCCAAAGGAGAAGATTTGAGTTAAAAACACTTGCTCTGGAAGAATATATATTCAAAGCTTTGCGACACATTTTCACAATTCTTCAAAAATAGCAGATCTACAAGATCGTAGCCGTCTGCTATTTTCCAATAGCTAAAGCATCACATAATGCTTAGAACACCAAAAGGGGTTCCCGTCCTCAATGCGTTATACCGCGAGAGAAACAGGAAGAAATGACGGACACAATATCCCCCCGTGATCAAACATTGTTGATCCTCACATGAACACTAACCCGGGCCGCGATGCAATCTGCCGCCACATGCGGGCACAAAATAATTGAACGTGCTGAAATTTAGGGAACTATTTTGAGGTATTTCCTCTCGTCCGAGCGGGGCTGCAGCGCAGATTGGCTTAATTAAGCGGGGAAAAACAGGAAGTTTTAAAGTCATGTCTATAATTAATTGGTGGCCTCAGCCAAAGGGTCTGCCGTGGTCAGTCAGTCTGAGGGTAGGGAGGGATCTTAAAGGAAGGAGATAGGCTGCCACACTAACGGCCTGATTTATATTTAGTTTGTTTGTCGGTGTTGCGGCCCCCCAAAAATAGCCGATATATATATATACATTTTGTATAAGGCGCCGTATTCACAGGATTCATGCATTATAAATGAAGCATTATAAAGCTTGGATTCAAGACTTACGACGACTCGAAATGCAGACATTTCAATCTTTTATTATAAATATAGTAAATACTTCAAACCCGTGATATGCTCGTTTGATAAGTAACCACACTGATGATTTACATTAAAAGCAGCTTCGTCAGAAGGCATCGTTTGAACATTTGAAGAAAGGTTGTGATAAAAAATAAAACACGTGGCCGGTGTTTTTTCTTTCTTTCTTTTTTTTTGTTTTTTTGCTAGTGGTGCTATCTTCTGGTTGGGAGCTTGCCATGCGTCAGACTTGATTTATTCCGCTTGCTCGTTTTGTTATCAGGGGCCCTTAATATGAGGTCTCAGAAGAGAGAGGGGGCCCATCCAATCAGCAATCTGGGCTGGCCCCTGGACAGCTCTCATTGGGGTCTTCTTATATACCGACCGCCGGTATACACTCCCAGATCACTGGACACAGCGTCCCGCGTCTTATCCACCCATCCCCACTATACGTGGCTATCTGGGAGCGCTAGATGAAAATTTATTGCATTTCTATCCTTCAACTAGCTGAGCCAAATGATGTTTACACAGGCATACCTCGCTCTGAAGAGAGTGTGGGCCTAGAGTCTGGGACGCAGCGTTGCATTCTGGGGCAGGAAGGAGGGGCCAGTTAAATCCCACCAGACCTCATAGCCTGTACTTGACCCAAATGACTCAAGCTATGACTCCATGTGGATTGTACAGAGGACTGATACCAGCCAAGAAGACACACACACGCGTGCGTGCACGAGCGTGCGCGCACACACACCGACACACACACACACACACACACACACACACACACACACACACACACACACACACACGCTTGTTGCATGGACAAGCATGTACGCATATACAGTACACAGATATATAGCTTGTATGTATGTATGCACGCACACACACCATCCCTCTCTGACTCATCATAGTTTCATTGTACACTCTATCTCGCCTAACACACCAGTGTGTGTGTGTGTGTGTGTGCCTGTGTGTGCCGCGAGACCCTTGCAGATAAGCGGTGTTTTTGAATGGGAGCAGTGAAAGTTGTGACCGTAGCAAAGGGAGATAGCGAGGAAAGACACTGCAGACACAGTGCAGTGGCCCACGGGTCCATAAAGACACTGCAGACACAGTGCAGTGGCCCACAGGTCCATAAAGACACTGCAGACACAGTGCAGTGGCCCACAGGTCCATAAAGACACTGCAGACACAGTGCAGTGGTCCATAAAGACACTGCAGACACAGTGCAGTGGCCCACGGGTCCATAAAGACACTGCAGACACAGTGCAGTGGCCCACAGGTCCATAAAGACACTGCAGACACAGTGCAGTGGCCCACGGGTCCATAAAAACACTGCAGACACAGTGCAGTGGCCCACAGGTTCATAAAGACACTGCAGACACAGTGCAGTGGCCCACAGGTCCATAAAGACACTGCAGACACAGTGCAGTGGCCCACAGGTTCATAAAGACACTGCAGACACAGTGCAGTGGCCCACAGGTCCATAAAGACACTGCAGACACAGTGCAGTGGTCCATAAAAACACTGCAGACACAGTGCAGTGGCCCACAGGTCCATAAAAACACTGCAGACACAGTGCAGTGGCCCACGGGTCCATAAAGACACTGCAGACAGTGCAGTGGCCCACAGGTCCATAAAGACACTGCAGACAGTGCAGTGGCCCACAGGTCCATAAAAACACTGCAGACACAGTGCAGTGGCCCACGGGTCCATAAAGACACTGCAGACACAGTGCAGTGGCCCACAGGTCCATAAAGACACTGCAGACACAGTGCAGTGGCCCACAGGTCCATAAAAACCAGCCATGAACAACTTCAGGATAAATTGAAACCCTGAAATGGAAGATCATGACATCACATCACACTGAAAGTGTTTCCACAAACATGATTGACACCTCAGCACATCATCAGTCTAGAACATGATCTCCCATAGATGAGAGAATGCCTATAGCATTTTCTTTTGTTGACATACGTTTAATTGCTTTAAACAGGGCCCTGCCGTGATTTCACTTATTGTTTTGTTTTTAGAAGGCCGGGGGCTCTGACAGAAATACTCGGGGAAGTATTGCGTTTGGCGGCGAGCACAGGTTCTCATGCACGCTCTGAGTTGAATTGAAAAACGCCTCGGACACTGCAGGGGCTGCCCGTTGAGCTATAGCAAACGAGAGGAGAGATAGCGGTAACCTCGCTCTGAACTCTCAACAAGACTCACCGAGTATTCCTTGGATCGACGCCGCAGAAACATACTTAAATGAGTTGCGTGATTTAGTGGCTGGGTTTCAAAGGACAGGCTCGCAGACAAAAAAAGCTCGGTGATATTAAAGGCTTTTCCAGCACAGAGGAACAGAGCGCTCGCTGACAAAAACTTGACATTGTTGCCTGAAACCCATTTGATAGTCAAATCGTGGTAAAAATGCACGGGTAGATATTTTCTACGGTTGAGAGACAAAGTGAAATGCAAAGTTTGGTTGATCAGTAACAATGCCTGGTGGGGGGGGGGGTATTTAATAGTGATTCTGGTGAGTTGATGTGAGGTGACCATGGCCCATGGACGTGTGGTACCGAGGTTACTTACTGGAGTAGTACCGTTTTGTATAGTAGTTTAAAAATTCACAATGTTTTATTTTATTTTTTATCCCACGATTTTTTTCAGAATATGTTGTTGGGTTGTAGAATGGCTCTAAACATGTCACTTTCTGATTTATATAAAAAAAAAAATATAACATGAATGGCCTCAGCTCACCCTTTAGTGATAACACAAACGACATAGTACCACCATGTTGTTTCAAAACTTGATAATAACGATAAGCGATTTGCTTTACCGAAGATGGAAACATGTTTCCCCCGGATTGTAGATAAGCTCAGGTGATAACATTGGGAGTGAAAGGGGGGAGAGAGAAGGGGCGCTATGCAGAAAAGGAGGGTCTGTGTGGACCTTATACCACTGGCGTGAGTCGGGGGGGCAAAATACATTTTGAATCTATACAGCTTGTACAATGCAGCTAGCTCTGGTCCATAGCTCTATGCCGTTGCCGTTTAGAGCTATGTTACCGATGACTTCCGGGGCTCGCATAAATGCACGTTAAATAACGTTTAGTGGAAGCACTCTTTTTTTTATATATATATATATATATATATTTATTTTTTTATCCCACGATTTTGTAACCCATTTTTCACCCCTGTGTCAATCATCTAATGTGATCCTGGGCTCTACACACCCTCCACCAACCTAGTCCCCATATATGGGGGACAAGGGGAGAGCAACGGACTTGAACTCATGCTTCCTTCATGCCTGAGTGTCCAAGTTGCTCCTTTACACCTGACAGGGGGGAGTTTCCCTGGTTGGACGTAGCGCGGGGAAGGAACACGTTATTCCTTAGTGGCAGCACTCTGAGCCCCCCACCACACGTATAAAAAGGTACTTTTTGGCCAGAAAGGTATTTTTCTTCCACCGGAGGAAAAATATTCTGTATGAGGGTTTTCTCTTGGCAATATCGGTAGAGGGCGCAGTGGAGTAACAAAGTTGGGGGGGGTTTTCGGTGGAAAGATAATCGCTTTTTGGCCAAACAGTACCTTTTATACGTGTGGTGGGGGGCTTCCCCGTGTGGTGGGGGGAAAAAAACGTTATTTTTATTTACGCTAAAGACGAGAGGCTGGTCTTCATTTATGCGAGCCCCGGAAGTCATCTGTAACATAGCTTTAAAACGGCAACGGCATAGAGCTATGGACCAGAGCTAGTACAATGCCACAAGGTAAGACTTTCATGTAATGCTAGGGAGGGGAATGCTGCGACGCTCTACACATGCAAATCAAACAACCAGTCAGTTATAATTGTACAGTAGCGGAGTAATTTGTTATTTTGGTCATGATTTATTGTGTGATTAATAATCAAAAAAAGGAAGTGGCTGCACCATTTGCACTCACCTGGTGTGTGCGTGTGTGTGTGTGTGTGTGTATCGAGTGCAAAAAGTTCCCTCTGTGTTTGAGGGAACAAAGCATTAAACAAACAGTCTCTTCATTGGTAGGCTGGGTTACTCCTGGAATACTTTCATTTGTCTCTCTAATACTTCCTCATTTACAGCAAGAATGTTTAGAGCACTTCCTTTGCATGAGAGGATAACCCCCCACGCACACACGCACGCACGCGTCTTCGATTTGTGGCATGTGATCCAAATACAACACAAATAATGAATCCAGTCAAGACAGGTGCGACGCACCAACCAAAATGGCCTTTTAGAAGAAGAGACGCCATGGCCCAGATATTTCAAAATGGCAGACGGCAAAACAAAAACATGCCAAATAGATACAGATGCCTGGGGTCTTGGTATAAAGGTCAGTCAGTTCTACTGGACACTTTGATTGACTGACCGGTCAGTATATTTGTACCAGTGCTATGTTAATCTAAAAAACATTACTCTGTCAGGTCTGTCAGGAAATTAAATTAGTCCACTAACCCCCTTTGGCATGCAAACAAAGCAGTAGTTTAAAGTGTTTATTACAATGGTAGTATCTCAGTGATGGGGAAAATGTTCCAAGTACATAAAAATGTCACCACTGGAAGAAACTCCAGTCACTCAATGTTAATCAGGGACATCGCTGACCATTTGTGAACAGAATTGACTGAGAGACTGCCATCGCGCAAATTCCAGCTTTTCACCAGAGGAGAAAAATGTTTTTTCTTTTTTTTATGAGTTAATAGCACAGGCAGACTCTTCACATACTAGACTCTAGTATGTGAAGAGTCTGCCTGTGCTATTAACTCATTTTGAAAGTACCCCTGAGTACCCCTGTACTAGAGCATGTCTGAAATAAGTGTCAGAGCTGAAATTGACATGTAAATATGAAATAAATGCTTAAACATGTAGCTATATGTGTAATGTTAGAGACCACAGAAGTGAACCTTTCAAGTCTGTTTTCTCAACTCGCCGTTTTCTGCAAGACATTACTCTATAAAAGCCATATCTCCAAAACTGGTGGGTCAAACTAAACAATTTGAAGCTATGATTCTGTGCTTTCATAATATGGCATGAGAAAACTGAAAATTCAAAAAAATCCAATGGCAGTCCCTCAGTCAAATTTAGTCAGTTGGTTTCCCTACTCCCGACGAGAGTGCTACAATTCCTCATATAGATCGGCTACTTTTGCCGTTTGCGATGACGCACACACGGCCGCTTGTTATTACGCGGACGCACACACGGCCGCTTGTTATTACGCGGACGCACACACGGCCGCTTGTCATTACTCGGCGGAGCCGCGGAGAAAAAAAAGTCGGCTTGGCACTATTTGTTGCCCCCCTCAGTGTGTTGCCCTACGCGCAGTGCGTGTGTTGCCCTACGCGTAGTACGCGCAGTGCGCGTATAGCGACAGCTCTGATGTTAACAG
Source organism: Protomyctophum parallelum (assembly GCF_964188405.1). Taxonomy (NCBI): domain Eukaryota; kingdom Metazoa; phylum Chordata; class Actinopteri; order Myctophiformes; family Myctophidae; genus Protomyctophum; species Protomyctophum parallelum. The sequence continues at coordinate 33,127,034 of NC_139709.1, read as the reverse complement.
GTTAACTGCGGACCGTTTACGGCCGTCTTTTAGGCTAGGCTGCCTACGTTTAAAGTGACCTTTGAACAGCCACTGCACCGCCCACTGAGTTGCTCGTCATGAAAATCCACTTTAAAAACGGTGTAATCGCTTTGTTGTAGTGTTGAAAAGTGTTCCAAAGTGCCGACCACAACAACAGAACGGAGCAGGAAGTGCTCCGCACCGGTCCACCCCCTCCATTGTAATGAATAGGGACTCCAATTTCCAATAATAGTATTTGTAGACAAGAGTAGCACAATTTAGTAGCAAATTTGCACCCTGTGGCCAGAAAAATAATGTGTGTTTGACTACTAGGCTTTGTCTGGATTGCTGAATTACTACAATGGCCATAATGCTTTGGTGCACTGCCCCCCCCCCCCCCCCCCCCCTCCTGTGGAGAGGGAGAGGGCGGAGGGCTTACTGAGACAACATATAGTCCAGGAAGGAAGTGAGACCAGTGTCTGTGACATCACAGATACTTATAATCTTTAAAATATCTTAAAAATATCTAAAAACACATCAAATCCACATAAAAACCTCAGGAAAGTGTTTCTTGTCTCCCAAACATCCTTAAAATAAGATCTGGTTGAACAAGGGGTGAATTAAGTGGCCCTTTAAGCATGTTACATGTGATAACAGTTAAGTTTACTTAAGCTTCACATTATAGTGCATACTTGTAGTACAAAGCTTCACATTATAGTGCATACTTGTAGTACAAAGCGTCACATTATAGTGCATACTTGTAGTACAAAGCTTCACATTATAGTGCATACTTGTAGTACAAAGCTTCACATTATAGTGCATACTTGTAGTACAAAGCGTCACATTATAGTGCATACTTGTAGTACAAAGCGTCACATTATAGTGCATACTTGTAGTACAAAGCGTCACATTATAGTGCATACTTGTAGTACAAAGCGTCACATTATAGTGCATACTTGTAGTACAAAGCGTCACATTATAGTGCATACTTGTAGTACAAAGCGTCACATTATAGTGCATACTTGTAGTACAAAGCGTCACATTATTGTGCATACTTGTAGTACAAGCCTGTGTTAGTGTTGAGTTGCCATTCTATTTATAAACTGCAATGTCTCACCAACAACATTGAGGAATGACAAGGTGTGCATGTTTGCAATGAAGCTCTTGCTCATGGCCAACAGTTTTCGGCAGTGGTGTAACGTAACTAAGTACATATACTCAAGTACTGTACATAAGTACGATCTGTGGGGTATTTTTTACTTTACTTTACTTTACTTTCCAACTTTCAATACTTAATTCTACTCCACTACAATTATTTGAAATCTTTAGTTATTAGTTACTTTGTACATGATTATTATTACAAAACATACATTATACCACTTTAGCCCTATATAAATTTTAGCCATTTGCAAATAGCAGATCTACAAGCTCACAATGCGGCGTGATGCAATGCATTGTGAGCTTGTAGATCGGGTATTTGCAAAAGATTTGTATACATTTCATATAGATTTGAAAACTTCTGAAATGGGACGTTCTGTATAATGAGTACTTTTACTTTATAATCGTAGCCTATAAGTCTATATTTGTACGTCATTTGTGTACGTCATTAAATGGTTCTGATCAATTGAAAATGGAAGACCCTTATGTCTCTTTTCTGTTTTTTTTATTAACAGTTTTTTTTTAATGACCTGTACTTTCATTTGAAATACTGTGAAATAAAAATTTCAATCAATCAATCAAGTAGTTTTTCCACCACCGGCCTTACATACATTAGAACCCCGAGTGTTACTGTAATAGCGAGTCTCAGAGCTAAATGTACACTCAGGACATTACAGTGTACTGTAACTGTAAGTCTCACTTTCAGGTCAGAGGTTTGGTAGGTTGTCAGCGGTGACTGATATTCACTTTTCCTCTTTCCAAGTAAAACGGCTCTGTTCTCTTGCCCTTCCTCCGTTCTCAGCCTTCGAGCTCATCCCCTCCCATAAAGCCTCATTCCCTACAACTTCCTGGAAGAGGCGTAGGAGCACATATACTGTAGTGTGCAGTGTACGCAATGTGCACCCGCACGACCATGGCCCCGTGTCACTCCTGTGCTTTTCATTCTTTGCCTCATTGCACAGTAAAATAGTACAGTTCATTCAAGAGTGTAAAAACAAGTACAAGTACTTTACTGTACATGGACTCACTCCCACATTGCTTTTGTGATGAGCAACATTCGACTGACTGGGACAGATATCGCAACCTTACAATATAATTTTATAATGGTTTAACGGTCACTCACAAAAGTGGGTCAGTATCCCATTTGTGGATTGCGGACCACTAGTATCACTTTTCTCATTTACTAAAACCTTTTTCTTCCTTTTTTTCCCAAAAGATTTTTTGTTTTAGTTCAGAAATGTTTAAATACATTTCTCGCTGTGAGCTTGTTGATTGGCTATTTTCACTATTAAATAGGGTTTAATTAAGTGATTCATTTCATAATTTATATTTCTATGTTTGAGTCCAGGGGAGACACCAAATTCACCCGTTGGGTCTCGAGTGAAAAGGTTTGTGAACAAAACACCTGATACAGTAGACAGGATGGTATCGAATACACACCTGACCTGACGTTCCGAGACTACTGTGCATTGTTGGTACTTCAGATTATTAGAACACCCGTGACTTTCTCAGGCAGCTTTGACAGTAATGTTAACGAAGTCCACACCCACAACACCAGAGGGAGCGCAACAAACCATGTACAACCCAGATTGGGCACAAACAGGGACTAAATTATTTTCGCTCCTATGCCACCAAAATGTGGAACGCCCTGCCAACAGTGATTAAGACATGTGAATCCCTTGACTCCTTCAAAAACGCTCTCAAATGGCACCTACGGACGGCTGCAATTCGAAACTGGCCCCCGTAAAATCTGAATCCCCCCCACACCACCACCACCCCTTTTTCCCCTCACTGTATATGTTTCTTTTCCCTTTTTGCTTCCTTTATGATGAATTCCTGTTCTGTTCTTTAACTATATAGAAGTGTCTATTTGTACGTCTCTAAATGTTTTGATGAATTGAACATGGTGGACCATCTTGTAAACAAGTGTAATGCTTAATTGGGTCGTCCACTCACAGTTAAGTCTTTGTATTGAGTTTGTGCTTGAAATGTACTGTAATTCTGCAAACTGTTAATAAATATTTCAATCAATCAATCGTGTGTCTAACTTGCACAAACAACTGCTTCTGCCTCTCCAGCGAGAGTAAGTAGCGAAAGTAAGCCTGTAGGAGTCCATCCACAATTACTTGGACCACCTGATACTATCTATGGTGACGTTATATAATATATTACCTGGGTTGGCAGGCACAGGGAGGGGGAACTGGGCCCAGCATCCGGAACCATGCAGGCTACCTCCTACTATTGCAGAAGTTGAACTCTTGCAGCCTCATCGTCGACCATACCAACCTGGAAGTGAGTTTGGAGAGGTTAAAACCCCCGGGACGACGCGTGGTGGTGATCACTAAAGACTTCAAACTTTCCCCTCCGTGTAAAAGACCACCACGTTTCAACTGTCCAGAACATTCCAAGTCGTTTCTGTTCATATACACTGCATATACACTACAGAACCGTTCCTCTCTGCTGCACTGAGCTGACTGGCCTTCATCATCATTATCTCAAACGTCACATCTCTAAATGGTTAAAGTTGCATGAAGCACTCCACCATTTCTGTCTCAAATGCACATTCATGTTGTCTTATACGGACCCCTGAAAACACAGGGTTTACGATCTATTCTTGTACACTTCCAAAACAGTTACAGAATAATAATAATATATCCCATGTAATGTAATGGTCACCTATGAAATGCTAAAAGTGGGATTTTAAACTAACCATTTAGGGAAACTTGCGCTTCCTGTGAGTAATTCTGAAAGATTTTATGACTGGTGTGAGGAAGGCACTTCCTTTCTGAGGAATTGCATGTTCTTTTCATATTATTGTGCAGTTGCGAAATTTAATTTAATTAAACAATTTAAAAATAGAACACCTCCTCGTGACTTCGCCCTCTCTAGGGATTTGGCCAGGCACATACATACAATACACTCCAGGAGTACAATGAAACTAAATATATAATAATAGAAGTCTTGAACAAACAAAAAAAAAGACATCAAATGATTTGTTGTCCTTCCAATTTAACCCCCCCGAAGCAATGGCGTAACGTTAATGGTTTTCCCCTCCCCTACTAGAATGTGCCCTCTTGTCTGTCGAGGAAACCCAAAAGGGCTGAGTCAGAGATCCCATCTCTTCCTGAGGCAGGGCCGGTGCTGTGCTGGGCTCCCCTTTCAAAGGCACTGTGGAAAGATCAACGGGCATCTCCTCAGGGAGCCACTGTGCAGCGCTGCACTGCTCGCTGCCCAGTGCTCACACACTGCACTGCTCGCTGCCCAGTGCTCACACACTGCACTGCTCGCTGCCCAGTGCTCACACACTGCACTGCTCGCTGCCCAGTGCTCACACACTGGACTGCTCGCTGCCCAGTGCTCACACACTGCACTGCTCGCTGCCCAGTGCTCACACACTGCACTGCTCGCTGCCCAGTGCTCAAACACTGCGCTGCTCGCTGCACCAGTGCTCAAACACACACTGCACTGCTCGCTGCCCAGTGCTCACACATTAGATAGCATTTGATACAGACTTATGGCATGTTATGTAGACAGCACTATAATTGCATTGTAATGTGGTCATAGCACGTCATAGTACATATGTATAGCATAGTAGTATAGATGTATAGTTTATATGTATAGCTTCATTATATAGATATTCCACTGTTACTTTCTTAGCTTACGCATGTTTCTTGATGAATGTTTTTATGTGATCTATTCCCATGCTTTTTTTGTTCTTGCTTAATGTAAGTCGCTCTGGATTAAGCTCTGCTAAATGCCTAAATTGTAAATTGTACTGCACTGCTCGCTGCCCAGTGCTCAAACACTGCGCTGCTCGCTGCACCAGTGCTCACACACTGCTGGGGTCTGCAGCGTGTCCACACCAAAGCCAGTCAGTCAGTCTGTCTGCTATAGTGGCCAGTGGTGGAAAAGGTACTCGTAAACGTTTTACTTTATCAATACTGCAACGTAGAACTACTCCGTTACAGTAAGTTGAGTAAAAGTGCAAAAGGTATGCAAAATAAATGTGCTTAAAGTACCAAAAGTAGAAAGTATACTCACTATGCAGAATGTCCCATGTCAAGTTTTCAAATGTATTAAAAACTCTTTTGAAAATGGCAGATCTACAAGCCGATCTACAAGCCGATCTACAAGCTCACTAGGCTATTTTCAGTTGGACGAAATGTATTGTTTTGTAATAATAATCAAAGTGACCAGTAAATCAGGTTTTCAAATAAAAGCAGTGGAGTAAAAGTACAAAATTTGCTCCCCCGAGATGGATTGGAGTAAAAGTAAAAGTATAATAGTCTGCTCACTCTGTTGGCCTATACTTTGTTTACCTTGGCCCCTGTCCGTAGGACTTTCAATATATAGCGCTGACCCTGGGATCTAACCCACTTCCTATCTTTTTAACTTTTTTCCTGGTCAGTATGCAGCGTCTCTCTCTCTCTCTCTCTATCGCTCTGTCTTTGTCACAGGCCTTGTTACTCATTCTCTGGCTCCGTTTGTCCCTCTCTCTGTCTCTGTTTCTCCCGCACTCTTACCCCTTTCACCTCTGCTCTCTCTCTCATCAGTTTCTCAGAGACCCCTCCCTCTGCGATTGCGTTCTTCTAAATCTAGGCGGCAGTTTGAATTTGTTGCCTGCTGTATACTACTACTACTACAAGCACTGAGTGACAAACACCAGCGGCTCATGGCACACAACAACTTACAATCTCTCGGCCTGTACCAGTGTGATGTGATCATGTCTGGTGTAAGTTCTTGTGTGCGTTTGACTCTCTCAAACCTGTTGCACGTCCATTTTTATTTTAGTTTAAAATCACGAGAACCTTCTGTGATGCCGTGTTTATGTTTCCTCCCTCATAGCACCATGGATACCAGTCAGACACCGTGCCAAGCTATATGGGCCCCATCTCATAAATTCAGAAACCTATAAATATTTGCTCGTCCTTTGTGTTTAACACCCGGTTGGATTTACATATCCCTACGGTCGGTTTGTAATTTGTCCTGTTGGAAGCACATGGAGCCTGTTCAATTCTTGAGCCTGGTGGTCTCAATACAAATTATGTTTTACATAACACCTCAAACAGTATATATACCAGCCCCGCAAATGAACACATACCAGTATTTGGCATTTGTCTAAGTGAAGAGCTAAGTTAACAACTTTGAAATAGCAAGGGTCTTTGGGCCAATGTTTGAAAAGATTGACCTGTGAACAAAAAGGTAATTATAAAATGACATGCAGGGCCGCAGTGAAAATAAAGAGATTTCACGGAAACTATTAAAAGAAACAATCCGCAATAATTTAAAGCTATACAATCCGTAAAGTTATTTCTTTACCAGGCTTTGTTGAACCCTTGGGAGATATTGCACTGTAGGCCTGTAGGGCAGTGGTTCTCAAGGTGGGGCCCGGGGACCCCCAAGGGTCCTTGGGGAAGTTCGAGGGGGGTCCCCAGCAAAAATGATAGTCAGGAACCAAATGGACCCTTATGGGTCTGTAACTCAGAGTGTACAAAATAATGGAACCAAATCGACCGTAACAGGTTCATTTGGTTCCATTTGTACACTCTCAAGAGTTAAATTAACATTTGCTATAGGATAGAAATGCCGTACAAATGGGGGTCTGCAGGCTAATAAATGACAATTTGGGGGTCCTTCACATGAAAAGGTTTGAGAACTATTAGGCAGGGAGCTCAGCCCACCTCCACCCACGTGCACTGCAAACATAATAGGCTAGTAGGCTAACTAGTTATATGGATAAATACCGTTTTCTTCATTAGACACTAGGCAGGCCTACTATAAATTCCGGATTGCAGCTTTTAAAAAAGGAGCGAGAGAGAGAGAGAGAGAAGCGCAATGACAAAAACGTTGACTCCAAATGAAATGGCGTAGGCTACTATCTGGCAGTTGCTGTGCAGTCGAGCGCATTCCTCAGCACTCAATAAACTCGGCTAAATCAATATGTCAAAGAGCAGAGAGATAACGCTAAGCTGAGACATAAATCTCACCATCTCTAAAAAATCTTTTCGTCTACAAGCGGTGCGGTGGGCTATTACTCACGGGTCATATTCGCTTACATACACCAAACACTGCGACAGGTAGCCTACTTTGTACTGGTGGTTCAAAAGGACAGGGAAGTGAACTGACTGAGAGCACGTGTACTCACTGCTCAAGGACCTCAAGAGATGGGTAAAAAGTCCAGTGGGAGTGTGTGTAGGCTACTAAACGTGTAGTGAATAAAAGGCGACTTTGGTGAAATAAAGAAGGCCTACAAACACCCAAAGAACAGGCTGTAAAGCATCAATCCTGAACTGAACCCCCTCTTCTGAAAAATAAATGAATGAAAATGCAGTATATATCCTTTTCTGGCATGAAAATGCGCTAATTCCAGCTAGATCAATCAACACATTCTCTCAACAGCCTGGCGGCGAATGGCATTTTGAGGTCTACTCTTTTTTCCCCCACCCACTTGTTTTCCTCACAATCAGGGAATTAAATGTCCAAAAGAATGTAGGCTACCTGGAGATGGAATTAAATCATAGAGGAATTGGGGAGACAGGGGAGTAGGCTACAACAACGATTGATGGAACTGCCATGTATACAACTATGCTGGGGAGTGCTGTTGGGAAACATGTTGGCCTCTTTGGAACAATTTCACAACAGTTTGTCTGTTCTTAAATGTCTTTAAAACAGCAACGGTATCAAATTTCGCTTGTATCACCAAGAACAATTTATTTGAAAGATTTAAATAAAATTATTTTTATACCGTCTCAGAAATGAAACAACCAACAAACAAACAAACGAACAAACAAACAAACAAAAAGAAAACAAAAAATACAATACCGAAACATTATAGGAAAAACAATGTTAAAATAAACATTATATTTCAAAGGAAATAAATAAATCCAGAAACATGACAGGCCCTTTTTTTTTTTTTTGGATGAAGCAAGTTGTGGGAAAGAAATAAAATAAAAACAACGTCTATACGCCAGTTTAGTTTTATAATGTAACTCATCATCATTCATCAGACTACAGAAAACATTATGGGATATGGATCCACTGAGCAGCCTCTCACTCACACCCCTGCTGGAGCGCTGGGAGAATTACACAGCATGATAGCTCATCAATGGACAGTCTATAAAGAGGTGGAAACCCATGAGACTTTGGACCCGACCCTCCATAACCTCCTGTTTACTATGATGAATATCATGTAGCCTGCTCTGATGTGAACGGCAGCTAACCTACAAATTAAAACACTGTTTCGTTTTTTTTTTCTTTTTCTCCCACTGGGTTAGTTCTGTTTTTATCACATTTTATCAGTGTCTCTGGTCAATGAAACCTTAATGGAGTATATGTTTGTCAGTTGCCTTTCATGGGTATTCAGTTTATACTCGCTCTAGAGACCTTATCCACATGATTGTAAAATGTTTAACTTATTTTCATATTATCAACTCGATATCTTATTTGACTTCATTGAATTCATTTTTAATTTGCCTGCATTCATGCTTAATTGTATATTAATATTTCAATCCATGTTTGTTTTTTGTTTTTGTTTTTTACATTGTGAGATGTATATGTCGTTTACAGTAGCAGTCAGTTGCGTTCAGAAGGTATCTGTTCTAATGAAATAATGCTCAGTATGAGGCCTGTATACATTGCAGGTGTCCTTTGTTCAAACTGTCCTACTGTATATAGCCTGCAGTGTATCCGTCTGTTTTGCATGTAAAATGTCTGTATAGCTCATTGCAGCTATTTTTAAGTCGTCCATCGCTTTGACAATAGTACCTTAACGTTAGCCAACAAACCGGCAATGTTTTAATATCAAAATTATATCCAAAGGAGTTGATTATCTGGAAATTTCAGTAAATAATTCAACAAAAAATTAAAATGGCATTAAGATGCCATTGTCATATTACCCTGTTTAAACCATACTAGTTTTCAGTCAGATACAGTAAGAGCTTTCAGTGGCAAAATGTGCAGATAAAAAAAAAACCTATATGCTACTAACAACAACTCAACAAGACAAAAATAATGAGAATAGAAGACATCAGAAAGGTTCTTTTTAAATTCTACTCTATATTTATATCTTTATTAACAATCATAGCCATATATTTAACAATGGAAGATTTATAAATACTTTCTTTTGATTCTTGAAAGTTGTCTTGGTAGTTGTAGCTTGATTCCAGTTGCAGAAAGAAAGGGAAAAAAAATGAAAACATAAAGAATATAAATGTCCTTTGAGGATATAGTGCTTCATCATGAAGCACTGCAGGTATCCAATCAGCTTCTTCTTCGGAGGGAATCCAACAACATTATATGCACAAGATGGCGGTCATGTAAGAACCAAGGTTTTGATTCTGCACCATGGACTGTAGAAATAAAAGAGTGCAGGACAGGTCCAGAGTGTATCCACGTCACGACATGAGGCCACACAGTATAGGGAAAACGTGATCTGGCCTCGTCCCAAGGATTTCCCATGACTTTAACGCTGTAAAAAGAAATTCCCCAAACGCCATGCTGGTATAAGCAACCCCCGCAAATATTCCACAGGCGTTTCAAGCTTTCAATGGCAGTGAAGGTCGTCTCACCCTTCATCTTCTTTGTCCAACTCTCCGCGTGAAGGCGGAAGCAGACCTCACCCGAGGCCACCAAATACTTCCACACGGCTTGACATCCAGAGAAAGAGAGAGAGAGAGAGAGAGAAAGAGAGAGAGACAGAGGAGCTGGATGCAGGGCGTCATCATCACCCCAGATGTGTGGATATGCCTCATGCCAAGCCCATGGTGCACCAGGGTTCACCCCTCACTGAGGACGCTACATCTGACGCCTGGGAAAGAGCCACGCTGCTGTAGATAGAGTCTTGGCCGGGATACTTCACCGTGGAGCCTGTTCCCTCCCCTGAGCTCGACAGCACAGAAGAATTGACCTGCAAAGGACAATTATTACACATTATTAATTATAATACTGAAGAATGTTACACGGTAACAATGCTCATTTTGTTCATTTAACTCTGTCTGTGAGCTTACAATATATATACAATATACCCAAGGGTCCCATGGGGATTATGAAGTTACAACTTCAAGCAGCAAAACATATTTTGTGTATAACACTGAGAATGTTAAAACATATTGTCCACCTCAATTACTGAGGATTTTATTGTTTTTGGGTGTGGGGATGAGTTAACCGTCTCACCATCTCAGTGGGATATGACTATGAGTCATATATTTTTATAGAATGTTACTATACTTAGATCTGACCACCGTGAACTTTATGCACATGCTTAGAACACAATGACATCAGAATGATACATCTCCCATAAAAGTCATCATCATCTTTAGTGCATGAGTCAAAACATCTATACTTCAGGTGTACACACGCACAAGCACACGCACGCACGCACACACACACACACACACACACACACACACACACACACACACACACACACACACACACACACACACACACACACACACACACACACACACACACACACACACACACACACACACACACACACACACTTTTGTACAATGTTCAGGTAAAAAATCAATCTAAAATGATATATTGGAAAATGTGCCAATATTTTATTTAGCCAATGGTGTTAATGAACTCACTCTAAACGTCTTCTATAGGCTAGACCAAATACTGGGTTCTGTTACAATACGATGTAGGTCTACAAAGATCTATTTTATATTTTGTAGTTTACAGGTTCATTGCACATGGTGTAAAGCCTGTATTTACATCTTCACTGAAAATACCCCGATTTCAAGAATGTTTTTCACAGCCACTTTCCCCCCCAAAATCCTCTTTCTTTTTTTAAATAGTAGACCTGAAAGCTTGCAAGCTTGTGAACTTGTAGGCCTAATTGACTATTTTTGCTAATTTCATGCAACATATGACATATGAATGAAACATGGCTTGTTGTGAGACAAATGACTTACCGCAGACACCTGCGTGGATGGAGAGCTGTTTTTTGAACAATCTTCAGAATTGGATGAAGATGTAGAAGTAGGAGTCATGGGGACAGTGTTGCTATTTCCTATTAAAAAAAGATAAAATAAAAACAAAATCATGAGCGTCACATCAATGGAAACGTTAGCCCCTGTTAATTATCATGTTAATTATGTGTAATCTACGTACCAGAGGATCCCTTTGGTTTATTAGGTGTTTTCGGCTTTCGTTTTCTGGTCTGGATGCCCTCTTTTTTCATAGCCAGCGGTCGAGGTACCTGGCGATTTGACAACACATTTTTTTATTATTATTAATTCATTTACAAAACAAACATGAGTTAATTTACACCAATTCGTTAATTGGAGGGAAAAGACTCACCCCGTGTAATTTTGTGTAGAGTCCGCAAGCGTTGCACACTGGTTCTCCCTCCGCGTTTCTGCGCCACAAAGTTGTCGTGCTCGTTTGACAGTTCGCGCAGGACAGGCCGATTCTTCTGGATGACGACTATGGCGAAAGATAATAGAAAGCAATGAAATATGTGCACGATGGCAAGATAATAATATTAACAATAAAACATTTCAGCGAAAACAATTGGTATTCCGAGATGCATCAGACGGGCCTACGTGACTAATGGAATCTTTGGCAGTTACCCAAGAGCTTCATAAATCGTTTGTTAAGACGAGGGCCACGATTCCGCTCATTTAATAATAAATTCCTGCAGTTATCTACACCCCAAGTTTCCTAACCATAATATTGGTCACATCATGTGGCCTATTCAACTGATATTTGCTGATTTTTCAGTGGGGTTAATTGTCAGTGAATTGATACATGCGGCACCAGGGAGCCTATCAAATACGCTCATGCGTAATGCCGTGCGTAATGGCGCCGCATGGAAAAGTTCAGTGCATTTCCTTTTCTGTCGCCTGTCAGACTTATTCCTATAGAGGCCTTATGAAGGCCATGATTTTAAAATGTATAGTGGGCGTGCGTAGGCCTACACACTGCGTATTGTAAACTGAGTGTGTAGTCTATTAATATATCTTTGAGCGATAACCTCAAGACATTGTTTGAAAATTAGGCAGGAAATTGAGTGGTTAAGTGGTCTTCCTGCAGCTTACCATGCGCTTCTGTGGTTTAATTAATGGTCGGCTGAGGCCATTCATTTTGCTGTAAAGTCCACAGGCGTTGCAGAGAAAGTGGCCCGTGCCGTCGCGCCTCCACAGCGGCGTGGAGATGGAGCCACAGTTGACGCACTCTCTACTCTCCCCCATGTCGTCAAGAATATCTGGAAATGGGAAGAGCAAGACACCAACTTATAGTGACATTTAAAACATTGGGTTAATTAAGCACCCATAATATCATATGCCTATAATGATAATTTGTTTGGCTTCATTGTGATATTAATTTCTTTACAGGGCGCTGATGTGGACTTAGATATAAGCTATTAAAACCGTTTGACATTCATTAATTTTATTTAAAGTGTGAGTACTAGCCCTGAGGAGTACTAGCCCTGAGTTAAAAAAAATGTTTCTTGATATCATACAATGCCTTTGTTCGCAAATATTAATGGCACATTAGTAGCCCATGCCTACACTAAGGCCTTATCGGCAATTGGGCTTAATTGCAGCAGCGTCCGCTTTATTGAACGGGAAACAAACTTTGGAATATAATTAAATTGATAGTCAATTGCAGCAGGTACTGGGATAAATAAATAATTGTATGAGCATCTCCACACACAAAAAAAAACACTTTTTTCCCTCTTTTCTTTAAAAAATAAATAATCTTACCTCCGTTGGGCGCTCGGATCAAGGGCGCGCCCCTGCTCTGCAGCGTGTGCAGCATGGTGTTGTCGAAAGGCCCGCCGGTCCACGGCGAGGGCAACTGGGACAGCTGCGGCGGGACGTAGGGCGAGTAGGGACTCGGGTAGGATCCGCTCAGAGGCCGCGAGAGGCCGTACTGGTCCCTGCCGCCCATGCCGTTCAGCGCGTTCCCGTAGCCGGCCGTGTCCCCCCGGCCGGGCGTCCCATTGTTCATCGGCGGACTCGGCGGGTAGTGGAAGCGGTTGGAGACGGCGTGGCCGTGCGGGCTCCCGGCGTTGTACGAGCCGGGGCTGTCCGGAGTGGACTGCGACCACACCGAGTGGCCGCCGACGTGGCCCGACTGCGAGCCGGCGGCGCTGGCCTGCAGGTACGACAGGCTGGGTATCATGGGGCCCACGCGAGAGCTGGGCACGTACACGGGGGAGTTGGGGTTGGAGTGCATGCTGTAGCCGCCGTGCGAGGAGGGGGAATCATATCCAGTCTGGCTCTGGTGGGCAGCCGCGATGGCTAGCGTCTGGTACATGTCGCTCGGGTCGACGAGCAGGCCCGCCTTCATGTGCGCTCCTCCGCCGCCGGAGGAGGAGGAGGAGAGGACGAGCTTGTTGCCCGCCTGGTCTAGATCCGTGAACAGCGGGATGTCCACCTCCGGCGTGATGGGCAGGGAGGCGGCGGCGTTGTGGTGTCCGAAGTGATGGTGGACGTAGGAGTGTAGAGATCTGCCCGCCTCGTAGCCTCGTCGGTGGTGGTGTCCTCCTCCTCCTACTCCCAGCGCGTCGAGCTCGCTCGCCGGCGCCGGTGACCTCAGCTCGACGTCCCTCCTGCTGCTGCTGTCACCGTGTAAGTAGCTCTGTTGTTGTTGTTGTTGCTCAGCAGGTGACCCTGGGCTGCTGGACACTTCTCGCTTGACCATGGAGGACCAGCCGTTTTCGCCCAGGTCCATCCAGGAGCACTTTCCATACACAGTATATGATTGAAAAATGGTTGCGGGTGTAGTCTAACCCCTGTGTAGAGGAAGAAGAGGGAATGGAGACATCCAAGTTCAGATTTGTGTGTGTGGGGGGGGGGCGGCAGCCGTATACACAAACACATGTAGCGTGACAGCTATAGTGCCATTTATCTGTCCATGATCGCAATAACCACATCTGTGCTCTTCTCTGATATTTAAGAGAACAGATGTGGCTTACATTAAAAACGCCTTAAATAATTATCCTATACTTTTGATCATCTCTCGCCCTCGGGCTCGGTTTCGTTTTGAAGCGTTCTGAAGCCTTGTTCATTTCATATATGACTAAAACAAATACCAAATACCAAACGAAAACAAATGAACGAATTCACGCCACGGTCACGGACTTTGTTACACGACTCATGGCAAAACACATCCATGTTGAACGCGCTCTAAATAATCGCCGCAGGCGCTCTTTAAGTTAAAAGAGGCACTGTCTGGATCCATCCCGTGTCAAATCCCCTGTCCTCCCTCCTTGCGATAGCCTCATCATAATTACAAAAAACACACACACCGTTACAGATAGGAAACAAAACGCAATATGTCTTCGCAGCAAAAAGAGATAACCGCTTGATAAGACTCATAACAGATAAGGGCCCAAGAGAGGCAAGGCAAAAGGGGTGATAAAACAATACCCGAAATGATTTAGGTGCTGCCGCAGCTGGCACCCGCCGCGGACCACTGGAAACAGATGTTCTATAAAAGCAGCTGTTTGAGCGACAGAAAAAGGAGACCGCGCAGCAACAAGAAGCGAAGAGAGGAGTAGTAGTATAGTTTCACGGCCCACATTACCTGTTTTAGCTCTGTGCCATAAGGTCGAGCAAGCAAAAAAAAGTTTAGCAATAGTGTTCCGTGGCTGCCTGCTGCTTGCTTGGAGATACTGAAAACGTTGTAGGGCTCTGACGAAGGGTTTTGAGAGGAGGCGCTTGTCGTGGGTTGAAGTTGCATTGCACCGCCTGGACCAATCATGAGGACGTGTTTCTCCCACCCGAGACACGATGGGGGTGCTAGCCACGCCGCAGCCACGGCTGGCTCTCCCGATCAATCAATCAATCAATCAATCAATCAATCAGACACAGACAGAGACTTGATCACATCTAAAAAATAAATAAATAAATCACAATAATGCAATCATGGCTCCTTTTGATTTCGAAAGTGATTAATTAATTCGGCACAGCATGGGAAACCTATAGGCCTATAGCAATTTTTTGTTGTTGATGACAATGTTATGTTTAAAAGCAATGATTTGATTAATTTACCCATGTGGTATTTGAACCGTTTTTAGGTACATTACCGGTATTATGAACGTGTGTTGCAAGGTTAACATTGTTATATAATTGTTGGGTCTATAGCCTGCACTAAAGGTCAGATTGTAGATTAATATAATTTAAACAATAGGGTCATATATTGAAGAATGCCCTTTATGGCCTATTCAATAAATAACCGTTATTACTGTAAGCAATAAAATGTATATTTAAAAACAACAACAACATGGATTTATAACAGGCATTATATCCTCTATAATAAAAACAATCTGACATTAAATAAACACTCCACACAACGAATGTATGCGGGTCTCGAGCGAAGTAAGCCATTTAACACATTCTCCTGTTTGTTTATTCTCCACTTATGCTAAAAAGCCCGGCTCGTTCCTAATTAGTTGATTTAAGTCAGACGCCTTCGTATGTGTGGGATCAAATGTTTTAGTAGTCCAAATTCTCAGCATGCCCCTAACAGTCCCGTTGGGGGGTTCCGCTTTGAAGCGACGGCGCTTCATTCAGGTGGAATATACATTGGTGAGTTGAAGTGATCAAAAGTGCAGGAGGTGTCAATCGAATCATTCATTTACTGGTCCTCTCATCTCTCTCTCTCTGTCGTGTTTCCCCCGCGAGGGGCTATATACTATAACAAATAGTCCCTCGTTCATCAACCCGCGCCGCGTGAGAACAATTCAGCAGGTATTCATGTCTATTTACATTTTGTCTGGATAACAACACACACACATTGGCCGAGAGATAGTAGTTAGTGCACAAGAAGCCCAGGGTAAATTGTAGGTCACATTTTGCTTGCTTGCTACACGAAAACATGAAGTGCGTGCATGCTGGGCATTTTGTGAGAACTAAAACTAAAAGTTTGTTTTATGTTTGAACAGACGGAAAGGACAGTTTGCTATGTTGCTGCTGTGGGGTTTTGACACTGCTGTTTTGAATAGCACAGTTGCTAATTTGGTTATTATTCTGTTCATTCCCCTTTACCTCAACTCTCTTTTCGTTATACAACGGAGACGGGTAATGCAAGTGAACTTTTCTGTTTGGGATAATATAATTACAAAGGTGGATTGGTTTGTCATTGTGTGTAAAAAAAAAAAGGGGGGGGGGGGTACACACGCAGGTTTTCCTGACCTGAGGCCTTAATAATTAAGTGGAGAATTATTGTATCAGGGACAGGGACTGATTCAGGGTGTCTCAGGTCTCACTCTCTCTCTCTCCCCCTGGTAATTCTTACACCGAGTTGCCAGGCGCTACTGTCTCCGATCATGTTCGAAATGAGTCACTTGTCAGAGAGGTGCGAGTCAACGAAATCCTGTTGTTTCTTATAAATACTGTCTGTTGTGTTGAGAGCTCCCCGAGTTGACGAATGAGGTGTTTTCTCGGCGATGTCAAAGTGTGTCTGTGTGTGACAGGCTGACAGGCAGACAGACAGACAGACAGACAGACAGACAGGGCCGCTTCAGACCGAATCAGTCATGGGAGAAAGTGGCAGGTCGAAGCGCCGCACAGTCTCAGCCCTCCCTATCTCCTACATTGTCCAGGGAGGCACAGACAGGCCATGCGTGCATGCAAAGCAAGCTGCGTTCACATTATCTGAACATCAATAGAAGTTATATAGGATTTGAAGTATAATGAATAAACAATACATTTATTTTAATTAAAATACTGCACATTAGAATATATATAGGCTATATATATACCTGGAGATGGCCCTTTGAAATTGTATCCGTATTTCAGGCATAATTATGTGTAATATAGGCCTAATCGGGTATAATTGTAATAATAATAATAATAATAGGCAAATAATAATGCATTATTATCATCATTAATAGTGTTAATATTGTTGTTTTAGTGTTACCAGTATTGTGCATTTTTCTAAGTGATCGCTTATAGTCAAATTCAAATGGCTTCTTCCAAATTTGAGGATCTCCTCTATTGATTTTTGAAGATGACCATCCATCCATATATATACAGTTGCTATCTTAACAATGTTTGTTTCGTTCATTGCATAATCGCTGCCCCTCTTCAGGTGTCATTGGCTTATGTACCGACTTGATAATGATTATCTCCAACATACTCGCGGCACTCCAGCACTTGTTATAGCCTCCTACTCTGTTCCTGATTAGCCAATACGGCTTCTATATGCCCTGTGTGCAGATATTATGTGTAGTAGGTCTGCTGTGTTATTGAGATAACACTGATTCAAGAACACCAGCGTAGCGCTGCTGAGGTTTATAGTGAAGATTATAGGAGCACTTGTGATAATTCCCGCACTGTTAAATGTTCAGATTATATTACTGTTTGGGCTATAGGCCTATACTATAATGTGTTGCAGATTTACGGAAGTCAAGATTTAATTAACACTATAAAATTAGATTATATGACTCCAAAAAGCTTATAATAGATCGTACTTATCATCATTATTGATTATTTATTATTATTGTTATTACCCTTATTATTATTATTATTATTATTATTACAATATCAATTATTTGCATTTTAGTAGGCCTACTTACCCATTGTGTGGCAAGGTTTCTTTGTTTTATTGAAACAAATAAATTAATATTAATAAAATACAATGTATACAGGCTATATTAAATGAAGAGAAACAATTCATAAATATCAAAGTTTGATAATAATTAATAAAAGTAATAATAACATTAGCACCGCTTCAAAATCATTCCTTTGTGTTGAGCAAAACATTTTAATTGTTGCTCTTGTAAGCCAATAGGGATGCTTATCGATGCTACAATAGTTAGTGATACCATATGTTGTTACAACAAAAACAAATAAAAAGTGTGTCTTCCATAGGAAATGTATTGTTAATACGTGCCATTTTCAACTCACTGAGTTGTGAAAGCTATCATCAGTTTATAAATAAAAGGTGAGTGTTTTTGCCCTAAAACATGAGGCCTGTATAAATCCTATCCCTGTGATTTTAAGAAAGAATGCTCATTTTTTAAATTATTTCTGGTTCTTCTATCAAGTTTAAAAAATAAATAGGCTATGAGCATTTAATACTTGTTCAGACTATCTGACCTTCAACCAAATAAAACCGATGATTTTATACATTATGGTGTAATTTCCTGTATTTGATTCAAATCGGTCTTGGGGCCTTCCCAACAATGACCTATATATTTGACAGTTATTTTATGGATGACACTGTTAAAGTTATATGCGTGCGAATATGGGACAGCGTGCTCCCCATGAGCAGGCCGCTAACAGCCTGCTATAGAGCCAGGAGGCTGCATGCGACACACACACACACACACACACACACACACACACACACACACACACACACACACACACACACACACACACACACACACACACACACACACACACACACACACACACACACACACACACACACACACACACACACACACACACACACACACACACACACACAGAGGGCCAGCCTGTTTGGAGTGGTAGATGATTCAATGATTAAACGGGGCCATGACAGGTGTGTAAAAGCAACCTTTGTCATTTCGAAATGTACCGTCCTTGCTTCCTTTTGGCTCGCCCACTACGGAACGCCCTGCATGCTCACCTGCCTGATGGTTATTATTACGTGTGTGTGTGTGTGTGTGTGTGTGTGTGTGTGTGTGTGTGTGTGTGTGTGTGTGTGTGGGTGTGTGTGTGTGCGTTTGTGTGTGTTGGGGGAGGGGGGTATACAGTGCATACCCTATTGGTGTCATGTGATGAACCACTCACTGTCTGTATGCATTCCTTCCATAAGCTGCCGAGTCTATTTGCTACAGTTTGGCTTTGGTTTCTCTCTCTCTCTCTCTCTCTCTCTCTCTCTCTCTCTCTCTCTCTCTCTCTCACACATGCACACCCCCTGCACGCATGCACGCACGCATGCACAAAACAAGATCATGAAATGACAACAGCGAGCATTATAACTGGGAGAAAAGGATCTAAGGACCTTTTATTATATCCTTAGACAGAGGGAGACACCTTTATCTGAGTTATGGTCTCTGTGTGCAGCTCTCGCTGCGGCTTCAGCCTATCAGCAGCACACTCGTTGTGATGTCATACTGTACTATTAACCTGACACTCTGACCTCTCTCTCTCTCTTCCAGCTATTATACTTTGGCCCCGTTCGCTCATTAACTGCTTCCAATTATACTGCAGGGTTGCTGTTATTATGGCAACAAATAAAACAATAAATTGACGGAGCAAAAATATCCACAGAGTATAGGATAGGTTCACACATTAAATATCCACAGAGTATAGGATAGGTTCACACATTAAATATCCACAGAGTATAGGATAGGTTCACACATTAAATATCCACAGAGTATAGGATAGGTTCACACATTAAAATGTGAAACACGCAGGGACGTGCACACAGACATCAAAGGGGGCTTCAAGCCCCTGCCCTTTTACCTTGTCTGTAAAAACAACTGCCCTTTCCAGACCACGAAAGAAATGCAAAATGCCACTCCTTTCATGCCCCCCCCCACCCACCCCGAAGTCTCCTTGAACTTGAACACAAGCTCTCGACGCGTCGCGGCGTGACGCGTTGTGAGCTTGTAGATCTGCTATTTTTGTCCAAAAGTGCCCTTACGGGTTGTCAGCCCCTGCCCCCTCTAACGCTCTCTGCACGTCACTGGAAACATGATATTTATATCTTCTTCGTTGACCCCATGCAGTCATAATACTTTGTTGACTGCGTACTTTGTCCCTTCCTTCCTTTTCCCCCCCCCTCTTCTACACCAAACATCTTTGTAAAAGAAAAGAAGAAAAAAAACAAAACAGATCCACAAGCTCACAACATGCCGCGCTTTATATGAGCTTGAAGATCTGCTATTTCCGCAGAATGTTCGCCTATATATGACTGAATAGAATACCGTAGATCGTTATTGGCATTGTAACAACAAAATTAAAACAACTGTACTTCCTATATTGCACAAGCCCCTATTGCAGTTAGGGACCATATCCAAGTAGTTAAATAACTCATCATTCATGTATGTAATGTTATATCATTACAGTATTGTGTATAATTCAAGCAAGCTGTAACTTATAAACCACTTAAATGCCTGTAGGTGGGCTATACAATATACATCTTGCCAGATGTTCGCCCCTAGGATAGGGACGCTGTGGGGTTAGACAGTCCCCGAAAATAAAGGCCCAGCCCAACCTGGGCCCTCATCAAACCCTACATGTACACTCAAGACACTGCCCCCGCTGCCACCCTTACATCTCCGAGCTGACCTGTTCTGACATTCCATATGTTGATCTGACCTCATCAAACCCTGTATACACTCAAGACACGCTCCATATATGGCCAGTACAGAATTCATTGGATGGCGATGTGGGGCCCAATGGCCACCCCCTTAATCTGTATGAGCCAGAAGAGAGGGTATACGTGTGCCAGCCGGGAGACTGCAGCCATGACAGCTACTGTATATGCCAAGCTATGTATGCTACTAGACTGGGATCAATTCGTTTTGAAGGGCACGGAAGCGGTCTCTCTCTCTCTCTCTCTCTCTCTCTGCGTGCGTGCGTACGTGCGTACGTGCGTACGTGCGTGCGTGCGCGCACAAATGGCCATATACAGTGGACTCTATTATACTGGATCTGAGCACCGTTAACCGTAGGCCTACATAGAAACCAAGCTTAGTACTTAATAGGTACTGTGGAAAGCCTTGTGCTACGAGATTAGTGAATCAAGAATACATTAAGGTTTATTTGTCGAAGAAGGGGAAGACAACACAACAATACAACATCAAGATGATGATAAAACTCTTTGAGGCAATATGACATCCTTAGCAGCAGAAACAAGCCAGAAGGATGCATATATATACAGTAGCCTATATATATATACCTATTCCACTTCTCTATTCCACTTGCCTATATGTACATTGTGCAAGTATAACATGAGCAGCTGCTCTGAATTCTTACAGAGGAGTGCCAGGGTTTTTTTTTTTTTCATTTTTTTTTGTTTGCATTTCTTTGTTTTTGTTTTTTGTTCTTTTGTTTGTTTTGTCCTTAAGGATTGTGATTTTCTGCAGCCTTGACCCCCGGGCTATATGAGACACACCTCCAAGCGCTTTCACCCTCTACTCCAGTCCACTCCAGATTATATACAGCATTCTGTCAATATTTATCCATAGTATGCTATTTATTTCATCATCCTCCCCATAGCAAACCTACGTCACCAAAAACTAGCAGATCTCGAAGATCACGTTTCGCGCTGTATAATAATGCATCATGAGCTTGCATGCATTTATTAGTCTCTCAAGACAGACTGTTGACGTTTTTTTTCCGTTATTTACCGATGGGATTCTCAGATTGCCTCATGCATAGAATAGGGAAATATAGGGACACTCGTTGACACCATGTAGCCTATATGAAATAAACACGGCCTGTTCCCTAATTTTCACCACAACACCCAATGTATTTGAATCGTAATGTTTCTTCCAACGTTTTGCAACTGTTGTATATTTAAATGTGTCCCTATTATGTGAACAACTCGACAATGCAGATGCGTTGTTGTTGTTGTTATTGTTGTTGTACTGTATGTGCAAAATTGCCTGGCTCCGTAAAGTCATTCTGATTCAGATTCATCCCTACTGGAAGCAATGATCAGTCACATGACGACTATAGACCCCCCGCCTAGCAGTCAGATAAGCCCACCACCCCATCCATCACACACGTGACTTAACCCATTCTGACCTGAGATCAGATTTTAAAAATGTCTGTTTGAAAATGACAGTTTTCTGAAAAAGCTATGTTTCTATGTCAGTCGTTCTTCGATTTAAAACAAATATCAGACCTACAAGCTCGTATAGCGCACCACTCGGTGGAGCTTGTAGATCTGCTATTTTTAAATAGCTAAAGCATAACGTAATGCTAACACCAAAAGGGGTTAAGTGTTTAAAGGACAACTTTAGTTTTTTTCAACCAAGGTTCATGTTTTAGGTTGTTATTAGAGAAACTAAAAGGTGAGTGTTAATTTTCTTTAATTTGCTGCTTTCTTTTGTTTTGGGGATTTTAGCAGTTTCTGACAGGGGGGCGGGGGCATTCGAGCATGGGGCTAAATATGTATTTCTTTACAAAATATTATGGCGATTATTTTATTTATTTATTTACTATAGTCCTAATAAACCCCAAGAAATTACATCTGACCACAAAAGATCACGGGATCTATTGAATGTGTCTAACTGACATATTGAGCCTATACACACAGTATAAGCCTTCCCCCAGTAGGCTACCTTCACATTCAGTAGATCTGCTGTGGCCAGATGTAATTTCCTGGGGTTTAATAGGACTATAGTAAATAATAAAAAAATAAATCACCATAAAATGTTGTAAAAAAATACATATTTAGCCCCATGCTCGAATGCCCCCGCCCCCATGGCCAAAAGAGCTAAAATCCCTAAAACGAAAGAAAGCAGCAAATGAAAAAAAATTAAGACTCATCTTTTACTTTCTCTCATATCAACCTAAAACATAAAGCTTGGTTGAAAAAAACTAAAGTTGTCCTTTAAAAAGCTATTAGACAAATCAAGATAATAATAATTCAACACACTAAAAAGCAGCTGATTCAAATGAGAACGTGACCGCTGAAACCTTTTCGAGAGAAATAGAGAAAAAAATAAATCACACTTATGTGATAAGTGAGTGGCACAATTCTATCATGACCGTGATGATGAAGTCATGGGGGGGAATAAAAAGTTGAGTAAAAAGTCCATAGACTTGGCTGCCTGCCACATGATGATACGGTCACATAGCATGGAATCTATACTTCGCGTAGTTGCAGTAGGGGATAAAGTACAGTTTTAGACTGTGACGGCGGGGCGCTGAGCCACGAGAAACACCATGCGCCGAGCGCGCTAAAGAGAGCCAGTTGCCGCGTCGAGCATTTGCGAAGTTCGCTTATATAGCCGACTTAGCCCCGTTGGAGTTGCAACCCGACATGGACAGAATGGTAAATCCTCGTCGTCGTCCCCCAGAGTCCCGCAAGTAGGGGAAATAAGTCGCGAAGAGGAAAGAAAGGAAAGGAAAGGTACCATGTTTACCCAGGGTAACTGGACTAAGCTCAAGAACTTGTTTACAGCCAGGCCCTGCTCATAGAACATTTCATGGTAGGGGTTCAATGCCTTGTCCAAGGGCACTTCAGCGGTGGTAATTTTAACGTGCCGGTCCGGGGATACGAACTAGCGACCTTCCGATATCAAGACCGCTCCGCAAACCGTTCGGTCACCGCTGCCTCGACCGGTGACATCATAGTAAAATGTATTTTGCATTGACTTAAAGCCTAAAAAGTGTATATAGTTCCGTAAAAAAGTCCATGGAATATAGGCTGCCACATCACATATAGGCTGCTCAAAAACATATATAGAGATAACTGCAGAGTGCAAAGAGTGCACGGTCAAGTTCACGAAATGTGTTGGGTTGAGAGACAAGGAGCGAAACAGACCACGTATACGCTTTCCTATACAATTTAATCAGATGATTCCCATGCACATCAGATCTCATATATATACAGTATATATATATATATATATAGCAGCCCTACATACTGCATGTGCAAAACCCCTTTAAAAAGGCTCATCTCATCTGCAGCAGAGCTTGAGAGCCCATTTTGTTATCGTCTCTCTCCAACGCCAACATCTCTCCACACTGTCTCCATCCTGTCGCAGGAGCAGCCCCTTAGCTGTCGCTGTGTTGTGTCTCTGGAGGAGAAGGTCAGACCTCCAGTAGCCTACACTTTCCCTGCATCAGCTGCGTCGTGGACGACCGGAGGAGGCCCCCGCGGTCAGAGAGAGAGAGAGAGACAGCAGCCTTGGTAAAAGAGATGACGTCATAAGATAATGAAACGGAGACAATTGAGGGCAGTGGGTGGGGGGTGGTGGGGCGGGGGGGGGGGGGGGGGGGGGGATGTATGGAGTCATGATAGCGCCGTGTTTACGTGGGCGATAAACAAAAAGAGGCGGGGCGGGTTGTGAGGCCTATGGCCTAGTAAGTTTTGAGGTATAGTAACAGTTTTTATGATATTAAAGTAACTAATTGCTATACCATCGTTAAATAAGTGCTTAATTGCTTTCATCCAATTCAATTCAATTCAATTCAAAGGGCTTTATTGGCATGAGAAAACATACGTTTACATTGCCAAAGCAGAAAGAACAATACAGCAATACAATCAAAACAAAAATTGTCCACTGTCTCCGGCCGCGTGCGTGCACCATGTCTGTTCTCAATGTGATATCAAAGTGATATAATTAGACGGTATCGGTTATCTTGGAAATTTTATCCTGAATCAAGATTTGTTTAACGTATACAAGCGGCAAAATGCCCGTGAGGATTACGTAAGAATATACTGAGCCACAACATCAACTAGGCTGTGTGTGATAACATTGTTTTTGTTACATTTAACATGTCGTTAAAAACGTGTGTGTGTGTGTGTGTGTGTGTGTGTGTGTGTGTGTCTGCGTGCGTGCGTGTGAGGGGTCAGCTTTTGTCAGATGTATAAGAAGGGGGATACTGCAGTAGACCAGTGATTTTAAACCTTTTCAGGCCGCGACCCCCCCAAAATAAATTTAACTGGGGACCCCCCCCCCCCCCACACACACACACACACACCCCCAACCCTGATAAGCACTTGGAATGTAGGAGTTGAGGCATTACATTTGACTCGGTTAAATAAATATTGTGAAAATACCAGATCTACAAGCTCACAACGCATTCCAATTGCGAGGCCTCGTGAGGCTATTTTGACAATGTTTGCCACGTTCTGATATTGTTTGACAATGTGGTCAATGTTTGACCATATTTTTAAATATACAGTAGTACTTCTGATGCAGTAAAAAATAATCAAATCAAGTGTCTCCCCTCGGGTTGAGAACCACATACACCCATTGAACCCTGCAGGGCTTTTTTTTATCTAAAAACAAAACAAAACTTTTTCTAACTTTTCCCAAAACTTTCCAACATGTTTCAATTGCTTTTGCGAAAAAAAAAATAGCACATCTACCAGCTCACAACACGTCACATCCCAAACACGTTTGTGAGACTGTATCATCGACCATTTATTCGAATAGCCTTATACGTATGAAATAGAGTGGTTAACCCATTTTGGTGTTAGCATTATGTTATATGCTTTAGCTATTGAAAAATAGCAGACCTACAAGCTCATAGCGCGCCACCGAGTGGCGCGCTACGAGCGGCGCGCTACGAGCTTGTAGGTCTGCTATTTTTGAAAAATCCTGAAAATGTTTATTTCAGAAAACTGGAGGATTTAGAAGATTTTTTTTTTTTAATTTTGAGGTCAGACCTGAATGGGTTAACTTTCCCCCAATTATCCATCCGGACCAAACGACAATTGTCTTTGTTTGAGCCCTCTGCATTAACCCACCGAGTGGCGCGCTACGAGCTTGTAGGTCTGCTATTTTTTGAAAAATCGAAGAGCGACTGACATAGAAGATTTTTTTTTAGAATCTGATCTCAGGTCAGAATGGAAAACTGTCAGGATGTAGAAGACATTTTTTTTAATCTGATCTCAGGTCAGAATGGGTTAAGGACTCAGGGTCCTTCCATGCAGTATATACAGTATAGTAGGCTCTCCTCTCCACAGAGACAAATGGCAGACCTTGCAACTAAGCAGCTCTTCGGTCCCCGCTCACGCATTCTCAAGGTCTCCGTATATGGACGGAGTCTCAGCTGCTCGCTGAGGCCGAGATAGAGATACCACGATGCGATGGAGGAGGGGAGTGTTCTGGGTATAGGCAAAGCAATTGTCAATTGTTGTTTGTCCATGCAGATGAAAATGGGGAGAGGGGTAGGGGGGGGAGGGGGGGCGAAGATAACCACTCCAAATCCTCTATACTTATAGCGAAACATATGCACCTGAGTTGCAACTGTATAGGCATACTATACTCTCTGTATATGCGTTTGTATAATTCTACACTAAATTATATAGCAGATCTACAAGCGTAGCTGCTTTTTATTATTATTATTATTATTTATTTATATCCTCTGCTATTTTTTGTGATCATTCTCCCCAGCATAGGGATGCTGGGTTTCACTGGGGGTTAATCAGTGGCTCTATAGATGTTTTGATGTACTCAAAATGTTGAGGCCTCGCATACTGTAAAGCCCTTTGGGTTTCTCGCCTCCCACCTTGCACTTTTTTATTTTTTATTTCTTTGTATTCTACGTATTTCCTTTTTGTATCGTTTATAATGCGCTGAATGAATCAAATCAAACCGAGGGTTCCCAAACTCCCAAGTGTTCTCGGGTCTTAAAAGTCCTTACTTGTGCTGCAGAAACCCCTGTATACACTTATAATTATAATGTTTGTTTGTTTGATTGATTGATTGATTGAACATTGTATTCACAGTATGTAGAGTAAAGTACAGTTTTAGACGCTGGCCCTGGTTTGTTTACTGTTGAGTGAGAGAACTAATCATCCGGAGAGGCCACAGAATCAATTGGGGACCCCCCCCCCTCCTCCCTGGTGGGTCGCCCTGACCCCCAGTTTGAAAACCATTGCCCTAGATTGCAATCAGGTGATGAATCAGCCTGCTGTGAAACAACCAGAAAGACTTTCTTTCTTTTCTAAGATTTTTTATTTTTAAATAAGTGGTGCAACCACTTCCTTAAGTAGCTTTGTGTGTGCCTGGGTGGCTGGGTGTGTGTGTGTCTGAGCACGGAAATTGCATTTGGTTGGTTTTCAAAACCAAGTGTCACTGTTGTGCAGTCTAACACACACACATACATGTTAACTGTATATATATGATGATTTCAGGTGTATCAGTACAGTACAGTACAGTACAGTACAGTACAGTACAGTACAGTACAGTACAGTACAGTACAGTACAGTACAGTACAGTACAGTACAGTACAGTACAGTAGAAGAAGGGGAGAGACACGCAGCAAAGGTCGTCATGAACGGGACTCGAACACGTGACACGCCGTCAGGCCCAGAGTGTGGCATGTGCCTGGACCGCTAGAAGGGGGGGGGGGGGGGGGTGGAAGCATGTAAGAAACTGAAACAGACATTAAACAGTGTTCCATAAATCCTCCTCACAAAACACTATAGCCTTACTGAAATTCCCAGCCAATTGAAAAAGTCCCCATGCTTGCCTGCCTGCCTGCCTGCATGCCTGCCCTGGAGGAACCTTGACCTTCTACAAAAAAAAACACAAAACAAAACGAAACACAAAACGTGGTGGTTAGACTTTCTTTCAGACGACAAAAAAAGAAAATGTGCTTGAATGTGTCTACACTACAGTCTTATACACTGCCTTTTGAGCCCCGGAGAACAAATATAAAGCTCTCTGAGAGATCTGATAAGGTTCTCACTTCACTGTATAAAGGGTCTCAACAGGCTCCGCCAAACAGGGCCCGACATTGGGCGGCCCTTGTCCTTCCATGACCGTTGCTAGTGGCCTCGCCCCGTCTCAGCCTCTCTCTCTCTCTCTCTCTCTCACTTGACACAGTCACAACCACACACACCAACACACGTGTGCACGCGCCCCATGCACCCATGCATGCACAAGCATAATATAGCACCAACAAACACACACGCGCGAGCACGCACGCACGCACGCGGTTACCCTTCTGCACACATTAAACACTCTCGGTGTGTGACTCTGAGGTTTCAGCCACCCTCTCTCTCTCTCTCTACTTTACTTTTCTCAGTTGCCCCAGACAATGAAAACATTGAGAGAGAGGGTTGAGTTTCTATGGCGTGACTGACTGTGACCGGCTTGGGTAGCTTTTGTTTGACTGTAAAAAAAAAAACATATGCATTCTACATGCTCCCAATTATGAGCTTTTATCAGATCTCCAGTCAAACACACCAATCACGCGCCCTCCTTTGTGCCGTCTCCCAGCCCAGTGTGTGCTGTACCACGCCGAGCGCTGTTACCGCGCCGTGTTTGCGTGTTTACCCATGGTGGGAGGAGGAGGACATGTACGTCCCTGTGCGGCACGGAAACAAGACACACACACACACACACACACACACACACACACACACACACACACACACACACACACACACACACACACACACACACACACACACACACACACACACACACACACACACACACACACACACACACATTGCGTTTCAAATCTTTTCCCCAGACGTCTTTCTCGACATAATTTCAAAATTGCATAATTAATGACGCAATGACAAAATCCTTGCAGTGTGAATTGATTGAACTCTTTTGAGTGTTGAAATGGACCCTATAAATGGGCTCCTTTATAAGTTAACCGTGAGAGTGTTGGAAATGGACCCACATGCATGCGGTGGTGGTGGGCCTCCCTTTGGGGTCCGTTTCAGCGCGGCTCCGTGCAGAGTGTGAAAAGAACGCTGAGGATTTGAACGCGCGGTGGGGAGGTCATATCAGGAGGATCTGTGGCTGGCACGTATACGAGGGAGTGCAGAGCGGTCATTGTGAGCTGTGTGCACGCTCCACTTCCACAAAGACGTGGCAGATCTGAGATCAGATCAGTGACCATTGGTTGGTTGGCCTTATTTCCGCCCAATGTCAAAAAAAATTCACATCCGTAAAATCTGGCCATTGTTGATTTCATGTCAAGCTGATATTTTGACTGCATGGGCCCATTTTTTTTAAAGTCACATAGCTATAAAAATAAATATCTTAAAGGAGCATTCAGTGATTTGGGTGATTTGGAAAACCCGCCCGGTATAACAAGATGTCTCTACAGTGAAGGGGGGGGGGGGGGGGGGGGGGGGCTTTATTGACCCCAGGGGTGAACTGGGGACAGGGAGGAACTGACCTTATATGGTCAGCACATATAGGGAGGATTATCACAAAAAAAGAAAAGTGATATTGTAAATCACTGAAGATACCTTTAAAGTACAGTAACAGACATGATTGATTGATTGATTGATTGATTGATTGAATGATTGAAAATGTTATTCACAGTTTGTAGAATGGATATAGTTAATTTTTTGAGTGGTGGAACAGCAATGTCCGTGTTCACCTATGTGACGTTGGTTAATGAGCCAGTGACTATGAGTACCAGTAGGGGCGCTGTTGTGCCAGAAACAGAGAGAGAGAGAGAGATAGTATTAGTGCTGCACTGTTGCCTGCTAATGAGAGAGAGAGTGGAGAGGAGGGGGGTGAACCACTCAGTTCACCCGTGTGAACTGAGTGGTGGAGTTGCACCACTCAGTTCACACAGGTGTGATTTTCTTTACAGGGGCCAGTTTCAAATTGATTGAACATTGTATTCACAGTATGTAGAGCAAAGTACAGCGACGGAGGGGCGCTGTCCCTGCTTTGTTTACTGTTGAGTTGAGAGGCAACTAATCATCCGGAGAGCCCACAAAAACAATCGGGGACCCCCCCCCCCCCCCCCCCCGAGGACCCCTGAGAAGTGCTCGTCAGTGCTCTTTGAGAAGCGGTTTTGAAGGAGTCTAGGGAATTCACATTTCTCAACGGCTGTTGGTAGGGCGTGGTACATTTTGGTGGCATAGGAGTGACACGAATTAAAACCCATTGTTTGAGCCGAATCTGGGTCGACATGTATTTGATTCTTGCACTGAATCGATTCGTAAAACACACACTGTATACCTACTGTATAACCCCCCCCCCCCCCTTTTAACCCCACACAAGCAATTAAGCGCCGGTGTTATTGGGACAGCTCAGACAGAGACTATTCTCTCACTCACACAGTGGACAATCACTCTGGCCTTCTCTGGGCTCTGACCCCCTGCCATTATCTCCGTTGACACAAACACAAGCCTCCCACCACGGCCCCCATTGTTGAGCTACGCTTTGTTTTCATAGAGACCGCGGTCCGCCGCAGCCTCACGTTTGCGGACCTGAGAGAAGAAAAACAGCCTTCAAACCTGACCTGAGATCAGATTCTAAAAAAAAAATCTGTTTGAAAATGACTATTGTTATTGCTATGTTTCTGTGTCAGTCGTTCTTCGATTTTTCAAAAAAATAGCGCGCCACCGAGCTTGTAGATCTGCTATTTTTCAATAGCTAAAGCATAACATAATGCCAACACCAAAAGGGGTTCCTGCCCAAAATGGGTTAAGATGCCGTGGCAGTCTGTGTACTGACTCGTATCAAATATATGTGTGTGTATATATATAGGGAGATAATCACAAATTGATATCACCTGCAGAATCCAGGGCAGAAGAAGGGTTGCTTGTGCACACGACCAGTAACTGGAGCTCTATATATTCTGTGATATAATGTGTATAGTAACAGACAGTATGTGATATAATGTGTATAGTAACAGACAGTATGTGATATAATGTGTATAGTAACAGACAGTATGTGATATAATGTGTATAGTAACAGACAGTATACTCTGTGATATAATGTGTATATAGTAAGACACTCTGTTAGTAATACAGTCGAAAAATACAGGTAGAACGACAGGTATGATAAAACTCTTAAAATGAATGTATAGGTATGATATCCTTTAGCAGCAATGAAAGAAGCCATAAGGCATGCATATCATTTCCACGTGTGTGTGTGTGTGTGTGTGTGTGTGTGTGTGTGTGTGTGTGTGTGTGTGTGTGTGTGCGTGCGTGTGTGTGTGTATTGTGTGTTGTGTGTTGAATAAGTACATTTTTACACTGTACTTGTACACAAAGATGTAACAATGAAGACACCTTGGCACCTACAGTATAGAGTATATATGTCTGCTGACTGTTATCCTACTATATGACACTATATATCCTACTATATAGCCCAAAAGAACAGGGATGCATCCATGGGTTCAAGTGGTTAACCAGTATTGATTTTGTTTTTTTGGGCAAATGTATAGATTTTAGTTTTAGTCTCTTAAATAGGGTTAAGTCATTCCAGTCACATTTTAGTCACCTGGAATGTTTTAGTGTTGTGTGTCGTGTCTAGTTTTAGTCGACTAAATATCATAACATTTTAGTCGGCTAAATCTAGTTGATTTAGTCAACTAAAATGCATTATGGCGGGCCTCGATGCCGTCGTAATGACTCTTGCTGTGTGCGTGTGCGTGCGTGTGTGTGTGTGTGCGTGTGCGTGCGCGCGCTCATGTCACAAACATGCCCTGCTGTAACATGAGTGAGTCATAAATCATTAGACCTTTGCACCAGAGGAAATCCTACGCGGGCAACGAAGTTCAAACATGGCTTCCCTGGGAGACATCTTTTACACCTTGCACACTTCAACTCAATATACAGACCATTTCAAACCGTACAAAATGAGTGGACAATAATATATTACCAGAAACACATAAATTGATAACCCTGAATGACCACGACAGATCTGTAACTCTGAGAGTGTTAAAATGGACCCTTGCGGGTCCATTTGGTTCCATAATGAACACTCTCAGAGTTAAGGGGGTCCTTGCAAATAAAACATTTGAGAACCACTAGTACTAGTGGGACTCCTAATGTCACAATGTGCCATAGTGTCACAATACATAATTGTGTACATAGTGGTGTGTAAAACAGAAAGTCTAAAAGGTTGCCATGGACAAGTCTTTGCCACGGACTTTGTTGTTGGAATATCCTTCTGGTGAGATATCCTTTGCTATATATCCTCTTCGATTACAATGTTGTCTAATCATATCCATTAATCTTAAAAAATTAGTTATGGCATAGTTTGATAAATGATAATATAGTTTTGCTGAACATTATGAGTATATTATGCTATTGTGAGTCTATGCTTGAACACATTGACCCACATAATCAGTTGTAGGTTGTTTTCCCAACAGAATACCACATGAAGCAGTTCATTTAATCAATGCTAACATGATACCCATGTTGTACATACTGTGACAATGTATAGCAGTTATCCTCTCACAGGGCAAACAAAAGCCCCATGCGCTGTCACACCAGGCCAGAAATAGGCGCCTCTCAGGAAGTATTGAGACACGAATATACATCCATAGGCTGTGTTGTCTTCTTTTTCAGTATTGTTGTATACACCCACCGTTGTACTACGACGACTATAATATAGGGTTACGGGGTTAATAAGCCTAATCGATTTAGTCTATCATTAAAATGAAGAATTAAGATTACGTGATTAAGCTACACGGACTGTGTGATGGATGGAGAGATGGATGGAGAGAGGGAGAAGAGGATAAAAGAGGATAGGGGGATTATGGCTGAATCACTTTTGAACAATTTGAGCGCTGGGTGCACGGGGGCGGAATATTGCGTCAAGACAGCCAGGCGTGCACGCACACAGGCGTACGCGCGCGCACGCAGGCACAATTATTATGTTTTTTTTACCCTAAACCCTAAAGCCGTAAATAGCAGGTGTGCTATTTCCAACACACATCACAGCACGCATAGCAGCAGGTGCACTGCACACCGTCACTGCACGCTATACTAACCTTTGTTTGTGTGGTTATACCATGCTATTTTTGTCTTGGTTTCTTTTTCTTTTACCTGACCCTGTACAGCACTTTGGTTGACCTTTGGTCTTTGTAAACGTGCTTTATGAATAAAGTTTGATTTGATTTGATTTGAACCTCAACCGGAGTCTTTTCCTAATTGTAAGCCTAGAACTGCCCAAAGCCGTTTTTGGAACCATAAAATAACCATTGTCTTGTGAGGACAAGGAAATGTCTATTTCTTCAACATTCTACCATGCTTCTATACCATGCTTGTGGACAATTGGCCGTCACAAGGATAGTAATACAAGTACACACACGCACAAACACACACGCACACACACACACACACACACACGAACACACACACACACACACACCCCTATACCTGTATCACAGGTCAGCAGGAGTCTCAAGAACAAGGGCCGTCAATCAGTAACAGTGTTATATGGCCGCGTTAATCGTTAACGCGGCTCGTAGACACATGTGTGCCCCTCTCGGCCCATAACGAGCACCTGCGGACCCCTTTTTTTTTTTTTTTTTTTACAGGCATCATCCACGGGAAAAAACAAACACTCTAAAATGCTTATTGGGCACATCGTCCATATATACCCCTCCCCCCCCCCCAACCAGTGTTGTTTTTGGCAGCAAATTTCGATTTTAGTTTAGTCATAGTCTTTGGACTGAAACTTCATTTAGTTTTTGTCAAATTTTAGTCACATGGAAATGTCTTAGTGTTAGTCTAGTTTTAGTCGACTAAATGTCATGAGATTTTAGTCGACTAAATCTACAGGAGATTTAGTCGACTAAAATGTGTTTTGGTGGGCCTTGATGCCGTCGTAATGAGTGTTTTTACACTTGCTGAAAATAGCCGATCTACAAGCTCACAACGCGTCGCACTATTTTCAGCATGCAACCAAGAGTAAAATTACTTATTGTGGATCTCTTGTCCACTAGTACCTTCCTAACATTTTAGTCTAGTTTTTATTTTTTATTTTGTCGACGAAATTGTCAGTATATTTCGTCTTAGTTTTAGTCATCATAGCCTGAGCTAACGTGTTAGGTTTCTGGTCTAGAGGGGCGGGTCGCGGCTGAGATTTGCGCGCGCCCTGATTGGATCTCATTGATCTGTCCGTCACCCCCGGCCCCTCCTCTCCCCCCTAATGCAGCGCTACGTCACATCATTTGGAGCGACGCCCACCCGGAAGGGTTGACTCCCACTTTTAGACCAGAGCGGCCAATACGTTCCTCCAGGCTTTCAATTTTTGCACCAACAAAAATGAAAGCCTGGTACCGAGGTTATAGTCATCATAGCTTAGTTTTCATTTAGTTTCCATTCGTTTTCGTCAGTGGAAAAAGGTAGTTGACAAACATTTTTCGTCTTAGTTTTAGTCGACGAAAACAACACTGCCCCCCCACCCCCGTTGACATGCCCACAGGTGTTTGACCGCAACATGGTCTGGGAAAAAAAGAAGAGAAAGGCAAACAGCAGTAACTCTCATAAGTTTAGAGAGAGAGAGAGACCTATATTTCTACACAGTATAACATGCTGCAGTGTTATAATCCATCCAGTTTATACAAATGTAACCAAATACATAATAATAATAATTAGGGATTGTCCCGATCACGTTATTTTTGCTCCCGATCCGATTTCCGATCATTTGATTTTGAGCATCTGCCGATATACCGATTTTTCCCCGATCCGATATTTAAATCTTTATATAGGACATGCACTTATATGCCATATCACAATAGTATACAATATCCAAAATCACAGACAATATCCAGTCTAATATTATGATATTGATATTGATGCTGGTCCCGATCACGTTTTCTTTTGCTACGGATCCGATTCCGATCATTTGAAAATAACGTGATCGCCCCCCCGATTTTCCGATCACGTGAACGGATGGGGACAACCCTATACTGATAATGATTGGTGTCTGCTCATGCTTTGCGGTCTTTCTCACTGTATAGTTGCATAAATTACAGGAAGGAAATGATGTTATCTGGATTGAACCCGCTCTAAGTATCAGGAGCAGTGCAGGGTGCTGTACGGGGAGCTGATATGGGGGTTATTTTATATTTTTTTTTGAGGAAAAATGGCTTTACTGTACCATAACACATGCTCTCGCTGGAGGCCTCTACATATGAGCGAGTAACGTTGCTGTCATCATCATGTCTTATGTTATGATTGTCTTCTATATAGCAGCGCTTTCCCTGTTTCAGCCAGTGAGTGACCCCAAAACAGACCCCCCCCCCCCCCCCCCGGGGACCTATAGTGAAAACAGCAGATCTACAAGCTCACAACGTGTTGCTTCGCGCCGCAATGTGAGCTTGTACATGGGCTATGACTTATTTTCTTCTAATTTTGTAATTTCTTTAAAAAAAAAATAAGGCGTCCCATTATAACCATGTGTTATAATGGGACCCACAAACGGGTCCCGTCCCACAGTTTGGGAGGCGGTGTTTGTGTTGGGTTCTACTGTCTGTGAGTTAGACAGGCCCGTTAACGTTAACCACTCGCAGGAGTGTGTGGGCCATTTGTCTGCCCTGCTCCCCCGCATGGCCTTGTGGCATCGCACGCACGCACACACACACACGCATGCACACACACACATGCACACGCACACAGACACGCACAGGCGCAAGCACAGCACAACACTATCCTTGACAGACACCTTCACGTAACCCTGAAGCTGTGTCCATCTCATCCTGTTGCGCGCGCGAGCACACCCACACCCACACACACACACACACACACACACACACACACACACACACACACACACACACACACACACACACACACACACACACACACACACACACACACACACACACTGCTAGCTGAGGGCAGGATGACCTCATGATGACCCACCGTCTCCATCTCATGCTGACCTCTGTCACCCCTTGCCAAGTCTGTCAGCCCACCCCTGCCGCCAACACACACACACACACACACACACACACACGCACGCACGCACTCACACACACACACACACGCACACACACACACACACACACACACGCGCACACACACACACACACACACACACACACACACACACGCACATGCACGCGCACACGCACGCACACACACACGCAGGCACGCACGCATGCACGCAGCTTTGGTTTAAAACATTCTAGTTCATGGATTCCTCTTGACTTTCTTGTCACTGGAAAGAATGGAAGACATTCTCACAGTCCAGTAACTTCATGAACATAACATTAAGCAGTTATACATCCCTGTTAACCACCCCGAAACATTTCAACATTCATTGGAAAATAGCCAGCTTCTGTTTTTATTTAGAATAGGATAGCACGAGGGCATATAGATAAGTGTTGTCACTATCCTATCTGACCAAACAGAAGCCGGCTCCATTCATCTCAATGCGGCGGGGGTTCACGGGGTATAGAGTGGCTGGATGGTAACCGCCCCCCCCCCCCCCCCATCTGAGAATGTTTGTGCCAGGGACCGCCGTACAAGATTTGTGTTGTTATAAATGTTTAAGAAAATCACACCCGTGTGAACTGAGGGGTGCAACTCCCCTCTCTCTCTCTCATTAGCAGGCAACAGTGCAGCACTGTCTCTCTCTCTCTCTCTGTTTCTGGCACAACAGCGCCCCTACTGGTACTCATAGTCATACTGGTGCTCATTAACGTCACATAGGTGAACACGGACATTGCTGTTCCTTAATGGACTCAGAAAACAGGCGGTCTACACAAGCTTGTACAGTTTCAACTGATGGCGATGCTACATTAGCACATTTAGCTGCAGGGGGGAGCCCCTATACAACCCCCTCAAGGACCACTGATGCAACGGTTGAAATACACCGCTAGAGCCGCACAAATAAGGGGGTCCGCGGGCTGATGAATGTCCATGTGGGGGTCCTTGACATGAAAGCGTTTGAGGACCACTGGCTGCCATAGTGACATGCACCGTAAAGAATGGGGACGCCAGGGTTAAAAGTGGTTAATGCTTCCCCATGCGAGGCAGATGGAGGTGTGTGTGTGTGTGTGTGTGTGTGTGTGTGTGTGTGTGTGTGTGTGCACAGTGCAAACAGACCCTTGTACCGGGGGACGCTAACCTGGAGCGCTCAACAGTGCACGCACGCACGCACGCACACACACTCACACACACAACACACACACACACAGAGAAAAAGAGAAGAAATTGGGCTAATGTCAGTTTCACTCGCTAAATTGCTTTTTGATAAGGGAATATCTGAAGATAAGTGTTGTCACTATCGTATCTAAAAAAGAAAGAAAAAGAAAAACGGAAGCCAACTGGATAAATCTATGTTGTAATCTAATGGGAGACAGAGGGGAGTAGTGTCACTCACACTACTACTTGTCTACAGTCTACACACCCAGTCAAATCCTCAGTGGTTATTTAACTCCGATAGCGTATACAAAATGGTCCATTTGGCTACGCTATCGGTGTTACCAAGGGATATGCTACTGAAGATGTGACTGTGTACTGTCCTGTGTACTGTCCTATTGGTGTTACCAAGGGATATGCTACTGAAGATGTGACTGTGTACTGTCCTGTGTACTGTCCTATATGTTACCAAGGGATATGCTACTGAAGATGTGACTGTGTACTGTCCTGTGTACTGTCCTATTGGTGTTACCAAGGGATATGCTACTGAAGATGTGACTGTGTACTGTCCTGTGTACTGTCCTGCAGCCAAGAGTTTGGGTTAAAAAGTTAAGAGCACAAGGAAGTCAGGGCACACGATTACCTCATCCATTTGATAACATTCGTGCAAATGACTATCAGGATTATTTTTGGATTTGTTGACATATTGAGGATATACTGATAGCCCTTGACTGTTACCTAGAACCAACATGATCTGGTTTACTACAGACATGTGCACCTTAAGGAAAGAAAGACATTCTTCTCATTCTGTGTACCTTAGGGAAAGTCAGGATGCAAAAGAGGCACCAACTTTTTAAATGTAGAAAACTAGACAGAAAAATAAGTCTTAATAATAGCCACCTGCACAGAGAAAGACTGTTTCACTCATTCACAGTAAATGACTGACCAAGGATAACAGTAAACTTGATTTGAGATTTAATAAATAATGATTAAGTAACAGTACCATTTACGTCATTAGTTGCAAATAACATCGAATCAAGTTGAAATAATCACGGGAATGCTTTTTTTTTTAACTCATAACTGCAGCGTGAAATGACACCAAATATTCAAAGATGTTGGATGAAATTGATCCGATTACATTTGAAATTATACTTTGGTCCCCACACAGGGGGGTCACCAACATGTCATACACGGAGTGTGTTCGCGGCAAAGACTTGGTCTTGTCCGTGACACATTATAGATTTTCTGTTTTATACACGCCATTATAATGTTCTTATTTTGATAAGACCCTTACCGAGCCTCCAGGTTTGCTTCAGAATATGCACGACAATTATTTATTATGATTTATGAAACTATAGCATATTTAGGAGTCCAGCTATATTACTAGTGGTTCTCAAACATTTTATTTGCAAGGACCCCCTTAACTCTGAGAGTGTTCAAATGGAACACTCTCAGAGTTACAGACCAGTTATTCTGGCCTATCTATTTTATGTTTAATATTATTGTCCACTCATTTTGTACGTCCGTGGCAACTATATGTTGACAGAAATGTGTCCACCACAAGCCAACCTCACATGAATATATCTGCACATACTGTACGTCCACACAGCATCCTATAGGAGGGAGACGCGCTCAGGGAGCAGTTAGAAAGGGGTTACAACACAATCAGTGCCGGAAGTGCTTCAAAATAGGAGCTCTGGGTGGCCGGGGTTGTCTCAGCGCTTTTACTCTGAAAGCCATGACCCGGAAACAATCTACTAAAAAAAAGTTGACTTTACATCGCTAGCTTACATTGCGATCATTTTAATTTATACGATATATGATCCAAAAAGCGTTCATATTTTGCGGGAGAGGCGGATGAGGAGCAGAAATGAAGCTCCAGCACATCGATCCGTTCATCACCACGGAGAGCGCCCTGGATTAGGAGATACGAGTCATTCTTTCCGCCGCGCTAACATGTAAGTCAACGGTAAGCCAATATGAGCCCAGAGCGTAGCATACGGCAGCCGAAAGGCGAACGGGCCAAAAAAAAAAAGGAAAAATTCTGAATAGTCTTATCTGGCCCCGTATCATTGAGGATGCCCTATAAGACGTCTACAGACGTCTTTAGTACGCGTCGGTGGAGGTCCTTATGACGCTTCTAGACGTCCTATGTACAGATTGTGTTTTAAGTGCCTTGCTCAGTTTGACACTTCGACACGTTGCCCAGGGCTGGAATCGAACCTGGGACCTTTTTTTCCTTCTGTAAACCATT
The DNA here is from genome assembly GCF_964188405.1 of Protomyctophum parallelum. Taxonomy (NCBI): domain Eukaryota; kingdom Metazoa; phylum Chordata; class Actinopteri; order Myctophiformes; family Myctophidae; genus Protomyctophum; species Protomyctophum parallelum. The sequence goes on along the minus strand of NC_139709.1, from coordinate 33,088,147 downwards.
CAGCTATATACTGTATTATAATGTCATCTATAGGGCTAGGGGCGGGCAACGTTGACGATGGAGAGGGCCACTATATTTCCACTCTCACTCCAGAGGGGCCACGTTGCATATTGATGTTCTTTCTTTTTTTAATTTATAATATTTTTTTAATTTGGAAAAAGCAGTACAGTAAAGACAGCATTTCTCTTAGAAGTGCAATTCCCAGGATATTCCCTCCCTCCCCCCTCATCCCCCTCAAAGTGACTCCATCTCCAATGTCTCTGTATAATCCTCGCTTTCTTCAGATGGACTACATATGGCAGCAAGTCAACACAAGTCAACAGGGGCAACATCGCTTCAGAGTGTACATTTCAGAACAAAATGTCTTTTCAAATGCCTTCAATTATAGTTATGTTAACTTTGTGAAACAGGTACAAATACGTTGGACATCAAAAAGACAATAACCTTTTCATACTATAGTCATTAAACACTACTCATTTAGACTGACATAATTAAAGCGGGGTCATGTTTGGAATTGTAACAGCTGAAATCAATATCATATCAGTATTCTGATATGAACCTAGCTGAGGGCCACATTAACTCATTTTGGGCGGGAACCCCTTTTGGTGTTTTAAACATTATGTTGTAATTTAGCTATTGAAAAATAGCAGATCTACAAGCTCATGACCTATACAAGCTCACAAGCTTGTAGGTCTGCTATTTTTGAAAAATCGTGAAAATGTGCCTCAAATCAGTTTGAATATATATTATTACAGTGAACATTTTAACTCAAATCTTTGCTTCTGTAGTTTTTGGGGTCCTTGACATGAAATATTGAGCACCACTGATACAGAAACATAAGGGTTTTCAGAGAACTGTCAGGACATTGTTAATTCCAGGTTAAGTGAAGGTGTTGCCCCATGTATGATCTAGTAGAGGATTCCCAATCCTCCTAACCTGTCAAATATAACAGATGCGTTTGTCCCAGCAGTCTCTTTCCTGCTCCCTGCAGACAACGTCTGGATGGGATGCGAGACAAAGGCCTGAACGACCATGAACCATGCAGCTGGTATCTCAGCTATTTCACTTTCTTTTCCAACGTGACACATAATTACATTTCTATGTTGTCAGGCATGCGGTTCAACTCTTGATATTTTAATCAAATAAAGCAGTGTCTACATTGTAACTTGTAAGACCTTTTTTTTATGTAGCTAATAGCTAAAAAATAATACCATTCTTCTGTTTGTAGTGACTTTCTGTATCCAATGTGTAACTTGCGTGGATCCATTTGTACACTCTCCCAGGTTATTTGACTCATGTGTTCTTCCAAGCCTATCCCATTATAGTGGAGTGGGGCCGAGCTCTATAGAGCGTCGCAGTCCCGCCCCCTTTCATGACGACGCCAGGCCCAGGAAATGATTCCCAATGCATTTTTCCCCATAGACATTTCAAAAGGTATTTATTTAAAGACGGTTACGCCGCGGACAAAGCCAACTCGAGTCGTGACAACTCATGACAACAAACACAATATTTTGGACCAAACAAATAATTACAAAGAAGAAAAACAACAAAAAGTGTTGTAACCTGCCGTTTTGTTCTTCTTTCTAATTATTTGTTCGGCCCAATTTTCTTTGTTTGTCGTCATGATTTGTCACGACAAGAGTTGGCTTTGTCCGCGGCGTAGTTGGCTTTGTCCGCGGCGTAAACGTCTTTAAATAAATACTTTTTGAAATGTCTATGAGGAAAATGAACGGATAATCATTTCCTGGGCCATGGTAGGTGGCGGGACTGCGACGTTCTATAGCAGAGGTTTTCAACCAGTGGTCCTTGAGGGGGTTCCAGCTAAATGATGGAGAGTTGGTAACTATAGGGATGCACTGAAAGGGAAATTCTTGGCCGAAACCGAATACCGAATATAGAAAACGGTCGGCCGAAAACTGAATACCAAATATCCGAATATGATTAATATTATATATCTTTTTTCCTACCATTGCTAACCCTAACCCTAGTACCACAATACGGACATTACAATGCACAGACAAAAAACAAAATACAAACAAAAAACCAAAACAAACTAGTCCCTTCCTAACATTTTAGCCTAGTTTTTTATTTGTTGACGAAATTGTCAATATATTTAGTCTTGTAGTTTTAGTCACCATAGCTTAGTTTCCATTTAGTTTCCATTTAGTTTTCTGTAGTGAAAAAAGGTAGTCGACGAACACTTTTCGTCTTAGTTTTAGTCGACGAAATCAACACGACATGAAAAGGGTTGAAACCCCCCCCCTCCCCCACTCTCCACCCCCACCGGGCGGTGACCTCTACATCCCAGGGGTCAAATAAACTCTGTCGGCCAACACAACGATCCCCAGCAGAGAGCTGTCTCTGTGGTCATCATAGGGTTAAACTCATATAGGACCACCATTTTTGTTTTAATATTTTGACAAAATGTGTACAGATTAGATATATAATCCTCTGCTGTCCGGAAGGAAACCTTCATAACTCCAAAATGTTCACTTTTCAGGAAATGAAAAATATACGTTTTAAGGAAATGAATAAAACCTTGTGTTTTTTTTACACAACGATGCAATACTGCCTCATCAAAGTTGGTGTGACTGTAGATATTGTCAATTACTTGCATGAGGAGGAGAGAGGTGTTTTTTTTTTACTACTTTCCATTGGAACACAGGGTGTTCAACAGCACTGATTTATGGAATAAAATCAATTCCATAAAATGCATTGCTGTCCCTCCGGACAGCAATGCATTTTGGTGAATAGAAAAGGCAGTCAATCGAATCCTGCCCAAACCCAACCCAACGCGCAGCTCCTTCTGACCTGACCTGAGATCAGATTCTATAAGAATGTCTTATACATCCTGAGAGTTTTCTGAAAAAGCTTATGTTTCTGTCAGTCGTTCTTCGATTTCTCAAAAATAGCAGACCTACAAGCTTGTAGCGCGCCACTTGGTGGCACGCTATGAGCTTGTAGGTCTGCTGTTTTTCAATAGCTAAAGCATGACATGATGCTAACACCAAAAGGGGTTAATCTGTCCTTTCCACTAAAGCCTCATCTAAACACATATATTATATACACTGTTCGTCCGGACGGTGTTGCTCACTGGAAATCACTTATTGAGTATGTCCAATCTCCAATAGTTTGACTTCTACTCAGAGGCAAATATTGCACTTTTAACCCAACTACATTAAATTTGAAAACTATACTAGTTACTTTGATTATATTATTACAAAACATACATTAACCACTTCAGCCCTAAATATATATACACATCTCGGCCCATTTCAAAATAGCCGATCTACAAGCTCACAATGCAATCGCGATGCGGCACATTGTGAGCTCGTATAGATCGGCTATTGTCAATATAATTTGTAGACATTTGAAAACTTTAAATGGGAGACATTTCTGCGTTTACCGAGTACTTTTACACTTGGGGGTACTTTAAGTACATGTTGACGCCGATCCTTTTGTACTTTTTTCATCCTTGACATGAAAGTCTCCGAGAACCACTGACTGTCGTGATTTAGAAGACATTTGTGTAGGATCGTTCCCAAATGTATAAGTAAAACATTTGAGTAATTTCTTTTACACCACGCATCATGTCATGCTTTAGCTATTGAAAAACAGCAGATCTACAAGCTCATAGCGCGCCACCGAGTGGCGCGCTACGAGCTTGTAGGTCTGCTGTTTTTGAAAAGTCGAAGAACGACTGACACATAGAAACATAGCTTTTTCAGAAAACTGTCAGGATGTTTTCTGAGACATTTTCATAGAATCTGATCTCAGGTCAGAAGGAGTGGAGCTGTGCGTTGGGGTTGGGTTGGGGCAGGATTCGATTGACTGCCTTACATCACTGACCCCCCCCCCCCCCCCCCCCTAACCACCTCCTCCTCCCCCCCCTTCCCTCCTCCGTCACTCTGCTGTGTCCTGCTCTCTGTCCCCGGCAGAGAGGGGGCGGGCGGGCGAGAGGGGGGGGGGGGGGGGGGCTGCCGTCGTCTCCCCTGCTATGGAGACAGCCTATCAGGGGCCTCACGTCATCTGTCTCCGGGTCCCGACTGACAGGGCGACCTCAGGAGATTAACCAAAGCCACTATCAGGAAGGGATGCCTGCCCCTACCACCAGTGGATGCTCCTCTCTCTCTCTCTCTCTCTCTCTCTCTCTCTCTCTCTCTCTCTGGTGTAACACTGGGCTGGGAGAGTCAGAGCTTGTTTTTGGCGTCTGATCCTCGGATACAAAACGGTTTATCTTTGTGGGTCTGTTGACCTGCCACAACAAGGCCTTCTTTGGGGACAGACGCATATATATAAGACAATGATGGATAATCGAACGGTGTAGACACACAGTAGGGGGGGGGGGGGGGGGGAGTAAAGCCCCTTCCTCTACTACTACTACCCCCGCCTTAAAGCTGCGTAACAGTTTTCCAAACTGTGTTTCAACCCTTTTTCTTTCTTTTTTTTAAACCATAAACATACATTCGACCGGTCTCAACTGTATATACACTACACACCCAGGGCTGGTGGGGTTTGGGAAGGAATAGAATAACACAGCACGGAAAAGTAGCAGGTCTGCTATCAAGGGCACGGCAGAGCGCCACAGATGCTCCGTTCCCAGGACTTTTTTTTCCGAGACCTTCAAACGGAAAAGTTCTTGTGAAATTTCACTCTGTTGCATGGTTATCCCATTCTGACCTGAGATCAGATTCATACGAGGTTTCCACTGGACACACACACACTGGTCTGATGAACCCATTCTGACCTGAGATCAGATTCTAAAAATGTCAGTCGTTCTTCGATTTTTCAAAAATAGCAGACCTACAAGCTCGTAGCGCGCCTGTAGGTCTGCTATTTTTGAAAAAAACCATGTGTACGACAACTCTCTTGACTGGGTGGGGGGAGAGAAATGACAAAGTAAAAAACATTTCCATCGAATATGTTTTGCATTAGGAAATACTCAAAGCCAAGAGTCGAGCCCCGGCCCTCTTTGCATTGGTGCAGTCGCAGGGCACGCATCCTCCATAACGGCGAAACATAATAAAACGATTTGAATATCGAATGTGGAAGGAAAAAAAAACAACGTTTGGCCACCGCACTCTTCGTTCTAGTTCTAACCTCACTGTGTCTACATTTTGGACAAAGCCTCATAGTACACCACCACCACCACCACCAGGCACACATTTTGGACAAAGCCTCATAGTACACCACCACCACCACCACCACCAGGCACACATTTTGGAAGGCTAGCATGGCTCTCTTTTCCAGGTGGTGCGAGGCCGGCTGGCTCTCAAGCCCTCGTCGTGGAGCTCTTTGTCTGGAACACGGAGCTCTGGGATATTTGTGTATCGTGTATTGATTTGGGGTACAACCCTTAGCTGTAAAGGACAGATAAAGAAGTTACACATTAACTTTCTCTCTCCCTCTTTCTCTCCCTCTCTCTCTCTCTCCCTCTCTCTCTCTCTTCCTAGGGGTCATTCTGAGCTCTTTCACATAGCTAGAACCCAGTGCAAAAAAAAAAAGAAAAAAGCTTGCTTCTGTGATGGACTCTGGAATATTGATCTCTCTCCCTCTCCCTGTCTCCCTCCTCTCTCAACAAAAAGCTGTTGCAGTCAGTATTACCCCCTCTCTCTCTCTCTCTCTCTCTCTCTGAGCTTACATATACACAGCGAAATCCGGAAGCATTCATTTCTACTTAACAGTGTAAAGGACTATATCCGCGCGGCACGGCCGGGGGGGGGGGGGGGGGGGGGGGGTCCATTTTGCACACACTTTCAGATTTCAATAAAGGTCTCTGCAGCTTTCATACAGCGTTGTTGCAGGGACTGACTGAGTTGCAGCATTCCGGTCTACTCCCTCTTCAAGGTCAGCCGGCTGCCTGGTGGAGGCGAGCACCTGGGCCAGATGTAGCCTTGTTTTCTTCCCAACAACGTCTCTTTGTAAGCATTTTCTCTCCCCCCCCCCCACCCCCCCACCCCCCCCCCCCCCCACCCCAACAGAGAGATTGTTGTCTCGCTTTCTCACCGAAAAACACCAGCTTAATCAAGAAACTGAACCGAACGACATGCAGTGATTTCAGTCGAAGGCCAAGCATATTATTATTATTATATGCACAAGCTATTATTCCCGTCATACATCCCCCCCCCACATCGAAAATAGCAGATCTACAAGCTTCACGACAACACGTTGCAATGCACTAGATGATATGTGTTGGGCTCGTATGACGCAGTGTAAATCGAGGCATTTCACCACAGTTTGCTTAGCGTAAGCCGGAGGGTTGTTTAAGAGCTGCAAAGTGCCGCAGTTTGCACTCGTTGCTTAAGTAGGTATGTCTACGCCATTGTTCTCAGAGCATGTAGCAGTGGGAAGCTAATCACACCCTAATAGAGATAGAGCACAGTGTGTGTGTGTGTGTGTGTGTGTGTGTGTGTGTGTGTGTGTGTGTGTGCTTGGCACTAATCCCATCATCATCATTTCTTTGTAGAATTTACTAGATGCTGTAAAAGCAACAAACTAATAATGTAATAATGATTTGTCAGGTATATTTAAAAGAGCTCAACTAAAAACCTGATTTAAATAATTGTAATACAATCTCATGTTTATTGCATTTGATAAGTCACACTTGCCTCAGATATTCTAATGCTTGCCACTATACAGATGTTGCCCCAGTATGTACATTTTAACAGCAATATTTATGGATTTAATAAAGTCACAGGGCAACAAAAAGAAATGACAGCGTGACGGCATTTACAGCCTTTCATTCTCAGAAATCCTTTTAAATCCTCGCCATCAAAAGCAATTGACAGTTTACTGCTTCAGGCAAAGGTTACACCTCTGCCGTTTTATAGAATTATTAAGTAAGCAATTATGATAACCCACTGTTTTAAAGATAATAGGATGATAACGCTCCGCTTCAAACTCACTGCAGTTTGCCCTTGTAACGCTCGCTCTCCCCGAACCAAAAATAAATCTATATCCTCTGTTCTTGGCGCTGAGCTCTACTTGTCAGTCAACTCTTTGTGGTTATTTCTGCCATGCAAATGATGTATATACCGAATGCACGGCATAAATACCAAACAGCAATAATAAAGAAAAACATCACCGCCATATTGCAATGACCCGGGCTCGGCTCGGCTGGCTGGCTGGCTGGTGGCATTTTATCAAAGCTCATAAAGCCTGAATGACTATATATTGATAAAGGTTGTTTAAAGTGTCATTGGAATGATAACATTTGCACTGTAAAATGCGAGCTCGCATGGCTCCGGCCCTCCCAGCCCCAATCACAGCGGGGTTGATAAGGACGGAGCCTATACCACAATCCCCATGCTTCTTGCATCAATAAGGTCAAAGGCCGCGGAGCGTCGAGTGGTGGAGGGGGGATATTGCCGAGCATGGGGGAGCCGGTTCTTCTAAGAATGTCTTATACATCCTGAGAGTTTTCTGAAAAAGCCATGTTTCTATGTCAGTCGTTCTTCGATTTTTCAAAAATAGCAGACCTACAAGCTCGTAGCGCGCCACTCGGTGGTGCGCTATGAGCTTGTAGATCTGCTATTTTTCAATAGCTAAAGCATGACATCAATGGAACCCCATTCAGGAGTGGACTATACTGAGACCAGATTCTACACAATGTCTTCAAAACTATAGTCTTCTGAATAACCCTCATGTATATCATATATATATATATCAGTGGTTTTAAAACTATTTCATGTCAAGGACCCCCAACGATTATATACAGTAATTGGCCCCGCCATCTGAAAATATGAGTTCACGTGTGCTGAAGTTTCATTCAATTAAACCCCATTTTAGGACAGAGACTGGATTGCATACAAAATGTCTTCAAAATCATGACAGTTTTCTGAAACACCTCATGTTTCTATATCAGTGGTTTTCAAACTATTTCATATATATCAAATATGTTGTTCCAGGGACCCCCCCCCCCACCCAGAAGCAAATATATGAGTTAAAAATGTTCACTCTGAAATATTATTATATTAAAAAATCTGCGCCACATTTTCACGATTGTTCAAAGTGCCGTTGAGCTTGTATGTCTGATATGTTTCAATAGCTAAAGTATAACATAATGCTTAAAACGCCAAAAGGGGTTCCCGACGTCCTGAATGGGCTAAAAATGATTAATTTTAAATGAATTGTGTGGCTTTATTAAAAAATAAATAAAAATTAAATAAATAAAAATAAATGGACGCTAAATATTAACTGTAAGCAATGAACAATGTTTGGCCAAGGAATACAATGGGATTAATTTGTCTTTATATGGACTATTAATAATAATAATAATAATGTCAGTACTTGGCCTATTGGATGTTATACAGCAAACATACCCTTTGACTGTGACTGTTCACAACCGAGGGAATTCACTGAAATTCAACTGGAAAATATTGCATCGTTGTGTCGAAGCGTTTTTTTGTGTGCATTTTTTTTGTTTTTTTTGTAGTTATATGGGTCACTGTTTTATATCTATTTTTGTATTTGTTTGTGTATTATCTTTGTTATTTGTGCCCTTTGGTTTATTTGGACGAGATTTGAACGCAATTATATTAATATCTGCGTCTGGCGTGACGTCGTCTCGATGTCCTCCTGCGCGTAAAAGATAACTTTAATAAAAATAGAAGATACATTTAAAAACAACAAAACAAAACCGCCAATATCGTAGTGATAAGCAACGCTTAACTGTTCCCATTGTCGTATTAGAGCCTAATCTGGGATAGTGAGGAGGAGGAGAAACCACTGGTGGAAAAGTGACTAAGTACATTTTACTCAAGAAGGCTATACTGTGCTTAAGTACATTTTCGAGGTATTTGTACTTTTCAGTACTTTTACGTCTGCTCCACTACATTTCAGAGACAAATATTGTACTTTTACTCCACTATACAGTTTTCTGAAAACTTTAGTTACTAGTTACTTTGTAGATTTTGATTAAACAGACAGATTATTCCCCTTTAAGTACATTTTGATGCCAATACCTTTTACCTGTACTTTTACTCAAGTCCATTTTGAAGTATTTCTCCATTGCAATATTGATACTTTTACTTAAGTAAAACACGCGAGTATACTTTTTCCACCACTGGGAGGAACTTACATCCATATACAGGTCCAACATTCCCCTTTTTTCTTTTTTTTTGGTTGGGCGTCTAGGCAGGGAACGCCGAGTCATTTGTGTTCCTTGTTCGCTTCCCTCGACACGTATACAAACAAATGACACCCACCACCATCACTGGAGGAGACGGAGAGGAAGGGAAGGGAAGGGACGGGCTTGACACTTTGCCCTGATCAATATCAATAAAGCAATCAGCGTGTCAGGGACCTATATGTATGTTTGGAGGAGGGACCTTGTGCTATAGAATATAGCTTACTTTATGGCTTTACTGTGGAGGTGGGGCACAGGTTGCACGCACGCCCGCCTGCACGCCCGCCCGCACGCACGCCCGCACGCCCGCACGCACGCACGCACGCACGCAGGCGTCAGATGTGCTCTCTTTTCTTTAAGTCTAATTCAGTGGTTCTCAAAACATATACATTTTAGGAACCATCCAGGGTCCATTTGGTACCATTTGTATACTCTCAGAGTTACAGACCTGTAAGGGTCCATTTGGTACCATTTGTATACTCTCAGAGTTACAGACCTGTAAGGGTCCATTTGGTACCATTTGTATACTCTCAGAGTTACAGACCTGTAAGGGTCCATTTGGTACCAGTTGTATACTCTCAGAGTTACAGACCTGTAAGGGTCCATTTGGTACCAGTTGTATACTCTCAGAGTTACAGACCTGTAAGGGTCCATTTGGTACCAGTTGTATACTCTCAGAGTTACAGACCTGTAAGGGTCCATTTGGTACCAGTTGTATACTCTCAGAGTTACAGACCTGTAAGGGTCCATTTGGTACCAGTTGTATACTCTCAGAGTTACAGACCTGTAAGGGTCCATTTGGTACCATTTGTATACTCTCAGAGTTACAGACCTGTAAGGGTCCATTTGGTACCAGTTGTATACTCTCAGAGTTACAGACCTGTAAGGGTCCATTTGGTACCAGTTGTATACTCTCAGAGTTACAGACCTGTAAGGGTCCATTTAGAATCCCCTGGAGGAACCCTGAGGGTACCCGGGTCACCCTTTGACAACCACTGGTCTAATTTATACTTTGCCGACAACGACAATGTCGTCACAAAATAACTACCGGTAGATTTTCAATTAAAAACTTTAAAAAACTTTTATAGAAAAGCTGTTATTTATAGCAAGCGACAAGGGAGTATAAAATACGCCGTAGTCCCATAAGAGGCTGTTCTATATCCAGACAGCCCAAGAGAGAGTGCACTTTGCCCGGTCGGTCCAGCCATAAAGACGAGACAATAAATACAGCAGTACTTCTGAACTGCGTGACATTACAGAGAGGACCTTCAGACAGAGAGCAATCAATCCCTCCAACAGGGCATCAATAACCTATTTTGACCCGAGGACGATTCTACAAAATGCCTTCTAAATCACGACAGTTTGCAGAGAAACCCATGTTTCTGTACGTCAGCGGTGCTCAACCTTTTTCATGTCAAGGACCCCCGAAAATATATGTAATTGGCCGCCGACCCCCCATCTGAAAATATGTTGTTCCAGGGACTGAGCCACCAGAAGCAAAGATTTGAGTTATAAACTCAAATCAGGTGGTCCCCAACTGAATGCTGAAGAATTGGGTCACCCAAATGGACCCTTACACTGTAGATCTTTAACTCTTGAAAGCGTAAAATGATGGGTCCATTTGGTTTCATTTTACGCTCCCTGCAGGCTCCCAAGAGTTACATTATTGTTAAACATCTCCATTACTTAATTTACAAGAAGTCTACTAAAGTCTAAGAATTGTTAGTTTGATTAACGTTTGCCAAAAGCAAGGAATTGTAGACACAATATTATCCAACGGCAATAAAACATCCTTTAGTTTTGGGTCCGAGAGGCTAAATGTCAGTGGTCCGTGGATCAAAGGCTGAATACATAATGGGTTGAAAACCCCTGGTCTAGCTCATCTGGGTCTGAAATGAGTAATAAAATAATGATGACAGAGAACTCTTTTCAGGGGAGGTTGGAATCTCATGGCAGGTCCGTTTCAGGTTACGTGTAGGACGGTCTATCTTTTCGGGGGAACTCTGCTTTTCAACGACATTTTAAATACTATAAAAGTGGAAAAATGTGAATATCTTCCCTTCAGTATATGAATAATGTGTGTCTTTGTGTCAGAGAGCCCAGGCCTGTTCAGTCTGCTCTGCATTGGATGCACTGCCCCCTTGTGATATGGAATGAAATCTGCACCTCCAGGCAGACATTGGCCTCACATTTTGTCTTCTGAGGAAGGAGCTGAATGAATGCATTGGATTCCTCGGTGAGTCATAACATCAGAAACAACGCTGGGGGCCAAGCCAGAGGGAGAACTGATTTTCCTTCTGCCAGCACTGTGTATTTTCAAAAGATTTGTATACACTTGAAACGAGACATTCTTGCATAAAGAGCACTTTCTACTTTAAGTACATTTTGAATTCCAGACTTCTACTTAACGTAACAAAGTATTCCTTATATTGCAGTATTTATACTTTTACCTAAGTACAAAATGCGAGTAGTTTTTCCGCCACTGTCCGACACCTACCTGTAGGTGGTGGAAGTGGAACGCCATCCCAGCAGAGACTTGAGTTGAGGGTCAATGCGCCGTTGATCTGCTATGGAATATGTAAAAAATATATATATAAGTACAAAGTAAAATGAATATAATCATGTAAAACCATAACTGAAATGAAATAAATAAATATGAATAGAAATTAAATGAATTGAATTAATACTACCACGAAAGATGTTCGTCGACTACCTTTTTTTTACTGATGAAAACTAAATGCACACTCAATGAAAACTATAAGCTATAAACATATTGACAATTTCATCAACAAATAAAATGTCAGTAAGGGAGTGAGTGGACAAGAGATCCAGTATAAGTCATTTTAGACTAGCATGCTGAAAATAGCAGATCTACCAAGCTCACAACGCAACTTGTGAAATCAGCCATTATGACGGCATCAAGGCCCACCAACAACAACAAAAAAGTAGTAGACTAAACTGTAGATTTAGTCGACTAAAATCTTATGATATTTAGTCGACTTAAACCAGACTGACACTAAACCATTCCAGGTGACTAAAAACGTGACCTAAAACTAAATGAAAACTATTCAAAAGACTATAGGACTAAAAAGAAAAAAAAACACTGTGGTGAAAGTCACCCAGCCCAGACCCTGAAAGCCTCCCCTGGTCTGTCACTCTAGTGGCCCACCTGCGGTCGTCTCCACCACGGCATGCCAACCAAAGCAGAGTCCTGCAGAGTATCAGGCCGCCTGCCGGCCTGTGGATTAGCTATAGCTGTGGCCCCCCCCGGTGGGGCCACTTAACGACTCCTGCCATCCGCTCAGCAAACACCCAGCCAGCGCTCTGTTGGGGCAGGCAGCCATGCAGGCTCCCCTAGGATCATATGGCCGCAGGTAGCAGGGGGAGATAGTGCTGTCTCCGGGCTGCAGTCAATCAGCAGGGCTGCAGTCAATCAGCATAATGGATGACTGACTGATTGACTGACTGACTGACTGGGCTGGCTTTAACAGACATCTCACACACACACCTCTGTGTCGCAATGTTAAGTTTGCATTCTGCATTGGTCCGTTCCAATGAAATGGTCTTGTGCAGTGGTTCTAAAAAAAAAGAATCACACCTGTGTGAAGTGAGGGGTGCTACTGTACCGTGTGGGGGGTCCCCGCGACATCCAGACCCGCCAGGAACACGCCCAAGGGGGCCGGCCCGGTTTTCCGGCGAGCCGCCCGGCATCCGAAACGGTCGAGAAGTGATAAGAGTTAACGTGTTGCAGCTTTCTGTGCTCGGACAGACAGACAGACAGACAGACAGACAGACATATAGCTGCATATTGGAGCGGTGAGACACCGCTCAAAAATAAATAAAATAATAATAATTTCAAATACCCTCATAACTGAGAGTGTGTACACGCCAGATGGGACGGCCACCCTCAGAATTACAGACCCGTAAGGGTCCATTTTGAACACCCTCCTCCTCCTCAAGGAACCATTCGTTACGATAGGTTCCCTGGACCCCATACTTTGAGAAGCACATGGCGTGGTTGTTATGACGACCAGTAGCATTCTGCTGTCGCGCGGTCCCTTCCCAGTGAATGAGGAGCATGTCGGTTACAATTCCTGCGAGGCCATTTCTCTCCGTGACATTATTCTGCCGCTTAAAACCACCTCCCAAGCAACCTCTTAACCCAAAACTGGCATGGCATGAGACAACAGAAAGAGTGATTCACGAAGGCCTCGTTTCGAATCACAGAGACCTCAGGGAGCGCAGAGAGGGTGTCAGAAATTCTCTCTTACGGTCTCCATCAGTGGTGTAAAGTAGCCAAGTACATTTGCTTAAGTACTGCACCTTTACTTCTACTCCACTACATCTCAGGAGGCAAATATTGTACTTTTACTCCACTTTAGTGAGTATACAACTGGTACCAAATGGACCCTTACAGGTCTGTAACTCTGAGAGTATACAACTGGTACCAAATGGACCCTTACAGGTCTGTAACTCTGAGAGTATACAACTGGTACCAACTTTAGTTACTACCGGTAGTTACTTTATTATTACAAAACGACTTTTTATACGCTTGAAAACTCGAAATGAGACATCCTGCATAGTGAGTACTTTCTACTGTTGGTGCTTTAAGTACATTTTGTGTGACGTCAATACTTTTTGTACTTTCACTCAAGTACATTTTGAGTGATGCCAATACTTTTTGTACTTTCACTCAAGTACATTTTGAATGATGCCAATACCTTTTGTACTTTCACTCAAGTACATTTTGAATTCCGGACTTTTTTTTACTTGTATTTGTATTTCTGTATTAAAAATAAAATAAAAATTATGTTTTTTTTTTGTGGCTTTCGTCTTTACTTTATATTTTCTTTATAGAGGGACAGACAGTAGGCTGAGAGGAAATTGGGAGAGAGATGGGGGGGGGGGATGACATGCAGTAAAGGCTGTCGGGATCGTGAGTCGAACCCGCGGCACACTGCCAGACTGGATCACCAGCCAAGGTGCCTGGACCGCTGAGCCACGGCCCCAGGCCTTGATTTCTGTATTAAGCAGTATTGATACTTTCACTCAAGTAAAAAATGGCGAGTACTTCTTTACCAATAGACGGAGTGCGAAAGAAATGACAGCTTTGATGAATGTGTTCCTGTATAAAAGGCTGCTGTGGAGCGTGTGGCTGTCTGTGAGCCCAGCTCAGAGATATGTCCAGGTTATGAATGGCCCCGGTCAATGAGCTGGAACGGTAAAGAAATGACCTTTGATCGTGCGTTTAACCCATTTTGCGCGGGAACCCCTTTTGGGGTTAGCATTACGTTATGCCTTTAGCCATTTAAAAATAGCAGATCTACAAGCTCATAGCGCGCCACTCTACGAGCTTGTAGGTCTGCTATTTTTGAAAAATCGAAGAGCGACTGACGTAGTAATGGAAAACTGTCGGGATGTAGAAGACATTTTTTTAGAATCTGATCTCAGGTCATAATGGAAAACTGTCGGGATGTAAAGACATTTTTTTAGAATCTGATCTCAGGTCAGAATGGAAAACTGTCAGGATGTAGAAGACATTTTTTTAGAATCTGATCTCAGGTCAGAATGGAAAACTGTCAGGGTGTAGAAGACATTTTTTAGAATCTGATCTCAGGTCAGAATGGAAAACTGTCGGGATGTAGAAGACATTTTTTTAGAATCTGATCTCAGGTCAGAATGGAAAACTGTCAGGATGTAGAAGATTTTTTTTTAGAATCTGATCTCAGGTCAGAACGGGTTAAGGCTCGAGAGATGGCTCGCGAGACGTCCCACTGTCACATCGCTCACTGGAGATGATGCATCATTCACTCCATTTGGGGGGGGAGGGGGGGGGGGGGGAGAGAGAGAGAGAGAGAGAGAGACTGTTTCTTTTCCTCTCTCTCTCTCGCCGATTAGCATAGACGACTTATCACATCTGTGTGCCGAGTCCTTAACGAGGCGGCATCAATGACAGCACCCCCCCGAGCCGTTACACTTTGTGACAGAGACCGTCACGGTCCGAAGATTAATATACAAATAATCAACTCATAATCTAATCTACGCATATTTAGGAATTATTATTATTAGCAGCTACTTAGGGGCTACTGAAGAAAAAAAAACGATCTACATGCTCATGAGTAAACACGTATGCTTGTAGATCTACTATTATCAGTAATTCAGTATAAAGTTTAACCGCTTACACAGTGATAAGAAACATTTCAAACTAAAATCATTGAAAATAATCATGGTTTACGAAATAATCAATAGGGAGCCCTAAATATAATTCAGCTTAAACGTTTCTGGGCGGGAACCCGTTTTGGTGTTTTAACTAAGCATTATGTTATACTTTAGCTATTGGAAAATAAGCAGATCTACAAGCTCATAGCGCGCCACCGAGTGGCGCGCTACGAGCTTGTAGGTCTGCTATTTTTGAAAAATCGTGAAAATGTGGCACAAATCTTTGAATATATATATTCTTTCAGAAGACTTATTTTATTTATTTCGACGTCAGACATAAATGGTTTAATCATTTTCAATTAGCCCCTGCTGCCCCCCCCCCCCCCTCCCCTGCCCCCTCTGTAGACGCTACACAGCAGGGGAAAGCCAACAGAACCTGAAGTCTCCAGCTTGAGGAGAAGACCACTCACTACATGATGTGTGAGAATTAACAAACAACTACAGTTAAGTCAATAAACGCATGCATACATAATCCCATTAAGGCCTGAGTATAGGACGCCATTCTTTATAGCCCGACACTCAGTCTGAATCGTTACCATTAATTAAAACATGCAGGACATGTTTTAATTAATTAATGGTAGCGATTCAGGGCTGGAGCCAGGCTATACCCGATTCTCCTGACCTGGGGGGGGGGGGGAACCATACGAGTTAAAAACGTTTTCTGTGAAATAATATATATTCAAAGATTTGCACACGTTTTACGCAATTTTTCAAAAATGTCACATCTACAAGCTCGTATGAGCTTGAGCTCATAGCTATGAGCTATTCTTCCCAACAGTTAAAAACCCATTTAGACCCGACGGCAAAATAAAATAATAACGTTCACTCTGAAAGAATATATATATTCAAAGATTTGTGCCACATTTTTACAATTTTTCAAAAATAGAAGAACCTACCATTATTTAGCTATTGAATAATTATTGAATAATTGCAGATCTACAAGCTCATAGCGCGCCACTGAGTGGCGCGCTATGAGCATGTAGATCTGCAATTATTCAATAGCTAAATAATGCTTAGTTAAAACACCAAAACGGGTACCCGCCCAGAATGTGTTAAAGTGGTTAATAGCTATAAAGCAAGAAGGCGACTCGCCAGGCAATGTCCCAAGTTTCATTTAGAACTTTATTTCAGCTATTATGGTTGTTTGAAAAGCACTTATTAGCAATACAGAGTGAACAGCTTTCATGATACATGGTGTACTGCATACATCAAAACATTCATGCCAAAAACAAAAACAAAAAAGGTAAAGAATAACTACAGAAACATTTCTCCACCTCGACGGTTATATAAGCATTGAAAATAAGGGTACAAAATAGACATTTCCGAACAACGGTATATAACAAGACGACACTACCATAAAGCGTTATTAGTGCTCCTAGCTTAAAATGTTACCGAGATCATTGAAAAGAATAAAAAGTGACCGTCAGAAAGTTTGTTTCCCGTCCTAAAAAAATACAAACAATTGGTTGTTTGCGACGCCCACACTCGGGGAGAGCGAGCGTGTTCATTTCATGGATTCTCCACAGAGGTAAGTGCCTTTTTTCTTTTTTAAACGGGTAAGGCAAGGCTGCTCTGCTTTCAGAGCCATTTTGCTTTCCTCCTCAAATAAACACTGGTCACAACAAGATACGTGAGCATCTTGACAATGCACAATGGTTTCGTTTTATTCACGGTGACCGTGTTCAAAGGAACAGGAAAAAACAATTTCGCTACGAATGAAAGAATAAAATAAAAATAAAATAACTCCAAAAATATCAACGTTGATACCGTATCAAAGCAGAATGTTTGGGAGAGAATTTGAGGCTACATATCATGGAGGCAGTGACACCTATAAATCATTTTTTTTTCTCCTTTCTTTTAGGGCGGCAATACAAAATAATTTACTTTCTACAATTTCATCTTTGTGTTCCAAGAGATTGTACACTCTAGTTCCATAAATGTTCTTATTTTTTTTTCTTCTCTTTCTCTTTTTCTCGTAAAAGGAAATACATTTAAATTTAAATTAAAAAAGTAATACAAGGTAAAGAGCACCTTATCCCCCATACAAGTCCATTAACAAGTACATCATTTTTGGAAGCAAATGGCACAGAGAGTGATCAGTGGTAATCAGCGATGCTCATAGGATCTTTGTCAAGACAACACCATTTACAGCCGGGGAAAAAACAGCTTTAACGCCCAAGTGGAGACACGACGACGACACTTTTGTTTCACAAATATTCACGCGGTGCGAGTTCAAACGTGTCCAACTATACCAACTATACCGTCTCCTTTCGACTACGAAGGCCAAAGGCATATTCATACTCCACGGTTTAGGTGGTTAGTAAAAAAAAACAGAGATGCGTTTGTGGGCGAGTCGCTTATCACCGCGGCTCAGTGGCGTTCATGTTGTAGTCACCTTATCGACCTAAAACTGGAGTACGAATAGGCCGTTATACCCGGAACTTCAGTGATGGGTTTTTTTTTTTTTTTTTTACGTTTCGAAAATAGCCGAAGCTCACAATGCATGGCAAACGCATTGTGAGCTTGTAGATCTGCCATTTTCACTATTTTTCTAAACAATTCAAAGTTCGGACTTCGGGGGTTGGGGGGTTAATACTACCTCCTGAACAGGGACCAAATAAGGTTCTGAGAACCTCGTCTGAACCTGAGCCGCAGTGTATGGATACCAACACAGAACCGGAGGTAAACGCTTCACACGCTTCACGTTGTTCCTTGTAGTCGAAAAGAGAGGACCGTTCAGTAGACACACAGGGAAGCTGAACGCTTCTGTTTGTCTACTGGCTGCACTTGAAGCTATACAGCCAAAGGGCTGTTGCAACACTCGCCATGTGTGTGTGTGTGTGTGCGTGTGTGACTGTGTGCCACTGTTCTTGGTAAACAAGGTACAGGTGTGGTGTGCTACCTAGTGATTGGGCCGGCTCTATCAGCGTTTTTTTTTTTACCTCCGGAAGGCAGAGCAGCAGCACAGCACTTTTAGCTCAACTCTGAATCAGCTGGTTTCCCCCCCCCCCCCCCCCCCACCCAACACTAGAGGACACGAGCATAGTGCAAAACTGTCGGCTTCAGTCGGCCGCTGTGTTGAAACGGCGAGCGCGTGCGTGCGTGCGGGTATGTCACAAATGCCTATGCTCAAAACACACCATGTCGTTTAAAAAGCATCTCCCTAGACCTTTTTGTTGTTGTTGAGCGGTACACATTTAGCTTTTTTGTGTGCGTGCGCGTGTGTGTGTCGGGAGAGAGACGCACCATAATATCGTTAATGATAAATCAAAGTATAGCCGACAACACAACATCTACGTCAGTATAGCTTCCAATGCCAATGTGCTTGCATAAAGAGAATGACAGGTATATTATCAGAACGTTATGACTGACAGCCGTGTGGGGGCTGAATCTCGCCGTCGACGACGACCGTTCAGACAGAAAAAAGCATCGCGGGACCCACGGCGAAAAGGTGGCGAAATAAGGCCAAGCGTCAAGCCCCCCCCCCCTCACTCTGAGAGTGTACAAAATGGAACCAAATGGACACGTAAAAAGGGTCCATTTGGTTCGATTTGTACACTCAAGGGTCCATTCGGAATCGTCAGGGGAATCGTCAGGTTCCACCTTAACCCCTTAATGTCCACATCCAGAAGGCCGTCTGAAAGTCCCAAAGAGCCGACACGAGATTCAACAACAAGGAAGAGACTTTTACATATTACAGAAAACAAAGAAAAACAGAGAGAGAGAGAGAGAGAGAGAGAGAGAGAGAGAGAGAGAGAGAGAGAGAGAGAGAGAGAGAGAGAGAGAGCGCTACTGAGGAGGAGGAAAAGCGCCGGAGCTGGGATAGCAAAAGGAGCTAGATAGAGGTTAAACGGGGGTCGTTCTCAAGGGGAACAGCAGTTGCTACAGGCTGCAATTAAGATACAGCAAATAAAACAAACTCAAACCGATGACTCTGGGATGCTTCCACTTTTTCTTTTTCTTTTTGTCCTTTTCTCTTCTTGTGTTTCTGTAACAGGGTTTCCATTTAAAGAACACAATCATGGTGGTGCTAAAACAGTCTTGCTTGTAGTTGTGTAGTGTGTTATAAGACATTTGTAGGATTGCCCTTGGCTATAGTTTGATGGGAGAGATGGGGTGGGGGGGGTGGGGTGTGAGGCAGCAGCTGGTGGTAGTGGTGTGTGTGTTGTAGTGTGTGTGAGTTGGGTATATAATGGTGTTTTCTTGGCCCAGAGGAGACTTGCGGGAGAGGTTCCAGGGGCTCTTTCTCTCTCTCTTCTCTTCTCTCTCTCTCAGTAGAGGAGGATGCGACGCTCGATGGCTTTGCGGCAGATGGGACACTCGCTCATGCGGTCGCCGCACAGCTGGCAGGTACCGTGGCCGCACATGAAGATCATGTTCTTCAGACGGTCCAGACACACCGGACACATGGTCTGGACACAGGAGGAGAAGGAGGAGGAGGAGGGGGGGGGGGGTTGGGGAGGCGTTACCATTTTGGATTTTTTTTAATCTATTGATCAACTCCATTTCGTTACCGCCATCAGCAATACGTCCAGAATCTTGTAAAACTGTGACGTGACAATATCTTTGTTGTCACATAAAGATTATTGTGATTCTCAGCACTTTCCCTCCCGACACGTGGGCGGGGATCGTGAGGCAAAATGTGCGAAATACCACAGTAGAAGAAGAGATCCCAGGGCAACCCGGAAGTGTAAGCCCCTCCAGCACACTACGGTGTGGCTTCACTCTAGGCTGTGGTAGACGAGGCGATGAGGTGTTTTTGTCCGCGGATGTAAGAAGAGGGAAAAACTGGCTTTTGGCTCATTTTGAGCAGAGAAAGGAGTAATAACAAGCTTGCGCGCGCACGCACGTCGTATCCGTATGTAGGCCGTTTAACATGCGAGTTAGATGACATTAAAGAAAACACAAGCGCGCGGGCGGAGAATAAAAACGGAATTCCATGTTCCTGGCATTAATGCGGTTAAGTCTTTGACCGCCGCCTTGTGGCCACCGGTGGTAGTTGGCTTCTGACGACGGGTTTGAGCAGATTACTACTCACACATCCGGTTTCCAGGGAAGAAGAAACGGCTAATCTTAGCATTTAACACACGGTGTCTATCTTTCGCCCCCACGAGAAAAGGAAAGTTTATATTCTAATCGCGATGCCGTGACAAAAACGCAAATAAGAGCCGAACCTCGGATTGGACGATCACATCCATGGGACAGCGCTCGTATAGTTTCAGAGAAAACGGCGAGAAAAGTCCCCCGTGAGAATGGTAGTCTACGCATGCGCGAGCACGTTTTGTGCGGGCTGTTTCATATTGATATAAAAGCAGTGGTTTTCAACCAGTGGTCCGGGGACCACCAGCGGTCCTTGTCTACACTATTAGAGAATGTGGAAGAATTGTTATTTTGGTAACCAGCTCTCTCCAATTGTCACAGAACAACCGTTTGGATCCAAAGCTGCCCATCCTTCTATGAAATTAACAAAAGTCTTATCAGTCCATCCATCGCCGTAGTCATTTATTTAAGCAGTATAAAGGAAGATCAGAGACGGCCAGGCACATCCATAAAACATTTTAAAGGCAGGTGATGAACAAACAACTAAAAAAAGGGACGTATAACAAAGGCTAGCCTCAGTACAAGGCAGGAAAAGAGTTTGTACACTGTTGCACCTTTTATTACTTTACTGTAAAACAGCATTGAGACGCAAGTCTCTTTTTACGAGTGTGAACTGCCCAAGAGGCATAACACAGAGTCTCCTTTGTGTCTCCATAGGGAACCACTGCTGGTCATCACATTATTGGCTTAGGAATGGCCCAAAACCCAAATCCAAATGAGTTTTTTGGGTACCAAATCCTGATTTAACCAGAAACTGTTTTAGTTAATCTATTTTCCAGCTATGAACAGTACGCAGTAGGCTATTAATCTTTTCTTTTCTTAATTATTTTATTGCTGGCAAGCAGTTAGCATTTATGAAGTTCCCAGTGCCACCAAACACGTTCACCTTTTATTAAACCATACACGTTCACCTTTTAACCTGTATTGCACCGTATAAATCAGGGGTGGTCAACTTTGAAGATGGAGGGGGGCAGAGGGCCACTATAGTTACACACTCACTCCAGAGGGCCACTATAGTTACACACTCACTCCAGAGGGCCACTATAGTTACACACTCACTCCAGAGGGCCACTATAGTTACACACTCACTCCAGAGGGCCACTATAGTTACACACTCACTCCAGAGGGCCACTATAGTTACACACTCACTCCAGAGGGGCCACATTGCATATTACTCTTGTCACAGTGCGACACGTTTTGAGCTTTTGACATCTTGAAAAGTAACATTTTGATTTAATTTCAAATGCCTTTCAAATCCCTTTAATTATAACTTATTTTTAACACTATGATTTCTAACACTACTCATTAAGCTACAAATTTAGACCGAAGTACTTACAGCGGGTCATATATGAATGTTTGGATTTGGGGGGGGGGGGGGGTCCCCAGATTATATTAACCCATTTTATGCTAACCCCTTTCGGTGTTAGCATTATGTTATGCTTTAGCTATTGAAAAATAGCAGATCTACAAGCTCGTAGCGCGCCACTCGGTGGCTTGTAGGTCTGCTATTTTTGAAAAATCGAAGAACGGAAAATGGGAATGTCTCGCACCTGCTCCTTGATGTCTTGGAGTTGCTGCTGCAGCTTCTGGACGTCTGCGTTGACGTTGGTGTTGTCCTTGTCTCGTTGCATGGCCGGGATGTTACCGCTCGCTGTCGGGGAGAGAGAGAGAGAGAGAGAGAGAGAGAGAGAGAGAAGAAAAACAGCACGACACGTTGAGCAAACACTCTCTGGGAACCAACACGGGTCTGAATAAGGCCTAGGGAACGAGAGAGAGAGAGATGGAGGAGGGATGAACATATGAAACATATTCATTCCTGGGGGGTCTGGATGTTCCAGGGACCCCAGGGACCCCCCCCCCCCCCCCCACATGGTAACTGTCATTTCTCCACTGAATTCTCTTTTTTATATCACGGCACTCCGAGTTATACCAAAAAATGGCAGATTCTACGCGCTCACAATGTGTCACGCTGGAACACGTGAGAGCGTGAGCTTGCAGGTCTGCCGTTTTCTTCCGCGCACAACAACACCCGCCGCCGCCGCGCACAAACCAAAGTAATTTATGAAACCGGTTGAGTTAAGCATATGCCGCTGTGCGCCGTGAGTTAATGGACAGACCGATTGACTTGAAATATAAAGTGCTAGAGGGGGGCCTGGGCTCCATACATCTTCTTTGGCAGCGCATGCAGCCGTGTTATGGTATGAGGGTAAGATATTCTGCATTGATTAACCGCTTCCGTCCGTGGGACGTCCTAGGGGTCCCAATTGACGCGTCCTCCATAGGACGTCCTAGCGCATCCTACCGGGCGAGAGTTCCGAATTTTTTTAGCTTTTTTTTTTTGTCAGTTCGCCATTTCGGCTACCGTATGCTACGCTCTGGGCTCATGTTAGTGTATATACCGTTGATATAGCCGTTAGCGCGGCAGAAAGAATGACTCTCCTAATCCAGGGCGCTCTCCGTGCTTTTGAACTGATCGATATACTAGCGCTTCATTTCTGCTCCTCGTCCGTCTCTCCCGCAAAAATATATGACCGCTTTTTGTATCATAATATCTCATGAATTAAAACAATGTAAAAAAAACTTTTCTTTTTTAGCGGATTGTTTCCGGGTCGTCGGTTTCAGAGTAAAAGCTGGCCATGTCTTTCCGGCACCCCAGAGCTCCTATTTTGAAGGAATCCCCGGCACCGATTGCATTAATCCCGCCAGCACTCAGTGAGAATGAAACGGAGGCAGGTTGCTGCTGGCCAACAGCGGCAGTATGACCGTTTGTGAGAGAGAGAACACTTCAGCTGTGTTTTAGGGCAGTGCTTTTGTGCCTTTATTGATAGTTACAGTGAAGACATGCAGCAAAAGGGACTCGAACACGTGAGGCCAGACAGTCAGGCCAAGAGCCTATAGGTGGCATGCGCCTGGACCACTAGGCCAGCGGGCGCCCCAAAATGACAAAACTATTATACAACTCCAATGTCGTATTCCGTCTGACTTTGAGCAATGCGCCTGGCTGTTACAATAACGCCTGGTATTTTATTGGCTCAAAACAAAGTCGGACAGTGTTTTAGATTAGGCTACTCCAACCCCAGATACACCTATGTTGTCTGTTGTGGCAGTCAATGGGGATCTCAGGAAAAAAGACGCTCAACTTGATCAGAAATGATGTCAAATCCGCTCGCGAACAGTAACAACGGTTGACATGTCAAATCTTTCTTTAATAAAACTGTAGAGTCTGGTTTCATCCGTCACCAAACACTGTTGGCCCGTGCACACCCTCAGTTACCTCCTGACCGAGCTGACGCACCACCCCCAAGTATTGTATTTGTTATTTGGCCCCAAAATGATTTTCATAGAGCCTATTATAATCTGTTAATCACACAATCAAAGACTCAAAAATGATCTTGTTGTAAGATGCAAAGCTTCTCTGGCAAACTGGAAAGCAGAAAGTGGAATCACACTGGACTGCTGACGCATAAACGCAGCGGCCTATCAACAATTTAAATCTTGAGATGAAACTTAAATCCATTTGTTTTCACCCATTCTGGGCGGGAACCCCTTTTGCTGTTTTAAGCATTATGTTATTCTTTAAGCTATTGAAAAATAGCAGATCTACAAGCTCATAGCACGCCACCGAGTGGCGCGCTACGAGCTTGTAGGGTCTGCTATTTTTGAAAAATCGTAAAAAATGCAGCACAAATCTGTGAATATATATTCTTTCAGAAGACATTTTTTTTTTTTTTTGACGTCAGGCCTAAATGGGTTAAAGATCCATTATGTTATTCTTTAAGCTATTGAAAAATAGCAGATCTACAAGCTCATAGCGCGCCACAGAGTGGCGCGCTACGAGCTTGTAGGTCTGCTATTTTTGAAAAATCGTAAGAAAAAATGCAGCACAAATCTTTGAATATATATTCTTTCAGAAGACATTTTTTCGGTCCCCAGGCCCCACTGGTTTAGCGTGTGTGTCACTGAAAGAGAAAGAGTGGTAGCCCCCCCACCCTGCAAGAACCCAGATACAAGAACACCATTTCCACCTTTACAGTACAGTTACGTTGTCGTATATTAGGAGGCCCATCTGATGAAATCAATTTAAAAAATGATTTATTTTATAATTAAAAAAAAAAGAAATACTTACACCAACTTAGCGCCAGATTGTTGGGCTGGTTGAGCAGATCCTGCGACCCCCCTGCCATATTGTTTGTGCTCCCTGCTGAGGATATATAACGCAGTTCACATTGTTATAGCTGGGAGACAGCCGGGACTGGACTGGACCAGACCAGCCAGCCCGGCACAGCAGCAGAAAACAGTTGGTCCTGAGAGAGAGGTGACCAATACTATAGTTCACTAGTAGAGCCCCCAAAGGGAGGGCCGAGAGAGTCAGGAGGAGGAGGAGGAGGAGGACTGGCAAGTTAAAGAGACAGTGATCAGAGGTCAAGGGGAGAGGGGAGAGGAAAGCGTGCGAGAGAGGAACCCTTTCTAAACTATGCTACACCGGGGGTGGTCAGAAACCTTTTTTTTTTTTTTTTTTTGCCCATTCTGACCTGAGATCAGATTAAAAAAAAATGTCTTCTACATCGATGACAGTATTCTGAAAAAGCCATGTTTCTGTGTCAGTCGTTCTTCGATTTTCCCAAAAATAGCAGACCTACAAGCTCGTAGCGCGCCACTTGGTGGTGCGCTATGAGCTTGTAGATCTGCTATTTTTCAATAGCTAAAGCATGACATGATGGGGGGGGGGGGGGGGCAATGGTTTGTGGTCAACTGGGTAATTATGGTGGGTAAAATAATCTCATGGCTGAAGGTGTATCGATTATGTTTGAGCCGTTATGGTTTCTAAACCGTATGTACAGAAAAACAGATGAAGAAATCGCAGCGACGTGTCGTGTGAGCTTGTAGATCTGCCATGTTCGGCGTGCCAAGATGCTTCTATGGTGAATGGGTTTTGGTATTCCACTGACAGTCAAAAAAAAGAAAAATACGAATAAAAGTTGAATCTGGAGTACTTCTAAGAAGTGTGAAGCTACAACAGTTTCCCTTTTAACTCAACATAAAAAACAGAAGGAGAACACACACACAATACAGGGAACCGCTAGTGATGTGTGTGTGTGTGTGTGTGTGGACCTCTGAAGGAGGTTTGAACACGGATGATGGAAGATGCTGTGGAACTCAAAGAGAGGCGACAAGGACAAGATGGTGGACACAACCCAATACAGATATATTCACGTTAAGACAGATTCACAAGATGTGTGGAGAAATAGTCTGGTATATAGGAATGCACCCATGTGTCGGCCACCTTATCCTATGGGCCCCATTATTGGTCAATATCTGTAAACAAAACGGAGGTAAAACCGATGGCTAGGGATGGAGCTCGTTAATTTTGATTGATAACGAGCACCTTATCCGGCAGCCTTATCGAGCCGGGTTCTTATCGGGACGGCTATCGAGCATTTTCTATTACTTTGTGGAAAGATGTTAGACGACAACTTCTGAACAGAAGTGTATTTGAATGCAGTACTTTTCTAACGGACAGAAGGCAATTCACCTTTTTACTTTTGGAAAGTAATATTGAAGAAACTGTTAATATGTATACTGTCACTTTAAAAGCGTAATTTTGTTTACTTGATTGGCAGGTATCGATACACTTTTAGACAGACATGTTTGTGCTGACACAAACAACATCTCATTTATTTCTTGATTGTTTAAACATAACATCATGGGCAGCTATGCTCGATAACAGGCTTGATAAGCCCAAAGCTTATTGATACCTGGTACTCGATAAGCTTGTTATCGGATTTTATCGGGTATCGGTTATCGAGCTCCATCCCTACCGATGGCAGAGGCCGATATTGATCCGTTGTTGATAAACGCATACATTTTGCGTTGGCTACGTTGGTGTGTTGGTTATCTGCAGCCTATACCAAGCTGTAGATTCTGAACATTTATTTCTTGTATTGAAGATGTATTTGTTTCCCCTGGCACAAAAGGGGGGGGGGGGGGAAACCCCAACAAAAACTAAATAAACATCAGTATCGGCAATTTCTTTTTATTATAAACATCGGCGTGGGCCAAGAATGTCCATATGGGTGCATCCCTACTGTCATATTTATGGAGTACAGTAAACTAAACAAAGGGGGGTGCCCAGTGGAACTGAAGAATGTCCCTGCTGTGCCGCACACACGTCTTCTGACATTTGTCACAATCGCTATTTAACCCGTTTTGACCTGAGATCAGATTCTAAAAAATGTCTTCTACATCCTGACAGTTTTCTGAAAAAGCCATGTTTCCGTGTCAGTCGTCGTTCGTAGGGCGCCACTCGGTGGCGCGCTATGAGCTTGTAGATCTGCTATTTTTCAATAGCTAAAGCACGACATAATGCTAACACCAAAGGTGGTTCCCGGCCCAAAATGGGTTAAATAGAGCACTGTGTTGGATGACAAAATGGAAGAGAAACATTTCTCCCGTGGACACATTTTGCGATGCCTTCCGTTTAATTAGCGTGACTAAATGAAAGTGACAACATCGTTAAATTCAAATCTAAATTGATTTCGGCCTGTCACATAATCTGAAAGGGGGAAATGCGACGCGTGTTGGATTCACTGTCACAGTCATAAAAGGCTCTCTAGGAAATGTATCGTGGTCTAAAAAACAAAAACAAAAGAAAAAATGACCAAATTCCCTCTGGAATAGACGCTGGGCGTGAGAGGTCATTTCTAACAGTGGAACAAAACGTTTAATTTGTATTTAAAAAAAAAATTACCCATTAAGACCAGAGACCAGATTCTACAAATGTCTTCTAGACCATGACAGTTTTCTGAAAAACCCTATGTTTCTATATCAGTGGTTCTCAAACAATTTAATGTCAAGAAGCCCCAGAATTATCTGTATATGTAATTAGCAACCGCCCCACCCCCCCCCCCATCTGAAAATATGTTGTCCCAGGGACCCACCCCCTCCAGAAGCAAAGATACGAGTTGAAAATGTGTGCAAATCTTTGAATATATATTCTTTCACAGCGAACATTTTTAACTCGTATCTTTGCTTTATCTTTACAATTCTTCAAAAAATAGCAGATCTACGAGCTCGTAGCGCGGCAGAGCTTGTAGGTCTTGCTATTTTTCAACAGCTTAAAGTTTAAAATAAATGGTTAAAGTGGTTAAAAAGCCATAAGGTGACACAGACGAGTCCTCAGGTCTAAAACGGGTTAAACTACAAGAAGTGATGTGCAAGATTCAAACAATGGGGTTTGTTGTCCAGTTAAAATATTCACAACGTCCAGCTGAAATGGTGGTGGCGATACTTCCTATACGAGCT
Source organism: Protomyctophum parallelum (assembly GCF_964188405.1). Classification (NCBI taxonomy): domain Eukaryota; kingdom Metazoa; phylum Chordata; class Actinopteri; order Myctophiformes; family Myctophidae; genus Protomyctophum; species Protomyctophum parallelum. The sequence goes on along the minus strand of NC_139709.1, from coordinate 33,060,399 downwards.
GCACCACACCACTGGTTGTTGGGTCGCGAGACATGGTCAAAGAATTTTCCAGGGGGCCAAAACGTTGAGAAATCCTGGTCCACGGAAATGAATTTTGGGAAGCCCACATAGGAAAATGGGAACTTGTGTCTTGCCTTATTGTCTAAGAAGGAAATGACACCGGCTGCCATGAGTAAAACATTCCACAACTGTGTGTGGTTGTCAAAGCAGGTGCAGTTGATTCGGACTCCTCGCTTAAAACTCATTGGGCGCCATAATCCGCCGCCTCCTGTCCAAACACCCCCGGGCGCCGAGATCGCCTCGTAACTCTCTGGTTCCGGTGCGTTTAAAAATAAATAAAAAAACTGAATGAAAATTCTGTTGGCTAATGCAGTCTATGGCGACGCAGTTTTTTAAAATCGAAATATCTCGGATTCTTCTTTTTTGGGTGAAAACAAGCTTGGTTTGCAGCACATTTCTCTAAACGATAACATGATCCTCGTTAACACAAAGTATGTTTCGGGTGGATAAAATGACGTTCGCGGGACGTGTTTAAACATAGCGGACTTTCACTTCCTGACTCGCAGTTTCCGGGCCCCAAATCGGCGTTCAAACTAAAAAAAAAAGGTGTCCGCCATTCAAAATGAATCGACAGCGCTCTGAGCCAACCACCAGATGGCGCTGTTGCAGCTAAATGGGTTAACACTCTTTACCACTTGGTGGATAACATCATGGGGGCTTATTTTCCCTACTCGTTGCAAAACAAGCGCGACATGACAACACCAGGAATAACATGCATGAGAAGAGAGAGAGAGAGAGAAGAGACAGAAGCAAAGGAAAAAGGATGACAAATAAAACTAAAACTAAATCAAATATTTAGAGGAAGACACGAGAGGGAATAAAAGCAATAGCAAAAGGAAAATGGAAGGGGGAGGGGGAGGAGGAGGAAAAAATTAAGTCAAATAGAAGGGGAATTAAAAGGGAACATGTGGAAGATTCACTCACTAAGGTCCTCATCATCATCATCATCATCATCATCATCATCATCTGCGGCATCATCATCATCATCATCATCATCATCCTCCATACCTTTCCCACCGCAGCAGAGGACGAAGGGTATGCGCCGATCGACCACAGCCCGGCACTGTACGCACTTCTTCATGAGGCTGGCACAGTCTGCAGAGGGAGAGAGAGAGACAGAGAGAGAGAGAGAGAGAGAGGCACTTTAGCTCTCTGAGATCAGATTCTAAAAATGTCTCCTACATCCTGACAGTTTTCAGAAAAAGCCATGTGTCTATGTCAGTCGTTCTTCGATTTTTCAAAAAATAGCAGACCTACAAGCTCGTAGCGCGCCACTCGGTGGCGCGCTATGAGCTTGTAGATCTGCTATTTTTAAATAGCTAGAGCATAACGTAATGCTAACACCAAAAGGGGTCCCCGCCTAAAATGGGTTAAAGACCACAGAAAATCCACTGAATGTTCAGGTTTGTTTGGGTGTGTAATTGAGGTCGTAAAACCTCAAAACTAAAACCGAAAAATAAATGCAAATTAATGTCGTGGAACCTTTTAAAACCCATTTTGGACTGAGGTGTCGAAAAGAAAAAGGCTTCTAAATCCTAACTTTTTTTCTGAAAAAAACCCATGTTTCTATGTCAGTGGTTCTCAACCTTTTCCCAGGAATTATTATCTGTACATATCTGAAAATATGTTGTTCCAGGTACTCCCCCCAGAAGCAAAGATTTGAGCTAAAAAAAAAAAACGTTCGCTCCGATAGAACATATTCAAAGCTTTTGCGCTACATTTTCACGATTTTTTCATAAAATAGCAGACGTACAAGCTCGTAGCGCGCTACTCGGTGGCGCGCTATGAGCTTGTAGATCTGCTATTTTTCAATAGCTAAAGCATAGCATTAATGCTAACACCGAAAGGGAACTTACTCTCACAAGCGCACATGTGTCCGCAGGGCTGGAAGAGCCTACGGGACGCCTTCTTGTCGGAAGCAAACGACGCATTCCTCGATCTGTGTGTGTGTGGTGTGTGGTGTGTGTGTGTGTGTGGGGGGGGGGGGGGGGGGGGGGGGGTTGGGGAGAACAGTGGTGGAAAAAGAGAGTGCTCAAATGTTAAAGTAAAAGTATCAACACTGCAATGTAGGACATACTCCCGTTACAAAGTAAAAAAGTTCGACATGTACTCGAGTGAAAAAGTGCAAAAGTGTCGGCGTCGAAATGTACTTAAAAGGACCACTTCACACCACTTTCAACCTATCTTAGTATAACAGGTCCTCACTAATAATCATGAAAAAAGTTCAGAAACCGTCTTCCAGTGACAATCATCGATGGGGAATACAAGCTAATAGAAACTGCAGGCTTTCTAGTCTCTGAAAGTAGCACCGCGAAAATGGAAGCCATCGTTTTCACGATAATGAAAATCTAACATTTTCATAAAAACAATCTTGTTTAAAAAAAAATGCCTAATGATGTCACTGGAAGACCTGTTTCTAAACTGCCCAAAGCCTCCTATGAGACATAGACTGAGTAGAAAAGAATCGTGCCATTTTTTCATGATTATTAGTGAGGACCTATTATATGAAGACAGGTTTGAAAAGTGGTGAAGTGGCCTTTAAGGTACTAAAGTAGAAAGTGCTCCTTATGCAGAATGTCCAAGTAGACACGTTTTGAAGTGCATGCAAATCTTTAGAAAATAGCAGATTTACAAACTCAACGCGTCGCATCGCGTTGACTCGTAACTGAAGTTTTCAAATCATTGTAGAGGAGTAAAAGCACAATATTTGGATCCGAGATGTAGTGGAGTAGAAGTATTAGAAATTGGAAATACTCGAGTACAAATTAAAAAATTACTTAAGTACAGTACTTAAGTAAAATTTACTTAGTTACTTTCCTCCACTGGTGGAGAAGCCTCATGAAAAATGAACGTCAAGAACAAGAACTAAATCTTTATCAGTGTTTCACACGGCCCAGCCAAAATGAATAGGAGTTCAAATTAGTTTCACCTGAGCTCGGGGAGTCACGCGACTATGTAATTGGCTTGCAATGGGAAGTTTTCTGAAATCCCTTTTTCTATATCAGTGGTTTTCATGTCAAGGACCCCAAAAAGGATAATGTAATTGGGCGCCGACCCCCATCTGAAAATATGCAGTTCCAGGGACCCCCCCCCCCCAAGAAGCAAAGATTTGAGTTAAAAACGTAAGTTTGAAAGAATATATGGTCAAAGATTTGCTCCACATTTTCACTACGCTACGAGCTTGTAGGTCTGCTATTTTTGAAAAATCGTAAAAATGTGGCGCAAATCTTTGAATACATATTCTTTCAAAGTGAATGTTTTTAACTCAGGTCTAAATGGGTTAAAAACAAATATGAAAACCATCATGAAACACTCAACCCCCCCCCCCCCCCCCCCCCCTCCCAATTCTTTTTGAAATGGCATGTTTTGCGCGAGACCTCTAACGCTATTATTTCTCTCACAATACATACACACGGCGCAGGGACGCCGACGTCGGCGCGTCTTAGCTGGGGGTCGTACTCGTAGTAGTCGGAGGAGGATGGGGGGGGAAAAGGACTTTTTCCCCCAGCTGGTATAGTCAGTGGGGTGTGGGATTTTCAAACTCAGAAGCTGTAAAAAGAATGGGGGGGGGTCATTTCAAAAAGGTTGTAGTAGGTCGTCAGGTCTTAAAAACACAGATCATAATATAGGTTCCCCCCCCCCCCCCCCCCCCTCGTTTTTGCCACTACTACGACAAAGAAACGCTTTTGCATTAGTAAATTAACCCATTCTGACCCGAGATCAGATTCTAAAAATGTCTTCTACATCCTGACAGTTTTCTGAAAAAGCTTATGTTTCTATGTCAGTCGTTCTTCGATTTTTCAAAAATAGCAGACCTACAAGCTCGTAGCGCGCCACTCGGTGGCGCGCTATGAGCTTGTAGATCTGCTTTTTTATAATAGCTAAAGCATAACATAATGCTAACACCAAAAGGCGTTCCCTTTTGGTGAGAGTGTGGAACGTGGTTGTCATTATATCAAGACTGGACAGATCAAACACAACACAATGAGCCCCTCTCGAGGTTACATGGTTTAATCCACTGGGTAAAAACACTATTACATTTTACCATTACATTTTCTATAGTTACGATCAATTAAACTTACCATGGTATCAAAAAAAAAACTAAAATGTTATAGAACACATGATTTTCCTAAATTCAGAGTACAGTTTTGATTTGATGAAGTGCGCTGCCATTATGCAAGGGGTTTTAAAATCATTCAAATTCAAAGCCAAACCCTGTCCTATGTCCCCGCTGTAGAATCTATGGGACTCCTCAGGTCCCAACAGCCATTTGCACCGGGGCAACCACACTTAACGAAATGTCACCTTTATAGATGAAAGCTACAAGTGTTCCGAAAGTCCTTTAACCCATTTTTACCCTAGATCAGATTCTAAAAAATGTCTTTTTCATCCTGACAGTTTTCTGAAAAACCCATGTTTCTATGTCAGTCGTTCTTCAGATTTTTCAAAAATAGCAGACCTACAAGCTCGTAGCGCGTCAATCGGTGGCACGCTATGAGCTTGTAGATCTGCTATTTTTCAATAGCTAAAGCATAGCATAATGCTAACACCGAAAGGAGGTTCCCGCCCAAAATGGGTTAAAATAACAGCGGGTACTGTGGCGCAAAAAGCTGGGGGTAGCGCCTAGGGCTGGGTATAGAAATTAGGTTCTCAGTAGGAACCGAACCAAAAGTGTCCAGTTTTTCTCTCATAAATAAAGAGCACAAGCTTTAACTTCTATTTTCCCATTGTTTTGACATGGAATAAACATACTGTATTCATTACATTTCCTTAAAAGTTGACAATTATTGATGTTCAAATTATTTACACAAGTAGCCAATTTTCATGGCAATTTAACGCTTAAATAATTTAGATAATTTTTGTTATCTAAACTTTTTTTCTTTTTATGTTCTTTATGGAACCGAAATTGGGAATCGATAAGAACCCGGAATAGACAAGCATGGAAATCAATAAGATGCTAACGATACCCGTCCCTAGGTACGCGTGGGGGTCAAGCTGGGTGTCTCTGAGACATACCTCGGTTCGATTTTTCAAAAACAGCAGACCTACAAGCTCGTAGCGCGCCACTTCAATAGCTAAAGCATAGCATAATGCTAACACCAAAAGGGGTTCCAAAGTGGGGTGTGTGGGGGATGTAAAAAGCTGGGGGGGGTAACAACGCGTGGTGGTGTCTGTGTGGGACATACCTTGGTTCTGGACTGGACCTGCTCCTTGCAGATGAGACACTTCTTGACGCGCGGCGAGCACAGCGAGCAGGTGGCGATGTGACCGCAGGGCCCGAACAGAGTGTCGCGCTTCAGGTCCGAGCACACCATGCACTCCTCCAGGGACTCCATGTTGCTGTTCAGCGAGGGGCTGCGAGAGCCCACCTGGCCACTGAGAGAGAGGGAGAGAGAGGACATGCCACGGCCGCAGTGGGAAAAAGTACTCAAATGTTAAAAAGGAGAATTCCACGCTGGAAGGCTTTCTTGCCTTTCTTTGAAGTTGTTACGTCCCCAACAAAGAGGTCCAGGTGTTATTTTGTGCAAAACCTCCTTATTGGTTATTTCCCCTACCATAAGCCCTAAATTAATTTTATTGAATGGAGCATTGGGGTGTTGTGCTAATTCGCTTATTTCCATCGCTCAAAAACTATAATTTTTTTGTATATATCCCCTCTTCATAATGTAAATAAGATCCCAAGTGGCACACTTTACTACTTATTTCGATGGAAATAAGTGAATTAGCACAACACCCCATAGCCCCATTCAATTCCCATTCAATTCAATGCAATTCATTGAGGGCTTATGGTAGGGGAAATAGCCAATAAGGAGTTTTTGCACAAAAAAACACCTGGACCTCTTTGGTGGGGACGTAACAACTACAAAGAAAGGTAAGAAAGCCGTCTAGCATGGAATTCTCCTTTAAGTGGCTATAAGCAATAATATGTCATCATTTTAACACAATCTGTGAGTGTGACACATCTAGGGGGCGCAAACTGCGTTCAAAGACTTTCCTAGAAGCTTTGTCATGCGTCGAAAAAAGGTTAGTCACGATGCGACACATCCTTTTCAAGTATTACTTTTCAACCCAGCACCTGAGGAATAAATCAGGTGCAGGATTGAAAAGTGGGCAGAAAAAACTAAAACTAACACTAAAAACTAATAAAAAACTAAGCGTTGTTGCAAAAATAAATCTGCTCTAAAAAGTAACTGAAATAGAAAGATAGTAAGTCAAAACTAACTCAAACTAACTGAATTAGAAAAAAATAAGTCAAAACTAACTAAAAACTAAACTATAATGAAAAATCCAAAACTAATATAACCTTGACTACTAGCGCTGTTTCCTAAACAATTACCACAATATGTAAATGAAATGATAACGTTTTGGAGATATTGTTCCTGCCTGCCGTTACATACAGCCAGGTGAAGAAATCACAGACTGAGGCTTTAAACGTTTGCTTTCATATTAATATCAGACTCCATTAGGGTTTTATGGAAGGTATTTCTGCACATGACGCTAGTCTGACCACTCGAAATGCTCTAATCTTAAAATAAGTAGCCGTCTATTGTAGAATAGACTACTTTTGGCTTAATCGCTTATGCTTAAACAGAAGCAATGCTGGCATCTCCAGAATCCAAATGACTGAAATCAGTAGCGGCGACTGAGAACTTTTAACCCATTTAGACCTGACCTCAGGTCTAAATGACCCCCCCCCCAGAAACAAATATTTGAATTAGAAACGTTCACTGCGAAATAAAACATATTCAAAGACTGGCACCACATTTTCGCGATCGAGCTTGTTGAAAAGCATGGTTAGAAACTCTTTCAGCGCCACCTGGTGGTCACCAGTTTAGGATTCTCCCCTTATAAAGAAAGAAAGAATTTGTAATTCTATTATGCATGTCATGTGCATGTCATCACCTGTACACCAGATTAGAGGAATTTTCAAAATATGGATGAAAAAAAAGAATAATGAAAAAAAGAAAAAGGCGACACAGATGTCGTCCTCAGGTCTAAATGGGGTGAATCCGGTCTCTCTGGGTTGCTTTGTGTTGTTGTTTACCTGCTCTTCTCCTTGTGACACTTGGCCAGAGCCTTGCAGAGGCTGGGGTCGGGACACAGGTCCAGGGGAGACTGGCCCTTCTTGTTGCGGATGGTCAGGTCGGCGCCGTTGGCCGC